>NC_140988.1:136870764-137618542 GCF_052327205.1 Somniosus microcephalus
GAATGCTCAATCTGCTATATATTTCCAATGTTTTACATTTTATACAGCAATTTATGTATAACCTGAGTGTTTATATGCAGGAATGTGCTTCTGTTTGAATGTTTATATATAATTTAGTTAGAAGCACTGCAGACAGGTATTAGTTTCATAGATTGTGAATAAACCATATCCATAAAATAAATTTACAATAAATGGTTAAGATGCAAGGAAGCCCACATCTCAGTGGATCTTCAAAAGCTTTGTGAATAGAAATCATCGTAGCTCTATTATGATGTCTTCTACATCTCATGACAACAACAACTAGCATTTACAGGAACATTATCAAACAAAGCTTGACACCAACCTACCCAAGGAGATATTAGGACAGGTGACCAAAAGCTTTGTCATAGGGGTAGGTTTCAAGGAGCGACTTAAAGGAAAAATGAGAAGTAGAGAGGCTTAGGGGGGAATGTGCAAGAGGCCAAAATTGGTGGAACACATAGCTCTCGGAGGGTTGTAGGCTGGAGGAGGTTACAGAGATAGGGAGGGGCGAGGCCATGGAGGGATTTGAAAACAAGGATGAGAATTTTAAAATTTGAGACGTTGCTCGACCAGGAGCCAATGTAGGTCAGTGAGCACAGGGGTGATGGGTGAACGGCACTTGGTGAGAGTTAGGATAGGGACAGCAGAGTTTTGGATGAATTCAAGTTTAAGGAGGGTGGAAGAGTGGAGGCCGGCCAGGAGAGCTTTGGAATAATCAAGTCGAGAGATACCAAAGGCATGGATGAGGATTTCAGCTGCTTCATCAATGGCCTTCCCTCCAACATAAGGTCAGAAGTGGGGATGTTCGCTGATGACTGCACAGTGTTCAGTGCCATTCACAACTCCTCAGATAATGAAGCAGTCCATGCCCGCATGCAACAAGACCTGGACGATGTGCAGGCTTGGGCTGATAAGTGGCCGGTAACATTCGCACCACAGAAGTGCCAGGCAGAGGAGGATGTTGTCATCAACCATTTCGAAGGCAGCAGACAGGTCAAGATGGATGAGGAGGGGTAGTGCACTATGGTCACAGACACATAGGTTATTATTTGTGACTTTGATGAGGGCAGGTTCATGCTGTGGCAGGGGCGTAAACCTGATTGGAACAGTTCAGACATGGAGTTGCTGGAAAGGTGAGCACAGATTTGTGAGGTGACAGCATGTTCAATGATTTTGGAGAGGAAAGGGAGGTTGGAGATGGGGAGGTACAGATGGGTCACGGGTGGGTTTTTTGAGGAGGGGGTTGACAACAGCAAATTTGAAGGGGGGAGGACAATACCTGAGGAGAGGGAACTGTAAACAGTATCATAAATATAAGTTAGGCACAAAGTGACCTTTTTTGAGAGTGAGAATGAGTATGTTTAGTCTTGCAGGTATGTTTCTAATACATTAAGCTGAGATGAGAAAAATGACAATATACATTTAGAAATAGGCATCTTTAAAAGTGTCAGTTTTTTAAAAGTTTGATTCCATTTTTGAAACAGATTTTCAATTTTATTCAGACATGGTTAAGATTTATTTTTTCTTTATACAGCTGATGGGATTCTATAATTCTGTGAACTGTTCTTTATACAGGTTCATCTGTGAATAGATCTCAAATGATGCATAGTCCCAGAAAAGGAAACTCCCACTCATAATTGGTACTGTGAAACGCAACCAGGTATTTCCCAACAACTCCATACTGTGTAATCTGCTTATTATGCTGTTATATTCAGTACCTATTGTTGACGATAGTTGTGTTTGTAAACAAGGGCACAGATTTGTGGTAGAGAAGGACAAGATTAGGACACATGCAACAAGTATTTCTCAATACAAAGAGTGATCAACAAGAACAGTTTTGCCAGGAAGGATGTTTGAGGCCAGGACACTGAATTTGTTTAAAAGACTGCTGGCTGCAGCAATGGGAAGACAGTGGGGTTGATATTCTAAGAGATGACATTAATTCTAGATCACAAGACAACTTCAGGTAAAGGGCCATCTTCATCTGGATCTATCTTGTGATCTAGCGTTCCTGGGAAAGTGTGTGCCACATACTTAGCCATATACATTAAGATCATTTCAGTATGCCTGCTTTATAGTCACTCTCCTTAATAATACTAAGACAGAAGAAGTGCTTATAAACCCATAAATTATAGGCCAGGTACCCACATTAATGTGGAAAATACTTTGATAGCAACCCATAAAATGCTCTTGTGTTAACTCGCCTTATCTGACTGTAAAGGTAGGAGGGCAACATCTTCCAATGGTATTCTGGCTCAGTTGGTTTCAATGGTGCTGTGACCTCTTCTACCAAAGTAGTAAAGCAAATGTTTATACACATGATTCCATGAACAACATAAGCCCAATTTTACCTGCTCCATCCAGAGATAAAGTGAGTGGTGAGTAGTGAAATCTGACAGTAAATCACATGCAATGCTTGGTGGCTGATTCAACAGCATTGAGTTTGGAACAAGTTGTCTTCTGTTAGGTTTGTGTTGGAGAATGAAAAACTTTATTAAAAATTGGCAGACACTGCTACTGCGTCCAAGATAAATAAATCTGTGTCACTCAGACTGTTCCTGGTGCCTTGTTACAGCATAACATTGTCATTAGCCTGGGAGTTCATCACTCACTTATCTCCTCTTCTGTGGATGGTACTGCCTGAAAGGGAGGTTGAATCGGGAGTCAGTGTAGGTCAGCGAGCAAAGGGGTGCTGGGTGAACAGGACTTTGTGGGTTAGTTTATGGGCAGTTTTGGATGAGCTCAAGTTTATGGAGAGTGGAAGATGGGAGGCCAGCCAGGCGATCTTTGGAATAGTTGAGTCTGAAGGTAAGAAAAGCATGGATGAAGGTTTCAACAGCAGAAGGGCTGAGGCTGGGGCAGAGACGGGTGATAATATGGAGGTGGAATTAGGTGGTCTTTGTGATGGAGAAGATATGGGGTTGGAAGCTAAGCTTGGGGGTCAAATAGGATGTCGAGGTTGCAAACAGTCTGGTTCAGTTTGAGATGGGGCCATCATGCCTAAATTGCAGTTCAGTATTTTTAATAACTAATTTTCTTTTGTGCTTTGAAATGTTGATGCTGTAAATGCAAGTCATGTAATGTTGCATAATTATTTTGCCTAATTCTGTTTAAAAAAGTTTTTTTTAAATTGAAACAGGAGCTGTAAATCAAGTGTGCATCCTTTAATACTAGTATTTGCAGCATCTATATTATGAATCTTAAATTTCATAAAAGTGCCTTAATTTCCAGGTTACATTTTTTATTATGATTACGCATTGTGTCAAGCTGAAATTTTTCTTAACGGTTAAGATTTTCTAATTAGCCACAAATGCAAGGCAAGGGGGAAATATGACTATGTACAAGTCTGACAATTTCAGGCAATTTAATATGTCCCATTTTAGAAACATTTGAAATTGAATCTAGTTGATACTGAACAAGTGTAAATATGAACTTTTTATCTTTCAATGAACAGTGTGATGCATCAACTTTTAACGATGTCCCAAATCAGGAAATAAAATCAGAAAACAGAAATTGAATACCAGTGTGTAGTTGTTGTCATGGTCATTTATGTTGTGACAAGAGACGACACTAGAGCCAAATCCGAGCGAATAACTACAAATCGCTCAGCAGAATCTACAATCATCCAAAAATGGCATTAACCTCTACTGTGAGCTTTATTTACAAAATATACTCGACAATATTTAGAGAGGGAGCGATAGAGTTTTTTTAAAACCTTGCATGACTTTGGGATGTCCCAAAGCGCTTTACAGCCTATGAAGTACTTTTGAATTGTAGTCACTGTTGTAAGGTAGGGAAACACGGCAGCAAATTTGTGCACAACAAGGTCCCCAAACAGCAAAGAGATAAATTACCAGAAAATCTCTTTTAGTGATGTTGGTTGAAGAATAAATATTGGCCAGGACAACCGGGAGAACTCCTCCTCTTGAATAGTGCCATAGTATCTTCTGCATCCACCTGAGGGGAGATGGGGCTTCACTTTAATATCCTATGCAAAAGCCGGTACCTCCGACCGTTCCTTTCACCCTATCACAGACCTTTCCTTTTGTTCTTTCCTCCCCTCCCCTGCTCTTCCCTGCCTCTGCTTTTGCTTAAAACCTTGTTACATTTCTAACTTTTCCAGTTCTGACGCAAGTTCATTGACCTGAAACATTAACTCTGTTTCTCTCTCCACAGATGCTGCCTGACGTGCTGAGTATTTCCAGCACTTTGTTTTATACCACTGAACTATGTCTGTTCTATGGTATTGAACCTACTATTCTTAAATATCAGAAGCTTTAACAACCTCAGATCATCCATGAAAATGCTTTGATTTTTTGAACTCTGAACAAATGTTCTTTTTCAGCCTAAATCATTCTGCAAGAAATTTCAATATGCATGATGGCTTTGGAAGTAGGATGTAATCATTACAATATGATGGTTTAGTGTTTTTGGTAAATAAGTGAAATAAATGGTGTGTATTTAAATGGGTTGTGTTCTATGTACTACTATATTTATGCAGTTTAGAAAGGGTCATTTTCATTCTTGATTTTACTTTTCCAGGCTGCGGATAGATGTTCTGCCTTGTGTGCCATTCAACATACATGGAATTAAAGATATCACTAATCACATCCCAGTGACTTGACAAGTGAGATAATCATAAATAAAATTGTCATGGAACCTAATTTTATTCAATTCCAAGTTGGTTTTAAAGACTGCATAACTGGAGGACCATAATTACAAAAGGAAGAACTCCAAATAAAAATTGCCACGAGAAGAATAATTGATGTTGCTGAAATTGTCCAGCAGAGGGCAGCTGTCATTCATAAAGCTGGATGAAGTCAAAGATTTTATAGTACTGCTCCTTGTTGTGTCGGCTTAAGTGCTGCACATAGTGAAGATGTGGAAACATTTTAAAAATGTCATTCAAAAACTTGTATTCTGTACATTGCTAACACAAGACTGTTTTATATTAATATACGATAGCTGTTTTATATTAACTTTTTTTTGTCTAAACCACAATTGTGAGCTTTCACATGGAATCATTTCAGATATTCCTGTCTTAAATCCTATGCCAAAAAAAGTTAAGCAAAATTGATTACTAATTTCAGAGAACAAGATAAAGCAGATAAAGTCTGTCTGGTTTTCCCTAAACTTATTTTCCTGTTTTAATAAGCTGAATTAAAGTTTTATACCAGAGGAAACTGATAAATTGCCATAAAAGAAAAAGCTGGAAATGGGCAGAAATTGATTTGAAATTAAATTGGCAAAAAACCTAGTCTTTTGTATCTGAGCAAAATGCAGTTGTGCAGGAAATGAAAATATTTTGAAAGTTGAGGGTTATCCTTTAATGGTTGATGAAAATGAATTTGGAAAAAGCAGTAGAAAGGAGTAAACGATGTGAACCAAAAGATATCAGTGGTTTCAAGAGGCTTTAAAAAAATAAATAAATCAGCTGTTAGCAGTAAACATTCGTTTTTTTTTAAATTTGTGTGAGGAAACACTTACAAATATTGATACACTCCCAGAGATGACTCTCCAAATGTCCAAGACACTGTCAGCCATCTAAAAATAGCCAAAACACTCTTTATTGGTACATAAAATAACAGCATTACCCTAGCAAGGCAAGAAATACAAAATCTAATGACAACAGACAGAGATCTAATCACTGCTTTTGAGGACCTAACTTAAAAAAACAAAACAGTATAACTGTTCTAATTTTTATTTCTGAAACTTTGTTTAAATGGTTTTAACATTTTCTGTATTTGTCAAATGAGCTTGCAGAAACCAGTTTTATTCATAATTACAAATACTGAAATTATGGGTTTTCTGTACAAGTTATAGAATAAGTCAAACATTTTAAAACAAATAGTACTTGCCCTCTAAGAGTATGTCATTTTGATACTTTTTTAAACCACAGGAAACTTTGGTTTATCTGGACGTTGTATGTCCGGAAACCTTGATCTAACAGCAGAAATCAGCAGCCGTTTTGTTAGGTTTTTTTTCTTTGTTTAAAAAAAAATGCTAGAAGGAAAAAAAGTCAGTCTCTGGAAAGCCTCTCTGAAGCTGTTGCTAAGCTACAGAGACGCTTCCAAGGTACGGGCCGACTGTTTACAAGCTGTTGCTAAGCAACAGTGTTGTCAGATACGGAGATGAAAACCTCCATATCCTTCAACATTAGCGTTGGTCTGTCCGGATGTTTTCATAGATCGGCATCATGTCGGTGCCGGATATTGCGAAGTTTCCTGCACTATGTTTACTATACAAATTAACTTTAAAAACTGCAAAAGCCTAATTGTGGTGATTTACTGAAGGTCAATTGTGACTGGACAAGTACTGGTATATCGAGGACATTTGTCACATGAAGATCTCCAGGCACAAATGCCAAAATTCTGAATAACTAACTGCTTTTAACATTTTATGGAAAATGCTTTTTATAAAAGAATTTTCTTATGCATTGAGGAAAGATTCTATGCAGGCTGAGATTTGAGGTACTGTAACTTATTTTTTAAATATACTAATGATATCTGCATGTAGATATTCTCTGACTAACTTTTTCATAAAAGTATTATCTGAAGAATACTATGTATTAACAGTACACTTCTGGTTTTCTGTTACTATGCACACATGTTTATGGCATTTGAGTTCCTTATAAGCAAGCTGTTTAAAATTACTTATCTTAAATATCACCTGAAAGGCAGATTAATTATGTAATAACATTAGTTCCATTTGTAACAAATGTTTCTAATGCACTTTTGTATCCAAATGGATTTTCTTGTCCCAAGTCTTGTTGGTTTCTTTTCCAAGTGTGCCTGTGTATTTTGGGCTAAAACCCCATTTGGCTGCAACAAAAAGTGAGGATATTTAGATATCTTCTGAGCAACCTTGAACTTTGCTGTGCACTGAACAGTTAACTTAGTTTACTATCAAAGGTGTCTTTGCATATAAGTATTTTACCAGTTTCATTACCTTGCACAAATATCTCGAAAGAAAGCCTTAAGAGTTTTAGGATCATTGTGATAAAGCCACATATAATCCTAAATATACCTTGACTATAAATTAATTTTATATTGTGCTGTAAAAATACTGTATTAAAATTCTTGACTCCAAACATCTGATTAATCCAGCCTGTGGAACAATTAAGTACAAAAGGACCAATATGGACATACGGCCAAACTGTGGTTAGTACAGAGTGTCTATTTATTTTTGTATGTAAAATGAGGGAATATTTGTAACACACTGATTTTTATTATGCTTTGGATACATATTGTGGAATAAATATTTGCTTATTTGTACAAGCAGGTTATTTCCGGTTACATGTACTAATATCTCTTGGTGATGAAAGTATTAAAACCTGAAAATATATTTCATCCTATTTTCTCTGTTTACTTAATGTAGTCTAATGTAGGAACATGCAGTCTAGTCTCAATACTGGAATGTCTGCACATCAGAGTTTTTATAAATATTCACAACCAAAGCTCATATGTATAGTGCTTACACATGTAGCAAAACTAAAAAAAATCAATGCCAAGCAAAAGGAAACATTAGGAGGTGCGCGCTCTCTTCCCCCCCCCCCCCAGTCGCGCGCTCTCTTCCCCCCCCCCCCAGTCGCGCGCTCTCTTTCCCCCCCCCCCCCAGTCGCGCGCTCTCTTTCCCCCCCCCCCCCCCAGTCGCGCGCTCTCTTTCCCCCCCCCCCCAGTCGCGCGCTCTCTTCCCCCCCCCCCAGTCGCGCGCTCTCTTTCCCCCCCACAGTCGCACGCTCTCTTCCCCCCCCCCCCCCCCAGTTGCGCGCGCTCCCCCCCCCCCCCCACACAGTCGCGCTCTCTCTCCCCCCCCCCCCCCCCCCCCCCCGGTCGCGCGCGCTCTTCCCCCCCCCCCCCCGGTCGCGCGCGCTCTTTCTCCCCCCCCCCCCCCGGTCGCGCGCTCTCTTCCCCCCCCCCCCCCCCCGTTGCGCGCTCTTCCCCCCCCCCCCCCCGTTGCGCGCTCTTTCTCCCCCCCCCCCCCCCCCCCGGTCGCGCGCTCTCTCTTTCCCCCCCCCCCCCCCCGGTCGCGCGCTCTCTTTCCCCCCCCCCCCCCCCAGTCGCGCGCTCTCTTCCCCCCCCCCCCCCGTTGCGCGCTCTCTCTTCCCCCCCCCCCCAGTCGCGCGCTCTCTCTCTCTTCCCCCCCCCCCCAGTCGCGCGCTCTCTCTCTTTCCCCCCCCAGTCGCTCGCTCTCTCTCACTTCCCCCCCCCCCCCCCGTCGCGCTCTCTCTCTCTTCCCCCCCCCCCCCCAGTCGCTCTCTCTCTCTTTTCTTTCCCCCCCCCACTCTCTCTCCTCTTCCCCCCCCCCCCAGTCGCTCGCTCTCTCCTCTTTCCCCCCCCCCAGTCGCGCTCTCTCTCTCTCTTCCCCCCCCCCCCCCTTGTCGCTCTCTCTCTCTTTCTTCCCCCCCCCCCCCCATCGCTCGCTCTCTCTCTTCCAACAACAACATGCCCTCGAGAAAGCCTTGGCACCGCCGGGCACTCTAGCTAGTAGAAGATATAGATAGCTAGATATATACTGTGTCCCCAGATATCACCGAAACCACTTGTTAAAACTGGCTGCATTGCTCCTGTTATCCTCCAATCAGGTTTCGGTTTCTGCCCCTGCCACAGTACCGAAACAGCTCTCATCAAAGTCACAAACGACAAACCTTTGTGATTGTGACAAAAATTAACTATCCCTCCTTGTCTTTCTTGACTTGTTTGCAGCCGTTGACATGGTTGACCACTCCATCCTTCTCCAACGCCTCTCCACCGTCCAACTGGGTGGGACTGCACTCGCCTGGTTCCATTCTTATCTTTCTAATCGTAGCCAGAGATTCACCTGCAACGGCTTCTCTTCCCGCTCCTGCATCGTTACCTCTGGTGTCCCCTAAGGATCTATCCTTGGACCCCTCCTATTTCTCATCTGCATGCTGCCCCTTGGCGACATCATTCGACACCCAACTCTACCTCACCACCACTTCTCTCGACCCCTCCACGGTTTCTAAATTGTCAGACTGCTTGTCCAACATCTAGTTCTGGATGAGCAGAAATTTTCTCCAACTAAATATTGTTTTCGGTCCTAGCCATAGACTCCATACCTCTCCCTAACATCTGTCTAAGGCCAAACAACACTGTAATAATAATAAATAAACTTCTGGATGAAGTTATGTGCACATCACTTCCTGTGAACTTTGAACTCTGTGCATACATCACTTCCTGTGCATATGTCACTTCCTGTGTTTGGACTAGTATAAATACTGAACTCAGTTTGGTAAAAGGGCTTCTCCTAGAGGCATGGTGAAGACTGCTCTTGTATATAGTATAATTATAAGTTGCTTAAAGCTTACTTTAAAGTTCCTTGATGTGTGAGACTCCTTTTTTACATCAATTTAAGCAACTTAGTATTTACACTCACGAATACTAGACCTTCGGACAAACTCGGAGTTAAGGATCCAGGGAACCACCCATCATGGAAAACATCCTTAAACCTACTCGTCTGGACTTGGACCCAAACGCACCAGCAGCTGGCAGGGTATGGAAGCATTGGTACCGTACTTTTGAGAATTTTCTGGATGAATGTAAAGCGAATGCTTCTACTAAACTGAGGATACTTATCAACTATGTGACCCCAACAGTGTTTGAATATGTTGATGAATGGGATAATTACGATGAGGTGATCCGGGCACTTAAAAAACTATATGCCAAGACCGCAAATGAGGTCTATGCTAGACATCATCTGGCCACAGCCCTAAAAGGGCCAGGGGAATCGATTAACGAATTCCTTCAAGAACTTCGCAGGCTCAGCGTAGATTGTAACTTTCAGGCAGCCTCGGCTGAGCTGTACCGCGAAGAAATGATTCGTGATGCTTTCATCTGCGGGATTGCCTCTCCATTTATACGCCAGCGTCTACTAGAAAGTAAAACACTTGAGCTACAAAAGGCTTTTGACCTGGCTTGTTCTCTGGATTTGGCAAAGAAAAATGCAGACCTCTATCAGCTGCCCAGATCTCGATCTGCTGCTGTAACTGCAACCAGACGATTCAAGTGGCCTCAGGTGAACCCTATCATGGAGGAATCTAATCCTGGTGATACTTCTGATGAAGAGGAGGAGGATGACCCCACTTTAGCAGCCTCTTGGAAATCTAGGAAGGAATGCTTCTTTTGTGGAGATTCTTTTCACCCTAGGAAATTCTGCCCTGCTCGCAATGCGATCTGCAGTCATTGCGATAAAAAGGGACACTTTGCAAAAGTTTGCCAATCAAGAGCCTCTACGAGGGCCTATCCAGCTAAGGCCTACCGAACTGCCCCAATTAGGGCCTATCAAGATGCTCCGGCTAGGACCTATCAAGCTTCCTCTCGAGCTCTCTCCCGAAGAAGCACACCTAGAGTTTCAGCCACTCTCTGTGCAACCACACCAATTACAGCTGCTTGCCCACAGAACCTGTTTCATGCAGCTACAAAAGTTTCAATTAATGGGCATACCTTAGATGCCTTAATTGACTCAGGAAGTACTGATAGTTTCATTAGAGAACAGATTGTTGCGAAATTGAAACTACATATCTTCCCATCGGACCAGGCAATTGCGATGGCTCAGTCATCACTTAATACCAGAATCTCCGGCTTTTGTATTATTGATATGACACTTAATGGTCGCATGTATCCCTCCACCCGACTTTCGGTGCTCAAGGACTTATGTAGTGATCTCATCTTAGGGCTGGATTTTCAAAAACAGCATAAGAAACTCACCATTGAGTTCGGCGGATCCAAACCTGGACTTACTATTTCTGATATACTGTCTCAATTACCGTTTTGTGCATTATCAGCAGCTTCACTTGATGAACCCTCATTATTTGCCAGTATTCCTCCTCGATGCAAACCAATAATAACGAAATTGCGGCGCTTTAGTCAGGAAGACCAATCTTTTATTGAGGCTGAAATCTCTCAACCTTTAGCAGAGGATATCATCGAACCATGTTCGTCGCCCTGGCGGGCTCAAGTCGTCATCGTCAAGAACCCTCTAAAACCTCACAAACGACGCCTATGCATTGATTATTCGCAAACCATCAATCAATATACTGACTTGGACGCCTACCCATTGCCACGCATTGATGATATGGTTAATAAACTGGCCGAATACAAAGTGTTCTCAACTTACGATTTAAAAAGTGCCTATCATCAGGTACCCTTGAAGGTCTCAGATAAGCAGTACACGGCCTTTGAGGCTAATGGACGGCTGTACCAATTTTGTCACCTCCCATTCGGGGTTACTAATGGAGTGGCTGTCTTCCAATGGGCAATGGATGGCCTGGTTAAGCAGCAAAACTTAAGGGACACTTTTCCCTATCTTGATAACATTACTATTGCAGGTCACGATCAACAGGAACACGACACCAACCTCCAAAAATTTCGGGATGCCCTCCATCACCGTAACTTAACTTTGAATGAATCTAAATCTGTTGAGTCGCAACCGACCATCAACATCCTTGGCTACTGCGTAGGCAATGGTATCATTAAGCCAGACCCAGAAAGACTTCGCCCGCTCCAAGAGCTCCCGTCACCTAAGAATCCGGCTTCTTTACATCGGGCTCTCGGTCTGTTTGCATACTACGCTAAATGGATTCCTCATTTTTCAGACAAAATCCAACCCTTGCTGCATGCTAGATCATTTCCATTGGAAACAGCGGCTGTTGCAGCCTTTAACCTTCTCAAAAAACAGTTGGAGAAAGCGGCTCTTCACTCCATCGATGAGAATCTCCCTTTCATAGTCGAATGTGATGCCTCGGAGGTGGCAATCTCGGCTACTCTAAATCAGGAAGGTCGTCCTGTAGCATTTATGTCCAGGACCTTACAAGGTGCCGAGCTACATTATCCTCCGGTTGAGAAGGAAGCCACAGCCATCATAGAGGCGGTACGGAAGTGGAACCATTTCCTAGCTCGCCAGCACTTTACATTAATCACGGACCAGCGACCAGTCACCTTCATGCTCGATAATCGAAAATGAACCAAAATTAAGAATAATAAAATACAGCTTTGGAGGATGGAACTGGCCTCTTTTGGTTACACCATTCACTATCGACCTGGCAAGGAGAATGTGGCCCCGGATACCCTCACACGAGCATTCTGCTCCACTATGTCGTCCTCTACTCTCATAGATGTCCATAATGGATTGTGTCATCCTGGCATTACGCGCATGCTACATTTCGTACGATCACGGAATCTCCCTTTTTCTACTGGAGATGTAAAGAAAATGTGCTCAGAATGCTGGCTTTGTGCAGAATTAAAACCTCAGTTCTTCCGCCCCTCAGATGGTATGCTCATACACGCAACCCAACTGATGCAACGACTTAGCATCGATTTTAAGGGCCCAGTGCCCTCTTCAACTCGGAACACATATTTGCTCACCATGATTGATGAACATTCACGTTTTCCGTTTGCCTTCCCCTGCTCCAATATGCTGGCGTCCACAGTAATCTGCTGCCTTGAGCAGGTATTTTCTCTCTGTGGCATGGCGGCTTACATTCACTCGGATCGGGGTCCATCCTTTATGTCAAGGGAACTCAAGGACTACCTCTCAGAACGGGGAATTGCTACAAGCAAAACGACGCCATATCATCCCATCGGAAATGGGCAGGTAGAGAGGTATAACGGTATCATCTGGAATTCCGTACATCTTGCTTTAAGATCTCGGGGCCTACCAAACCAGCAATGGGAAGCAGTGCTTCCGGATGCATTGCACTCTATACGGTCCCTTCTTTCTACAGCCACAAATACTACACCTCATGAGCGGTTCTTTGGATTCCAGCGTCGCTCATCTTATGGGACATCCCTTCCATCATGGCTAACTACTCCTGGACCTGTACTACTCCGAAGATACGTTCGGACATCTAAAAATGACCCTCTCGTAGACGAGGTCGAACTAACTGATGCCAACCCCACCTATGCATACATACGATATCCCGACGGCTGAGAATCTACCGTATCATTACGGGATCTGGCTCCCTGCCCACCAGGACCTAGTGGGACATCGAGTGATGGTATTCTACCAGGAGCCTCTTGGAACCTACCGGGTACCCCTCTCCAGGATCCTGATCTGACACCAACTAGCTTGGTACCGGTAGAACCCCATACTCAAAGTTGCGACCCTCCCAGTACCACGCACCAAAGTACTGATCCGCCACAGACCAGCTCTGCACCTCCCTCTGAACAGAGACAGACCGACTCTGCACCTATTGGGGCTCGTACACGAAGCCATGATCTCCCCGACCCTTCACAGGGTAATCCAGGCCACACAGACTCTGACCAATGGCCAACAGCATGTAAGCGGACCAGAGACCCTCTACGATGGGAACCCAAACGGATGCGACTCTTCCTCATTCGGCGGCTGCGGAATAAAAGGAAGACCACAGCCTTCTAATCTCGCAGGAGGGAAGAATGTAATAATAATAAATAAACTTCCGGATGAAGTTATGTGCACATCACTTCCTGTGAACTGTGAACTCTGTGCATACATCACTTCCTGTGCATACGTCACTTCCTGTGTTTGGACTAGTATAAATACTGAACTGCTCAGTATGATAGGAGGGCTTCTCCTAGAGGCATGGTGAAGACCGCTCTTGTATATAGTATAATTATAAGTTGCTTAAAGCTTACTTTAAAGTTCCTTGATGTGTGAGACTCCTTTTTTACATCAAACACTGTTCGCAACCTTCCAACCACATATCCACGGCATAACTAAGACCACCTATTGCCACTTCCGTAACATCGCCTGCTCCGCCCTTGCCTCAGCTCATCCGCTACTGAAACCCTCATCCATGCCTTTGTTAACTCTGGACTTGACTATTCGAATGCACTCCTGGCTGGCCTCCCACATTCTACCCTACATAAACTTGAGGTCATCCAAAACTTGGAGGTATTCCAAAACTCGGCTGCCCGTGTCCTAACTTGCACCAAGTCCCATTCACCCATCCCCCCTGTGCTCGCTGACCTACATTGGTTCCTGGTTAAGTAACACCTCGATTTCAAAATTCTCATCTGTTTTAAAATCCCTCCATGGCCTCGCCCCCCTCTCCATCTCTGTAATTTCCTCCAGCCCCACAACCCCCCGAGTTATCTGTGCTCCTCTAATTCTGCCCTCTTGAGCATCCCTGATTATAATTGCTCAACCATTGATGGCCGTGCCTTCTGTTGCCTAGGCCCTAAGCTCTGGAATTCCCTGCCTAAACCTCTCCGTTTCTCTACCTCTCTTTCCTCCTTTAAGATGCTCCTTAAAACCTAACTCTTTGACCAAACTTTTGGTCACCTGCCCGAATTTCTCCTTATGTGGCTCAGTATCAAATTTTTTGTCTTATAACAATCCTGTGTAGCGCCTTGGGACGTTTTACTGTGTTAAAAGTGCTATATAAATACAAGTTGTTATATTACATCAGATCACTTATCCAGCTGCTTTTCACGAGTACAAAAATCATAACATATCTACATCATAATATTTTTGTGAATTCCACCATTCTGAATGCAGGACTGTAGTAAATAATGGAGTTAAGTGATGTCAGTCACTCCTGTAAACAGTCTGAGTATCTTTTATGGAAGTTGACTCTCGCTCTCTTGTATCTACAGGACCCAGTGGCATAACAACAAAACCGATATTAGTGCATTTTGTATGTGTATTTCTTCAATCTCTCTACAGCAGATGGAGTCAACACTACATATGGCGAGACTTGGTTTGAAAGGTTAAGCTCCTTCCTTTTGCAGCAAGCCGAAATGTACAGAGCAAGTTAGAATCAGATTCCCTTGGTTCAATTGATGCATGATATAAAAACAAGAACTCACCACATTTTCCTATGCCAGTGGGTTGGTTATCTTAATTGAAGATCAAGAAACAAGAGGTATAACTATCCTTCTGCATTTCTAACCTCTGCCAGAGCAAAGACCCTCACATCTTTCCCTTTAAAGTAAAAGGATTGTCCTTGAAACTATTGTTTCACAAGTCTTCCTGTGTCTTTCATCTTATCCCCTTCACAGAGAGAAATCAAAAGAATTTTCAAAATACCCAGACAAGGTAATGAATTGCTTATTATTTGAGTCTGAGGAAACATCAAAGCTAGCTCATTAATGTTTAACTACCTTCTATCTCAACCCACTACCTGCATAAAATGTCAGGAATTTACTATCAAAACATTTAAAGTCACTTTTTACAAATAGTTTGTGGAAAAATACACAAAACAAATGCAGACACTTGACAACCATTCTATATACTCAATTTTAAGATATATGAATCACAGCACGCAGTCATTCGCAGATTAACTATGTGCTTAAGTCGCTGGCTAAATACTGGTCTTTGTGATAACTAAGAAAAACATATTTGGTAGGCTGAAGTGTATTTGAACAAAATAAAAGTCTACAGGCCAAGGATTAAATGTTAAACATTTATGTGCTTCAGAAGACACCTTCCTGGCCCCAGACCACCAATTAGTGATTTCAAGAAAGTGCAAGAAAATTTGCGATTTAGCAGCTTTACTCTCAATCACTACTTCAATAAATGTCAGAATTCATATTCAACAAGAAAACAATGTTGCAGCTGAACGTGGCTAAAATACAGCAGTACATTATCTCTAAGATGACTGCTGTCTACTCAGGAATATTGAACACAGCAACTTAAGTACACGCATAAAATGTCCACTTTACTGAGTTATTTAGTTCAAATTATTGTATAATTAGAACATTTTAAATGCAAAGCAACTTTTGAATCAGTAGAATACAGAAGTTTAAATTTTGACCATTTTTTTAACACCTCAAATTGCACAGAAATGATCCACTTTTCCCAAACCAACCAAATACAGAACGCCTAAATTATCAGTCCTGTTGTAGGAACGGAGGTTCCTAGCAAAAAGACTGCGTTCGACTCAGGTAATTAAATTAATGAAATCAAACGAGTTTAAACTGGAAACTGCTAGAACACATCAATAACAGGTCTACTCTCCTTGAGGGCTCCATGAGAACTGATCCCCTGATCAGGAGACTGATGTCATTACGTTCTTCCCGCCATTGGGGCATCACGTGACTAACAGCATGACATCATCACGTTGAAACCGTGCTGTAAAGGTAACTAGGCATAGTACAGTCAAACAGTGTAATTAAAGGTACAGGCACAGACAGTAACTACATTGCTGTTAAAGGAATTATGTACAACCACTCAGTCCTTTGGTGGCTCCACCACATGCGCCCCCCCCCCCCCCCCCAGAATTGTCTTTAACAGAAAAGGTGAGGTGAGGAGGAGGCCTGATGAGCCTGTCCGATCGACTTCGATACCTTGGTAGAGGAAGTTGACGACCGGTGGACGAGTTGGCAGTCGGTGGCGGCTGAGCAGGCGCGGAGAGCGCAGTCGGGTTGTCAGGCGGCTTTGGTTGATCAGGTGCGGTGGCAATGGGCGGTCGGCCACGTTTGGGTGGTTGAGCGACTACGACAGGATGGTCCAGGTCCAGGTGAGCCGGCTTCAAGCGGTCCACCGAGATGTGATCCGGTTTCCCTCCGACGTCGACCAAAAAGGATTTGTCTCCCGGTTCGATGACGCGGAAAGGACCAGTGTAAGGGGGCTTGAGCGGATCCCGGTGAGCGTCTTGTCGGATGAAGACATACTCCGCATTCTTCAGTCCCGGTGGCACGTAGGAGGTCTGCAAACCGTGATTGGATGTAGGTATCGGAGCAAAGCATCTGGCCGCTTCTTGGTGGCGATCGAGTTGCCGGGGGGCGGACCATGGCTCTGTGGGAGAAGGGAGGAAATCTCCTGGTACACGGAGTGGCTGGCTATAGACGAGTTCAGCTGAAGACGATTGTAGATCATCTTTGGGCACCGTACGGAGACCCAACAGGACCCATGGGAGTCTGTCCACCTATCCTGCGCCTTGATGACTGGCCCAAAGAGAGGCTTTAAGCGACCTGTGGAATCACTCGCAAAGGCCGTTTGCCTGCGGATGATAGGCGGTGGTGCAATGAAGTTTGGTACCGAGCCCCTGAGCCACAGCATTCCAAAGATCTGAGGAAAATTGTGGCACACGGTCGGAGGAGATGTCTGCAGGTACCCCGAAACGGGCGACGTCTGCCGACGTGGTGGAAACCAAAGGAATTGCCTCTGGCCACCTAGTGGTGCGGTCCACTACGGTGAGGAGATGAGTATAACCCTGAGAAGGCGGAAGCGGCCCCACGAGGTGCACATGCACGTGGTCGAAACGACGCTCTGGAACAGTGAACGCAGCCACTGGAGCCTTGATCTGATGCTGGACTTTGGCCTTCTGGCATACGACGCAGGTATTAGCCCAGCCATGGACATCGATGTGCATACCTTTCCAGACGAACTTGGCTGACATAAGCCATTGCAAAACCTTCATCCCTGGGTGTGACAACCCGTGTATGGCATCAAAAACCCTCCGGCGCCATGCGACTGGCACTATGGGATGAGGAACTCCTATGGAAATGTCGCAAAGGAGCATGGCACCTGTGGCCTGGAAGACGATGTTGGTCGCTTGGAAGCTAGAGGGAACGGTTTGATATGATTGGACCTCCGAATCCGAAACCTGATCTGCCGCCATGAGGGCGTAGTCGATTCCCAGGTGCACTGCGTTGACCGTCGCATGGGAGAGGCAATCTGCCACCAGGTTGTCCTTACCAGACACATGTTGAATGTCCGTGGTAAATTCGGAAATGAACGTCAAGTGACGTTGCTGACGAGCGGACCACGGTTCGGTGGTCTTGGCCATGGTGAACGTAAGGGGTTTGTGGTCGACAAAAGCCGTGAAGGGGCGCCCCTCCAATAAAAACCGGAAATGGCTAATGGCGAGGAAAAGGGCCAGTAGTTCCCTATCGAAGGTGCTGTACTTTTTTTCATTTGTTCGCAATTGACGGCTGCAAAACGCCAGCGGTTGCCACGTGCCATTGACCCACTGTTCTTGCACCGCACCGATGGCGTAGTCTGACGTGTCGGTGGTAAGGGCGATAGTAGCACCTGGAAGTGGGTGCGCCAGCATGGTTGCGTTGGCCAAAGCGTTCTTGGTGTCACCGAATGCTTGGATCATTTCAGCTGTCCAGCTGATTGGGTCTTTACCGGACTTGCCCTTGAGGGCCCCGAACAAGGGTTGCATGAGTTGAGCCGCCTTGGGGACGAAACGATGGTAGAAGTTGACCATCCCCAGGAACTCCTGCAAGGCCTTGACTGTCAATGGCCACGGGAAAGAAGTAACCGCCTCAACCTTCGGCGCCAAAGGGTCGGCGCCGTCCGATGTTATGCAATGTCCCAGGAAGTCGATTTGTTGCAGGCCGAACTGACACTTGGCCGGGTTGATGATTAAACCATGTTGGCTGAGACGCGTAAAGATGGAACGCAAATGGGAGATGTGCTCCTCCTTGCTGGCACTGGCGATGAGTATGTCGTCAAGGTAGACGAAAAGGAAATGCAGGTCCCGAAGAACGGAGTCCATTAAACGCTGGAACGCCTGTGCTGCGTTCTTTAAGCCAAACGGCATCCGCAGGAACTCAGGCCAAAAGGGGTGATGACTGCGGTTTTCGGGACGTCTTGTGGGTGCACTGGAACCTGGTGATATCCACAGACGAGGTCGACTTTAGAGAAGATAGTATTTCCCGCCAAGTGGGCCGAGAAGTCCTGGATATGCGGGATCGGGTACCGATCCGGAGTGGTGGCGTCGTTGAGGCGTCGGTAGTCACCGCATGGCCGCCGGCCGCCAGCCGCCGCCTGGTTTTGGCACAATGTGGAGAGGCGAAGACCAGGGACTCTTCGATCGCCTAATGATGCCGAGCCACTCCATTGTGGTGAACTCCGCCTTCGCAGATGCAAGCTTGCCGGATTCGAGCCTTCTAGCCTGTGCATAAACCGGGGAGCCAGTAATGATGATGTGATGTTCAACACCATGTTTCGTCACCGAAGAGGAGAAGGTGGGCCTTGTCAGCTCCGGAAACTCCCCGAGGAGCCGCGTGAAGTCATCTGGAGGAGGGAAAGCACAGGCAATGGAGCGTGCCACGGAGGGACCGTGGAAGCACGGAATCGAGTGGAAGGTTGCCGCGTTGATCAGCCGGCGGTGTCAGACATCGACTAGTAGGCTGTTGGCACACAGTAAATCTGCCCCTAGGATAGGCTGTGAGACTGTAGCCGTGACGAAATCCCAAAAGAAGCGCTGACCGCCGAAACAGACTTCGACCCGCCGCTTTCGGAATGTTCGAATAGCTGCGCCATTAGCCACTATGAGGGAAAAACCGAGGTTCCCAGTCTGCATGTTGAGCTTCGACACAGGTAGAATGCTACACTGCGCCCCGGTGTCACAAAGGAAACGGTGGCCTGAGAGGGAATCGGTGATATAGAGGAGTTTCCTTGTAGAACCAACAGCCATTGCCACCATGGAACGCCCGTTAGACTTGGTCATCCATCGCCAGGGACGCCGCCTGCGCCGCCTTGTTTTTTTGTTTGGCGAAAAACTGCAGGGGGAACGGCAGCATCGTGCTTTCGCGCCAAAATGGGTGTGGTAGGAGCACCAGCCCGCTGTAGGAGAATGTCTGTGGAGGGTGGGCGCCTCATGGCCGTGCAGCACTGCTGGGTAACCGTGAAAATCTTATTGGCTTTGGCCGCAAGCTTGGCGCAGTCAGTAATGTCGGAGCTGGCCAGGGCAGCCTGAACCTGTTCAGGCAGTTGATAGAGGAAAAGCTCCCGGAAGATGAAACATTCTGGTTCAGCACCCAAGAGCGTGAGCATTTGGCTCATGAGCTCGGACGGTTTGGAGTCCCCGAGGCCGGGTAGCGTGATGAGCCGGCGAGCACGCTCCGACTTTGATAGTCTGAAAACCTGAAGCAACCGCGCCTTAATTGCATCATACTTGCTGCCAGTAGGAGGACTACCGATGAGGCTGATGATCCGTGATGCAGTTGCGCTGTCGAGGGCGGAGACCACGTAATAATAACGGCTCTGATCCGCGCTGATGTTCCGAATGGTGAGCTGGGCTTCAGCCTGGATGAACCAGGCGTCTGGTTGTTGCTCCCAGAACTGTGGCAGTTTCAGCGTGACAGCGTTTGTGTCCATGTCGAATCTTCCACGAAAATCATTCGTAGAAGTCGGGGTCACCAATGTAGGAATGGAGGTTCCTAGAAAAAAGACTGAGTTCGACTCAGGTAATTAAATTAATGAACTTTAATGAAATCAAACGAGTTTAAACTGGAAACTGCTAGAACACATCAATAACAGGTCTACTCTCCTTGAGGGCTCCACGAGGACTGATCCCCTGATCAGGAGACTCACGTCATCACGTTCTTCCCGCCATTGGGGCATCACGTGACTAACGGCATGACGTCATCACGTTGAAACCGTGCTGTAAAGGTAACTAGGCATAGTACAGTCAAACAGTGTAATTAAAGGTACAGGCACAGACAGTAACTACATTGCTGTTAAAGGAATTATGTACAACCGCTCTGAGTCCTTTGGTGGCTCCGCCACACTGTCAACATATTACTATTCAATCTGCCACACCGCTCGTACCCACTTAGTGGGCTCATCCATCCCATGGATAAAACTTACATAGCAAATGCACTAGTTGTACCATTCCTATTTATACTTTACTTGAGTAAATATATAAAGAATTTTTCCCTGAATTGTTCTAGATTTTTTTGTGGTTTTTGCCTCTCCCAGGAGATTACATGGCTGCTGGGGGGCAGGGAGCATTGAGCGTCATGATACCCAGTGCAACACCACTCCATGGGACAGGCTTGATGGACCAGCTTGTCTTTTTATGCCTTCTTTGTTCGTATGTTCGCAAATGTTGATGTAAATACTTTTCTGGTGGAATTTTGGACATATTCAGATGAGGAAATATCAGTGCTGGGAACTGGAAACACTTCTTCCTACTTTTATCACTTGGTGTCAACATGCAGCACTGTAACATGGGACAGGAGCAGAGTAAACATTAAATAAACATCCCTATATTTGGAGGGGGCAGTTATCACATGGTAAGACTTAGTTTTTTTTAACTAGCCTTTTTTGTAAAAGAAAGTGTAATTTAAAAATAAATATGTAGACAAGAGGGGAGGGGTGAATTTTAACCCCCAAGAACAAGTGGATTAGGGGTGGATGATTAGTTAAAGTAAGTTATTTTAGAATGCAAACGCAACCAGGCTCCAACGCGTCCACTTCTGTGTTTAACGGCGGCACGTTCAGATGCCTGCTTACTCGCTGAAGTCAGGACCTTAATTAGTGCAGGTGGGCGTGTACTGATTGCAGCAATTAACGTCCTTCAGAGATGTTATTGAGGTCTTTTTGAATTGAACTTTAAATTTAGGCTCGGGAAACTTAACAGAGAAACAAAGGCGAGATTGAGCTGGAGTTCAGGTGGGTATTTAAACTGATTATAACCCCACTGGAATAAAACCTCTGTGGCGGAGACCACATAGGGACAGTAACACAATTCACTATGTGTAGCCAATGTTGTTATCGCTCCACGTTATGTACGGAACTTGGTTGGGTTATCGGGGCAGGGTCCCTTTAAGAGTCGTCGATTGTGTGATGACGTCATAGCTCTGCGATGAGGCCGAGTCCCGGAGTCCATGCGGAGAGTTAATAAAGCTGACACGTGTTTTTCTTTGCTGCTATGACAGTCTCGCAGTCTGTTTATTTCCAGCGACTCCTACACCTCACTGATTACAGCTGCTGTCTCAATTGCCAGAGTTCTTGTGTTGATAGAGCTTTTTCTAAACTTTGGAGGCTTTCAAACTAGTAAGTTCAGGATGGGAGGTGCCTGGGATGTATTTGACAGTACATCAGAAGAGGAAGATCATCACCATCGACAGCATCAACAACATGCTTTTGGAGGATCAGCACATGTACAGGAGAGAGGGACACAGGAGAGTGGGACACAGGAGAGAGGGACACAGGAGAAAGGGACAAAGGAGAGGTGCACAGGGGGGAGGAACACGGGAGGGGCACCGGAGAGAGTGGAGCACAGGAGGGAGGGGCGCTGGAGAGAGGGGTGCTGGAGGGAGGGGCGCTGGAGGGAGGGGCACTGCAGGGAGGGGCACTGCAGGGATTGGCACAGGAATGAATGGCACAGGAGAGGGACACAGGAGAAAGAAGCATATGAAAGAGGGGCACAGGAGAGACATGCACAGGAGGGGGGACACAGGCGAGAGGGGCACAGGAGACAGGGACACAGGAGACAGGTACACAGGATAGAGGTGCACTGGCCGGAGTTGTGCAGGGGGGAGGTGCACAGGAGGTAGTACATAGAATTACATAGGAGTACGTAGGATATACGGCACAGAAACAGGTCATTCGTCCCAAACAGTTCATGCTGGCATTTATGCTCCACTTGAGGCTTCTCCCATCTTTCCTCATCTAACTCTATCACCATAGCCCTCTATTCCCTTCTCCCCCATATGCTTTATACAATAGCAAAATACTGCGGATGCTGGAAATCCGAAATAACAACAGAAAACGCTGGAAAGACTCAGCAGGCCAGGGCAGCATCTGTGGAGAAAGAAACAGAGTTAATGTTTCAGGTTGAAGACCCTCCGTCAGAACTGGAAAAAAAAACAGGAAGAGGGATACATTTTAAAGCAAGTGGGGGCTGGGAAAAGGGGGAGGGGATGAAAGAACAAAAGGGAAGGTCAGAGATAGGATAGAAAGCAGGAGCGATTAAGAGACTGAGAGACAGTAAGATATATTCAAGGAACAAAGATTGGCTCTAGATGAAGTGTGAATGGCCCTGGCAGAATGAAGGACAGCTGCCACGTGGAAGGGAAGAAAAAAGCCCAGCTGAAAGTATGGATTAAAGATAAAGGGAATATATATATATATATATATAATATATGTATGATAGGGGCCGAGGTTATGATCTGAAATTGTTGAACTCTATGTTAAGTCCAGAGGACTGTAGAGTGCCTAATCGAAAGATGAGGTGCTGTTCCTTGAGCTTACGCTGAGCTTCCATGGAATAATGCAAGAGGCCGAGGACAGTGAGGTCTGAGTGGGAATGGGGCAGTGAATTAAAGTGACAGGCCATCGGGAGCTCAGGGTCTCCCTTACGGACTGAACAGAGGTGTTCCGCAAAGCGGTCACCCAATCTACGTTTGGTCTCCCCAATGTAGAGGAGACCACATCGTGAGCAGCGAATACAGTATACTAAATTGCAGGAAGTACAAGTAAATCCCTGTTTCACCTGGAAGGGGTGTTTGGGGCCCTGGACAGTGGGAAGGGGGGAGGTATAAGGGCATGTGTTGCATTTCCTGCGCTTGCACAGGAAGGTGCCGGGCGAAGGGGTGTTGGGGGTGGTAGAGGAATGGGCTAGGATGTCGCGGAGGGAGCAGTCCCTACAGAATGCTGAAAGGGGAGGTGAGGGGAAGATGCGTTTGGTGGTGGGATCACGTTGAAGGTGGCGGAAATGGTGGAGGATGATCCGTTGAATGTGAAGGCTGGTGGGGTGAAAGATAAGGACAAGGGGAACTCTATCGTGGTTCTGGGAGGGAGGGGCAGGGGTGAGGGCAAAAGTGCGGGAGATAGAACGACACAGTCGAGGGCCGTGTCAACCACAGTAGAGGGGAATCCTCGGTTGAGGAAAAAGGAAGACATGTCGGAAGCACTGGTATGGAAGGTGGCATCGCCAGAGCAGATGCGGCGGAGACGGAGAAACTTGGAGAATGGAATAGAGTTCTGACAGGAGGCGGGGTGGGAGGAAGTGTAGTCCAGGTAGTTGTGGGAGTCAGTGGGCTTGTAGTGAATGTTTGTCAATAACCTATCCCCAGAGATGGAGATGGAGAAGTCGAGGAAGGGAAGGGAAGAGTCGGAGATGGACCATGTGAAGGTGAGGGAAGGGTGGAAATTGAAAGCAAAGTGAATGAAATTTTCTATTTCAGGGTGAGAGCAGGAGACAGCACCCATACAGTACCGGAAAAAGTCATCAATGTACCTCATATGCTTGTCTAGCCTCCCCTTAAATGCATCTATACTTTTCGCTTCAACCACTCCCTGTGGTAGCGAGTTGCACATTCTCACCACTCTTTAGGTAAAGAAGTTTCTTCTGAATTCCCTATTTGATTTCTTGGTGACTATCTTATATTGATAGCCTCTAGTTATGCTCTTCCCCACAAGTGGAAACATTCTCTCTGTATCTGCTCTATCAAAACCTTTCATAATTTTAAAGACCTCTATTAGGTCACCCGTCAGCCTTTTTTCAAGAGAAAAGAGACCCAGCCTATTCATCCTTTCCTGATATGTGTACCCTCACATTTCTGGTATCATCCTTGTAAATCTTCCCTGCACCTCTCCATTGCCTCTATATCCTTTTTATAATATGGTGACCAGAATTGTACGCAGTGCTCTAAGTGTGGTCTAACCAAGGTTCGATACAGGTTTAGCATAACTTCCCTACTTTTCACTTCTATCCCTTGTAGGGGGCATCTTTTCCGTGGTTTACGGTAATTTACCTGCCTTTACCTGGTTTATGGTAATTTACCTGGTCAAGCAGCCTTTTCGTTTCACAGACTGAGACCAATACCAAACAGCAGTTTCGAATCGCTAAACCCACCATTCCAGTTCGGACTGGAGGACTTATAATTAATGATATATTAAAATGGACAACTGGTCTGGATGTGAGAAAATCAACTTTTATTACACTAAGGAAAACTACACCACATGATTTTAGTAATCACTGTACAATTGCTTAAATGGGGGAAGACAGACGGCAAAAACGAGGGATAAATGGCTACAATGTTAATTAAACAATCTTAGCAATTTCCCTTAAATTACCACCCCCCTTTTAACTCCTTACTAGATTGCCTTGCTGAGGAGTCAGAAACCTGCTCACCTGGGGTCCAAGGAAGTAAGAGAGAGTTAGCTTCTCAGGAGCTATCTTTATATCCTGCCAGCTCCTGCTGTTTTGCGCTGAAAAGGGTCTGTGTGCAAATTCACGCCCAAAGTTTGAATACACAAGAGAAAGGTTGTGATTGGCTGATTCAAATAAAGCTTGGAGTGGTTTGAATGTGTCTACATTCTGGGGCCGAAGTGTTCCCGCCTACATCTGGAGTTTCTGGGCTAATCAAAGGGGACACACCTGAATAATGGGTGATTCAAAACCCATTCATTCCAAACTGTTGTCTTTCAAAAGTCCTTTTCCGGAGTTTCGATGTGTCTCATTGTGTGTGTAAGCGGTTTTCAATGGGCTGTGTAAACAGAGCCCTTTGTTCTGTGGTTTAGAGTAACCGCAGCTAATCCTTTATATGTCAATAAGGCAGCAGTATCAATCGATCATCTCTGCAGTTTCTATAAACAAACATCTTGTCAGCAGGGAAGGGAAACTCCCTGGTTTGATTGACAGAATCTGACTGCCACTGCTTGATCCTCCCACTCTACACAGACACTGCGAGCTGCTTTCTTTTGTCTTTTGGCCATGCCTTTCTGATGGCCATTTTCAAACCTCTTTGCAATATACACAGTTCGAAACTCAGAGGTACCATTTTAATCTTAAAGTCCTGATGTTGAGACAATTCAAATCACGCAATTCTTCATCCACGATGTGGACCAATATTTTCCGATCTTCAGGGATTTAGGGGATTTTTGCGAACCCCTACCTTCCGCCCTTTGGATACTTCCAACTTGATTGTAGTATCCACTCGAAGGAGTGAGCCAAATTTCCTTACCCCTGACAAACAACCATCCCCTGTGTTTACCGATAGCTACCTACCACTGATCCCCCGACCCGTCTATTCCCCTCAAAATTCGAGAAAAACTGTGGTACGGTAGGCATCTTACAGATACATCAGTTTACAATAAGGGGTCTCATACCCCTGCATCACTTGTTACATTATACAATGCAATCAAAATTTACAATCACTTGTTACATTACAACTTATTACAAAATGTTGCAAACTTAGTTATACAATGTAATCAAAATGATCCCAAGCACGGAGAGGGTCCTACGCCTCTGCTCAACTTGGGAGTTGTCACAAAATGGTCCCAAACATGGAGAGGATCCTACGCCTCTGCTCAAATTGGGGCTGTAACACAAAATACAAAAAAATCTTGAACAACATGCTTAACAAACCCCGACCATCATGTGCCAATGATGGGTCACGAAATTCGAGTGGGTATTGCTCCTCCCACCCGGGCAGTAAATGTTCCTTTCACCCCCCCTTGAATGATCTTAAACTTTTAAAACAGACAGAATGGATTTTACAGAACAGTCTGCTCTGCCAGCCCCGAGCCGTTCCCTTGTCCCTTTGTGGAGGTGGGGTACCCCTCCTGTTTCATAGACCGAGACCGGAGAGTATGTGATCGCGACTCCCAGTCCCTCCCCCTCCCGTCTTTCCTCGACTGGCTGCAGAAAATGATGGGTGCCTGTGTGGCGGCTCTCACTGGCCCCTCAAACTTGGATCCCAGATCTGGCCACCCACTCATCCTCCCCAGCCACACTTCCACTCTAACCTTGCCCATGGGCCCCCCCCGGTGAGTTCCTCCCTTCCCCGAATGCACCCACGTGACTCTCGGGCCTCCCCCTCCCCTTTACAATCCTTCCCGGGCCATCACCACCCACTCCCGGGGAACGCGTCCCTATCTGACAAGGTGCCCACGCTTCCCCACCATGACTCCTCAACAGCGAGGTCTCCCGCAAGTGAACTTCGGTCAGGATAGTGCTGGGTTGGGGGCTGTGCCCCACTCAGCTGGGGCCATCTCTTCCGCGTAGGAGGAGTAGGCAAGTTCCTCCGGGCCCTGTCCGGTTTCTCCCGAAGGTTGCTGTGGGGTTTCCTTCTGGATTGGTCCAGTGGCGAGGTGATCCCCAACATTCTGTATCCATATCTTCCTTCGATGCCCAGCTCGGGCTGGGCGAACAGGACTGCTCCTTGGTTTATTCTCCTGAAAAAAAACTTAAAAGGACATGCAGCCAGGTCTCTCACTGACCTGCTGCCTTAGGTGGAGACATGGTCGGGTCCCTCGACCTCAGACCAAAATACAAACATTTGGCACACTTGTAAACTTAAACTTTAAACTTAAACTCAAAACTAGTTATATCAAAACTTAAAATTCACCTTAAAAGCACGTTATATTCAAACCGAAGCTATAATACAAATACCGCCCATTTCCGGACGGCCAGGCTAATCTCTGGCATTGTCACAGATTACTGCTGGCTGCAGCGAAGCTGGACTGCCTCCTGCCTCTGGTCCCTCACAGCTTATGGCTGCTGGTTGGGGACCTCTGTTCTTTGGCTTCTCCCTGGTTCGGGAGATTGCTCTCTGTGGCAGGTACTCTGGTGACCGTCTTTTCTTGGGCTTGCGGACCCGCTGAGACTTTCTGAGGGGCATCTCTTGGGGGAAACTTTGGCTGGCAGACCCTGAGCCTGGGTCACAGCCCTAGCTGGCTGGGAACCTTCTCCCCCTGGTGCAAACAGCCCGGACTGTATAATATACCTGGCAGCCTGCCGGTACTCCGGGTTTGTCTCCCTTTCCCTACCCACTCCTGTGCTGGGGGCAGGTATTGCCTCACCACCCGCTGTTGATGGCTGAAAAATTTCCTCTCCAGGTCCACAACCTGGTATCAGCTTCCCTGCAAGAGGAATTGCTATCCCTGCCTCCCCAGTGTCCCACATCATGGGGGGGACCACTCTAGAAGTGGGCTGGGAAGCTTGTTCCTTTAAACAGGCGACTGCGCCTGCACGAATCTCCTCCCCTGAGTCCCTCGGCAGAGGCTGTGAAGCCTCTGTATACAACCAGGCGTCTGCGCCTGCGCAAACCTCCTCCCTGGAGTCCCTCGGCAGAGGCTGTGAAGCCTCTGGCTTCAAACAGGCGATTGCGCCTCCGCGAGAAAACTGATGAGGAGCCGCTGTGGTCCCGCCGGCAACTGTGCCTGCGCGAATAATCTCTTTAAACGGCTGGGGAACTGCTACACTAGCACAGGCAACCGCGCCTGCGCGTTCTATTTCATTGAAAAAGAAAGGAAGAACCGCTGGGTCTTCCAAGCAGGCTACTGTGCCTGCGCGTATAGATTGGGAAGTGGGGACCTTTAAACGGCTGACTGCACCTGCGCGCTCAGCCTTACAGTGGACAGGAGCTGCTGGGGGTTCCAAGTTCGCGACTGCACCTGCGCGAACCTGGTGTTGGCAACCCCTCCCCTCAGGCACGCGACTGCGCCTGCGTGGGAAAACTGAAGAGGAGCTGCTGGGGGTACGGGCTGGGGAACCGCGCTTGAGCGAGCAGTCTCTGTGAATGGATAGGCAGCAGCCTGCAGATTTCTAATCTCAGGTTGCTGTTTCTTTGTTTTTGAGCCACATAACTTGTTCAAATTTAAACTTTGGCCAAAACTTAGGTTCCGCTGGGGCAGGGAAGTGTCCCAATTTGTGGGCTGGACAACTTTTCCCTGGAAACAAGCCACAGCGCCTGTCTTTACAGGCTGTGAACTTGAACTTGTCTGGTCAGCAAACTCATGTTCTCTTACCCCGGTGGCTTTAAATGGGTAATTTTGGACTTGGACCTGCCTTTGGTCTGGGGCCAAAACTATCCTCTGTGTGCCTCCCTTGTCCCGGATTTCTGCTACCGGACCTGCTGCACAAGGGTCCCAGAACTCTCCTTCCCTGTTCCCCTGCTTAAGCAGCTTAGTCCTCCTTAACTCCATACCCAAACTCTCTATCTTTCTGTTACATGGGGTATGATCTGCTCCACTAAACCTTTGGTCGCAGGCCAGCTTATAAGCTGCCTTTACCTCCCTAATCTTCTCCTCCTGCTCTGTTACTTCTGAGGTGAGGCGGGCATTCTCTTCCCGCAGTCTCATCTCGTTCCTCTTTGAACTGTAAATTTGGCCCTCGCTAGCTTCTTGGGTGAGGTGTGCGTTTTCCTCCTGGAACCTCACCTCACTGTCCCTCGCCTCTGTGTCTTCCTGCACAAGGTGCTCTATAAATGCCTGGCATTTCATGACCTCTAGTGTGAGGCGTGCATTCTCTTCCCGCACCCTCATCCCACTATCTCTGGCCTCGTTCACCTCTCTTATGAGGCGTTCTACCTCCGTCTGGCATTTTTCAAGCTGGGACTCCCGATTCTTGGCCTCTTTAACCTCCTCCTGCACCCTCATCTCACCCTCCTTAACCCAGCCACCTATACCATGATAGGTCAGCCTAAACATTGCCGCTAACATCCGCAGGGCTACCCACATACTGAAAATGAGAGAAACAAGAGCTGATGCTTTCTCCAGATCCAGACCACTTATATCAAGAACTGCCTCCAGTCCTGCCGCGGTCTCCAATTTGTAAGGGGGCATCTTTTCTGTGGTTTACGGTAATTTACCTGCCTTTACCTGGTTTACGATAATTTACCTGGTCAAGCAGCCTTTTCGTTTCACAGACTGAGACCAATACCAAACAACAGTTTTGAATCGCTAAACCCACCCTTCCAGTTCTGGGGTTTTCAATGGGCTGGATTGCTGTGTAAACAGAGCCTTTTGTTCTGTGGTTTAGAGTAACCGCAGCTAATCCTTTATATCATTAAGGCAGCAGTATCAATCGATCGTCTCTGCAGTTTCTATAAACAAACATCTTGTCAGCAGGGAAGGGAAACTCCCTGGTTTGATTGACAGATTCTGGCTGCCACTGCTTGATCCTCCTACTCTACACAGACACTTCAAGCTGCTTTCTTTTGTCTTTTGGCCATGCCTTTCTGACGGCCATTTTCAAACCTCTTTGCAATATACACAGTTCGAAACTCAGAGGTACCATTTTAATCTTAAAGTCCTGATGTTGAGACAATTCGAATCACACATTTCTTCGTCCACGATGTGGACCAATATTTTCCGGTCTTCAGGGATTTAGCAGATTTTTGCGAACCCCTACACCCTCTGGAAATTAACCCTAGTGCTTGGTTTACTTTCTTTATGGCCTTGCTAACCTGTGTCACAACTTTGAGTGATTTGTGTATTTGTACTCCGAGATCCCTTTGTTCGCTACCCCACCTAGACTCGCACCCTCCAAGTAATAAGCGATCTCCCTATTCTTCCTACCAAAATGTAATGCCTCGCATTTATCTGTTGAAGTTCATTTGCAAATTATATGCCCATTCTGCAAGTTTATTAATGTCCTCCTGTAATTGGTTGCAGTCCTTCTCAGTATTGACTATCCCCCCACCCCCCAATTTGGTGTCATCCACAAATTTAGAAATTGTGTTTTTGATTCCAAAATCTAAATCGTTAATATAAATTGCGAACAACAGTGGTCCCAGCACTGATCCTTGTGGAACACCACTACCCACCTTCTGCCATTGTGAAAAGCTACCTTTTACCCCAACTCTCTGCTTTCTGGCTTGAAGCCAGCTAGCTATACATTCTGCTACTTGTCCCCGTTCACATTTTTCGTCAGTCTAATATGGGGTACATTATCGAAGGCCTTTTGAAAATCTAGATGTTCTGGACCGATGGACATTATGTGACATTCTCGACATTTTTACATGCAATAGCACCCTCTGGTTTGTAAGCTGGAAAGGTCATCTGTTCCTTTCTTCCTGTGAGAGGTCATTTGACCTTCTTACCTTTCTTCCTGTTGACCCCAGGAAGCAGTTTTGCCAGGAAGAACCTGACTTGAGTAATGGAGAATTTGCTATGAGAGGTTCCATTACAATCCAGTGTAATCTGACTTCATATGTTAGGCCAAGCGCAATATCTGTGAGTATCTTTAGTTCTTAGCATAATAGCAATGTTGTCAGAGTAATATTTTGATAATACTATGTTTATAAAAGGTTAATATTTAATAGTTACAGAAGTTAGTTCAAATGTTAGTTAGTTATACAATTAGTCTATTCTACTGTTGTAAATATGTTTGTATCTTGTGTAATATCGAATGTGTAGTACTCAGTTTATGTACAAAACATACTTTGTCTTTGTTTACAGTTTCACAAATTTGTTCAAGTAAAAGCTTCAAAACAGCAACCGCTTCAGGAAGAATTATTTTGAATGAGTGTTTAACTCGCTGGATAGTTAGATAGGAGCACGTCTAGCGCGGCCAGTACAGTGAAAAGATATCAGTGAAAAGATATCAGTGAAAAGATAGCAATACGGCTAGCTGTGAAGAGCGGAGCAGGAGGAACCCAGAGTAAGCCTTAACCTCGTAGAGCACATCTACCTCACATCAACATGTCAGAAGATAATAGTGAAAATGCTTTGCAGCAAGTAGAAGACCTTAAACAGGCAGACGAAACTGTAGAACGTGACAATCAGTCTATAAGCACCGGTTACTACAGGTCGCAAGTTGGCTCACGGTCATCGGGTGGTTCTAGAGTAAGCATAGCCCTCACCAGAGCACGGGCTAAACTAGGAGCAGCTCAAGCCAGAGCTGTGCATACGGACAGTGAAATAGAAATAAAAGTAAGTCAGGCCCGTCTCCAAGCTGAACTCCAAGCAGAACAGGCCCGACTCCAAGCTGAATTCCAAGCGGAACAGGCCCGACACCAAGTGGAACAGGCCCGACACCAAGTGGAACGCCAGGCTGAACAGGCCCGTCTCCAAGCCACATGGGAGGCTCTGCAGCAACAAAAAGAGATAGATGCTGCATTAGCCGAGACACAAGTATTCGAGGCAATTTTGGAGGGAGCTGATCCCGAGACAGCTTACAAACCTTTAATTCCCGTTCCGTGGCAGAGTCCACGACTGTGCACCATAGATTACGTGAGCGATCATGCCGACATACAGTTTACAGGAGAAAGGGATGGAGGCCCGCACATCTCTACAGACGCAAACACTTCGTATAACATGCCACAAGTTGCCAACCAAGGTCAAAGCAGACGGCGTGCCTCAAGCCGCAGAGTCTCCGCTAGCAGAACGGAAGACACGGTGCAAAGGAATAGGACGCCGAATAGAGAAAGTCGGAGGCAAATCCCCTCTCGGTCCCTTGAGACCCCCAACAGAGCCCCCAGCCAAGGCAACCCTGGCCAAGGTCCCAGCACCTACGACCTCGCCAAATACCTTGCACGCACCCAGCTGGTGACTTCGGGGTTAATCAAGTTTGATGACAGGCCAGAGAACTATCGGGCTTGGAAGTCCTGCTTCCACGATGCCATATCGGGCTTAGACCTGTCGGCAGGAGAAGAGCTCAGCCTCCTTATCAAAGAAGCCAAAGCCAGGAACGACCCCAGCTTCAACTTCTTCTCCTCCCAACCAGCACTTGCCAGAAGAGACAAGTTCGACAGACATGGAAAGACACCAATATCTGTCCACAGAATGCAAGTGTCCTCAACTGTGCACACAAAGACTCAGAAGAAACCTGAGGATATGAGCAAACAGTGCCCTATCCACAACAAGCCCCATCCTTTAAAGAAGTGCAGAGGCTTCAGGGAGATGTCCCTGGAAGATCGGAAACAATATCTTAAAGAGAACTCTATATGTTTCAGGTGCTGCTCGTCCACGAGCCATCTCGCCAAGAACTGCAAGGTGGATGCAAAATGCACTGAATGTGAAAGTGATCGGCACGTTTCAGCACTACACCCAGGCCCAGCTCCTTGGAAGTCAGAAACGCCTCCTCCCGCATCAGAGCACGGCGGGGAGAGAGAGGGAGCTGCTGGTACGGAGATTACATCCAGGTGCACCGAGGTGTGTGGAGAAGGAGTGAGCGCAAGAGCATACTCCAAGATATGCCTCATTAATGTGTACCCTGCAGGATGTCGCCAGGAATCTGAAAAGATGTATGCCATACTAGATGAACAAAGCAATCGTTCTCTAGCAAGATCCGAGTTCTTCAACATCTTCAAGATCAAAGGAAGACCATCGCCTTACACGCTGAAGATGTGTGCTGGACTTTCAGAGACAGCCGGCAGGAGGGCCTGCGGTTACGTTGTTGAGTCAGTCGACGGGAAGATTAGTCTCCCCCTTCCTATACTCATCGAATGTAATCAAGTCCCCGTCAACCGTTCTGAGATTCCCACTCCGAATGCAGCTCGTCATCACCGTCATCTGAGATGCATTGCAGACAAGATCCCACCTCTTGACCCAGATGCAAGCATACTTCTGTTGTTGGGAAGAGACATCCTGAGGGTACATAAGATAAGGGAGCAGATCAACGGTCCACATGACGCCCCTTTCACCCAAAGGCTAGACCTCGGCTGGATCGTTGTTGGAGATGTGTGCCTCAAGGGCGCTCACAAGCCATCTCAGGTGAGCACACTCAAGACTTCCATCTTGGAGAATGGTCGTCCAAGCTACCTTACCCCATGCAGTAGACAGATCCGCATGGTGTTCGACTCCAGTGCACCATATCAGGGTGTCTCTCTCAACGATGTACTCCTCACAGGGCCTGATCTTAACAACAGCCTCTTGGGAGTGCTCATGAGATTCAGGAAAGAGCCCGTCGCCATCACTGCCGATATCCAGCACATGTTTCATTGCTTCGTGGTGAGAGAAGACCACAGAGACTTCCTCCGCTTCCTGTGGTATCGGGACAATGACCCTAATAGAGACATTGTGGACTACAGAATGCGTGTCCATGTCTTTGGGAATAGCCCATCCCCTGCTGTCGCCATATACGGACTAAGGAGGGCTGCCAAGGAAGAAGACGATGACTTTGGCAGTGATGTGAGAGGGTTCATCGAACGAGAGTTCTACGTCGACGACGCACTGAAGTAATTCCCGACCGAAGCAGAGGCCATCAGTACCCTCGGACGAGCCCAGGAACTACTTGCACTATCCAACCTCAGGCTGCATAAGATAGCCTCTAACAGACCAGCAGTGATGGAGGCATTCCCCCCGGAAGATCGTGCTAAGGACGTCAAGGACCTAGACCTCTTCACTGATGACCTCCCCCTACAGCGTAGCCTAGGGGTGTCGTGGAACATAGCAACAGACACGTTCACGTTCCAAGTCCTAGACGCCAAGAAACCCTTCACACGTAGAGGAGTGCTCTCTACAGTCAACAGCCTACATGACCCTCTCGGCTTCTTAGCCCCTGTCACCATACAAGGCAGGCTGCTCCTCAGGGAACTCTCCACACGCGCTGAAGAGTGGGATTCACCTCTCCCTGAAGAGATGGAAGCAGAGTGGGACAGATGGAGAGACTCACTCCAAGACTTACAGGAGATCCGAATACCTCGCTGCTATTCGTCTTTCTCTCCCTTAAATGCCCAATTCAAAGAGCTTTGTGTCTTTGCAGACGCATCCGCTAAGGCCATTGCAAGTGTGGCTTATCTGAAGGTCACCACTCAAGAAGGACGAAGCAAAATTGGCTTTGTCTTTGATAGAGGCAAGTTGGCACCCCAGCCAGACCTCACCATACCCAGGTTGGAACTGTGCGTAGCAGAACGCAACCTACCCCCTCACAGCAGTCTACGGAAGCTGCAACCTATCATCGAAACCGACGGACTGTCTCCGAGGTGGTTCTTCTTTTGTCGCCAGAGGACTCCAGTGACAAGTAGAGTTCAGACTATGTGGAGTCGTTAATGACCCCAGACGGGGAGTGTTCTGGACCGATGGACATTATGTGACATTCTCGACATTTTTACATGCAATAGCACCCTCTGGTGGCGGTTATTGTGTTCACAGTTTGGAAGCTGGAAAGGTCATCTGTTCCTTTCTTCCTGTGTGTGGTCATTTGACCTTTGTTCCTTTCTTCCTGTGAGAGGTCATTTGACCTTCTTACCTTTCTTCCTGTTGACCCCAGGAAGCAGTTTTGCCAGGAAGAACCTGACTTGAGTAATGGAGAATTTGCTATGAGAGGTTCCATTACAATCCAGTGTAGTCTGACTTCATATGTTAGGCCAAGCGCAATATCTGTGAGTATTTTTAGTTCTTAGCATAATAGCAATGTTGTCAGAGTAATATTTTGATAATACTATGTTTATAAAAGGTTAATATTTAATAGTTACAGAAGTTAGTTCAAATGTTAGTTAGTTATACAATTAGTCTATTCTACTGTTGTAAATATGTTTGTATCTTGTGTAATATCGAATGTGTAGTACTCAGTTTATGTACAAAACATACTTTGTCTTTGTTTACAGTTTCACAAATTTGTTCAAGTAAAAGCTTCAAAACAGCAACCGCTTCAGGAAGAATTATTTTGAATGAATGTTTAACTTGCTGGATAGCTAGGTAGGAGCACGTCTAGTGTGGCCACTACACTAGATAAATTACATCTTCTGCTTTACCATTGTCTACTCGCTATGTTACCTCTTCAAAAAATTCAATGCGGTTGGTCAAGCAAGATAGATCCTTGGAGGACTCCAGAGGTAAAGAGGCTGCTTAAAACCTACCTCTTTAACCAAGCACTTGGTCACTTTTCCTAATATCTCTTTTTGTGACTCGGTGTCAAATTTTGTTTCATAACACTATTATGAAGCGCCTTGGGGATGTTTTACTATTTTAAAGGTGCTACAGGAAACTCTTTTTTATCCCGCACCGATGGGACCGGCATGGTGCCGGTTGATCAAAAAGTCCGGATTACAGAGAGGTATACTTACTAAGGTATGAGAGCCCTCTACACGGCCACAGATCCAGGCGTCCCTGTTGGAATACAACAGGTTCAGGAACCCCGGTTACACGGCCACTAATATGAAGTAAAACTTATCTGAACCTACTCCTGAATTTTGCTGGTTAAGAGAGATTTCCAGTTATTTAGGTGCCGGTAAAAAGAGAGTTTCCTGTATATAACTACAAGTTGTGATGTTGTGGTTGTTGGCCTATTCGTTCACTTTTCAGGACTGATGTACCTAGTGCATGTTTCCAGCATTTTCTCTTTCATTTCATACCTCAGGCCTCATTTCAATGTTTCCAAAAAAGTGTAAACAGCCCGCTGGTCAAAAGAACGTCAGGTTTGGGCCACTGTTAGTGTCGCAGCGAATCTCAGATAAGTGTTGTCGTGGATTGCGGTCTGGGTTGGGGCCAGGGTTTGGGTCCGGGATCCAGCATCAGCAGAGGAAGCCGGATCCGGGCTTCAGAGAGGAGGTTGGGGCGGCAGTGAGAGTGGTGGGGGTGGGGGTGGGGTGTCGATCTGGGGTCGGGAGGGGAAGCTGGGGCTGCTTATCGTGAGTCGGGAATGGTGGTGTTCGGGAGGTGGGTTGAAAGTGGAGTTGGGAGGAGCAGGAGTGCTTATATTCAGGTAAGGTACTTACTGTCTTTGTTGCAGGCGATCCCTAGGGCTGGTTTCCTTGAGTGCAGCTACAATGGTGTGAACTGCCTCAGGGCAAACCAGTCTTGGAAAGCGGACCTGAAACAGGCATTATCCCCCTGCAAAGGGCCTAACATCTGCTTCAAGTGTGGGTAAAGGATGCCTCTTATTTGTCCTTAGCCAATATGGTGGGTGTCACACTTCTATCCAGAAATGTGTGTACGTCTCTTGCCCACCATTTGGAGGCTTTAGTAGTCCAAGTAACGTGCGAAAAACAAGCGCTGCATGGACTAATTTCTAGCCCTATGCTCTTGCAATTTTGTTAGCAGTTGTTAATTGCAGAGAAAAGAAAAGTAGCCATTTTTCATTAAATGGAGAATTTCACCCCAAAAATGACCACACTCAGAGTATAGAGTAATATCAGCAGGAAAATGCAAAAAATTAAGAAGAGAAAATGTATGGTTTAAAGCAACAGTGTGGTCATGATAGGGGGAGTGTTTTCTTATAGATTTTACATGTATTGTGAGAAGCATTTGTAATTGTGATACATGAAAACACCTGAAACAATAATGATAAACAATCACCATCACCTTTTAGCAATATAGAAAACTTTTATTTCTTGTAGAAAATAAACACATTCACTTCAACCCATACAATTTAGCACTTACATCTCTTTGTGAGATGAATTAATGGAGCACATTAATTGGCATTGCTAACTTCAGAACTGATCGACCAGGTTTTGAAATGTCCGCTGTTTTTCACCTGAGATACTATATGGGCCAGACATATACAGTGAAGTTACTAGGGCTAAAAGTCCATCATTGTATCTTTACAAATACATTCAAGCAGTATAGATATTTAAAAATGGAAATTAAAAAGATGCAGAGCTGACAGGAAACTGCATCAGGGATTTTCAGAGATTCATTGCAACGATGGTGACACAAGGACAGGTTTCTATTCCTTTTTGAAGAATCTCTTGGCATCAACTCCCTCATACGAGTAAGTCTGTAAGAGATTTCATAAAAGTTATTGTACCGGTTTTAAACCCAAGGTAACTTTTCACAACAAAAGGCCTAATGTGTGCTGAACTGTTCTAGGCTATTGGAAAAGAGAATATTTTTTGTGTAAAAATATGTTGCATTTCAAGTTACAGAAAATAAAATTTTAAAATATGCTGCAACATTTCAATTTGAAAGGCCCCAAGGGAGTGGAATCGATCATGTTGCTATATGTTCCTGAAGCCTGCCTCAGTGATTTCCCCGTCTTCCCTGGGGTGAGCTTCCTGACTGTAAGTTTCATGGAACTGTTTGGCCCCTACCTGTTTATACACTGTATGAATAGAACTGCGTTTAAGTGTTCAACCATAAATGTATTTTGATGCTTTGGCAACATAAGATGTACCTTATCATGCCAATAAAGCGATTTGAATTTGAAAAAATTTGATAAGGGCATGAAACGATTAAACTTCAAGGCACAGAAAAGGTGTCAGTCATTAAAGTTTGCAGTTCTTGGAGAACACATTGCTACTGGACAATGAAAGCTTTGTCCCATGATTAACTCTGAAAAGGACATGACATTGAACTGCGAGTCCTTGAATCATGATTGGTTTTGATGGGACAAATTAACATAAGAACATAAGAACATAAGAAGTAGGAGCAGGAGAAGGCCAAACAGCCCCTCGGGCCTGCTCCGCCATTCAATAGGATCATGGCTGATCCGAGCCTAGACTCACGTCCACTTCCCTGCCCGCTCCCCGTAACCCCTAATTCCCTTATCAGCTAGGAAACTGTCTATCTCCGTTTTAAATGTATTTAATGTCGCAGCTTCCACAGCTCTCTGAGGTAGCAAATTCCATAGATTTACCCTCTGAGTGAAGAAGTTTCTCCTCATCTCAGTTTTGAAAGGGCAGCCCCTTATTCTAAGATTATGCCCCCTAGTTCTAGTCTCACCCATCAGTGGAAACATCCTCCCGCATCCACCTGATCAAGCCCCCTCACAATCTTATATGTTTCGATAAGATCGCCTCTCATTCTTCTGAATTCCAATGAGTAGAGGCCCAACCTACTCAACCTTTCCTCATAAGTCAACCTCCTCATCTCCGGAATCAACCGAGTGAACCTTCTCTGAACTGCCTCGAGAGCAAGTATATCTTTTCTTAAATATGGAAACCAAAACTGTACGCAGTATCCCAGGTGTGGCCTCACCAGTACCCTGTATAACTGAAGCAAGACTTCCCTGCTTTTATACTCCATCCCCCTTGCAATAAAAGCCAAGATTCCATTGGCCTTCCTGATCACCTGTTGTACCTGCATACTAACCTTCTGTGTTTCATGCACCAGGACCCCCAGATCCCTTTGTACTGTAGCACTTTGCAGTTTTTCTCCATTTAGATAACAACTTGCTCGTTGATTTTTTCTGCCCAAGTGCATAACCTCACACGTTACAACATTATATTCCATCTGCCAAATTTCTGCCCACTCATTTAGCCTGTCTATGTCCTTTTGCAGGTTTTTTATGTCCTCCTCACTCACTGCTTTCCCTCCCATCTTTGTATCGTCAGCAAACTTGGATATGTTGCACTCGGTCCCTTCCTCCAAATTGTTAATATAGATTGTAAAGAGTTGGGGTCCCAGCACTGACCCCTGCGGAACACCACTAGTCACAGATTGCCAACCCGAGAATGAACCATTTATCCCAACTCTCTGTTTTCTGTTAGATAGCCAATCTTCCACCCATGCCAGTATATTACCCCCAATCCCGTGATTTTTTATCTTGTGCAGTAATCTTTTGTGTGGCACCTTGTCAAATGCCTTTTGGAAGTCCAAATACACCACATCCACTGTGTAATAATAATAAATAACTTCCGGAGGAAGTTATGTGCACATCACTTCCTGTGAACTGTGAACTGTGAACTCTGTGTATACATCACTTCCTGTGCATACGTCACTTCCTGTGTTTGGACTAGTATAAATACTGAACTGCTCAGTATGATAGGAGGGCTTCTCCTAGAGGCATGGTGAAGACCGCTCTTGTATATAGTTTAATTATAAGTTGCTTAAAGCTTACTTTAAAGTTCTTTGATGTGTGAGACTTTTTATTACATCAATTTAAGCAACTTAGTATTTACACTCACAAATACTAAACCTTCAGACAAACTCAGAGTTAAGGATCCAGGGAACCACCCATCATGGAAAACATCCTTAAAACTACTCGTCTGGACTTGGACCCAAACGCACCAGCAGCTGGCAGGGTATGGAAGCATTGGTACCGTACTTTTGAGAATTTTCTTGATGAATATTCATGTTTTCCGTTTGCCTTCCCCTGCTCCAATATGCTGGCGTCCACAGTGATCTGCTGCCTTGAGCAAACATTTTCTCTCTGTGGCATGGCGGCTTACATTCACTCGGATCGGGGTCCATCCTTTATGTCAAGGGAACTCAAGGACTACCTCTCAGAATGGGGAATTGCTACAAGCAAAATGACGCCATATCATCCCATCGGAAATGGGCAGGTAGAGAGGTATAATGGTATCATCTGGAATTCTGTACATCTTGCTTTAAGATCTCGGGGCCTACCAAACCAGCAATGGGAAGCAGTGCTTCCGGATGCATTGCACTCTATACGGTCCCTTCTTTCTACAGCCACAACTACTACACCTCATGAGTGGTTCTTTGGATTCCAGCGTCGCTCATCTTATGGGACATCCCTCCTGTCATGGCTAACTACTCCTGGACCTGTACTACTCCGAAGATACGTTCGGACGTCTAAAAATGACCCTCTCGTAGACGAGGTCGAACTAACCAATGCCAACCTCACCTATGCATACATACGATATCCCGACGGCCGAGAATCTACCGTATCATTACGGGATCTGGCTCCCTGCCCACCAGGACCTAGTGGGACATCGAGTGATGGTATTTTACCAGGAGCCTCTTGGAACCTACCGGGTACCCCTCTCCAGGATCCTGATCTGACACCAACTAGCTTGATGCCGGTAGAACCCCGTACTCAAAGTTGCGACCCTCCCAGTACTGCGCACCAAAGTACTGATCCGCCACAGACCAGCTCTGCACCTCCCTCTGAACAGAGACAGACTGACTCTGCACCTATTGGGACTCGTACACGAAGCCATGATCTCCCCGACCCTTCACAGGGTAATCCAGGCCACACAGACTCTGACCAATGGCCAACAGCATGTAAGCGGACCAGTGACCCTCTACGATGGGAACCCAAACGGGTGCGACTCTTCCTCGTTCGGCGGCTGCGGAATAAAAGGAAGACCACAGCCTTCTAATCTCGCAGGAGGGAAGAATGTAATAATAATTAATAACTTCCGGATGAAGTTATGTGCACATCACTTCCTGTGAACTGTGAACTCTGTTTATACATCACTTCCTGTGCATACGTCACTTCCTGTGTTTGGACTAGTATAAATACTGAACTGCTCAGTATGATAGGAGGGCTTCTCCTAGAGGCATGGTGAAGACCGCTCTTGTATATAGTTTAATTATAAGTTGCTTAAAGCTTACTTTAAAGTTCCTTGATGTGTGAGACTTTTTATTACATCGCACTGGTTCTCCTTTATCCACCCTGTTTGTTACGTCCTCAAAAATTCGAGCAAATTTGTCAAACATGACTTCCCCTTCATAAAACCATGCTGACTCTGTCCGATTAAATTATGCTTATCCAAATGTCCTGTTACTGCTTCGTTAATAATGGACTCCAACATTTTACCAACCACAGATGTTAGGCTAACTGGTCTATAGTTTCCAGCCTTTTGCCTACTTCCCTTTTTAAATAAGGGCGTTACATTAGCAGTTTTCCAATCTGCTGGGACCTTACCTGAATCCAGGGAGTTCTGGAAAATTACCACTAATGCATCCACAATCCCCACCGTCACTTCTCTCAAGACCCTAGGATGTAAGCCATCAGGTCCAGGGGATTTATTCGCCTTTAGTCCCATTATCTTACCGAGTATAACCTCCTTAGTGATTTTAATCGTGTTTAGCTCCTCCCCCCATAGCCCCCTGTTTGTGCAGTGTTGGGATATTTTTAATGTCCTCTACTGTAAAGACTGATACAAAGTACTTGTTCAGCGTTTTTGCCATCTCCATGTTCCCCACCACTAATTTCCCAGTCTCATCTTCTAAGGGACCAACATTCACATTAGCCACCCTTTTTCTTTTTATATAACTGTAGAAACTCTTGCTATCTGTTTTTATATTTTTTGCTAGTTTACTTTCATAATCTATCTTCCCTTTCTTAATTAATCTTTTAGTTATTCTTTGCTGGCTTTTAAATGCTTCCCAATCTTCTATCCTCCCACTAGATTTGGCTACCTTATATGCCCTTGTTTTCAGTCGGATACTATCCTTTATTACTTTATGTAGCCACGGCTGGCTGTCTTTTCTTTTACCCCCCTTTTTCCTCAGTGGAATATATTTTTCTTGAAAGTTGTGAAATATCTCCTTGAATGTACACCACTGCTCATGTACTGTCTTACACTTTAATCTATTTTCCCGGTCCACTTTAGTCAACTCTGCTCTCATACCTTCATAGTCTCCTTTATTTAAGCTTAGTACGCTGGTTTGAGATCCAACTCTCTCACCCTCCAACTGAATATGGAATTCAACCATGTTATGGTCACTCATTCCAAAGGGATCCTTTACTAGGACAATTTTTATTAATCCTGTCTCATTACATAGGACCAGATCTAAGATTGCCTGCCCCCTGGTTGGTTCAGTAACATACTGCTCAAGGAACACATCCCTAAAGCACTCTATGAACTCTTCCTCAAGGTTGCCCTGCCCAATTTGATTTGTCCAGTCAATATAAAAGTTAAAATCCCCCATGATTATAGCTGTTCCCTTATTACAAGCCCCAACTATTTCCTGATTTATACTCCGACCAACAGAGTTGCAACTGTTAGGAGGCCTATAGACTACGCCCACCAGTGACTTTTTCCCCTTATTATTCCTTATCTCCACCCAAACCATTTCACTATCCTGATCCTTTGACCCAATATCATTTCTCACTATTGCAGTGATTCCATCCTTTATTAACATAGCCACCCCATCTCCCTTTCCTTTCTGTCTGTCCTTCCTAGTTGTCAAATACCCCTGGATGTTTAGTTCCCAGTCATGGTCACCTTGCAGCCATGTTTCTGTAATGGCCACCAGATCATACCCATGTGTAGTTATTTGTACCGTCAACTCGTCTATTTTGTTACGAATGCTGCGTGCATTCAGATAAAGAACTTTTAAATATGTTTTGTGAGAATTTAGTCCTGCTTTTACCCCCTTTACTACTTTACCTTTATCTTTATACATTCTGTCCCTTCCTGACACGCTCTGGTTTTTAATTCCCCCACTGCTACCTTGCTCTATTGCCTTCTCCGCTGACATTTTAATTTTTTGCTCTCTTGAAACCTCCCCCCCACTAATTAGTTTAAAGCCCTCTCTACAGCACTAGTTATTCGATTCGCCAGGATTCTAGTCCCAACATCTGGACAATGCTCTGAGTTTAACTGAAACAATGGGGTCACGATCGACTTCCTGACATGAATGGAAGATACGCAAGTCAATCAGCCAACCAGCCATCAACAGTAATAGAAATCACATTGAATATGCATTACAGAAAGCAGGAGAGGAAATAAGGAATTATCTTCGATGACATAGTGGTTAGCACTGTTGCCTCACAGCGCCAGGGACCCGGGTTCGAATCCGGCCTCGGGCGACTGTCTGTGTGGAGTTTGCACATTCTCCCCGTGTTTGCGTGGGTTTCCTCCGGGTGCTCCGGTTTCCTCCCACAGTCCAAAGGTGTGCAAGTTAGGTTGATTGGCTATGATAAATTGACCCTTAGTGTTAGGGGGTTAAATACATGGGGTTACGGGGATAGGGTGGGATATGTGTTGGTGTTGGTGTAGGGGTTACGGGGATCGGGTGGGATATGTGTCGGTGCAGGCTCGATGGGCTGATAAGGCCTCTATCTGCACTGTGGTGTTTCTGTGATTCTGTGATTCTCACAACTCTGTACACCTCCGGTGATTGAATTACAGCTTGACGAGGTATGAATGTCGGACAGTTCAGCAAACTGACAACCGAAACTGGTTGGGGGAGGCCCAGCATGGGGCCAGGTGACTAAAAGAACTATAAGAAGGAACCACACCCACAGCTCTCTCTCCTTTTTGCTCAGAAGCTCTCTCGGAAGCTCTCTCTCAAAAGCTAGCTCTGACTACAGGAACTGCCAGGTGTAAGGAGGAAGGGAAGACGGTCATCTCCAGCTCCCAGCCTGCAATCGACGTCGGCCACGACCAGCTGGAAGGGTGATTGTAAGTATCAGTTGACTCTACAAGGGGTTTGCGCTGTGTAGGCAGCTGCAGTCAGATAAAAGAGATGGGGACAGGTCATCTCCATCCAGGCCTACAATCCACAACGGTAACGACTGGCCATATGGGTGATTGTAAGTTTCAGCCAAATCTCAACAGGTTTTTGTCTGTGTTTTGTTGGTTTTAATAAACTACCAGTTTGGTTTGAACCTAAACCTTTGTGTCATCTACGATTTTGTTCCTGTAAATCTCAGAGTCAAAGAACCCTTGTAAGGACGAGGAAACCAAACACCTTACAATGACTCAGGTGGGAACCACCAAAGATAATCAAGCGATCCTGAACTGGGAAATCTACTTGGGTCAGTGGCAGAGAAAATTAGCGGGTGAAAGTCTCACTTCACCCCCCTCCCTCCCCAGGTTATGACAGCATTGGGTCGGTATCTCTGGTGATGTTAAAATAGTCAGGTCTGATAAATCTTCCAAGTCAGTTCCCTGATTGCGGGATTAGCACTGCATGTTACAGTGTCAACTTGACTTAATCGTATCAGTCTTTCCTCTGAGTCAGAAGGTCGTGGGTTCAAATTGCACCCTGGACTCGAGCACATTATCTAGGTGACACTTCAGTGCAGTACTGAGGGAATGCTGCACTGTCGGAGGTCTGTCAGATGAGGCGGAGGTGCCATCTTCCTGTTCAAGCGGATTTAAAAGATCCCATGGCAGTATTCTCCCGGTGTCCTGCCCGACATTCAACCCTCAACCAACATCACCAAAACATAACAATTATTTGGTCATGATTTTGTCGCTGCTTGTGATATATTTCTGTGTGCGATGTTGGCTCTTGCATTTGCTAACAGAAAAACAGTGACTACACTTCAAAAGTAATTCAATGGCAGTGAAATGCTTTTGGATGTCCTGAGGATGTGCTCTATAAATACAAGTTCTTTCTTGAAGAGTTTGAACAAAATGTTTACAAAAATTGTAAGAAATTGGGAAAAAGTAGAAGAATGTTGAAGTGAATGATAATTCTTTCTACCTAAATTTGAAAACAATCCCTTATTGTGGAGACTATTTATGTGTACAAATACTATGGTATCATACACTCAGCGATTAGTCAAACGTTCACAGATTGTTCTATTATAAATGACAACCAGCAATGAATTTACCTGAACAAGTTCACCACCAACTATTTCCCTTGTCGTCAGGAGTACCTTGCTATTGTCCTTCCTAGTGAACTTTCCAACAAGTTTGTCACCCTCGCAGTTCCATGAACCCTAGAGCAAAGAGATACTTTCTATTAATCCCAAAATGAACATTTTTTCCAGAAATGTTATGTGAATTTATCTATAAAATCATTATAGGGATGGCCAGAGCAGAAGCAAGGCATTTCGAAAAAAGATAGATCACAAGTCAACTTAAATTACTCTCTCCGCCCTTCCCCAAGAAATCTTATTGTTGCACAGGGAATCTTAATAATTTGCATAGCAGCAAGAAAAATTGTTTTTGATTCTTACATTCAATTCTGTTCCATCTGCCAGGGAGTAGTCGAACGCTACCCCTAGTGTGAACTCAATGGCCTAGAAATTGAGTGGGCTTTGCGCCCATTTTGCGGCGCTAGAGGTCATTGCGCTGGACTTACAGCCGGTTCAGAAATTCCCTGGGGCCCTACCATCGGCGGTAGACCGGTTGCGCTGCGCCGGCACCGATGACGTCATCGGTGTGCGCAGCGTCCCGGTTGCCGTGGTGACGGGCCCCAGCGCCGAAATTGAGTTGTGGCCGCCTCGCCCGTGGCAGCCGCAACTAAGACTCTGGCAACCGAGTCTTACAGGAGTTTGCGCCGGCGCATTAAGGTCGCGCGGCGGCCGGCCGCTTTCCCGCCGGCCGCCTGCCCGCACCTCCCTCCCCGGATTCCTCCACCCCCCCCCCCCCGCGGAACAGATGCTTCTGGGCTGCGAGCCCGGCACTTCCCCGAGGTGCCGGGCTCATTTTTGTGAAGATTTTACCGGCCAGCGGGCGGGTGCAGGCAGCTCCTCCTTAACTGAAGGAGGAGGCCTGCACTTCCCGAGCCTGCCGCACCACATCGGGCGCCGCAGCGCCGGAATAGCGCCGCAATGCGGCAGGTAGCGCCCATTTTCAGGCGCAAACACCCTTCAGTAGCGCCAGCAGCCGTTTGGGCGCGGCGCTACTGAATTTTTGGCGCGCGCAGGGGGACTTAGCGCCGGCGCTAACTTTCCGGAGCTAAAGCCCTGGCGCGGCGCCAACTGAATTTCTAGGCCAATGTCTTTTGTGCGGAAGGTACTGGACTCCTTGACACTGAACTTATTCCCATCTTGCTGGATTGTAACCTTTAGATTATCATGGGCTCCAAGCTTTCTTTTCACAGAATTTACCCCTGGTGAGTAAAGCGAGAATTGCAGTTATTAAATTGAAATCAAAGCAGGTTATTTCTGAACACATTTTGTTGCATTTTCTTTCTCATTTGTACTATTGATTATGGACATTACTAATATTTATAAATCAAATTAAGAGAAGCTGTGAAATATTTTGAGAATCATGGGGAAAACCAAATAGTTAACTTCTATTAGGAATAGATCTTTACTTTTTGGAGCCAAAATACACAAGAAGATTTTACAGTGAGTGTGTTAATACTTTACAACATGGCATTACATTTTCAGAATTCAAGTTTATTCAGGCACAATACAAGACTTGAAATCAATTCAGCTGTAAATTGGTTTCTCCTGAAGTCCCTTTGTATACTGCTAATGAATACGCCGATTTGTCCATGGTTGTTTCTGGCACTAGTTCACTCATTAAAGTTTAGTGTTATTTTGAACTCTGAATGGTTGGTCTGGATATCCCCTTCTGTTGCTAAAGCACTTTAATGGCAGTAGAAAAAAAATAGTTCAATTAGGATTTTGTTATTCATCTGACAGGGCATAATTTCAAGTAACAGCATAATATATTCTCCTAATGCTAAAGAGCTATTAAATACTTTTATTTGCTCTTACTGACAGAAGTTTGGTTTTCTCTTTTAGTAACATTTCCTGCAGTTTACAATTTTTTCAAATTTAATGCATTAAACCTTTACCTGTTTATGCGTGTACAAACTATATATCCTTTCATCTTCTTATGACACACTTACCCATCTGTTCCATAAACTTTTCATAGTTCTCATTTCTTTCAGCCTTCCAGGTACCGTTGAATGTCATCTTTATAACTAGAGTGAGCTCCTCCAACCAGTGTGGAATCTCTTCTCCAAACTCATCTTTTAAAGCTTACAGACTAATCAAAACCAGGGTTTTATCAGCGTGATCATGATGTGGCTGGGTAAAGTTCAATTGCTACAGACGACTCCCCCCAAGGACATTATAATGAGGTATTATTTTAGTGCATTAAAAGTTTAAGGGGTACAACTTGATCGAATTGTGTCATATTACAGTACTGTACTCTTTTTGTTTTAAAAGTAAGTCCTATTTAGCAATTCTCCAGAAATACTGGCACACTTCTTTTAAACAAATACATTTTGCAATTCTCCAGAAACACTGGCACAGTTCTTTTAAATGAATATACTTGCAAATAATGCTGAATAGCTGGAGTGGATTATGCAACTGCACAGTTTTTATCAGATATTGTCAGTTGCTTATCTCTGCCTGTTATCAATGTGGATTGTGAAGGTTGCTGTCTTGTTTCAAGTAGGGTATAGGTTTTAGTTATAAACAGAATATTACTAAATTATATAATGAAAGAAACAATACTGGGATGGTTCTTATATCTTGAAATTAAAAACTCTGTCATTAACATGTCTTCAGTTAACAAGTGTTGGGGGCATATCCTATTTAAGTAGAAAGTTGTGTATTTTGTTTATTGAACTGACACGGTCTCAGTAAAGAAATGTAGAATCATATCCATTATGTGATTTATAAGCGTCATTCATGGATCTGATAGCAGCTGTGTTATTAGGGAGCTTTATAACTTAAGCTTATGAGAACAAAATGCCTAACTATCACATAAATGGAATGACTACTAGATATAACAGTTAAACATTCCATACATGGGGATAACATTAAGCATTTGAGTAGCTTAATTGGCATTTGTGGTGGTACAATTTCTAATATTTTGATTCTGCCACTCACAATCTCCCAAATTTCACCAAATCAGTGTATTTGTTCACTATCTCAACAGAAACACTAATCATTAATAAATATGTTAATGCTTCTGTTAAGATAAAGAATGAAGACATTTCCTACCAACATGTTAAGCATTATTCTGCTAATATCACACAATATAATTGCTAGGCTTACATAATTTTAAGTATTTTTTTAAATTAAATGAATGAAAAGTTAAATAATATCCTTACCCACCTAACCACGGCTATCATTCGGAAACATGGTGTACTGATCAGGCTGCATGTTCTTGCCCACCTGGCACTAATACTTCTGGACAGTGTATGGTACGGTTTCCTTTATCAATTAGGTACACGTGTTTGCTTTAGTTGTGTTTATGTCATGTGTGGAAAAACAAACTTATCAGTTACAAGTTATTGGGTGTTTTACCTAATATGCTGTTACTTATTAAGTGACACAAACTTCGCACATAAGGTGGAATATTTCAATTGAAGGATCCAGGCTTCTCCCAACATTGTGTATTTGTGCTCACAGCAACAAGGCATTTTTATGTAAGCAGGCCCGTGCCTCCTAGGAGCTGAGTTGAAACTTATACCTCTTGTGCATGGAGTGAGTGGGTTAGCGTTAATAACAAAATTAACAGTTATCCATTTCTTGAGCTACACACTGGAAAAATGTATGTGATGCCCACCATCAGCAGGTAAAAATGAATATCGTACTTAAGTTTCTTCGATACTTTAAACTGTTTTCGGAGACAAGAATAACAAAGTATTTTGAAATTCTTAAGAGTCTTTCTTTCAGAGTCCTTTAACTCAGACTTGGATGACCATAATTTAGGTGCTTTGCTGTTTTGGAGCTCTGTCTCACTGCTGCATTATGGAACTAAATGGTTTAAAGAAGAGAACTGAAGATATAGGGGGGAAAATTCAGTTGCTTTGCGCCTCCCGTTAGCACAAAGAGGGCACTAATGGGGCGCAAAGCAACTAGCAACTGGGTGTGGCAATGTTTTCGCCACTCACGAAATTGACCAGACATTTTGCGGCGGCGCTAAACACCACTGCCACGATCTCCTGTGCCCACAGATCATGGCGTCAGTCGAGTGTGCAACGCCCCGGTAGCGCTCCGGACTGGATATTGAGCGGTGCCCCCTGCCTTACTGCCTGCCGCTAGCAACAACAGGTTGAGGGGAACGTTTTGCCATCGGTAAGGGACTGGGGGAGTGCTATTTAAAGGTGACTGCTTCCTGCCTTTTTTTGTCGGTTACATTTTTGCACCATGCATTCTGAGAGAGAGAGAGACTTCTGGAGAGATTCAACGCTGTGTGAAGGAGTTTTGGGTACTGAGCAGCACTTTGCAGGTTCATTTTGATTTGACCATCCTTGCATCGATTTAGAAGTGACTATGGGGGCTGCACTCTGAGACCTTTCCCTGGGCCTTTCCATTGTGCTTCCTGTAATGTATATACCTTTAAGTGGGGAACTATCTTTTACAGCTCATGTATACTGTAGTACCGGCAGTGACCACACCAGTATAAAACCCTGAGTAGTAATCTGTACAGATCAGTTCAACTGTGAGCCACGTTGAGTAAACACCTGTTGTACAGTTTCTGCTGCAGTCTGTATCTTATTATACACGGACGTAACATTGGCGATGAGGCAGGTTCGAACCTACCTGCAACTCTGCATCACCTCCCGGGGATTCATTCCTGGAGATCAGCGGATTGGAGGTCAAGGCCAGAGACTCGGGCGTCGACCACGGGCAACCGCCCAGTCATCCAGCAGAGACTCGAGAATTGCGGGGGAGGCTGTCAAGAGCCAGGCTTGGCTTTCCAGTCGAGGTGGTCCAGCGAAATGGGCTGGCAACAGGTAGTGCGCAGACACTTCCCGGACAGCGGCGGGCTACAGCCCGACCGAGCGGCACAGCAAAGGGCCGAGCAGCGTCGACGGGGGAGAGAGAGAGAGAAGGCAGAGCACACAGGGCGCAGCCGATGTTCAGGGGCCGAGCAGCGTTGGACAGAGGGAGAGAGAGACGCGCAGAAACCCGCGAGGCGCTGCCATTGCCACGAGGACCGCCGAGAGCGGCATTGGCAGCAGCGCAGGAGAAGCGCGCAAAACCTACAGGGCACCACCATTGCCACGAGAACCACCGGGAGAGGGAGAGGAAGGACAGCGCGGGAGACGCCATTTTAAGCCATTGGGAGACGCCATTTTAAACCACACCCAAAATGCCGAAGAGTGGCAGTATCACCGCATTTGACAATGAAGTCGAAGATTGGACTACATATGTCGAATGAATAGAGGTGTACTGCAAGGCAAATGAGGTGTCAGATGACAAGAAAGCGTCGGTATTGTTAAATTTAATGGGTGCAAAGACGTATGGTTTATTACGAAATCTAGTAACCCCAACAAAGCCAATGGAAAAGAGTTTTGAAGACATAGTAACGATACTAAAGGAACATTTAAACCCCACACCGCTGCTGATAGCAGAAAGATTCAAGTTTCACAAACGGAACCAGCATAAGGATGAAAGCAATGCTGATTATTTAACAGAACTGCGCAAACTATCGAAACACTGCCAGTTTGGAGCGGGACTGGCAGATACCTTAAGGGACAAGTTTGTGTGTGGGCTTCAAAGTGAAGGAACCCAGAAACGGCTTTTATCTGAAAAGGACATTATGCTGGAAAAGGCTTTCAGCATTGCGGTATCATATGAAGCAGCAGCACGGGGCGCTGCAGAGATACAACAGAGACCGCAAGAATATGGCACAAACGAAATGTCATATGGAACAGAGAAGTGCTATCGCTGTGGCAGAACAACACACGACCAGAATGATTGCTGGTTCAAAGACAAAGTGTGCAGACAGTGTGGAAAAGTAGGACACATAGCACGAGTCTGCAGGTCGGGAAAGAAAACCAGCAGTGAGAAACCTACCAAAGAAAAGTACAAGAAGGTACATAAGATGACGGAGAATAGTTCAGATGAACAAAAGAGTGATAACGACTCCGAAAGCAGGGAGCTGAGTTGTCTGAAACTACAATATGTGATCACAACGGAGGATCACCGAACCATTTGGGTCACTCTCAAGATAGCAGGAGTCCAGGTAAAGATGGAATTGGACACAGGATCAACCCTAACAGTCATAAACCGATGGGACTACGAGCGGCTATTCTCACACATACCCTTGAGAGACACAAAAATTATTTTGAAGATGTACACGGGGAAAAAGTCTACCCCAAAGGAAAAATAAAGGTGACCATTATATATAACGGTAAGGAAACACCAAAACTAGACCTGTATGTATTACAAGATGGAGGACCACCATTACTGGGACGTGAATGGATCCGGAAAATACAACTGGATTGGCATTCCATACAGGCACTGACTGTGGCTGACAAAAAGGATGACGACGTCACACCTGGGCGACTGTCAAAGATCCTAACTGACGTGATGGAAGTGTTCCAGCAAGGACTCGGAACACTAAAAGGCATGACAGCGATGATTAAAATTGAATAAAACGCAAGTCCAAAATTTTTTAAGGCCAGACCGGTACCTTATGCGATCCGCCCCGCCGTCAAAGCAGAGCTGGAGAGTCTGGAACGTTCAGGTGTACTGTCCAAGGTAGACTGGAGCGAGTGGGCTACACCCATCGTCCCTGTGATGAAAAAGTCGTTGAGCAGCACGCCTGGGGAACCAAGGAAGGTTCGCATCCGTGGGGACTTTAAGGTAACAGTGAACCCGATCCTTCACACCGTACAATATCCCCTTCCACGGATTGAAGATATTTTCACCTCGCTATCTGGAGGGAAACGCTTCACTAAGATTGATCTGGCCCAGGCGTATCTGCAAATGGAGGTGGAAGAAGCATCAAAAAAATACCTCACAATCAACACCCATAAAGGTCTCTACCAATACAACCGGCTGGTATTCGGGGTAGCGTCAGCTCCGGCTATTTGGCAGAGGGCAATGGAACAAGTCCTGCAAGGGGTCCCAGGGACCCAGTGTTATTTGGACGACATCCTGGTCACGGGCGAAAATGACAGTGATCACCTTGCCAACCTGGAGCAGGTGCTCACTAGATTGCAGGAATATGGGCTCCGAGCTAACCGCCCCAAATGTGAGTTTTTTAGAAAACAGATCTCGTATTGTGGCCACGTTATCGATAAAGAGGGGTTACATAAGTCCCCAGAGAAGATTGAGGCAGTAGTCAAGGCTCCAGCACCGGAAAATGTGTCACAACTGAGGTCGTTCCTCGGGCTGGTAAACTACTACCATAAGTTCTTGCCCAATTTGTCTACAATACTACACCCACTGAACACCCTACTGCAAACTGGGGTGCCATGGAAGTGGAGTGACGAATGTAGACGAGCTTTCCAGAAGAGCAAAATGCTAATCACATCGAAGAGGTATTGGCCCATTACAACCCAGCATTACCAATTCGGTTGGCATGTGATGCGTCACCCTATGGCATTGGAGCGGTGCTGTCGCACAAATTCTCGGATGGCTCAGAGAGGCCAATAGCCTTTGCGTCACGATCACTAACCTCAGCCGAGCGTAACTACGCCCAGATTGACAGGGAGGCCCTCAGCCTAGTGTGGGGAGTGAAAAAGTTCAATCACTATCTGCACGGGCAGAAATTCCCCTTGCTGACGGATCACCAGCCTCTTGTCTCCATTTTTAATCCGAAGAAGGGCATTCTGGTGATGACTGCGCAACGACTACAAAGATGGTCACTTTTTCTAGGGGCGCACCACAATGAGATTGAATATAAGGGCACGAAACAGCATGGAAATGCTGATGGGCTATCACGCCTGCCACTGCCTACTGCAGAGGAAGCACCAGCAGTGGATCCTGTCGAAATATTCCATTCGACTATAGTTGAATACCTACCGGTAACTAACGCTTGTATGGAAAAGGAAACCCGAAATGACCCGACACTGTCTCGTGTATATGATTTGACGGTGAAGGGATGGCCAGCACATGGCGACTCACTGTTGCCAGCATTCTCGACAAGGAGAGAACAGCTGTCAGTGTGCCGGGGGACCTTGATGTGTGGATCCCGAGTGGTAATTCCACCCAAGTTAAGGGATGGAGTGCTCAATGAGCTTCATGAGGGTCATCTGGGAGGGGTAAAAATGAAAAGCCTAGCCAGGGCTTATGTGTGGTGGCCGGGAATCGATAAACAAATCGAGGACCTGACCAAGAGTTGCTCAGGATGCCAGAAAGTCCAAAATGCACCACCACAGGCCCCTCTACACCCATGGGAGTGCCCTCATCTCCATGGCAACGGGTGCATATTGATTTTGCTGGTCCATTCATGGACTCAATGTTTTTAATAGCCGTGGATGCGCACTCGAAATGGCCTGAGGTCATCAAAATGTCCTCCACCACCACGGAGAAAACTATTGCAGTCCTACAGACCAGTTTTGCCAGGAATGGCTTGCCACAACAGATTTGCTCCGACAACGGACCACAGTTTGTGTCCGAAGAGTTCCGGAGGTTCTTGAAAAAGAATGGGGTAAGGCATTACACATCCGCCCCGTATCATCCAGCCACAAATGGATTGGCTGAGAGGTTCGTACAAACCTTTAAGAAGGCAATAAAGGCTATGTACAATGACAACATTCCGCTGCAGCACAAGGTGGAACAATTTCCTGTTCGCCTACCGGAATGCGACACATGCAGTCACCAACCAGGTCCCAGCCGTGATGTTCTTTAACCGAAGGTTAAGATCTCGCCTGGATTTGCTCAGGCCAAACGTACGAAGAGATGTTGAGAGTAAGCAATTCCAGCACATCCATGAGAAGCCAACAAGGAGATTCAATGTACGGCAACCAGTCTTGGCCCGCGACTACCAAACAGAAAAATGGCAGCCAGGAACGATATGCACATGGCAGGGCCCCTAATGTACACAGTGGACATTGGGGAGAGCTTCGTGAGACGCCATGCTGACCAGATCCTAGAGTCACAGGAACAAGTCAACCCCATGTCTCGCCCATACGTACCTGGTGATGAACCCAACGTACAGGTCGCATCTACCCCAGAAACAGTAGCATCGGAAGCTGATGAACCAACCGACGACAGGGGGCCAGAATCGCCTCTGCACCAAGAGCAAGACACTCAGGAAAGGCACTATCCAGAAAGGATCAGGAAGCCTCCCCAAAGACTGAATATATAAATAGACTATTTTCAGCTAATGTTGCATGTTAAAAGTGTTAATTGTAATTAGTTTGATATTTAATTGTTAAATGAGTGTTATGGTACTGTTAATCTAAAAGGGGAGGAATTGTAATGTATATACCTTTAAGTGGGGAACTATCTTTTACAGCTCATGTATACTGTAGTACCGGCAGTGACCACACCTGTATATAGCCCTGAGTAGTAATCTGTACAGATCAGTTCAACTGTGAGCCACGTTGAGTAAACACCTGTTGTACTGTTTCTGCTGCAGTCTGTATCTTATTATACACGGACGTAACACTTTCCAGCAGATTTGATGTACAGGTCTCTCCAGGCCGAGATTCATGGCTGCAATGAGTAGGGTGTGGATGGAGAGCAAGATCGACCCACCCCTTTAAGACCTGGCCGGCGCCAGTGTGTTTGTGTTCCATTGCTGACTGGCATTACATGAGCTTCGCCAGGGCCCTGAGGTAGCGCCTCGCTCCTCGGCATTAGTGCCTTAAGAGAGGTGTGCAGTGCCTGATTTAGCGCTTCAATCACCTCCGGGGCGATAGAAGCCAAGTTTGTAGTCGGAGGTGTTAATTAGCGCCAGGCGCTAAACTTTGCGCCCGGCCGATAATTGCGCCCCAAATGGGGAGATACAGAACGACTAAATTTTCAATCCTGTCAACATTTTACTATTCAATCTGCCACACCGCTCATACCCACTTAGTGGGCTCGTCCATCCCATGGATAAAACTTACATAGCAAATGCACTAGTTGTACCATTCCTATTTATACTTTGCTTGAGTAAATATATAAAGAATTTTTCTCTGAATTGTTCTAGATTTTTTCGTGGTTTTTGCCTCTCCCAGGAGATTACATGGCTGCTGGGGGGTAGGGAGTATTGAGCATCACGATACCTGGTGCAACACCACTCCATGGGACAGGCTTGATGGACCAGCTTGTCTTTTTACGTCTTCTTTGTTCGTATGTTCGCAACTGTTGATGTAAATACTTTTCTGGTGGAAATTTGGACATATTCAGATGAGGAAATGTCAGTGCTAGGAAATGGAAACACTTCTTCCTACTTTTATCACTTGGTGTCAACATGCAGCACTGTAACATGGGACAGGAGCAGAGTAAACATTAAATAAACATCCCTATATTTGGAGGGGGCAGCTATCACATGGTAAGACTTAGTTTTTTTTAACTAGCCTTTTTTGTAAAAGAAAGTAGTTTAAAAATAACTATGTAGACAAGGGGGGGAGGGGTGAATTTTAACCCCCAAGAACAAGTGGATTAGGGGTGGGTGAGTAGTTAAAGTAAGTTATTTTAGAATGCAAACGCAACCCGGCTCCAACGTGTCCACTTCTGGGTTTAACAGACGCACGTTCGGATGCCTGCTTACTCGCTGAAGTCAGGACCTTAATTAGTGCAAGTGTGCAGGTACTGATTGCAGCAATTAATGTCCTTCAGAGATGTTATTGAGGTCTTTTTGAATTGAACTTTACTTAACCTTTAAATTTAGCGTCCGCAGAACGGGGTTCCCAGGGCTCGGGAAACTTACCAGAGAAACAAAGGTGAGATTCAGCTGGAGTTCAGGTGGGTATTTAAACTGATGATAACCCCACTGGAATAAAACCTCACTGATTACAGCTGCTGTCTCAGTTGCCAGAGTTCTTGTGTTGATAGAGCTTTTCCTAAACTTTGGAGGCTTTCAAACTCGTAAGTTCAGGATGGGAGGCGCCTTGGATGTATTTGACAGTACATCAGAAGAGGAAGATCATCACCATCGACAGCATCAACAATGTGCTTTTGGGGGATCAGCACATGCACAGGAGAGAGAGGCACAGGAGAGAGGGTCACAGGAGAGAGGGGCACCGGAGAGAGGGGCACAGGAGAGAGAGGCACAGGAGAGAGGGGCACAGGAGAGAGGGGCACCGGAGAGAGGGGCACAGGAGAGAGAGGCACAGGAGAGAGGGGCACAGGAGAGAGGGAAACAGGAGAGAGGGACACAGGAGAGAGGGACACAGGAGAGAGAGGCACAGGAGAGAGAGGCACAGGAGAGAGGGGCACAGGAGAGAGGGGCACAGGAGAGAGGTGCACCGGAGAGAGGGGCACAGGAGAGAGAGACACAGGAGAGAGGGGCACAGGAGAGAGGGAAACAGGAGAGAGGGACACAGGAGAGAAGGACACAGGAGAGAGGGACACAGGAGAGAGGGACACAGGAGAGAGGGACACAGGAGAGAGAGACACAGGAGCCACCCGTTAGCACCTTAAGAGGGCGATAAGTGGGGCGCGATGCGGCTAGCGCCCAGGCTCGGCGAGACCTGAGCCTCTCGCAAAATTGAGCGGACATTTAGCAGCGGCGCAAAACCGCAACGCCCGCTCAGCTGCGGTGCAGTTCCTGACGTCATTTCATGGTGCAACGCCCTTGGGGCTCCCCGAACCAGAACTTCAGTGGCGCCCCCCTCCTTTCCGCCTGGCGCTCCCAGCGACTGGTTGACTGGAACGGTTCCCAGTCGCTGTGGGGCTGGTGGGGGCGCTATTTAAAGGGGGCTTTTCCTAGCTTCTTTGTGGTAGCCATTTTTGGACCACTCCTTCTGTGAGAGAGAGAGAGATTCGCAGAGAGACAAAGGGAGAGAGCTTTCTGAATTGAGTCAGCGCTCGCTGAGGTACTTCTGGCTTCGGCCCAGAACTTTGTAGTTGGTTTGCTTTTTGACTGACATAACCTTGAGTGGCCACATACTGTGGGGACTGCAATGGGTGGAAACGTTGGGTTTCTGCATTACACTGAGAGGGCTCAGAGACGCCGAGAGAGAGTGCCAATCATGGCCAGATGGAGGAGGGCCAACAGGCGTCGGCACAGGAGACCTTACCCTCCCAGGGTATTCCGCCAACAGTTCTCATACCTCAACATGTCTGAGGAGCAGTGTTTTCGGAGGCTTCGATTCAACAGGGAGGTGGTCACTGAGCTCTGCCACCTGCTTCAACCAGATCTGCAGCCACAACTGTGGAGCAGGACGTCCCTGTCGGTGGCAGTGAAGGTGACAGTGGCTCTCAACTTCTATGCCACCGGCTCCTTCCAATCCGCTACTGGGGACATTGCCAATATCTCCCAGTTCGCGGTGCATCGCTGCATCCGTCAAGTCACGAATGCCCTCTTTAAAAGGAGACGTCAGTACATTTCCTTCCCCATGACCCTGGACAAGCAGCAAGAGCGCACAATGGGATTTGCAAGAATAGCGGGCTTCCCCATGGTCCAGGGCGCCATTGACTGCACGCATGTGGCTTTGCAGGCGCCGCAAGAGAATGCCGAGGATTACCGCAACCGGAAGAGGTTCCATTCGTTGAACGTCCAGTTGGTGTGTGACCACAGACAGCTAATACTCGCTGTCAATGCCTGCTTTCCAGGCAGCAGCCACGACGCCTTCATCCTGCGCCAGACTTCTGTGGCAGACCTTTTTGAAGCCCCGGCTCACCCAGGAGGCTGGCTTCTCAGGGACAAGGGCTATCCTCTGTGCACTTGGCTGATGACCCCGCTCCGTGCGCCCAGCACCCCTGCTGAAGAACGATACAATGAGAGCCATCAAGCAACCAGGAACATAATTGAGCACACAATCGGCGTGCTAAAGCAACAGTTCCACTGTCTGGACCATTCCGGGGGAGCCCTTCAGTACTCACCTGAGCGAGTCTCCCATTTTGTTGTAGTGTGCTGCATGCTGCATAACCTGGCAATCCTCAGGACTCAGCCACTGCCACCAAACATTGGAGCACCAGCAGAGGAGGAGGAGGAGGAGGAGGAGCACCAGGACGGGAGGGAGGCACAAAGTGCAAGGGCCGTCCGTCAGCGGCTTATTGCAAGTCGGTTCTAGGCCCCCTCTGAGGGAATGGCTTGTGCCATTGAAAGAACATGAATAGAACCATTCCGCAACCCCTGAGCTGGTCAAGGCAACAAATAGTTCAAAGAGCAAACATGCACAATCTGAATAAAGACACTTCTTTATTTAACAAACTGTGTGCCCTTCCCACATGACAAAGTAATAGAGAGAAACCCCCAAAAAAGCAGTCAGACACATAACTGGCTCTCACAACCTGGAGACAATAAACAAAAGAGTAACCAAAAAATGACCACGATCCTCGGCCTTCAGTAAAAAAATTTACAGCTTTTTGTCATACCTCCTACTTTTTGCCCTTCGAGGGTGATCTGCTTCGCTTGCGAGATTGGCCCCTTCCCACCCTGCAGCTCCTCCGCAATGGGACCCCAGTGGCTGCAGCAAGGCTGGGGGAAGGCTGCTGAGTGTCAGAAACTGAGTTGGCAGATGCCCTTGAGGTACGGCCTGGTCCAGCTCTGGGCCTGGAGGGCCCGGCTGCTGACTGCTCCAACTCTGCATGGGCGGCAGCAGTCTGTCGTACAGGTGGTGGCAGCTGCAGAGGAGAAGTGACAGTGTTGGCAGCAGGAATGCTGCCATCCTGACAGAGGACAGACACTCCCTGGTCGGACGACCCACTGGCACTCCCACGGGGCAGCACTGCAGCATACGGAGCAATCTGCTGAAGCACAGACTGCTGGCCTGCTGCGGCGCGGCGAGGGCCCCAGCGATTCGTACCCGATCCAACGAGGGTGGCAGCAGTCAGTGCTCGTGTGGCCTCAATCTGTGTCTGCATCAGGCCAGCCACTGACTGCATTGTAGCACTAAGCACTTGCGTGGAATCCACCTGTGCTGCACCGAAGTCCTGCAGACTCTTTGCCTGTGCTGCGCCGAAGTCCTGGACACTCCTTGGCAGTGACTCAATGGATTCGGGCATCCTTGCCACTGCAGCCATGAGCTCAGTGTGCCTGTGCTCCGCCTGGGTGCCCATTTCAGCGAGGAGCCGCACTTCTTGTGCGCTCACTGTAGTAGGACTCGAGGCCAGACTCTCCCTCCGTGGAGAAGGCTGCCGAGCTTCCCTACCACCCCCCCCCTGCTTTGCTGCAGCCCGCTGGGCCCCGGAGCTTCACCCTCCTCAGACCCTTCCCCCCTGCCCCCCTCCAGGGAAGACGTGTCCCCATTATGGCCATGGGCTTCCTCGGCTGAGGGTGGCACTGATGGTCCGGCTTCCTCTTCCTCCTCGCCTTCAGAATCACTCACACTGGCAGCTTGAGGGCCCGCCTCCTCACCTGGCGAATCAGCATCTGAAAGCAGGGAGGTACAAGGGTTGCTTTAGTGTGAGGACAGGTTGGCAGCGAGGGAGGCATGAGTGCTGCAATGCACTGTATTGGCTCGATAGTGGCAAAGGATGCTGGTGTGAGGCACAAGTGGAAGGAGAGAGGTCAAAAAGGTGATGACCTTACCATTGCTGTCCAGAACGGGGTCGGCATCTCCAGTGGTGACGGGGCCAATCATCTGGCCTGCCATAATCCGCTGGACTCGCTGCTCCAGATCGCTGAGGTCTTGAAGGTGAGGCCGGCCTCCCCCGGTCCGTTGCTGCTGCCTCCTGTTATGGGCCAGCTTGCCCTGCAAGAGAAAGGATGGGCTCTGAATACAGTTTGAAGCCCTGATCTTGGCTGCACTGCCTCCCATGTTCGAATAGCGCTTACAGTGTGAAGCCCTGATCTTGGCTGCACTGCCTCCCATGGTCGAATAGCCCTTACAGTGTGAAGCCCTGATCTTGGCTGCATGCCTCCCATGGTCAAATAGCCCTTACAGTGTGAAGCCCTGATCTTGGCTGCACTGCCTCCCATGGTCGATTAGCCCTTACAGTGTGTAAAGTGATGAATGTGCGTGTGAGTTTCATGAAAGGCCCATAGATGTTGGATGAGGGCTGGGCATTGGGGCTTTCAGGACCCTTTAGCCATAAAGTGAGGTGGACATGCAGGGATGAAGAGGATACTGAAAAGGGTACTCACCTTGACAACCCGAGTGAGGTCGTTGAACTTCTTCCTGCATTGCGCAGGCGTCCTAGGCACCATGCTGCTGGAGGTCACTCTGTGAGCCACCTCCCTCCAAGCTTTGCGATACTCATTGGGCAGCGGCCTCCTGCCACTGTCCGGAAACAGGATAGATCGCCTGCGCTCCACCCCGCCAACCAGAACCTGCAGGGCCCCCTCACTGAACCGCTGCGCTTGCTCCCTGGCCCTCTCCATGGTCCTAGTTGTAAGAATGTGGCAGCAGGTCTGTCCAGGCCGAGAATCAGGGCTCCGATGCACTGGGTGTGGCTGCAATCCAAGATCGAACCTCCCCTTTAAGAGCTGACCGGCGCCAGCGTGTCTGCGTGCAATTGTTAACTGGCCGCACCTGCGCTGTGCCCGCCCTCAGTGGTAGCGCCTCGCTTCTCCGGCCTAGCGCCTTATGACAGTCGTGCAGTGCCTGTTTTAGCACTCTAAGCACCTCCTGGGGCGAAGCAGGTCAATTTAGCAGTAGGTGGTGATAATTTGCACCGGGCGCTAAATTTCACGCCCGCTCGAGTATAACGCCCCAAACGTGGCGATACTGAATTTCTCCCCCTTACTGTCTTTGTTGCAGACGATCCCTAGGGCTGGTTTCCCTGAGTGCAGCTACAATGGTGTGAACTGCCTCAGGGCAAACCAATCTTGGAAAGCGGACCTGAAACAGGTATTATCCCCCTGCAAAGGGCCTAACATCTGCTTCAAGTGTGGGTAAAGGATGCCTCTTATTTGTCCTTACCCAATATGGTGGGTGTCACACTTCTATCCAGAAATGTGTGTACGTCTCTTGCCCACCATTTGGAGGCTTTCATAGTCCAAGTAACGTGCGAAAAACAAGCGCTGCATGGACTAATTTCTAGCCCTATGCTCTTGCAATTTTGTTAGCAGTTGTTAATTGCAGAGAAAAGAAAAGTAGCCATTTTTCATTAAATGGAGAATTTCACCTCAAAAATGACCACACTCAGAGTATAGAGTAATATCAGCAGGAACATGCAAAAAATTAAGAAGAGAAAATATATGGTTTAAAGCAACGGTGTGGTCATGATAGGGAAAGCGTTTTCTTATAGATTTTACGTATATTGTGAGAAGCATTTGTAATTGTGATACATGAAAACACCTGAAACAATAATGATAAACAATCACCATCACCTTTTAGTAATATAGAAAACTTTTATTTCTTGTAGAAAATAAACACATTCATTTCAACCCATACAATTTAGTGCTTACATCTCTTTGTGAGATGAATTAATGAAGCACATTAATTGGCATTGCTAACTTCAGAACTGATCGACCAGGTTTTGAAATGTCAGCTGTTTTTTGCCTGAGATACTATATGGGCCAGACATATACAGTGAAGTTACTAGGGCTAAAAGTCCATTGTTGTATCTTTACAAATACATTCAAACAGTATAGATATTTAAAAATGGAAATTAAAAAGATGCAGAGCTGACAGGAAACTGTGCATCAGGGATTTTCAGAGATTCATTGCAACGATGGCGACACAAGGACAGGTTTCTATTCCTTTTTGAAGAATCTCTTGGCATCAACTCCCTCATATAAGTAAGTCTGTAAGAGATTTCATAAAAGTTATTGTACCGGTTTTAAACCCAAGGTAACTTTTCACAACAAAAGCCCTAATGTGTGCTGAACTGTTCTAGGCTATTGGAAAAGAGAATGGCCTAGAAATTCAGTATAGCCACTTTTGGGGCGGTAAAGTCGGGCGGACGCTAAAGTTTGCGCCCGGCGCAAAGTCGCGCCACCTTCGCCGATATTCAGTCGCATCGCCCCAAGAGGTTGCTGCTGCGCTAAAACAGGCGATGCATGACTATCTTTAGGCGCTAAGCCGGCGGTGCTGAGCGATACCCCCGAGGCTGGGCGCAGCGCCGGTGCGGTGAGTTGTTGATTGACGGCAGACACTCTGGCGCCGGTCAGCTCTTAAAGGGGGAGGGTCGATTTGTTTGCCTGCCACGCCCTGCACACTGCAGCCCTCAACCTAGGCCTGACCACTTCAGCTTCACCTGCACAACGCCAGGGCTATGGAGAAGGCCAGGGAGAGAGCGCAGCGCTTCAGCGACGGTGACCTGAGGCTGCTGGTTGGCGGAGTGGAGCGCAGGCGCCATGTTCTGTTCCCAGAAGGTGGCAAGAGGCCGCTGCCCAGCGCCTACCGGAAAGCCTGGAGGGAGGTCTCAAACAGGGTGTCTTCCAACAGCGTGGTTGCCAGGACTCCTGTGCAATGCCGGAAGAAGTTCAACGACCTCACTCGGGTTGTCAGGGTGAGTACCCTTTCCAGTGTCCTCCTCATCCCTGCATGTGCACCTCACTTTATGGGCAAAGGGACCTGAAAGCCCTAATGGCCAGCCCTCATCCAGCAGCTATGGGACTGTCATGAAAATCACTTGCACATTCAGCACTTTACACACTGTACAAGCTATTCGACCATGGGAGGCATTGCAGACAAGATCAGGGCTACACACTGTACAAGCTATTTGACCATGGGAGGCATTGCAGACAAGATCAGGGCTACACACTGTACAAGCTATTCGACCATGGGAGGCATTGCAGACAAGATCAGGGCTACACACTGTACAAGCTATTCGACCATGGGAGGCATTGCAGACAAGATCAGGGCTTCACACTGTACTTAGAGGCCGTCCTTTCTCTTGCAGGCCAAGGTGGCGTACAACCGGCGGAAACGAACTGAGACCGGGGGAGGCCGTCCTGACGTCAAAGAGCTCTCCGACCTCGACCAGCGTGTGGAGCGCATTATGGCAGGCCGGCTGATTGGCCCCGTTGCCAGTGGAGATGCTGACCCTGTTCTGGGCACCAATGGTAAGGGCATCACCTTTTTGACCTCTCTCGTTCCACTTGCGCCTCAGATCAGCATCCTTTGCCACTGTCCGACCAATGCAGTGAATGGCAGCACTCATGCCTCCCTCGCTGCCGCCCTGTCCTCACTCTAAAGCTACTCTTGTGCCTTCCTGCTTTCAGATGGTGAATTGCCAGGTGAGGAGGCGGGCCCTCAAGCTGCCACTGTCAGCGCTTCCGAATTAGAGGAGGAGGAAGAGGAAGCCGGCACATCAGTGCCACCCTCAGCCGCGCCAGCCCATGGCGATGAAGGGGACACGTCTTCCCTGGAGGGGAGCCGGGGGGAAGGGTCGGAGGAGAGTGAAGCTCCGGGGCCCAGTGGCCTGCAGCAACGCGGGAGGGGTGGGGAAGCTCGGCGGACTTCTCCCCAGAGGGTGAGTGCGGCCTCCAGTCCTGCGACGGTGAGCGCAGAGGAGGTGCGGCTCCTGGAGGAAATGGCCGTCCAGGCTGAGCGCAGGCACAATGAGCTCATGGCTGCAGTGGCAAGGATACCTGACTCCATTGAGTCTTTGTCAAGGAGTGTGCAGCAATTTGGAGCAGCACAGGCCAGGAGTCTACAGGACTTCGCGGCAGCACAGGCGGCTTCGAGCCAAGTGCTCAGTCATGCTGTCCATTCACTGGCTGTTGTCATGCGGACACAGACCAGGGCCACACGGGCACTAACTGCTGCCACCCTCGCTGGATCAGCAAGGCATCGCCAGGGCACCCGCCGCGCAGCAGCAGCCCAGCAGTCTGTTCTTCAGCTGTTTGCTGCGCATGCTGCAGTGCTGGCCCGTGCGAGTGCCAATGTCTCAGGTGACCAGCGAGCACCTGCGATCTGCCAGGTTGGCACCATTCCTGCAGCCGACACTGCCACTCCGCCATTGCAGCTGCCACGAGCTGCTGGACAGACTGCTGCCGCCCAGGCAGAGTTGGAGCAGTCAGCAGCCGGCCCCTCCAAGGCCAGAGCTGGTGCAGGCCGACCCCCAAGGGCATCTGCCGTCTCGCCATCTGACCCTCAGCAGCCTTCCCCCAGCCTTGCTGCAGCCACTGGGCTCCCATTGAGGAGGAGCTGCAGGGCGGGCAGGGGCCAGGCAAGGATGCGAAAGGCATCGCCCTCGCAGGGCAAAAAGTAGAAGCTCTGCACAAATGCCTGGTGCTTTTTGTAAGGCCGAGATTGGTGTAGTTGGGTTTTTGTAAGGCCGAGGCTAGTGTCTTTCTTTCTTTTTGTAAGGCCAAGACTGGTAGTTTTGTGTTTTTGGGGGGGCTTCTCCATATGAGGTTGTAATGTGGGAAGGGCAGAGGTTTGCAATAAATTATTGTTCTTAAATTGCACTGTGCATGGTTTTTTTGTCAAGTCCTGGTTGCCCTGCTCAGCTGAGGGCTTGTGGAGCGGCTACATTCATCTGCTGACATTGGCACAAGCCATTCCCTGAGAGGAGGCCTAGAAGCGATGTTCAATAAGCCGGCGACGGGCGGCCCTTGCACTTTCTGCCTCCCTCCTGTGCTGGTCCTCCTCCTCCTCCTCCTCCTCCTCAGGTGGTCCTCCAATCTCTGGTGGCAGTGGCTGAGTCCTGCGGATAGCCAGGTTGTGCAGCATGCAGCAAACGACCACGAAATGGGAGACTCGCTCCGGCGAATATTGTAGGGCTCCACCGGAATGATCCAGACAGCGGAACCATTGCTTCAGGACGCCGATTGTTTGTTCGATGATGTTCCTGGTCGCTTGATGGCTTTCGTTGTATCCCTCTTCAGCAGGGGTGCTGGGCGTGTAAAGTCTGTGGGTTATATGGTGAATTAATACACAGACTACAAGAGTAACTTTAACAGGACTTTACTATTCGAAGGTCAAGGCGAATCTGCCCAATAAATCCTTACACAGCACTTATATACCGGTGTGGTCACCACTGGTATTACAGTATACAGTAGCCAAGATAAAGTAGTGCAAACCTTAAAATAGTTCTCTTAAAGGTGGAACGTTACATACACTACAATCCTCCCTTTTTAGGTTAACAATATATACATATTCCCATTAATATAACATCTTAACATATATACAACTTTATGTGAAACAGTTCACAGATTCAGTCTCTCTGAAGGCTTCCGGACTCTGTCCGGATAACGCCTCGGTGGTGTAGTCATTTTCGGTGGTGTAGTAGGTTCTTCTGGCAAGGTCGATTCGGCTTGAAGGACCGTTTCAGGTTCATCGGATTCCAGTATTACCGGATCGGAGGTAGATGCTCTGGGTATCTCTGCTTCAACATTAGACGTATAGAGTTGTGGAGTAGGTTGGGCCTTTGTGGATGATTCTATGATCTGGTCCACATGGCACCTTATTATGCTTTCACCAATGTCCACGGTATACATCAACGGTCCTAGCCTTTTTCCAATAGTTCCCGGCTGTCATTTCTCGGTACGGTAGTCCCGGGCCAAAACTTGTTGACCTACCTGAAAGGATCTAGTTGGCCTTTCATTCATGCCTTGAAATTGCCGGTTCTCTACGTCCCTTCTGACGTTTGGCTTAATCAAATCCAGCCGGCATCTTATTCTTCTATTGAAAAACATCATGGCGGGAGTTTGGTTTGTGACCGCATGTGTTGCATTCCTGTACGCCAAAAAGAAGTTATCTACCTTATGTTGTAGATTTATGTCTTCATTACCCATGGCCTTTATGGCCTTCTTGAAGGTCTGGACAAACCTTTCAGCTAATCCATTGGTGGCGGGATGGTATGGGGCGGACGTATAGTGCTTGACCCCATTGCTTTTTAAGAACTTCCTGAATTCTTCGGACACAAATTGCGGTCCATTATCAGAACAGATCTGTTCCAGCAGCCCATTCTTGGCAAATATGGTCCTTAATACTGTGATGGTTTTTTCCGTGGTGGTGGAGGACATTTTTATTACCTCCGGCCACTTGGAGTGTGCATCCACCGTGATTAAAAACATTGGCCTAGAAATTCACTTGGCGCCGCGCCAGGGCTTTAGCGCCGGAAATTTAGCGCCGGCGCTAAGTCCCCCTGCGCGCGCCAAAAATTCAGTAGCGCCACGCCCAAACGACTGCCGGCGCTACAGGAGGGTGTCAGCGCCTCGAAATGGGCGCTGACTGCCGCATTGCGGCGCAATTCCGGCGCTGCGGCACCCGATGCGGTGCGGCAGGCTGGGGAAGTGCAGGCCTCCTCCTTCAGTTAAGGAGGAGCTGCCTGCACCCGCCCGCTGGCCGTTGAAATCTTGAAAAAAATGAGCCCGGCACCTCGGAGAAGTGCCGGGCTCGCAGGCCAGACGCATCTGTTCCGCGCGGGGGGGGTGGAGGAGTCCGGGGAGGGAGGTGCGGGCAGGCGGCCGGCGGGAAAGCGGCCGGCCGCCGCGCGACCTTAATGCGCCGGTGCTAACTCGCGTAGGACTCTGCTGAAACATCGTTAGTTGCGGCTGCCACGGGCGAGGCGGCCGCAACTCAATTTTGGCGTTGGGGCCTATCACCACGGCAACCGGGACGCTGCGCACACCGATGACGTCATCGGTGCCGGCGCAGCGCAACCGGTCTAACGCCGATGGCAGGGCCCCACTGAATTTACAAACCGGCCATAACTCCGGCGCTAGGCCCTCTAGCGCCTCAAATGGGGCGCTAACCCTACTGAATTTTCAGCCCATTGAGTCCATAAATGGACCAGCAAAGTCGATATGTACCCTTTGCCATGGAGATGAGGGCCACTCCCATGGATGCAGAGGAGCTTGTGGTGGCGCGTTTTGGACCTTCTGGCATCCTAGACAGCTCTTGATTATTTCTTCGATGTCTCCATCAATACCTGGCCACCACACAAACGCTCTGGCTAGGTTCTTCATTTTCACTCCACCCAGATGCCCCTCGTGAAGCTCCTTTAGTACTTTCTGCTGGAGTTTGGGTGGAATCACCACTCTAGATCCACACATCAAGGTTCCTCGGCACACTGACAGCTGTTCTCTTCTGTGCGAAAATGCTGGCAGCATTGGTTCGCCATGTACTGGCCATCCCTCCACCGTTAAATCGTAGACTCGTGAGAGAGTCGGGTCATTTCTTGTTTCGTTTTCGATCATGGAATTTTTTACTGGTAGACATTCCATTATGGTTGAGTGGAACATCTCCACTGGGTCCACTGTAGTCGCCTCTTCTTCCACTGGCAACGGTAGGCGCGATAACCCATCAGCATTTCCATGCTGTTTGGACCTTTTGTATTCGATGTCATATTGGTGTGCCCCTAGTAGAACGGACCACCTCTGTAGCCTTTGTGCTGTCATAGTGGAAACGGCCTTGTTAGGGTTGAATATGGACACCAACGGCTGGTGGTCTGTCAGCAATGTAAACTTCTTGCCCTGCAGGTAATGATTGAATTTCTTTACTCCCCACACAAGGCTGAGAGCCTCCCTATCTATCTGAGCATAATTTCGCTCAGCGGAGGTCAATGATCGGGACGCAAATGCGACTGGCCTTTCCGAGCCATTTGGTAACTTGTGTGAGAGTACAGCTCCAATACCATAAGGGGAAGCATCACAAGCTAGACGAAGAGGTAGCGTTGGGTTGAAGTGAGCCAACACTTCCTCAGAGGTAATCAATGCCTTGCTTCTGCGAAAGGCCTTCTTACAGTCCTCGCTCCACTTCCATGGTACTTCTTTCCGCAACAGAGCATTCAGCGGATGCAGCACCGTGGATAGATTTGGCAGAAACTTATGGTAATAATTAATCAACCCCAGAAACGACCTCAACTGTGATACATTTTCCGGAGCGGGGGCCTTCACGACCGCTTCGATCTTGTCAGGTGACTTGTGCAGCCCCTCTTGGTCAATGACATGACCGCAGTACGAGATCCGTTTCTGGAAGAACTCACATTTCTGGCGATTAACTCGAAGGCCATATTCCTTCAACCTGGTGAGCACCAGTTTCAAATTTGTGAGGTGTTCCTCCTCGTCTTCTCCCGTAATCAGGATAGCGTCCAAGTAACACTGAGTGCTTGGAATACCCTGTAAGACCTGCTCCATGGCCCTCTGCCAAATTGCTGGAGCCGAAGCTACTCCAAAAACCAGTCTATTATATCGATACAAGCCTCTGTGCGTGTTGATTGTGAGATACTGGCGTGACTCTTCCTCGACCTCCATCTGTAAATATGCTTGTGCCAGGTCTATCTTGGTGAAGTGTTTCCCGCCAGACAATGAAGCAAAGATATCCTCAATCCGCGGAAGCGGGTATTGTACCGTGTGAAGCACCGGATTAACTGTGATCTTGAAGTCTCCGCAGATGCGGACCTTCCCCGGTCCCCCTGGCTTGTTACTTGATGAAGACTTCATGACGGGAACAATGGGCATGGCCCACTCACTCCAGTCCACCTTCGACAGTACCCCTGCACGTTCAAGCTCTTCCAGTTCTGCCTCCACAGCAGGTCGTATCGCGTAAGGTACAGATCTGGCTTTGAAAAATTTTGGGCTTGCATGTTCTGCAATCTTGATTTTTGCCTTAATTCCTCTCAGTGTTCCCAGTCCCTGCTGGAATACCTCTTTAGCCTCGTACAATATTCTGGACAACCGTTCAGGTTTGACATCTTTCTTTCCGAAATCTACCGTCATTGTGTTTAGTGAGTGCCAGTCTATCTTTATTTTCCTGATCCACTCCCATCCCAGAAGTGGTGGACCTCACTCGGGTAGTACATATAAGTCCATTCCTTGGTGATCTTTGCCCTTGTGTCTCACCTTGACTATTATCTTTCCGATGGGGTATACTTTATGCCCCGTGTATGTCTGCAATACTATCTCCGTATCCCGTAGGGGAATATGTTTGAATAACTTTTTGTAATCTTGTTTATTCATGACCGTCAACGCCGATCCAGTGTCCACTTCCATCTTCACTTGGACTTTTGCAATCTGCAGTGTGACCCAGATAGTTTGTCAGTCAGCTTCTTTACTCACATTGTGAATCCTCAGACTACCCAGTTCCTTGCTGTTGGGGTCTGAATCCGAATTCAGTTCATCTGGACTCTTCACAGTCACGTTATGTACCTTTCTGTACTTCTTCTGCGGTGACTTATTGTTGCTGGTCTTCTTTCCTGACCGGCATACATTAGCTATGTGACCAAGTTTGCCACATTTTCTACATTCCTGGTTTTTAAACCAGCATTGGTTCTGGTCGTGTGTTGTCTTCCCACAACGGTAACATTTCGTTGTACCCGAAGTCATTTGATCCACACTGAGTACCGCTGTCTTCAGCTGCATTTCCGCCGTGCCTCTCGCTGCGGCTTCGTGCGATGCTGCAATAAGGACAGCCTTATCAAGTGTAAGATCGTTCTCTTCGAGCAGTCGCTTTTGTGTTCCTTCCTTCGACATCCCGCACACGAACTTGTCTCTCAGTGCCTCTGTCAGATTTACCCCAAACTGACAGTATTTTGCTAGCCTACGCAGTTCAACCAGGTACTCCGCGTTGCTTTCCTCCTTTAGTTGCGTTCTCCCGTAAAATTTAGCTCGTTCCGCTAACATCAGCGGTGTGGGGTTCACATGATCCTTCAGGACAGCAACAATATTAGCGAAAGACTGATCCGCCGGTTTAGCTGGTGATAGAAGATGCTTCAATAACCCGTATGTCTTCGCACCCATTGTGTTTAGTAAGGTTAGAGCTTTGTCATAATTTGCTATCTTATTGACCTTACAATATATCTCGATGCGTTCTACATACGTGGTCCAATCTTCCACATCAGAATCGAATTCGTTGATGTTGCCACGCTTAGGCATCTTCACAATCTTCCTGAGAAACAACAACGAAATTTTTCTTTAACTTTTTTTTTTCCAAAAATGGCGGTTTCCCGCGCTTGTCTTCTTCCCCGCCCACTTTCAAAATGGCAGTTTCCCGCTCCTGTCTTCTTCTCCGCCTACTGGCGGGAGGGGTAAGCTTTTCCCTCGGGCGACGACCGCTGGCTTTCGGGGTTCGCAGCCTGCGCGCCGGCTTCAGTGCGTTCTTTGTTCCCGTTTCTCGGCAGGGCAACCGGCGCTGGGGACAACCCGTTGACGGCGAACAGTTCCAGCCGCTGGCTGAATCTTCTCGGTCTCCCTCGCTCGGCTCTGTCTCTCCCGCTCGCTCGGGCTCTGTCTCTCCCTCAGCGGCTTCCAATCGCGCCTCCCAGCCCTCTCGCAGTCCGGTCCTTTCCTCCCCCGGCTGCGGCTGAGTTCTCCGCGGTTTCTTATTTTTATTTCTTCCCGCGCCTTATGAAATCGGTCGCAGCGCCTCGCGGCCTCGGTAGCTGCCCGGCCTTTCGCCGGTCGCGGTCGAGCTGTCTCACGACGCTGTTGCGTCTCCCAGCCCGCTTGTAGCCTGGTCTCTCACACCGGCTGCGTTCCCGCTGGTAGCCCGGTCTCTCACACCGGCTGCGTTCCCGCTTGCACCGTGGCATCTGTGCCCCACGCTGCCCTAGTCTCAGCGCCTCTGGGCCCGACTTCTGTCCGGCTCCTTTCCCCCCCGACCGTGGTCGAGTTCACCGCCCTTCCTCCGTTCTTTTTTTTTTATTTTCCCCCTACTCACAGTCAACGTGGCCGACTTGCTTCTCGTGGCTGATCGGCTCAATCACCACCGTGGCAGAAGGGACGATCACTGCCTGTTGCTGATGGAAGGCTTCGTGTCTGAATCCTTTCTTCTTCCTTGCTCTGCAGACTCGAGTCTTCTCTCAGCAGAATGACGAGGGCGGGTGCCTCCTCTCGACGCTCGTTAACTGCTTCGGATGTATCGCTGCCGCAGGGTAAGATCGAACTCGTCGCCACTGTAAAGTCTGTGGGTTATATGGTGAATTAATACACAGACTACAAGAGTAACTTTAACAGGACTTTACTGTTCGAAGTTCAGGGCGAATCTGCCCAATAAATCCTTACACAGCACTTATATACCGGTGTGGTCACCACCGGTATTACAGTATACAGTAGCCAAGATAAAGTAGTGCAACCCTTAAAATAGTTCTCTTAAAGGTGGAACGTTACATACACTACAGGGCGCACGGAGCGGGGTCATCAGCCAGGTACACAAAGGATAGCCTTTGTCCCCGATAAGCCATCCTCGTGGGTGAGGCTGGGCCTGGAACATGTCTGCCACAGAAGTCTGTCGCAGGATGAAGGCATCGTGGCTGCTGCCTGGAAAGCGGGCATTGACAGCTAGGATGAGCTGCCTGTGGTCACACACCAGCTGGACGTTGAGCGAATGGTAGCCCTTCCGGTTGCGGTAATCCTCGGCATTCTCCAGAGGTGCCCGCAAAGCCACATGCGTGCAGTCAATGGCGCCCTGCACCATGGAGAAGCCCGAGAATGCTGCAAAGCCCATTGCACGCTGTTGCTGCTTGGCAAGGGCCATGGAGAAGGAGATGAACTGACGTCTCCTTTTGAAAAGGGCATTGGTCACCTGGCGGATGCAGCAATGCGCGGCGAACTGGGAGATGTTGGAAATGTCCCCAGTGGCGGATTGGAAGTAGCCGGTGGCATAGAAGTTGAGAGCCACCGTCACCTTCACTGCCACCGACAGAGACGTCCTGCTCCTCAGCTGTGGCTGCAGATCACCGCCAAGCAGGTGGCAGATCTCTGTGACCACCTCGCTTCGGAATCGCAGCCTCCGAACACACTGCTCGTCAGACATGTTGAGATAGGAGAAATGCTGGCGGTATACCCTGGGTGGGTAAGGCCTCCTTTCCCGACGCCTGTTGCCCCCTCTCCGTCTAGCCAGGGCTGCCACTCTCTCACGGCGTCTGTGAGCCCTTTGGATGCAATGGAGAAAGCCAGCGTTTGCACCCATTGCAGCCCCCATAATATGTTAGCAAACAATGATATGTCAATGAAGGCAAAGACAAGTGGAAAGCTGTGGCCTGAAGCCACAAGTACCTGTCCGAGTGTTGAGCCAAAGCAGAAAGCTCTCTACCTTGGTCTCTCTGCAAAGATCCGTCTCTCAAGAAGGAGTGCTGCGAAATGGCAGCCTTTTATAGTGCAGGAGGAGTGCCCTTTAATTTGCGCCCCCCGCGCCCCGCATCGACTGAGCACCGTTCCACTCTACCAGTCGCTAGGGGCGCCGGGCGCACAATGGGGCGTCGCGACTGAATTTCCGGTTGGGGGCGCACAAAGGGCGTTGCACGAGGAAATGACGTCATGATCTGCGCGCGCATATGAGCGCGCGCAAAGACTGCGCCGCCACTAAATCTCTAGTGAAGTTGGGGAGAGGCGCAGTTCGCGCTGCGCCCGGCCGCTAGCCGCCTAGCGCCCGACATCTACTCCTCCTAAGGCGCTACCGGCTGGCGCAACCAACTGAATTTCTAGGCCAATATGTTTTGTTTAAAAATATGTTGCATTTCAAGTTACAGAAAATAAAATTTTAAAATGTGCTGCAACATTTCAATTTGAAAGGCCACAAGGGCGTGGAATCGATTATGTTTCTATATGTTCCTGAGGCCTGCCTCAGTGATTTCCCTGTCTTCCCTGGGGTGAGCTTCCTGACTGTAAGTTTCATGGAACTGTTTGGCCCCAGCATATGGGCATGAAACGGTTAAACTTCAAGGCACAGAAAAGGTGTCAGTCATTAAAGTTTGCAGTTCTTGGAGAACACATTGCTACTGGACAATGAAAGCTTTGTCTCATGATTAACTCTGAAAAGGACATTGATATTGAACTGTGAGTCCTTGAATCATGATTGGTTTCGATGGGAAAAATTAACATCTGGACAATGCTCTGAGTTTAACTGAAACAATGGGGTCACGATCGACTTCCTGACATGTATGGAAGATACTCAAGTCAATCAGCCAACCGGCCATCAACAGTAATAGAAATCACATTGAATATGCGTTACAGAAAGCGGGAGAGGAAATAAGGAATTATCTTCGAATTCACAACTCTGTACACTTCCGGTGATTGAATTACAGCTTGATGAGGTATGAATGTCGGATAGTTCAGCAAACCAACGGCCGAAACTGGTTGGGGGAGGCCCAGCATTTGGGGCCAGGTGACTAAAAGAACTATAAGAAGGAACCACACACACAGCTCTCTCTCCTTTTTACTCGGAAGCTCTCTCGGAAGCTCTCTCTCTCGGAAGCTAGCTCTGACTACAGGAACTGTAAAGTCCGCACCTCAATAATACACGGACTTCGGGAGAACAGTTTAACAGGTACTTTACTGAACAGGAGGGCAACGTCAGACTGAAATACAGAAGTCTGCTAGGGCTTTTTATACAGGGGTGGTCACTGCCGGTACTGCAGTCTAAAACCAGTTCTTCCCTTAAAGGTACATATACAACAATTCCTCCCCTTTTAGACAAACAGTACATAACATTCATTTAACAACTAAATAATAACTAATTACAACTTTCTGGATATTATATACATCAACTGAAATAATCATTGATAAGTTCAGTCTTTGAGGAGGCTTCCTGATCCTGACTGGATAGCGCCTTTCTCGAGTATCCTGTTCTTGCGGCGAAGCTGATTCTGGTTCATGGTCAATGGTTGGTTCGTCAGCTTCCAATACCACTGCTTCTGAGGTAGACGCAATCTGTACTTCAGGTTGATTACCAGGTGCACCTTCTCGTGGCACGGGTTTGGCTTGTTCCTGTGACTCTAGAATCTGGTCAGCATGGCGCCTCACAATGCTCTCTCCAACGTCCACTGTGTACACTAGTGGTCCCTGCTGTGTGTATATCGTTCCTGGCTGCCATTTTTCTGTTCGGTAGTCGCGGGCCAAGACTGGTTGCCCTACCTTGAAGCTCCGGGTTGGCTTCTCATTTATGTGCTGGAATTGCTTATCCTCAACATCTCGTCTTATGTTTGGTTTGAGCAAATCCAGGCGACATCTTAGCCTTCGGTTGAAGAACAGTACGGCTGGAGCTTGGTTGGTTACTGCATGTGTCGCATTCCGGTAAGCAAACAAGAAACTATCCACCTTGTGTTGTAGTGGTATGTCATCATTATACATTGCCTTTATGGCCTTTTTAAAGGTCTGAACAAACCTCTCAGCCAATCCATTTGTGGCTGGATGATATGGGGCAGATGTGTAATGTTTCACCCCATTATTCTTTAGGAACCTCCGGAAATCCTCAGACACAAACTGTGGCCCATTGTCGGAGCAAATCTGTTCTGGCAACCCATTCCTGGCGAAGATGGTCCTTAGGACTGCAATAGTTTTCTCCGTGGTGGTGGAGGACATTTTAATGACCTCTGGCCATTTCGAATGGGCGTCTACAGCGATTAGAAACATTGAGTCCATAAATGGACCAGCAAAATCAATGTGCACCCGTTGCCATGGAGATGAGGGCCACTCCCATGGATGTAGCGGGGCCTGTGGTGGAGCGTTTTGCACCTTCTGGCATCCTGTGCATCTCTTGGTCATATCCTCGATTTCTTTATTGATTCCCGGCCACCACACAAATGCCCTGGCTAGGCTCTTCATTTTTACCCCTCCCAGATGACCCTCATGAAGCTCATTGAGCACTCTATCTCTCAACTTGGGTGGAATTACCACTCGGGATCCACACATCAAGGTTCCCCAGCACACTGACAGCTGTTCTCTCCTTGGCGAGAATGCTGGCAACAGTGAGTCGCCATATGCTGGCCATCCCTTCACCATCAAATCGTAGACCCGAGAGAGTGTCGTGTCATTTCGGGTTTCCTTCTCTATACTCGAGTTTGTAACAGGGAAACATTCGGCTATGTTCGCATGGAATATCTCAACAGGGTCCACTGCAGGTGTTTCTTCTACCGTAGGCAACGGTAGGCGCGACAGCCCATCAGCGTTTCCATGCTGTTTCGTACCTTTGTACTCTATGTCATACTGATGTGCCCCTAGAAAAAGTGACCATCTTTGCAGCCGTTGCGCCGTCATCACCGGAATGCCCTTCTTTGGGTTAAAAATGGAGACCAGGGGCTGATGATCAGTCAGTAGGGTGAATTTCTGCCCGTGCAGATAGTGATTGAACTTCTTCACCCCCCACACCAGGCTGAGGGCCTCCCTGTCAATCTGGGCGTAGTTACGCTCGGCTGAGGTTAGCGAGCGCGACGCAAAGGCTATTGGCCTCTCTGAACCGTCACGGAATTTGTGTGACAGTACCGCTCCAATGCCATAGGGTGACGCATCACATGCCAACCGAATCGGTAGTGTTGGGTTGTCGTGGGCCAATACTTCTTTTGAAGTGATTAGGCATTTACATTCCTGAAAGGCAGGCTTACACTCATCACTCCATTTCCATGTCACTCCAGTTTGCAGCAGGGCGTTCAGTGGGTGCAGAATTGTAGATAAATTCGGCAAGAACTTATGGTAGTAGTTCACCAACCCGAGGAACGACCTCAGTTGCGACACATTTTCCGGTGCTGGAGCCTTGACTACAGCCTCAGTCTTGTCCGGTGACTTATGCAACCCTTCCTCATCAATCATGTGGCCACATTACGAGATTTGTCTCCTGAAGAACTCGCATTTGGGGCGGTTGGCTCATAGCCCATATTCCTGTAATCTCGTGAGCACCTGCTCCAGGTTGGCAAGGTGTTCGTTGTCATTTTCGCCCGTAACCAGGATGTCATCCAAATAACACTGGGTCCCCGGGATCCCTTGCAGGACTTGTTCCATTGCCCTCTGCCAAATAGCCGGGGCCGATGCTACCTCGAATACCAGTCGATTGTACTGGTAAAGGCCTTTGTGAGTGTTTATCGTGAGGTATTTTCTAGATGCTTCTTCCACCTCCATTTGTAGATACGCTTGGGCCAGATCAATCTTTGTAAAACGTTTCCCTCCAGATAGTGAGGCGAAAATATCTTCTATCCGCGGAAGTGGATACTGTACTGTGTGCAGGACTGGGTTCACAGTCACCTTGAAGTCCCCACAAATGCGAACCTTCTTTGGCTCCCCAGGCGTGCTGCTCAATGCTTTCTTCATTACAGGAACGATGAGTGTGGCCCACTCGCTCCAGTCCACCTTGGACAGCACACCCGAACGCTCCAGGCTCTCCAGTTCAGCTTCAACGGCTGGGCGGATCGCGTATGGCACCGGTCTGGCCTTGAAAAATGTTGGGTTTGCATTATCCTCAATCTTTATGGTTGCCTTTACCCCTTTTAGAGTCCCAAGTCCTTGTTGGAACACCTCTTCTGCGTCAGATAGAATTTGTGACAGACGTCCAGGTGCGACGTCATCATTCTTTTTGTCAGTCACAGTTAGCGCCAGAATGGAATGCCAATCCAATTGTATTTTTCAGACCCATTCACGTCCCAATAATGGTGGTCCTCCATCTCGTAGTATATACATATATAGTTTCTGTGTTTCCTTGCCATTATATTTAACTGGCACCCTTATTTTTCCTCTGGGGTAGACCTTTTGCCCCGTGTATGTCTTCAATACAATGAACATGTCCTTTAAGGGTATGTGTGAGAATAGCCGCTCATAGTCTCATCGATTCATGACAGTTAGGGCTGATCCTGTGTCCAATTCCATCTTTACTGGGGACCCTGCTATCATGAGGGTGACCCAAATGGTTCGTTGATCTTCCTTTGCGATCACGTTGTGTAACTTTAGACAACTTAGTCTCCTGCTCCCGGAGTCCTTATCACTCTCCTGATCTTCCGAACTACTGTCTGTCAGTTTCTTTACTTTCCTGTACTGTTCTTTAGTAGTTTTTGTCGTGTTGGTTTTCTTTCCCGACCTGCAGACTCTTGTTATATGTCCCATTTTTCCGCAGTGCCTGCATACTTTGTCCTTAAACCAGCAGTCCTTCTGCTCATGGGTTGTTCTGCCGCAGCGATAGCACTTTTCTGCTCCATACGCCATTTCGTTAGCGCTGTATTCTTGTGGTTTCTGTTGTATTTCCGCAGCTCCCCGTGCTGCTGCTTCGTAGGATACTGCCACGTTGAAAGCCTGTTCTAGCGTCAGGTCCTTTTTTGAAAGTAGTCGTTTCTGGGTTCCTTCACTCTGGAGCCCGCAGACAAACTTATCCCGTAAGGTGTCTGCCAGCCCTGCTCCGAACTGGCAGTGCTTCGATAACTTGTGTAGTTCCGTAAGATAGTCAGCATTGCTCTCATCTTTGTGCTGGTTTCTTTTATGGAACTTGAATCTTTCTGCTATCAGCAGCAGTGTAGGGTTTAGGTGTTCCTGTAAGATATTAGCAATCTCCTCAAAACTTTTCTCCATTGGTTTAGCTGGGGTAATTAAATTCCGCAATAGGCCGTACGTACTCGCGCCCATCAAATTCAATAATACCGATGCCCTCTTTCCATCGGCCACCTCATTTGCCTTGCAGTACACTTCAATTCTTTCCACATACGTGGTCCAGTCTTCTACCTCATTGTCGAAAGCAGTGATACTGCCACTTTTCGGCATCTTGGGTGATTTAAAATGGTGCCTCCCGCGCTTTTTCTTCTTCCCCAATGGAATAAAATGGCGCCTCCCGCGCTTTTCCTTCTTCCCCAACGGGATAAAATGGCACCTCCCGCGCTTTTCCTTCTTCCCCTTGCTGCCGTGCTGCTCCTAGCGTTCTATGGGGTAATGGCGGCGACCCGCGGCTTCGGCGCATCTCGCTTTCCTTCCCCCCCCGTTTATTTTCTCTCCGCTGCCCGGTTCTTGAGCACCGACCGTGCCCTGTGCACTCCACCCTCTCTCTCTCTTGTTTTCTTTGCCCGGCGACACTGCGCGGCCCGTTTTGTAGAGCCGCTCGATCGAGCTTGAGCCCGCCGCAGTCCGGAAGGGTCAGCGCACTACCTGCTACCAGCACGATTTGCTGGAACACCTTAACTGGGGAGCCAAGCACAGCTCTCCACAGTCTCTCCCGCAATTCTCCGAACACCGATGAATTCTTTGGGCGGTTGCCCGCGGTCGACGCCCGTTGCTCAGACTACGACCTCCAAGAAAGCTCCTCTCAGGGCGAGATCCCCGTGAGATGATGCCACACTGCAGGTGAGTTCGAACTTACTCGTCGCCACTGTAAAGTCTGTGGCTCAATAATACACGGACTTCGGGAGAAGAGTTTAACAGGTACTTTACTGAACAGGAGGGCAATGTCAGACTGAAATACAGAAGCCTGCTGGGGCCTTTTATACAGGGGTGGTCACTGCCGGTACTGCAGTCTAAAACCAGTTCTTCCCTTAAAGGTACATACACAACAGGAACTGCCAGGTGTAAGGAGGAAAGGAAGACGGTCATCTCCAGCTCCCAGCCTGCAATCGATGTCGGCCACGACCAGCCGGACGGGTGATTGTAAGTATCAGTTGCCTCTACAAGGAGTTTGTGCTGTGTAGGCAGCTGCAGTCAGATAAAAGAGATAGGGACAGGTCATCTCCAATCCAGGCCTACAATCCACAATGGTAACGACTGGCTATATGGGTGATTGTAAGTTTCAGCCAAATCTCAACAGGTTTTTGTCTGTGTTTTGTTGGTTTTAATAAACTAACAGTTTTGGTTTGAATCTAAACCTTTGTGTCAGCTACGATTTTGTTCCTGTAAATCTCAGAATCAAAGAACCCTTGTAAGGACGAGGAAACCAAAGACCTTACAATGACTCAGGTGGGAACCACCAAAGATAATCAAGCGATCCTGAACTGAGAAATCTACTTGGGTCAGGGGCAGTGAAAATTAACAGGTGAAAGTCTCACTTCACCCCCCTCCCTACCCAGGTTACAACAAATGTAAGAAGTCACACGACACCAGGTTATAGTCCAACAGCTTTATTTGAAATCACAAGCTTTCGGAGCGCTGCTCCTTCTTCAGGTGAAGTGGAGAAATGCATAAAGACACAGCTTATATAGTCAGAGAATCATGTCAGTTCGCACCCCAATACGCAAACATCTTCATGCACAAGGTCGAGCAAGACTTCTTCGCTGCACAGGATCTCCAAATGATTCTCTGACTATATAAGCTGTGTCTTTATGCATTTCTCCACTTCACCTGAAGAAGGAGCAGCGCTCCGAAAGCTTGTGATTTCAAATAAAGCTGTTGGACTATAACCTGGTGTCGTGTGACTTCTTACATTTGTCCACCCCAGTCCAACACCGGCATCTCCACACCAGGTTACAACAGCATTGGATCGGTATCTCTGGTGATGTTAAAATAGTCAGGTCTGATAAATCTTCCAAGTCAGTTCCCTGATTGCGGGATTAGCACTGCATGTTACAGTGTCAATTTGACTTAATCGTATCAGTCTTTCCTCTGAGTCAGAAGGTCGTGGGTTCAAATTGCACTCTGGACTCGAGCACATTATCGAGGTGACACTTCACTGCAGTACTGAGGGAATGCTGCACTGTCGGAGGTCTGTCAGATGAGGCGGAGGTGCCATCTTCCTGTTCAAGCGGATGTAAAAGATCCCATGGCAGTATTCTCCCGGTGTCCTGCCCGACATTCAACCCTCAACCAACATCACCAAAACATAACAATTATTTGGTCATGATTTTGTCGCTGCTGGTGATATATTTCTGTGTGCGATGTTGGCTCTTGCGTTTGCTAACAGAAAAACAGTGACTACACTTCAAAAGTAATTCAATGGCAGTGAAATGCTTTTGGATGTCCTGAGGATGTGCTCTATAAATACAAGTTCTTTCTTGAAGAGTTTGAACAAAATGTTTACAAAAATTGTAAGAAATTAGGAAAAAGTAGAAGAATGTTGAAGTGAATGATAATTCTTTCTACCTAAATTTGAAAACAATCCCTTATTGTGGAGACTATTTATGTGTACAAATACTATGGTATCATAAACTCAGCGATTAGTCAAACGTTCACAGATTGTTCTATTATAAATGACAACCAGCAATGAATTTACCTGAACAAGTTCACCACCAACTATTTCCCTTGTCGTCAGGAGTACCTTGCTATTGTCCTTCCTAGTGAACTTTCCAACAAGTTTGTCTTCCTCGCTGTTCCATGAACCCTAAAGAGATACTTCCTATTAGTCAAAAAATGAACATTTTTTCCAGAAATGTTACGTGAATTTATCAATAAAATTATTATAGGGATGCCCAGAGCAGAAGCAAGGCATTTCGAAAAAAGATAGATCACAAGTCAACTTAAATTACTCTCTCCGCCCTTCCCCAAGAAATCTTATTGTTGCACAGGGAATCTTATTAATTTGCACAGCAACAAGAAAAATTGTTTTTGATTCTTACATTCAATTCTGTTCCATCTGCCAGGGAGTAGTCGAACGCTACCCCCAGTGTGAACTCAATGCCTTTTGTGCGGAAGGTACTGGATTCCTTGACACTGAACTTATTCCCATCTTGCTGGATTGTAATCTTTAGATTATCATGGGCTCCAAGCTTTCTTTTCACAGCATTTACCCCTGGTGAGTAAAGCAAGAATTGCACTGTTATTAAATTGAAATAGAAGCAGGTTATTTCTGAACACATTTTGTTGCATTTTCTTTCTCACTTGTACTATTGATTATGGACGTTACTAATGGCCCAGAAATTCGGGTCTCCATGGGTGAGTATGCACGTGGTACTCACCCGTAGACCCAATGGAAGTGCCGGTTTCCTGCATGCGCTGCGCATGCGTGGGAAACTGGCACTTCCGATCCTCTGAACGAAGGGGTTCAGAGGTCGAACGCGTGCGCAGGGGAGGCTGCGCGTGCGCATCAAACTTCGTTTTTTTTTTACAGGTTTTCACGCCAGGGTAAGCCTGCAGAATTTAGAACTATAAAAAGCAGGTTTTCCCAGGAGGGTAAGTCTCCAGAAGTTAGACATGTAAAAAGCAGGCGTAAGGCTTGCTTTTTACAAGGTAAGTGGTCAATTAATTAAAATTAAAACATTTTTTCCACAGGTTTATTATTTTTAAATACATTAAAGCAAGGTAAGTTTAATTTTAGCCCCGTTAGAAAATAAAATTATTTTTTTCAAAAATTTAAATTATTGTTTAAAATAGTTATTTCATGTAATTTATAGTTTACTAGCTGGAGTGCCCGGCGGTGCTGAGGCTTTTTCGAGGGCATGTTGTTGTTGGAAGAGAGAGAGAGAGCGACTGGGGGGAAGAGAGAGAGCGACTGGGGGGAAGAGAGCGAGCGACTGGGGGGAAGAGAGAGTGCGACTGGGGGGAAGAGAGGGCGGGGAGGGAGAGGGCGGGGAGGGAGAGGGCGGGGGGAGGGCGGGGGAGGGGGGGAGGGGGGAGGGGAGGGGGCGAGGGCGGGGGAGAGGAGGGGGGAGGGGAGGGGGGAGGATGGGAGGGGGAGGGCAGGGGGGGAGGGCGGGGAGGGCGGGGAGGGGAGGAGGGGGGGAAAGGAGGGGAGGTGAGGAGGGGGGAGAGAGACAGAGGGAAGGAGAGAGAGAGGGCGAGTGGCCCGCGGCCGCAAATGGAGCCAAGCCCCGAGAACAGGCGTGAGCTGGCTTGAGGCTGAGAGACGGCCACGCCCGGTTGCCGGGGTAACCCTTCCCCCCCTTCCGAGCCCCCGTCCTCCCGAGCACCGGCCACGTCGGCCCGCCCTGCACTCCACTCCCAAGAGCCCCGCTCTCTGAGCCCCACCCCGCCCCGCCCCGCACTCCCGAGAGCCCCGCCCGCCCCACCCCACACTCCCGAGAGCCCCGCTCTCCGAGCCCCGCCTCCCCCGGCCGAGCCGGCTTGAAGTCCGCCAATTGCGGCTGTGCGAGACGGCCGGCGGGCCCGGTTGCCGGGGTAACCCTTCCCGCTCACCAAGCCCCGGCCGAGATCCGCACTCCTGAGAGCCCCGCCCCCCCCGCCCGAGCCGAGCGCGGAACAGAGAGAGACGCCGCGTCTCAGCTGCTCCTGCTGTGCGCACACCCTGACCCTCGTGGCTGACGCCGTTGCCCCGGGTAACGTGACACCGGGGGGAAGCTTTGCAGAAGTCGTGGGACAATTACCTAGCTCGGGCCTGGCTGGGCAAGAAAGCCCCAGGCTTTCAGGCCTAACAAAAACGGGGAAAGGTAGGAAAAAGAATCTTCAGGTTAGAGAAAATATTTACAAATGAATGAAGTTTTTTTTAAAACAATGTAATGAAAGCAATTTTATTTTGCTGGAAATGTATATTTGAAAAGAAAGATGCAGAAAGCAGGAAAAAGAATGGAAGCAAGATAGCGGCTACTCACCTCGGTTCAGAACGATAAGACCTCGAGGTCACTCTGTCGCTAATGAGTGGATAATGAGATGCTAATGAGCGGAATGTTGAAGGTTTTTCGGATACCGCGGGCGCGATTTTTGCCCGGCCGAAACGTAAATACGCTTAAGACCGTTTTGGAAAGGTAAGCTTTCTTTCGACGTAACGCACGCGTAGGTACGCTCTATAACTTTCGAGCGCATACCAGACAGATGCACACGTGATGACAGACAGACAGAAGGACAGAGAGAAGGACAGACAGACAGAAGGACAGACAGATCGACCGATTTATATATATATAGATTTTAAAAATGTGATTAAAAAAAAAATGTATTTGAAGATTTTGTGCTATTTTGGGGCCGTAGTATTTATAAATCTTGACAGCTCTTCCTGTCAATCTTATGAATGGAGCATTCCCTGCTCCGATTGGCTGCCCATGGCCCACGTGATCCCAGGGGACGCTTCGAACTAACTGCGCCCTTGGGATACGCAAGCACTGCGCGCCGGCAGCTGGACCAGGCCCAGGATCAGAATTCCACAGGAGCCCAGAGCTCAATGGCCGCGCGCAAGGCAAGTGCAGATCGGGGGCTTACATCCGCGGGAAGCCCCCGACCCGAATTTCTGGGCCATTATTTATAATTCAAATTAGGAGAAGCTGCGAAATATTTTGAGAATCATGAGGAAAATCAAATAGTTAACTTCTATTAGGAATAGATCTTTACTTTTTGGAGCCAAAATACACAAGAAGATTTTACAGTAAGTGTGTTAATACTTTACATCATGGCATTACATTTTCAGAATTCAAGTTTATTCAGGCACAATACAAGACTTGAAATCAATTCAGCTGTAAATTGGTTTCTCCTAAAGTCCCTTTGTATACTGCTAATGAATAAGCCGATTTGTCCATGGTTGTTTTTGGCACTAGTTCACTCATTAAAGTTTAGTGTTATTTTGAACTCCGAACGGTTGGTCTGGATATCCATTTCTGTTGCTAAAGCACTTTAATGGCAGTAGGAAAAAAATAGTTCAATTAGGATTTTATTATTCATCTGACAGGGCATAATTTCAAGTAACAGAATAATATATTCTCCTAATGCTAAAGAGCTATTAAATACTTTTATTTGCTCTTACTGACAGAAGTTTGTTTTTCTCTTTTAGTAACATTTCCTGCAGTTTACAATTTTTTCAAATTTAATGCATTAAACCTTTACCTGTTTATGCATGTACGAACTATATATTCTTTCATCTTCTTACGTCACACTTACCCATCTGTTCCATAAACTTTTCATAGTTCTCATTTCTTTCAGCCTTCCAGGTACCGTTGAATGTCATCTTTATAACTAGAGTGAGCTCCTCCAACCAGTGTGGAATCTCTTCTCCAATCTCAGCTTTTAAAGCTTACAGACTAATCAAAACCAGAGTTTTATCAGCGTGATCATGATGTGGCTGGGTAAAGTTCAATTGCTACAGACGACTCCCCCCAAGGACATTATAATGAGGTATTATTTTAGTGCATTAAAAGTTTAAGGGGTACAACTTGATCGAATTGTGTCATATTACTCTTTTTGTTTTAAAAGTAAGTCCTATTTTGCAATTCTCCAGAAATACTGGCACACTTCTTTTAAACAAATACATTTTGCAATTCTCCAGAAACACTGGCACAGTTCTTTTAAATGAATATACTTGCAAATAATGCTGAATAGCTGGAGTGGATTATGCAACTGCACAGTTTTTATCAGATATTGTCAGTTGCTTATCTCTGCCTGTTATCAATGTGGATTGTGAAGGTTGCTGTCTTGTTTCAAGTAGGGTATAGGTTTTAGTTATAAACAGAATATTACTAAATTATATAATGAAAGAAACAATACTGGGATGGTTCTTATATCTTGGAATTAAAAACTCTGTCATTAACATGTCTTCAGTTAACAAGTGTTGGGGGCATAGCCTATTCAAGTAGAAAGTTTTGTATTTTGTTTATTGAACTGACACGGTCTCAGTAAAGAAATGTAGAATCATATCCATTATGTGATTTATAAGCGTCATTCATGGATCTGATAGCAGCTGTGTTATTAGGGAGCTTTATAACAAGCTTATGAGAACAAAATGCCTAACTATCACATAAATGGAATGACTACTAGATATAACAGTTAAACATTCCATACATGGGGATAACATTAAGCATTTGAGTTGCTTAATTGGCATTTGTGGTGGTACAATTTCTAATATTTTGATTCTGCCACTCACAATCTCCCAAATTTCACCAAATCAGTGTATTTGTTCACTATCTCAACAGAAACACTAATCGTTAATAAATATGTTAATGCTTCTGTTAAGATAAAGAATGAAGACATTTCCTACCAATATGTTAAGCATTATTCTGCTAATATCACACAATATAATTGCTAGGCTTACATAATTTTAAGTATTTTTTTAATTAAATGAATGAAAAGTTAAATAATATCCTTAACCACCTCACCACGGCTGTCATTCGGAAACATGGTGTACTGATCAGGCTGCATGTTCTTGCCCACCTGGCACTAATACTTCTGGACAGTGTATGGTACGGTTTCCTTTATCAATTAGGTACACGTGTTTGCTTTAGTTGTGTTTATGTCATGTGTGGAAAAACAAACTTATCAGTTACAAGTTATTGGGTGTTTTACCTAATATGCTGTTACTTATTAAGTGACACATACTTCGCACATATTTCAATTGAAGGATCCAGGCTTCTCCCAACATTGTGTATTTGTGCTCACAGCAACAAGGCATTTTTATGTAAGTAGGCCCGTGCCTCCTAGGAGCTGAGTTGAAACTTATACCTCTTGTGCAAGGAGTGAATGGGTTAGCGTTAATAACAAAATTAACAGTTATCCATTTCTTGAGCTACACACTGGAAAAATGTATGTGATGCCCACCATCAGCAGGTAAAAAGCAATATCGTACTTAACTTTCACTGATACTTTAAACTGTTTCCTGAGACCAAAATAACAAAGTATTTTGAAATTCTTAAGAGTCTTTCTTTCAGAGTCCTTTAACTCAGACTTGGATGACCATAATTTAGGTGCTTTGCTGTTTTGGAGCTCTGTCTCACTGCTGCATTATGGAACTAAATGGTTTAAAGAAGAGAACTGAAGATACGGGGGGAAAATTCAGTTGCTTTGCGCCTCCTGTTAGTGCTCAAAGAGGGCACTAATGGGGCGCAAAGCTACTAGCGCCCGGTTGTGACGATGTTTTCGCCGCTCGCGGAATTGACCAGACATTTTGCGGCGGCGCTAAACACCACTGCCACGATCTCCTGCGCACATAGATCATGTCATCAGTCGAGCGTGCAACGCCCCGGTAGCGCCCTGGACCGGATATTGAGTGGTGCCCCCTGCCTTACTGCATGCCGCTAGCAAGAACAGGTTGAGGGGAGCGTTTTGCCATCGGTAAGGGTCTGGGGGAGCGCTATTTAAAGGTGACTACTTCCTGCCTTTTTTTTCTGCGACATTTTTGCACCACGCATTCTGAGATAGAGAGAGAGACTTCTGGAGAGGTTCAACGCTGTGTGAAGGAGTTTTCGGTACTGAGCAGCACTTTGCAGGTTCATTTTGATTTGACCTTCTTTGCATCGATTTAGAAGAGACTGTGGGGGCTGCACTCTGAGCTCTTTCCCTGGGCCTCTCCATTGTGCTTTCTAGCAGATTTGATGTACAGGACTCTCCAGGCCAAGATTCAAGGCTGCAATGAGCAGGGTGTGAATGAAGAGCAAGATCAACCCACCCCTTTAAGAACTGGCCGGCACCAGTGTGTCTGTGTTCCATTGCTGAATGACATTACATGAGCTTCGCCAGGGCTCTGAGGTAGCGCCTCGCTCCTCGGCGTTAGTGCCTTAAGAGAGGTGTGTAGCACTGATTTAGTGCTTCAATGATCTCCGGGGCAATAGAAGCCAAGTTTGCAGTCGGAGGCGATAATTAGCGCCAGGCACTAAACTTTGCGCCCGGCCGATAATTGCGGCCCAAATGGGGAGCTACAGAACGACTAAATTATTAGTCCTGTCAACATTTTACTATTCAATCTGCCACACCGCTCATACCCACTTAGTGGGCTCGTCCATCCCATGGATAAAACTTACATAGCAAATGCACTAGTTGTACCATTCCTATTTATACTTTAGTTGAGTAAATATATAAAGAATTTTTCCCTGAATTGTTCTAGATTTGTTTGTGGTTTTTGCCTCTCCCAGGAGATTGCATGGCTGCTGGCAGGTAGGGAGTATTGAGGGTCACGATACCTAGTGCAACACCACTCCATGGGACAGACTTGATGGACCAGCTTGTCTTTTTCACAGAATCACACAGAATCACAGAAACCCCACAGTGCAGATAGAGGCCATTTCGGCCCATCGAGCCTGCACCGACATATCCCACCCTATCCCCGTAACCCCACGTATTTAATCCCCCTAACACTAAGGGTCAATTTATCATAGCCAATCAACCTAACCCGCACATCTTTGGACTGTGGGAGGAAACCGGAGCACCTGGAGAAAACCCACGCAAGCACGGGGAGAATGTGCAAACTCCACACAGACAGTCGCCCGAGGCCGGATTCGAACCCGGGTCCCTGGCGCTGTGAGGCAACAGTGCTAACCACTATGCCACCGTGCTTCTTTGTTCGTATGTTCGCAACTGTTGATGTAAATACTTTTCTGGTGGAATTTTGGACATATTCAGATGAGGAAATGTCAGTGCTGGGAAATGGAAACACTTCTTCCTACTTTTATCACTTGGTGTCAACATGCAGCACTGTAACATGGGACAGAAGCAGAGTAAACATTAAATAAACATCCCTAGATTTGGAGGGTGCAGTTATCACATGGTAAGACTTAGTTATTTTTAACTAGCCTTTTTTGTAAAAGAAAGTGTAGTTTAAAAATAAATATGTGGACAGGCGGGGTGGGGGGTGAATTTAAACCCCCAAGAACAAGTGGATTAGGGGTGGGTGAGTATCTAAAATAAGTTATTTTAGAGCGCGACCGCAACCCGGCTCCAACGCGTCCACTTCTGGGTTTAACAGACGCACGTTCAGATGCCTGCTTACTCGCTGAAGTCAGGACTTTAATTAGTGCAGGTGTGCAGGTACTGATTGCAGCAATTAATGTCCTTCAGAGATGTTATTGAGGTCTTTTTGAATTGAACTTTACTTAACCTTTAAATTTAGCGTCCGCAGAACGGGGTTCCCAGAGCTCGGGAAACTTACCAGAGAAACAAAGGCGAGCTGGAGCTGGAGTTCAGGTGGGTATTTAAACTGATGATAACCCCACTGGAATAAAACCTCACTGATTACAGCTGCTGTCTCAGTTGCCAGAGTTCTTGCGTTGATACAGCTTTTCCTAAACTTTGGAAGCTTTCAAACTAAAAGTTCAGGATGGGAGGCGCCTTGGATGTATTTGACAGTACATCAGAAGAGGAAGATCATCACCATCGACAGCATCAACAATGTGCTTTTGGGGGATCAGCACATGCACAGGAGAGAGAGGCACAGGAGAGAGGGTCACAGAAGAGAGGTGCACAGGAGAGAGGGACACAGGAGAGAGAGGCACAGGAGAGAGGTGCACAGGAGAGAGGGACACAGGAGAGAGGGTCACAGAAGAGAGGTGCACAGGAGAGAGGGGCACAGGAGAGAGGTGCACAGGAGAGAGGGACACAGGAGAGAGGGGCACAGGAGAGTGATGCACAGGAGAGAGGGGCACAGGAGAGAGGGACACAGGAGAGAGGGACACAGGAGAGAGGGACACAGGAGAGCAGAGCACAGGAGAGAGGGGCACAGGAGAGAGGGGCACAGGAGAGAGGGACACAGGAGAGAGGGACACAGGAGAGCGGAGCACAGGAGAGAGGGGCACAGGAGAGAGGTGACACAGGAGAGAAGAGCACAGGAGAGAGGGACACAGGAGAGAGGGGCACAGGAGAGAGGGACACAGGAGAGAGGGACACAGGAGAGAGGGGCACAGGAGAGAGGGACACAGGAGAGAGGGACACAGGAGAGAGGGACACAGGAGAGAGGGGCACAGGAGAGAGGGACACAGGAGAGAGGGACACAGGAGAGAGGGGCACAGGAGAGAGGTGACACAGGAGAGAGGAGCACAGGAGAGAGGAGCACAGGAGAGAGGTGCACAGGAGAGAGGAGCACAGGAGGGAGGTGCACAGGAGAGAGGGGCACAGGAGAGAGGGGCACAGGAGAGAGGGGCACAGGAGAGAGAGGCACAGGAGAGTGGGTCACAGGAGAGAGGGACACAGGAGAGAGGGGCACAGGAGAGTGATGCACAGGAGAGAGGGACACAGGAGAGAGGAGCACAGGAGAGAGGGGCACAGGAGAGAGGGGCACAGGAGAGAGAGGCACGGGAGAGTGGGTCACAGGAGAGAGGTGACACAGGAGAGAGGAGCACAGGAGAGAGGTGCACAGGAGAGAGGGACACAGGAGAGAGAGGCACAGGAGAGTGGGTCACAGGAGAGAGGTGTACAGGAGAGAGGAGCACAGGAGAGAGGGGCACAGGAGAGTGGGTCACAGGAGAGTGGGTCACAGGAGAGAGGTGCACAGGAGAGTGGGTCACAGGAGAGTGGGTCACAGGAGGGAGGGGCACAGGAGAGAGGGACACAGGAGAGAGGGGCACAGGAGAGAGGGGCACAGGAGAGAGGGGCACAGGAGAGAGGTGCACAGGAGAGAGGGACACAGGAGAGAGGGGCACAGGAGAGAGGTGCACAGGAGAGTGGGTCACAGGAGAGAGGGGCACAGGAGAGAGGTGCACAGGAGAGAGGGGCACAGGAGAGAGAGGCACAGGAGAGTGGGGCACAGGAGAGAGGGGCACAGGAGAGAGAGGCACAGGAGAGTGGGTCACAGGAGAGAGGTGCACAGGAGAGAGGGACACAGGAGAGAGGGACACAGGAGAGAGGGGCACAGGAGAGAGGGGCACAGGAGAGAGGGACACAGGAGAGAGGGGCACAGGAGAGTGATGCACAGGAGAGAGGGACACAGGAGAGAGATGCTGTAAGATTCTCAAAATTAACAGATCTGCCAAAACAAAAGAAAACCCTATTAAAATGCCTTTGGAACCTTGCTAAAAACTTCAGGAGTGATAAAATGGCATGTTGGGCCTAACAAGGAGATTCAAGTTCAGAAACTGACTTGGCATTGTAAAAGGCATGTTCAGGTATGTTTGGAAAAAGGTTGTTGCAGAATTTGGGATCTACCTCTGCAGTAGACAGTTTGCGTATTCGAGATAGTCATCTGTCTGGGGGAACCGTAAACGTCACTCAGCCTCTATCAAGAAATTTACATGCTAACAATAGAGCCATGGAAGAACAGCCTCACAGGACCCATCCAAAGAAATGCGTAAAACAAATCACTTCGCCAACCTACAAAGAATCTCAGGCCCCACAGGAAACTCAAAGCTTGAGGACAATTCACTACAATTAAATAAGAGCTCAACAGCTCAGGAAAACCATCCCGAAACCACTTCTCACATTTTAAACAACTTCAACAGCTCAGGAAGCCATCCCGAAACTACTTAAACAATTTACACAACTCAATATTAACGAGCCCACCAAAAGCTAACAATAAACCTAAACTGGTTTGGCGCGTAGATTAGCAGTGCTCGATTAGTATAATTGGAGGCCTGAACAGTTAACAGTTCAGTTCAGCAAGGCAGGTGTTCCAAAGAGAACATAGTACAATTCAATCGGAAAGAGGAAACAAGTTCAAGAAGAGCCATCATCGAGTAACATCAAGATCAAGGAGCAAGCATCTCGAAGCAGTTCTCTCTCTCAAAGAAGTAACAAACCATCGGACACCTTGTGGCACCAAGGGCCCCAAGAAACAACCAACCGAACATTATCCTCAGCCAACCGGGTAATATTGGGCCACCACGACCAACGATAAACCAACTCAGAAGAAACCGAAGATCCGCAAGCTTTTCCACTTTACAAACTATCCTGACTTACCCCTGGGTAAGATTTTATTCAAAAAGACTCTAAACCCTATTGCTAACCAAAGAAAATTGGGTACTCATCTGATAAATCCAATACGCACCCTACCGCATCAGCGGACTCGCGAAGACTGTCCAGATATGCAGGTGAAGTCCTCTACTGCGTCTGGGGTATGGCAGGCCCCAATGACACATTTAGCGAACCCCAAAATCGTGAACCAGCTCAACTGTCAAGGAGTCGTTTGGTGAGCATTATCCCTGCTCCTTTAGAGCCTAACTTAGCTAGTAAGGTGGGATTGGGAGGGGTGAGATATTTGTCTACAGTAATTTTACCTCGTGTATGTCGAAGTGTTTCCCCATTTTATTAGAGTGTTATTATTGTGTTGTATTTTCTTTCTCAAATAAAATTCAAAGTTCTTGCACCAAAATCAGTTTGTCTGCTGTACTTTTATCAAAACCCCCAAATAAGTCCAAGGTCTAGAACCAAGGGAGTGGGAGCGATTCAAACCGCTCATAAGTCAGAGGTGAAGCTGACCCCACACACCACCCCCTACATAATGGCGACCGCGGCAGGACCTTGGCAAAAGGGATGTGATGCAGTAAACACTGTTTTTGAGGAGAGAACAAAGATGAAAGAGAGGATTTCCTCTTATGTAGTTGAGAAAGTAAATATCACCAAGAATTGGGTGTTCAGTCTGTTGCGTGCTGAGCGTCCCATGGATGCTGCAGCCAAATGGACTGTGTTCTGTCCTCCTCACTACTATGATTCGACAGAGAGCTAAACCCTCATCACCAAACAGGAGGCGTTGTTACTTTTAATCCAGTTTAATGACACAGGGTGAAACTACAAAGAGAGCAAGAAATTACAACATCAAATAAGGCCGATTGGTATTACAATCACGATCTGAATACACAAAATAAACCTAGGATAGTAGAATGAAACGTTACCACTATAACTCAATGGTTCTATTACAATTTGAGGTAAATCTGATACAACAATCAAAGGTCTAACACATGAATGCCAGGGGAAAGACTAATAGCCAGCCACATGGAAACTCCACAAAGTGCAATATTTTAACTCATCTGGCCGCAAATATCAAGAAATGGTGACATAGATCAAACATAAAGCCATCTGATAAAAAGCTACTTACAGACAATGCCAATCAAAGGGGGAAACTGAAAAGGATGGCGTAAGATGCTGCAGAATCACCAGCCATGATTTCTGGCTCCCTCGTGGTTGTGTTATACTTTCACTTTCTCATCATGTCACATGACATAAATCAACAATAAGGAGGTAAGTAGTAAAAACACTAGGGGGAGACAAAACACAATACTAAAAGTCTCATGAGGACATAACACTCCCCATCTGGTATCTCTAAGATGCCACGTAATAAAGAAAATACAACTCATCAGGGAGCAACCGTCTGGTCTTCCTTGGAGAGAAGAAGCACAATCTCTGTGATTGGCCTGTAGAAGAGCTTTGTCCCATCACCGATTGGGATCTTGACCTCTACCTTCCGAACTCTACCACCTTTGCTGGGGAAAACCTTTGAGATGATCCCCATCGGCCATTCACTTCTTTTGTTCTGACTGTCCTTCATTAAAACTATGTTCCCCGTCTGGACGTTGGTCTTTGATGACTGCCATTTGCTACGTGCTTGGAGAGTTGACAGGTACTCACGTCGCCAACGGCTCCAGAAGGTGTTGGCCAGACTCTGTACCTGCTTCCACTGACGTCTGTAGAGGTCCTTGCTGCCGAACTCTCCTGGAGGTGTAGGAATGGCTTCTCCTTTCTGAGTGAGGAGTGTGGCCGGCGTCAGGATGAGTGGGAACTCTGCATCTGATGATGGAGGGACGAGTGGTCTTGCATTGATGATGGCTACCACTTCAGCCATGAATGTGGTGAGGACTTCATGAGTGAGTCTGGAAAATCCATGTTGCAGAAGCATTGCATCCAATATGCGGCGTGTGATGCCGATCATTCGTTCCCATGAACCTCCCATATGTGAGGAATGTGGCAGATTGAAGATCCAGGTGCAACTTTGGTCTGCGAGGTATCTCTTAACTGTGTTGTCATCATAAGAAGAAGGAACGTCGAGCTCCTTGCAGGCTCCGATTGAAGTTGGTACCACAGTCAGATCGAAGCTGCTTGGCCGGTCCACGTATGGAGAAGAATGACACTTCTGTGACTTTCTGCTGGGGACAACACAGGAATTCAGGTCCTATAAGCCATGTGGTATCCCTTAAGCGAGCTGCAGTGACAGATCTGGTGGTGTGATTGGCTGGATTCAGGTGAGTAGGCACGTAGTGCCATTGTTCAGGTTGTGTTGACCTTCTGCTGCATTGGACTCTGTTATTGACGTACACATAAAACCTTCTAGTCTGGTTGCATATGTACCCCAGCACCACCTTACTGTCTGTGTAGAACTGGATAGAGTCAGGCTTGAGATCAATCTCGGGGGTGATCAGTTCTGCCATCTCTACAGCCAGAACGGCAGCACAGAGCTCCAGTCATGGAATGCTGTGTTTGGGACGTGGTTTTAACCTTGCCTTGCCGAGGATGAAGCATGCTTCACAATCTCCATTGGGGTTTGTGACTTTGAGGTAGGCAACTGCAGCTATGGCATTGTTTGAAGCATCAGAAAAGACACATATTTCTTTGTGTTGAGCTTCAGAGGGAGAGATGAGAGTATAGGGTCTTGGAATTTGAAGCTTTCTGAGGTCTTGGAGAGAGTTTCTCCAAGTGTGCCAAGATCCCTCCTTTTCTCGAGGTAGTGGTGAATCCCAATCGTTTGTGTCTGCCGTGAGGTCTCTAAGCAGAGCTTTTCCTTGGATGATGACTGGTGCCACAAACCCAAGGGGGTCGAACAGGCCATTCACTGTAGAAAGGACACCACGACAAGTGAAAGGCTTTTCGCTGTCTTCAACTTGGAAGGTAAAGGTATCCGTATTCAGGTCACAACTGAGCCCAAGGCTGCACTGTAGAGGAGGTAAGTCAACTCCAAGGTCCAGGTCCTTTAGGTCATTGGCGTGGTCTTCTGAGGCAAAGGCTTTCTGCATGAATGAAATGAAGTGGTCCTTTGTATCCGGCTTTCTTTCCAGCGTGCGGTGGAGAGAGATGAGTCGATTGAGTGCCTGTCCTCAGTTGTTAGGAAGCCGTCGTCTTGGAGTTCTGAACGGTAGAGGAGCGACCCAGCTATTGCTACTGTCCATGAAGACCTCTTCATCCATGTTCTTTATAAAGAGTTTGTCCTCAATGGAAGGAGCTAATTGTCATCGTCACTTGTCCCTTTGAAGACTGCCTGGCCAAGACGATCCTCTTGCTTTCCGTGTTCTGGTTGCTCAGGAGGATCATCAGAGAGAGAGCTTGGAACCTATATGCCGTATCTTTCTTTCACTTGAAAGCTGTTGGGGCATGGATCAAAGATTGAGTGGCGACCATTCTCCAGCACATTTGTATGGAATGTGTTCACTTTGGCAGGTCTGTGGGCGTTTCCCAGACAAACATCACCGATGATGACCCACCCTAGGTCAAGTCTCTGAGCATAAGGTGAGTCGTGTGGACCATTTATCTGTTCACGTACCTTGTGGATTCTCAATATGTCTCTGCCTAGTAGAAGCAGGATGGGAACTTGAGGGTTCAACGGTGGAATCTGGTAAGCCACTGGTTTGAGATGACCACGATGAAGCGCTGCTTCAGGTGTAGGGATCTCTGACCTGTTATTAGGCACCTGGTTACACTCTATTAGTGTGGGCAGAGGCAGACTCGTCTTTCCATCGAGGGTCTCCACTACGAAACCACTGGCCCTCCTTCCTGATGTCTCCACTAGGCCGGCACAAGTTTTCAGTGAATATGGGGAGCTGTTTCCTTCTATGTTAAAGTGGTCAAAGAACTGAGACTTGGCGAGTGATCTGTTACTCTGATCATCCAGCATGGCGTATATCTTTATGGCTTTCTCTTGCTGTCCTTCAGGGTAGACCGTCACAAGACAGATTTTGGAACAGGATTTGCCGCTGATGTGTGCTCTGCAGACTTTGGTGCAATGTGAGGCTACTTCAGGTGTCAGAATGTCTTCCTCTTCCTCCCCGCTATGCTCTGCTGCGGCGGTAGAGGCCGTTGAGACCCAGGGGGCTGGACCTGGGTGGAGTGCTGTGTTGTGGCCTTCGCTATTGCATTCTGCACATTTTACGGCCGTGATACAGTCCCGTGCCAGGTGAGTTGAAGAGGAACAGCATTTATAACAGATGCCACATTCCTTTAAGAATGATTTGCGAGCTTCCAAAGTCCGTTCTCTGAAACTCCGACACCTCCTGAGCGGGTGCGGCTTGTTGTGAATGGGGCATTGCTTGACGGGGTCGTCCGTTTTCCCATCTGCGTCGTCGCTGGAGGAGGTGGTAGACAGTGACATTTCAGTTTTATGAACTGACACTGGAGTTCTCTGGTTGTAGCTTGTAGCAGACTGTGCTGTCTTCGGTGGCCCAGGGCTTTGAGTGGAGAAGAAGCAGCTTGGGTCATTTCCTATTTTAGCCTGCTGGCAGATAAACTTGGCAAAAAAGGAGAAAGGTGGGAAGGGAACGTTGTGATCTTCCTTATACTTTGATCCCTGAGTTATCCATCTTTCCTGCAAGTTGAATGGTAAATTTTCAACAATGGGATTTATCCCACATGCTGTGTCAAGGTACAGAAGACCTGGCAGACATCCCTCAGTTTTGGCTGAGTCAATTTCCATTAGGACGTCACCTAACTCTTTGAGCTTCAGGCGGTCTCGATTGAGGATCTTGGGAAAGTTCTCCAGCTTCTTAAACAGTGCATTCTCAACCACCTCCAGGGAGCCATAGCTCTCGTCCAGACGATCCCATATCATCTTCAACCCCCTTTCCGGGAGGTTAATGTGCACAGCTCGAATTCTCTTGGCGTGCTCAGAGGATTCCTTACCCAGCCATTTAGCGAGTAGGTCGATTTCTTCACTTGCTGACAGGTCTAACCCTCTTATGGTGTTCCAAAAAGTAGACCTCCATGCTCTGCAGTCTTCAGGTTGGTCGTTGAACTGTAGCAACCCGGTGGTGACGAGTTCACGACGTGCGAAGAACCTCACGAAATCTGACATGCCTTGGGTCTGTTCGTAGTGAGGTAGAGCAGCTGGACTGCGATAGGTCTGCAGATATTGTGAACGATAATGATGGGTTAGCCTTTGGTCTCCTGGTTGGAACTTCTGTTCATCCTCTTTCACAGTGTTTTTGTTGAGCTCACAACGGCACTGAGATGCATGGCCAGGCTGCTCCTGTTCGTGTATTAAATCTGGAACAGGCGCTATGTCGGGCATTGAAGAGTTAACAGTTTGTGACCTGGAGTGGCTTTGTATGTATTCTGTGGTGCGTTGCACTGGATCTTGGTGAGGGAGATGAAGGTTAAGGTTGCTGCCTGTTGCTTCACCTTCAACAGCTGCTTCAAGGACTTCTGCCACCGCTAGAGCTGTTGCTGCCTCCTTTTCCATATCCAATACAGCTAATGTTGCTTCAATACGTGCCTTTTCCATTTTTATGTCCATTTCCCTTTGAGCAAAGGATATCTTTGCTTTGGCTGCTTCGGCCTTGGCTCTGGCCATCGCTGCTGCTGCACCAGTAACAGACCTACTTGAATGCCTGGAGGAGCCAGAGCAGTGAGATCTGGTCCCCTCTGCTTGTTTCAATGGTGACTGTTCCTCAATTTCAGCTTTTGTGACTGGTGTCTGGAAGGTGTGGCTTCGGAGATGCATTGAATCGTGTTGGTGTTGAGTATCTGTACCTTTAGTAGATTCGCCCATGGGAAAGGTGTCTTTTCACTGTTCTGTCCTCTTCACGACTACGATTCGACAGACAGCTAATCCCTCATCACCAAACAGGAGGCGTTGTTACTTTTAATCCAGTTTAATGACACAGGGTGAAACTACAAAGAGAGCAAGAAATTACAACATCAAATAAGGCCGATTGGTATTACAATCATGATCTGAATACACAAAATAAACCTAGGATAGTAGAATGAAACGTTACCACTATAACTCAACGGTTCTATTACAATTTGAGGTAAATCTGATACAACAATCAAAGGTCTAACACATGAATGCCAGGGGAAAGACTAATAGCCAGCCACATGGAAACTCCACAAAGTGCAATATTTTAACTCATCTGGCCGCAAATATCAAGAAATGGTGACATAGATCAAACATAAAGACATCTGATAAAAAGCTACTTACAGACAATGCCAATCAAAGGGGGAAACTGAAAAGGATGGCGTAAGATGCTGCAGAATCACCAGCCATGATTTCTGGCTCCCTCGTGGTTGTGTTTTACTTTCACTTTCTCATCATGTCACATGACATAAATCAACAATAAGGAGGTAAGTAGTAAAAACACTAGGGGGAGACAAAACACAATACTAAAAGTCTCACAGGGGACATAACAGACTGAGAGCAAAGATCATAAAAATTCAGTAGGGAAGGACATCTGGTTGGTCTGCTCCCAGCGACAGATCCAGCTTTTAGATAAATGCATCGAGGCACTGACAGAAGAGCTGCGGGAATCAGCTCAGCTGTCTCAAGCAAGGGCTATAGCAGGGGAAGGATAATTGGAAGAATTAAACGCCCAAAACCAGGAAAAGATGCAGATAGTGGAAAAGCATAGGAACAGACAGGAATACTTTCGGTGTCAGGTCACCGAGGCAAAAAGTAATGAACTAATGTTACGAGAAGAGAACGCCCGCCTTGCCAAGCAAGTAAAAGAACAGGAAGCGAGTTTGAGAGATGTACAGGCAGCTTATAAGATAGCAAGCACGAGGGGGTTTGAAGTGGGAGATCACGGCCCCTGTCAGAAGCAGATCGATAGTTTAAACCTTGCTCTGTCCAGGGAAAAAGGCATGGTGTACCTACTAAGCCCGGGTGCGACCCAGGTGGACCTGGAAGTAGAAGGGGAAACTGTTCAGACGTCAGCTGTGGCACCGGGGACCAACCCGGTTGGGCAGCAGGAGGGATGGGCGATTTGTGAGGCTGGCAGGGAGAGCACACCACCACCACCTGTGGCACCGGGTTTTAACTCAGTTTGGCAGCAGGCAGAGGTGGGCGAACCAATGCAGGAAAGGTCGGGGCCGGGGCCGATGTGCCCGGCCCAACAGCAAAATTTGGCCCGTCCGACGGTGGTGGGGGTCAGGGACCCCTTGAAAGCCAATTTGTGATTCCCCATGGTACCCAACAGCTTAGGGCTATGATAAGCCACCTGAACAAACTCACCTAAAAGGGAGACCCCTCGGTCCATTTCATGGAAGTAGAACAGGCAGCAGGCATCAACGAGTGCGATGACTCCGAGATGGCCAAAATGCTCCTTTTCTCTCTGGATGGTAAATTGTACCAGTCCCTCTCTGCAGAGAGCAAGAAAGGACAAGGGGGGTACGCTGCCATCTGGGAGGAAGTTCTGGAGGCCATGGGTATGAACGATAGTAGTCCTTTCTCCCGGGTGGAGAAGACAACACAGCTAGCAGGGGAGACCCCACAGGCTTTCGCAGACCGACTGTGGCCTGTGTACAGGAGTGCCTGTAATGGCCCAGGGAATGTAGCCACCGCCATTGGTGTTTTAACCCCATCTGCTCCACCCAACCCAGACTTATGACTGGAGCCAGCGCAGCCTGTCTACCTGTGTCCACTTGAGTATGGTGCATGGAAGAGACCGCTTGTTAAGATGGAGGTGGAAAAGGTGAAAGGGACCTATCTGTTAGACACGGGAGCATCGAGCACCACTGTCTATTCAGACAACCCCGCTGCCTCACCTCTGTCTAACGGGGTCCCGTACAGCTTATTGGGTTTTACAGTCAATGAGCAGGCTGGCTCGTTCTCTATCCCACTGTCCATTCATTTAGGAGCACTCCACACCAAGCGGACCGGTGTTTTAATGAAATGGGAGCAGGAAGGGAAGGGGATCCTGGGGGCTGATTTTATCATAGGCCACAGGATTCTAATGGATCTTGGGAACCACTGTCTGTGGGGAGCATGCACCAGCAAGGAAAATGAAATGGCAGTCATCCCAGAGAAACAGGGCAAGGGGACCTTGTGCACCTTAAAACCAAAGGAGGGTTATGACCTCGAACTAATGGTCAGCAACACTCCGATGGAGTACATAGAAACATAGAAGATAGGAGCAGGAGTAGGCCATTCGGCCCTTCGAGTCTGCTCCGCCATTCAATGAGATCATGGCTGATCATCCAAATTCAGTACCCTGTCCCTGCCTTCTCCCCATATCCCTTGATCCCTTTAGCCTTAAGAAATATATCCAACTCTTTCTTGAATATATTTAATGAACTGGCCTCCACCGCCCTCTGTGGCAGAGAATTCCACAGGTTCACCACTCTCTGGGTGAAGAAATTCCTCCTCATTTCAGTCCTAAATGGCTTACCCCTTATCCTTAGACTATGACCCCTGGTTCTGGACTCCCCGGCCATCAGAAACATCCTTCCTGCATCTAGGCCTGGCAGGATTTTATAGGTTTCAATGAGATCCCCTCTCAATCTTCTAAACTCCAGTGAGTATAAGCCCAATCGACACAATCTCTCCTCATGTGTGAGCACACCTCGCCGTATTTGCCTCTCATAAACATGATTGTGGGAGGGTAAACGGGGTCAAGGTTAATGTGAGTGGGGACCCCATGACCCTACCACAAAAGCAATACAATTTCCCCAAGGAGGCGGAGGCAGACATGGAAACGGCCATGACTTCTCTGGTCAAACAGGGCGTATTAAGTCCGATAGCCACCTATGTAAACTCTCCACTGTGGCCGGTTAGAAAATCGGACAACTCCTGGAGGGCCACAGTGGACTATCGGGTACTCAACCGAAAAAACCCCATCTGTGCACCCACGGTCGCAGCTGTTGCCGACCTCATTGGAAGTATCCCAGCATCTGCGACCACCTTCACGGTGCTGGATATTTCCAACGGGTTTTGGTCCATCCATTTACGAAGAGGGGACCAATGCAAGTTCACCTTCACTTTTAAAGGCCAACAATACACCTGGAACTGCCTACCTCAGGGTTTCCACAACAGCCCCAGCATTTTTCACCAATGCATGGCTAATTGTTTAAAGGGTTTCAGCCGGCCCCGGCTGTTAGTACAGTATGTGGACGACCTGCTCCTATTCACCGATGAAGGAGAGCAACACGGTCCACTACTGGCTGAACTGCTGGAGCTGCTCAGGCAAGAGGGTTTTAAAGTAAACCCGAAGAAGGTACAGATCGGCCAACAGGAAGTAAAATTCCTAGGGCTGACTGTACACGCAGGGGAAAGGGCCATCGACAAAGCTAGAAGGGAAGCAGTGCAGGAGTTACCAGCCCCCAACACAGTCACAGGAGTGAGATCTTTTCTAGGGCTAACCGGGTACTGCAGAGATTTTATTGAGGATTACGCAGCCACAGCAGCCCCTCTGCTCCGTCTCCTACATAAGGGAGTGGAGTGGGTTTGGGATGAGGGTTGTGAGGCAGCATTCGTAAAACTCAAACAAGATCTGCAGACCGCGCCAGCTCTAGGGGCTATTGATGGGGGAATAGAGTTTTTCCTGGATGTAGCAGCCAGCGGGGACAGCCTGAGTGCATTGCTGCTCCAGGAGCGGCACGACCAGCTGAGACCGGTGGTTTACTCCTCCAGGATACTCACAGATGTGGAGAAGGGCTATTCCAACTGTGAGAGGCACCTCCTCGCCACTCACTGGACTGTGAAAAGATCATTGATCTTCATAGGTACCTCGCCCATCACCCTCCTCACACATCACACGCCCACCCAGATGCTCCTGGATGGGAGAATCAAAGACTGGACAGTGAGCAGTGCCCGCATTGCTCGCTGGAGCTGGCTTCTCTCCCAGATGGACCTAAAGCTGAAAGGTCTCTGCGAGCTGAAGCTCACGGCCAACATGATTTATCCAGGGACGGTCCACCGGTGTTCCATTGAAGGGGTATGGGAAGTCAACATAGGTTTTCGGGCCGGGATACACCCCACGGGCCGCGAAATGTATGTGGACGGTTCGAGCACAGTGTCTGCTGGTGAGCGACTTACAGGGTGTGGAGTTTATGATAGGGGCGGACATTGCCCTGGCAATTAAACTCCCCAGCACCATGAGTGCCCAGCAAGCTGAACTGTCTGCGGTAGTGTATGTGGTTACACACCCCGAGAAATTCCCTGCCCCGTACACGATTTGCTCGGACAGCATGTTCACATACAATTCGTGTATGGAATACCTGGCCATCTGGTCCCGTCGTGGATATACCTCCGCTGATGGGAGACCCCGGCAATCAAGCCTCTGCTGGAGAAAATCATGGCAGCCATGGGGGAGGAAGGAAAGGTCTATATCCATAAAGTTAAAGCCCATTCAAAGACAGAGCCCATGCGGGAGGGCAACCAAAAGGCAGATGAATTGGCCAAGCAGGGGGCCAGAGAAGGAAAGCTCTGGGATCCCTACCAAACAGGGTCGGTAGCCGCAATCCGGGACAAGGGAGGCACACAGTGGGTAGATTTGGTCCCGGACTTAAAGCAGGCACAAGCCCAGGATCCCATCCTCAGAACCGTCCTGAACGCGCTCACATAAGAGGAAAAGGTAGTGGGCCCATACGGCACAGCAGCCATCACCGTTAAGGAAGGTATGCTGTTCAGGGTTGAGCAGTGGGTAGTGCCACAGCAGCACCAAAGGGAATTCCTCCAACTGGCCCATGACGGTCCACGAGCGGGGCATCCCGGGCCTGAGATCACCTGGCAGCGTGTGGAACAGGCAGGATGGTGGCCAGGACTGAGGGAACATGTCCGCGAGTTTTGTGCCGGCTGTCTGGCGTGTGCTGCCAATAACCCTGACCCCCAGAAAAGGAAGGTATCTTTGGGACACATCAGGAGGGTAGAGGGACCATGGCAGTCGATCCAGATCGATTACATCGTGCCCCTACCCACTACCCAGGGAGGCTACAAATACTGCCTAGTCCTGGTGGATGTGTTTTCAAAGTGGGTGGAAGCTTTTCCCTGCCGAGCAGCTACCGCATTGGGTACAGCTAAGATCCTGGTCAGGGAAGTGTTCTCACGATGGGGACTACTACAGTATGTGGAGTCCGACCAAGGGAGTCACTTTACCAGGCAGGTCATGCAAGAAACCCTCATGGTACGCGGCATCGAGAAGAAATTGCACGTCGCCTACAACCCGCAGCCATCGGGTCCTGCGGAGCGTTTAAACCGCACCATCAAAGAAAGGCTGTGTAAAGAGATGGGAGATTCACCCAAGAAGTGGGTAGAAGTCTTACTGTTGGTCCTAATGGGGATCCGAGTCAGCCAGTCAAAAAGCACGGGGTATTCCCCACACAAGCTTATGACTGGTAGGATAATGCGGACCCCCACCCATGTGCTAGCCCCGGTGCTCACGAAAGGTGAGCTCAGAGAGGTGAACCGGGACAGCTTCATCAGGAATCTGTTTGAACACCTTAAACAGATTCACTGGCAGGCTGCTAGCAACATGGGAAAACAGCACCGGAGTAACCGACTTCTGCTAGAACCCCGCAGGCACCACGAGTGGGAGATAGGGGATCAGGTAATGGTGAGGAACTTTGCCCGGTTAGGGAGTTTTGACCCATTGTACATGGGGCCGTACAGCATTGTAGACAAGGCCAGCCCCATGGTCTATGCCATAAAAGATGCCCCGCCGCACAAAGTGGATCCACATTAATCAATGTAAACTGTTTAAACCCGAGAAAGGGGAATGGCCAGCAAGGGTAAACAGCACTAAAGATAGAGATCCTCAGCCAGCAGCTGTGGCAGACTCACAGACCGCACCGGTGGGGGCAGTGGCTTGTGTCATTGGAGGGGCCGTCCCACCTATTATTTGGGACACACCCCCAGTAGCCGGAGCCTTAAGAAGGTCTCCTCGCATACCACAGCCAAAACTACCATGGTCACCAGTGTAGCAGTTTAAACAGTTCAGCCCCAGAGGGGTCGCAACCCGTAAAGGAATGCCCAAGGTCAGGGATCAATCTAAGGACAGGGATCCCCAGCCTGCAGCCTCCAACGGTGAGGGACTCACAGGAGAGGTAGCGTTGTGCAAGGAAAGCAAGAGGGGTCCCCAGCCTGCAGCCTCAGGCTGCGGGGAACCCACAGGACAGGACAGGGACTCGGCAGCCACACAGAAGGGGGCAATGTGCTGCAGTACAGGAGGGCACATTCCCCCGATCATCTGGGATTCAGGCAAACTCCCAATTGTTTTAAGAAGGACTCTTCGGGTCCGGCGGCACAGACCACCTTACGCCCAGGCATACAAGCTGCCCAGAGGCCGCAAAAGACAGAGGCCAAACAGGAATTAACCTGGCCGTTCAGAGATGGGCGGTGGATGTACATAGCTTCTCTGATGAATTTTAAGTGTGTTTTATAGTTTTGATAGTTTTAGGTTTACTATCGTTTAATTAGTTATGATAAGTTTAAGTTTTCGAGACACGTTATCTGTGTCAAGCCAGAGAACCTCCTAGGGACATGGCTATCTGTTTTGTGTGTCCCTGCAGAGAGGAAATCTGCATGAGGAGGGTTTTGCTCCTGCTCGCCCTGGTAGGGGTGAGCATCGGTGACCGATGTGAGGTGGAGGACTCCCACATCTATGGGTGCTCGGGAGAGAGAGTGCCGATCGTTACCGCTGGGGGTGGCGAACCGGGTGTGGAGGAGCTCGCTATTTACTTCCATGAGGGAAGGTGGCCAGGGTGGCTGGGGTCTAACTCCACACAATATTCCAGCCAGACTGGGTTCACCTACGGGGAGGCCTCCATCCCGTGCCCCAGGGTACAGATCGTTGCTACAAGGGTCAGTGTCACTGAGGGGAAACGTGTGTGCCTCACATGTAAAGGACAGATTTCCCTGGATAGGTGGTGGTGGCTCAGGAAGCTGAGCAGGGACATAGGGGACTGTACAGCAGACTCGGAATGACTGGGGAACGACACCCACCGGACGAGCATAGGGACCCAAGGGGGAGTGAATGTGTGTTGGGATAGGTGGTGGGAGTCGGAAAAGGGAATCTATATCTGCATGTGGGGATCAGAGAGAACCTGCCCCACAGGCATATCCATCATCTTCTCCAGACAATGGCAAGATGTCGGGAAGGGGATGGGGTGTGATTCTAGCCTGCATGCGTATGCGGTCCCACACTCCCCGATCCCAGTCAACGCCACTGAACTCGTAGCTCACACCCGAAAGCCCTTGCCATAGATTCATAGATTCATAGAAGATAGGAGCAGGAGTAGGCCACTCGGCCCCTCGAGCCTGCTCCGCCATTCAATGCGATCATGGCTGATCATCCAAATTCAGTACCCGGTCCCTGCTTTCTCCCCAAACCCCTTGATCCCTTTAGCCTTAAGAAATATATCCAACTCATTCTTGAATATATTTAATGAACTGGCCTCCACCGCCTTCTGAGGTAGAGAGTTCCACAGGTTCACCACTCTCTGGGTGAAGAAATTCCTCCTCATTTCTGTCCTAAATGGCCTACCCTTTATCCTTAGATTGTGTCCCCTGGTTCTGGACTCCCCGACCATCGGGAACATCCTTTCTGCATCTAGTCTGTCCAGTCCTGTCAGAATTCTATAAGTTTCAATGAGATCCACTCTCATTCTTCTAAACTCCAGCGAGTACAAGCCCAATCGACCCAATCTCTCCTCATACGTCATGCCTGCCATCCCAGGTATCAGCCTGGTGAATGTTCGCTGAACTCCTTCCATGGCAAGAACATCCTTCCTCAGATAGGGCGACCAAAACTGCACACAATACTCAAAATGTGGTCTCACCAAGGCCCTGTACAACTGCAGCAAGACATCCTTGTTCCTGTACTCAAACCCTCTCGCTACGAAGGCCAACATACCATTTGCCTTCTGAACCGCCTGCTGCACCTGCATGCTTACCTTCAGCGACTGGTGCACAAGGACACCCAGGTCTTGTTGCACTTCCCCTTCTCCCAATCTATTGCCATTCAGATAATAATCTGCCTTCCTGTTTTTGCCACCAAAGTGGACAACCTCACATTTCTCCACGTTATATTGCATCTGCCATGTTTCTGCCCAATCACCAACCTGTCCAAATCATCCTGGAGTTTCTCGACATTCTCCTCACAGCACACACGCCTGTAGTGTATGTGCTTTAAGTCAGAACTACTTTTTACAGCTCCTGTATACTGTAGTACTGGCAGTGACCACACCGGTATATAAGCTGTGCGCATGCCTCTGTACCCCAGTCTAGAGATGACCCTCCTCCAGTAAAGACCTGTTGTTTGTTTATGTACAGCATCCGTGTAATTATTTATCCACTGAACCACGGATCTAACAGTGGCGACGAGTGTTGATGCGAATCTACCTGCAACATTTAAAAAAAATAGTCGAGTCCAGGAACACGGGCGTCGACCGCGAGCAACCGTCAGGCAGAGATCCAACTTCGCTGGGGAGGCTGTGGAGAGCCGGGCTTGGTTCCCCAGTCACAACGAGCAGTAAGAGACCGACGACAGGGTCCAGAGCAGACTCGTCCCGAACAGCGGTGGCTGGAGCCGACCGATGGCAGAGAGAGAGAGCCGGGCAGCGTCGACAGGGTAAGAAAGAAGGTGAAGAGAGCAGGGCGCAGCCGGGGATTGATCACCGAGCGGCGTCGAGGAAAAATACTGCAAGCCGGAGAGAGAGAGGGTAAGAAACAGTCGGGTTCTAGACTGAGCGGCATCGACAAATATCAAGAGAAGAACGCGCAGAGCACAGCCAGGGATCACGGGCTGATCAGGGTCTGCGGGGCGAAGCAAGGGGAGATGCCATTGAGCCGCAGAGAAGCAGGGGGAGCACGGGAGGCGCCATTGAGCCACGGAGAAGGAGGAAGAGCGCGGGAGACGCCATTTTGCGAAGCCGCAGCGGAGAAGACGGGCGAGCGCGGGAAGGAGGGAAAGCGTGGGAGATGCCATTTTGTGCCAGCGGAGAAGAAGGGGAAGCGCGGGAGGCACCATTGGGGATAGTTAACGCACAATCAAGGATGCCGAAGAGTGGCAGTATCTCTACGTTCGACAAAGAAGTCGAAGATTGGGCGACATATGTGGAACGTATTGAGGTGTACTGCAGGGCGAATGAAGTGCCAGATGCTAATAAAGCACTGGTTCTGTTAAATTCCATGGGTGCAAAAACTTATGGGTTACTGCGAAATCTAATAACCCCAGAGAAGCCGGTAAACAAGGATTTTGGAAGCATAGTAGAAATCCTACAGGACCACTTAAGCCCCATACCGCTGCTGATAGCAGAATGATTTAAGTTCCATAAAAGGAACCAACACAAAGACGAAAGCAATGCTGAGTACCTAACAGAACTGCGCAAGCTATCGAAATACTGCCAGTTTGGAGCGGGACTAGCAGACACGTTAAGGGACAAGTTTGTGTGTGGGCTACAAAGTGAAGGAACCCAGAAACGGCTTCTATCAGAAAAGGACCTTACGCTGGAAAAAGCTTTCAATATGGCAGTATCACGCGAAGCAGCCGCAAGGGGCGCTGCAGAGATACAACGGAGACCGCAAGAATATGGCACCAACGAAATGTCCTATGGAACAGGGAAGTGCTATCGCTGCGGCAGAACAACACATGACCAGAAAGATTGTTGGTTCAAGGACCAAGTGTGCAGACAGTGTGGGAAAGCAGGACGCATAGCAAGAGTCTGCAGGCCTGGGAAGAAAACCAACAGTAAGAAATCTCCACAGGAGAAGTACAAAAAGGTACACCAGGTGATGGACAGTGGTTCAGACGAACAGAAAAGTGACACAGACTGAAAGTGACATATAAAGTTCAGGAAATACCTAAAATGGATATATATGTATTGCCAAATGGAGGGCCACCACTGCTAGGACGTGAATGGATCCGGAAGATACATTTAGATTGGCATTCCATACAGGCACTGAAGGTGGAGGCCAAATAGGATGGTGACGTCACACCTGGACAACTGTCAAAAATGCTGACTGACGCAAAAGAAGTGTTCCAGGAGGGACTAGGAACACTAAAAGGAATAACAGCAACAATTAAAATAGAGGTCGTTGAGTAATACGCCTGGGGAACCAAAGAAGGTCTGCATCTGTGGGGATTTTAAGGTGACAGTGAACCCAATCCTTCACACGGTGCAATATCCGCTTCCACAAATTGAGGATATTTTAGCCTCGCTATCTGGTGGTAAAAGCTTCACCAAAATTGATCTAGCCCAGGCGTACTTGCAAATGGAGGTAGAACAAGCTTCGAAACATTACCTTATGATCAACACCCATAAAGGTCTCTATCAATACAACTGGCTGGTGTTTGGAGTAGCATCGGCTCTGGCTATCTGGCAAAGGGCGATGGATCAGGTCCTGTAAGGGATTCCAGGGACCCAGTGTTATTTGGACGACATCTTGGTCATGGGCGAAAATGACGGTGATCACCTCGCTAACTTGGAGAAGGTGCTCGCCAGATTAAAGGAATATGGGCTATGAGCTAATCGCCACAAGTGCGAGTTTTTCCAGAAACAGGTCTCGTATTGCGGCCACGTCATCGATGAAGAGGGGTTACATAAGTCCCCTGACAAGATTGAGGCAGTAGTCAAGGCTCCAGCACCGGAAAATGTGTCACAACTGAGGTCGTTCCTCGGGCTGGTAAACTATTACCACAAGTTCTTACCAAATTTGCCTATGGTATTACACCTGCTGAACACCCTACTGCAAACAGGGGTACCATGGAAGTGGGATGACGAACGTAGATGAGCTTTCCAGAAGTGTAAAGAATTGATCACATCAAAAGAGGTGTTGGCCCATTTCAACCCAGCACTACCAATTCGTTTGGCATGTGATGCATCACCCTACGGCATTGGAGCGGTGCTGTCGCACAAATTCCCAGACGGGTTGGAGAGGCCAGTAGCCTTTGCGTCTCGGTCACTAACCTCAGCCGAGCGCAACTACGCCCAGATTGACAGGGAGGCCCTCAGCCTAGTATGGGGAGTAAAAAAATTCAACCATTATCTGCATGGGTAGAAGTTCACCTTGCTGACTGACCACCAACCACTTGTCTCCATCTTTAATCCTAAGAAGGGCGTGCCAGTAATGACTGCACAGCGGTTACAAAGATGGTCCCTGTTTCTAGGGGCGAATCAATATGAAATAGAATATAAAGGCACGAAACAGCATGGGAACGCTGATGGGCTATCGTGCCTGCCACTGCCGACGGTGGAGGAAGCACCAGCAGTGGACCCTATCGAGATATTTTATTCGTCGATAATTGAACGATTGCCAGTAACAAACGCGGATATAGAGAAGGAGACCTGCAATGATCCGATGCTGTCACGGGTATATGAATTGACGGTGAGGGGATGGCCAACACATGGCGACTCACTGTTGCCAGCATTCTCATCCAGAAGAGAACAGCTGTCAGTATGCCAGGGGACAGTGATGTGTGGATCCAGAGTGGTGATTCCACCCAAGTTAAGGGAGAGAGTGCTAAAGGAGCTACATGAAGGTCATCTGGGGGGAGTGAAAATGAAAAGCCTATGTGTGGTGGCCGGGAATCGATCAACAAATCGAAGACCTAACTAAGAGCTGCTTAGGATGCCAGAAGGTCCAAAATGCACCACCACATGCCCCTCTACACCCATGGGAGTGGCCCTCCTCTCCATGGCAATGGGTGCACATTGATTTCGCTGGTCCATTCATGGACTCAATATTCTTAATAGCAGTGGATGCTCATTCAAAGTGGCCTGAGGTGATAAAGATGTCTTCAACCACTACAGAGAAAACGATTGCAGTCCTACGGACCATATTTGCCAGAAACGGGTTGCCAGAGCAGATCTGCTCTGATAATGGACCACAGTTTGTGTCCGACGAGTTCCAAAAATTCATGAATAGGAATGGGGTAAGGCATTACACATCTGCCCCGTATCATCCAGCCACCAATGGATTGGCTGAGAGGTTCGTACAAACCTTTAAGAAGGCGATAAAGGCCATGTGCGACGAGGAAATTCCACTACAGCATAAGATGGACAATTTCTTATTAGCCTACCGAAACGCGACACATGCAGTTACCAATCAGACCCCGGCCATGATGTTCTTTAACTGAAGGTTGAGATCTCGTCTGGACTTGCTCAGACCAAATGTGCGAAGAAATGTTGAGGACAAACAGTTCCAGCACATCAACGAGAAACCGACAAGGAGCTTCAATGTAGGGCAACCAGTCTTGGCCCATGACTATCGAACAGAGAAGTGGCAACCCGGAACGATATGTACAAGGCAGGGGCCATTAATGTACACAGTGGATGTCGGGGAGAACATTGTGAGACGCCTCGTCGATCAGATCTTAGCGTCACAGGAAGGCGTCAACCCCGTGTCTCGAGTACCTGGGGATGAACCCGACATACCGGTAGCATCTACTTCAGACCCAGTAGCAGTGGAACCCGATGAACTACCCGATGAAAAGGGGTCAGAATAGCCTCTGCACCAAGAACAAGAACCTCTGGAAAGGCGCTATCCCGAAAGGGTCAGGAAGCCGCCCCAAAGACTGAATCTATAAATGGACTTTTGTTATTGAATGTACATCTAAAAATGTAATTGTTATTTGAATATTAAGGGGTACTATTAATCTAAAAAGGGAGGAATTGTAGTGTATGTGCTTTAAGTCAGAACTACTTTTTACAGCTCCTGTATACTGTAGTACCGGCAGTGACCACACCGGTATATAAGCTGTGCACATGCCTCTGTACCCCAGTCTAGAGATGACCCTCCTCCAGTAAAGACCTGTTGTTTGTTTATGTACAGCATCCGTGTAATTATTTATCCACTGAACCACGGCTCTAACAACGCCCACCCAGCTTTGTGTCGTCTGCAAATTTGGAGATTTTACATCTAGTTCCCTTGTCTAGATCATTAATATATATTGTGAATAGCTGGGGTCCAAGGACTGATCCCTGTGGTACCCCACTAGTCACTGCCTGCCACTTGGAAAAAGACCCGTTTATTCCAACTCTTTGCTTTCTGTCTGCCAACCAGTTCTCTATCCAAGTCAATACCTTGTCCCCAATCCCATGTGCCTTAACTTTACACGCTAATCTCTTATGCGGGACCTTATCGAAGGCCTTCTGAAAGTCCAGATACACCACATCCACTGGTTCTCCCTTATCTATTTTACCAGTTACATCCTCAAAAAATTCCAGTAGATTAGTCAAGCACGATTTACCTTTTGTGAATCCATGTTGACTTTGTCCGATCCTGTCACTGTTTTCCAAGTGCTCTGCTATTACATCTTTTATAATGGACTCTAGCATTTTCCCCACTACCAATGTCAGGCTTACCGGTCTGTAATTCCCCATTTTCTCTCTACCACCTTTTTTGAATAGTGGGGTAACATTAGCTACCCTCCAATCGATGGGTACTGTTCAAGATTCCATCGAATGTTGGAAGATGATCAGCAATGCATCTACTATTTCTAGGGCCACTTCCTTAAGTACCCTAGGATGTAGATTATCAGGCCCTGGGGATTTATCGGCCTTCAGTCCCATCAATTTCCCTAACACCATTTCCCTACAAATACTGATTTCTTTCAGTTCCTCCCTTTCATCAGACCCTATGTTCCCCGAGTTTTCTGGGAGGTTATTTGTGTCCTCCTTTGTGAAGACAGAACCAAAATATGCATTTAGTTGGTCTGCCATTTCTTTGTTCCCCATTATAAATTCCCCCAATTCTGACTGCAAGGGACCTACGCTTGACTTCTTTTTCTCTTCACATATCTATAAAAGCTTTTACAATCAGTTTTTATGTTCCCTGCAAGCTTACTCTCATATTCTATTTTCCCCTTCTTAATTAATCCCTTTGTCCTCCTTTGTTGAATCCTAAAATGCTCCCAATCCTCAGGATTATTGCTTTTTCTAGCCAATTTAAATGCCCTCTCCTTGGATCTTATGCTATCCCTAATTTCCCTTGTTAGCCACGATTGAGTCACCTTTTTTGTTTTATTTTTATGCCAAACTGGGATGAACAAATTCTGTAGTCCATCCATGCGGTCTTTGAATGTTTGCCATTGCCTATCCACCGTCAACCCTTTGAGTGACATTCTCCAATCAATCCTACCCAACTCGTGCCTCAGACCATCGTAGTTTCCTTTATTTAAATTTAGGACCCTAGTCTCTGAGTCAACTATTTCATTCTCCATCTTAATGAAGAATTCAATCATATTATGATCGCTCCGACCCAAGGGGCCTCGTACAACAAGATTGCTAATTAATCCTTTCTCGTTACATAATACCCAGTCTAAGATGGCCTGATCTCTGGTTGGTTCCTTGACATATTGGTTCAGGAAACCATCCCTTAAACACTCCAGGACTTCCTCCTCCACAGTATTGTTACTAATTTGGTTAGCCCAATCTATATGTAGATTAAAGTCACCCATGATGACTGCTGTGCCCTTATTGCATGCTTCTTTAATTTCCCTTTTAATGCCATCCCCAACCTCCGCCTTACTGTTTGGAAGTCTATATACCACTCCCACTAACGTTTTCTGCCCCTTGGTATTTCTCAATTCTACCCATACAGATTCCACATCATCAGAGCTAATATTCTTCCTTACAATTGTGTTAATCCCTTCTTTAACCAGTAATGCTACCCCACCTCCCTTTCCTTTTTGCCTATCTTTCCTGAATATCGAATACCCCTGGATGTTGAGTTCCCAGCCTTGGCCATCCTTGAGCCACGTTTCCGTAATCCCAACCAAATCATATTCGTTTACCTCTATTTGCGCAGCCAATTCATCCACCTTATTACGAATGCTCCTCGCATTAAGATACAAAGCCTTCAGGCTTATTTTTTTAACGCTCTTAGACCTATTAAAATTATTATTTAATGTGGCCATGTTTGATTTAAACCGTTGATTTCTCTGACTGCCACTTTTGTTTTTCTCCTTCCTTTCATTTGCTTTTATCCTTGTTTCCCTTTCCTCTGTCCCCCTGCTCAGGTTCCCAACCCCCTGCCATCTTAGTTTAAACCCTCCCCCAGAGCACTAGCAAACACTCCCCCTAGGACATTGGTTCCAGCCCTGCCCAGGTGCAAACCGTCCGGTTTGAACTGGTCCCACCTCCCCCAGAACCGGTTCCAATGTCCCAGGAACTTGAATCCCTCCCCATTGCACCATTCCTTTAGCCACATATTCATCTGAAATATCCTTCTATTTCTACTCTGACTAGCACGTGGCACTGATAGCAATCCTGAGATTACTACCTTTGAGGTCCTATTTTTTAATTTACCTCCTATCTCCCTATATTCAGCTTTTAGGACCTCATCCCGGTTTTTATCTATATTGTTGGTGCCTATATGCACCACGACAACTGGCTGTTCACCCTCCCCTTCCAAAATTTTCTGCAGCCGCTCTGAGTCATCCTTGACCCTTGCACCAGGGAGGCAACACACCATCCTGGAGTCTTGTTTGCGGCCACAGAAACGCCTATCTATTCCCCTTACAATAGAATCCCCTATTACTATAGCTCTACCCCTCTTATTCCTCCCATCCTGTGCAGCTGAGCCACCCCTGGTGCCAGGAATTTGGCTGCTGCTGCCTTCCTCTGGTAAGCCATCCCCACCAACAGTACTCAAAGTGGTGTATCTGTTTGAGAGGGGGTTGACCACAGGGGACCCCTGCACTACCTGCCTGCACCTAGTACTCTGCCTGTTGGTCACCCCTTCCATTTCTGCCAGTCCACCCTCTACCTGCGGTGTGTCCAACTCCCTAAACATGCTATTCACTACATCCTCAGCATCGCAAATGCTCCAGTATGCATCCAATCGCAGCTCCAGCGCCGCAATGCGGTCTGTCAGTAGCTGCAGCTGGATACACGGATACACTTCCTGCACACATAGTTGTCAGGGACACAGGAAGTGTCCCTGAGTTCCCACATAGCGCAGGAGGAGCATACCACATGGCCGGGCTGTCCTGCCATGATTACCCTTTAATTAATTGAAATTAAATTAAATCAAATCAATCCCTCCAATTACACTACAGTTAAATGGTTTACCAACAGTCCCCGCTACACCAGAGAGACCTTAGTAACTATAAACCACAGAGTTAAAGTTTAAAAAGAGAGAAATACTCACCAACCAATCACTTACCTGCTTTCTGCCCATGGCCCTGACATCACAGACAGTAATAGAGAGGTGTCCTACCACCACAAAGGGACCAGGGAGTGGGTTAGTGCTAGTGCCGATCGAAAAGGTACTATACCAGGGGGTACACTATGCAGTAACTTCAGTGACCCTAAACCTTACCGAAGTACACTTACCTGAATGGTGCCCTAAGGAGACAGAACAGTTATACCAGGCCCTACTAAAGGGAATGTTTAGCAAATTTTACGAATTTGACTTTGCCAACATAGATAAAGCAGAGCTATACACTTTACATGCTGAACATACTATGGGCAAGCGGAGACAAAGAAGGGGAACCTGGAACGATATTTTCACCACTTATAATACAGGATCCTCTGTAATAAATAGCCTGGATGATATAGAGCTGCAAACACAGATAAATGGCTTAAAAACCCAATTACGAAACAGCCTAACAGAGAACACAGTGTTAGGTTCAGAGCTACACGAGGACCAAGCTATGACGGTCCATTTAAATGAAATCATTGTTGAGCTAGAGAGACACGCTAAAACAGTAAATGCACTCATACGAGAGGACAGGAATGCTTCAGATCAGGCTGCACAGAATGAGGTGTGTGTGCTATACGGGGCATGGTTGCTCAGCAAGGTCCGCAGCAACCTGGAGGATTTAAAGCAAGGTTTAGTCCCCTCCTGGATTAGCAACAAGCACCTCGCAGCCCTCCACCCATTTAGTAATTCGCTGAGCCCGTGTCAGCTCCATCTAGCCTCTGAAGCCTACCCTGCCCCAGTAGAATGTGGACGTTCTAATCACACTATCATGGGCATAGTAGTGAGGATGCCGGTCATGGGTGGGACAGCCCGACCCACACCGGTATACAATGTGGAGAACATTGGAATCATTCAAGGGGGTGCACACGTCCGTTTCGCAGCGGTCCCACCTTATGTCATAAAGTGGGAGCATGCTACGACAGGTACAGACCTCTCCGGGTGCCAGAGCCGGGGTGCACACATAATACTGTGTCCCCAGCACTTGAATGCCTATTCTAGACCACAGTGTGGGTTTAAAACTGCTGGCGCACAACCTGTGAACTGTACCATGGAGGTAATGGCACAAGACCATGTTCCCCCACAGGTAGCATTCATAGGAGGTGGGACATATTGTGTCACCACAAGTGCGGCCCACTACCAGCATGGACAGCACATCTGGTGTCCGTGAGTGACAGCAGTTTCTGCTTTAAACCCGAGGCAGAAGTTCAAGTGGCCCAGGAATGGATTGTCCCCATTCCTGAACCCTCCACTGTTCACCTCACTGTAAATGAAAACATCACCAACCTGCAAAACTATGTCGCACATTTCGGCTATGAAATTCCCCCTCTACCCGAACATCTTACCACCCTACTAAAAGCAGTTGTTATATCACAAAAACATTTCTACACACTAGAACAGAAGACAGTCGAGATAGGGGCACAGGAGAGTGGGGTACAGGAGAGAGGGACACAGGAGAGAGGTGCACAGGAGAGAGGTGCACAGGAGAGAGGAGCACAGGAGAGAGGTGCACAGGAGAGAGGAGCACAGGAGATAGGTGCACAGGAGAGAGGAGCACAGGAGAGAGGAGCACAGGAGATAGGTGCACAGGAGGGAGATGCACAGGAGAGAGGGACACAGGAGAGAGGCGCACAGGAGAGAGGTGTGCAGGAGAGAGGGACACAGGAGAGAGGGACACAGGAGACAGGGACACAGGAGGGAGTTGCATAGGAGACAGGGACACAGGAGCGAGGTGCACAGGCAACAGGGACACAGGAGACAGGGACACATGAGGGAGGTGCACAGGATGGAGGTGTATAGGAGGGAGATGCACATGAGACAGGGATACAGGAGAGAGGTGCGCAGGAGACAGGTATACAGGAGACAGGGACACAGGAGACAGGAACACAGGAGAGAGGTGCACAGGAGACAGTGACGCAGGAGGCAGGGACACAGGAGGGAGGTGCACAGGAGACAGGTACACAAGATTAAGGTGCACAGGACGGAGGTGTATAGGAGGGACGTGCACAGGAGGTATTACATAGGATTACATAGAATATACGGCACAGAAACAGGCCATTTGGCCCAACCAGTTCATGCCAGCGTTTATGCTCCACTTGAGCCACCTCCCATCTTTCCTCATCTAAATCTATCAGCATAACCCTCTATTCCCTTCTCCCACATATGCTTGTCCAGCCTCCCCTTAAATGCATCTATACTATTCGCTTCAACCGCTCCCTGTGATTGCGATTTCCACATTCTCGCCACTCTTTGGGTAAAGAAGTTTCTTCTGAATTCCCTAATAGATTTCTTGGTGACTACCTTATATTGATAGCCTCTAGTTATGCTCTTCCCCACAAGTGGAATCATTCTCTCTGTATCTGCTCTATCAAAACCTTTCATAATTTTAAAGACCTCTATTAGGTCACCCCTCAGCCTTTTTTCAAGGGAAGGCAGGGGAGGGGTTTTAAACGAACTTGGCAGGGGGTTGGGATACAGAGTGGAGCTATAGTAGGGGGTGATGCACAGACAAATATAGATTTAAAACGTCAGCCTGGAAGGCAGAGCAAATATGTAACGGCACAAGGGAGTATGGCAAGGCTGGATGGCATTTATTTGAATGCAAGGAGTCTTGTGAGTAAGGCAGATGAATTGAAGGTGTTGATAAACACATGGGAGTATGATATTGTTGCTATCACAGAGACATGGTTGAGGGAGGGGCAGGACTGGCAACTCAATATTCCGGGGTATAGAATCTTCAGACGAGACAGAGGGGGGTGTAAAAGAGGAGGGGGTGACACATTATCAATCAAGGAGTCAATTATTGCTGTAAGGAGGGATGATATCTTAGCAGATTCCTCTAATGAGGCCATATGGGTAAACTTAAAAACAAAAAGGGGGCAAGCATTTTGCTGGGAGTGTACTATAGGCCCCCAAACAGTCAGGGGGAGATAGAGGTACAGGTATGTAGGTAAATCTCAGAGAAGTGTAGAAATAGTAGTGTAATAACAGTAGGGGATTTCAACTTCCCCAATATTAACTGGGATAGTCAGAGTGTGAAAGGCTTAGAGGGAGCGGAATTCTTAAACTGCATCCAGGAGAGCTTTTTGAGCCAGCATGTAGAAAGTTCTACAAGAGAGGGGGCGATACTGGACTTAATTCTAGGGAATGTAGCTGGGCAATTGGTACATTTTGGTGACAGTGACCGTAATTCGGTGAGATTTAAGGTAGTCATGGAAAAGGACAAAGATGAACCGGAAATAAATGTTCTAAATTGGGGGAGGGCCAATTTTAATATGATAAGGCAGGATCTGGCCAAAGTGGACAGGGATCAGCTCATTGTAGGAAAATCCACATCAGAGCAGTGGGAGTCTTTCAGAAAGGAAATAGAGAGAGTACAACACCAACATGTTCTGGTAAAGGTCAAGGGTGGGACCAACAAGCCCAGGGAACCCTGGATGTCAACATATGAACATAAGAACATAAGAAGTAGGAGCAGGAGTAGGCCATACGGCCCCTCGTGCCTGCTCCGCCATTCAATAAGATCATGGCTGATCTGAACCTAGACTCACGTCCACTTCCCTGCCCTCTCCCCGTAACCCCTAATTCCCTTATCTGCTAGGAAACTGTCTATCTCTGTTCTAAATTTATTTAATTTTGCAGCTTCCACTGCTCTCTGGGGTAGCAAATTCCATAGATTTACTACCTTCTGAGTGAAGAGTTTCTCCTCATCTCAGTTTTGAAAGGGCAGCCCCTTATTCTAAGATTATGCCCCTAGTTCTAGTCTCACCCATCAGTGGAAACATCCTCACCGAATCCACCCGATCAAGCCCCCTCACAATCTTATATGTTTCGATAAGATCGCCTCTCATTCTTCTGAACTCCAATGAGTAGAGGCCCAACCTACTCAACCTTTCCTCATACGTCAACCCCCTCATCTCCGGAATCAACCGAGCGAACCTTCTCTGAACCGCCTCGAGAGCAAGTATATCTTTTCTTAAATATGGAAACCAAAACGGCACGCAGTATTCCAGGTGTGGCCTCACCAATACCCTGTATAACTGCAGCAAGACTTCCCTGTTTTTATACTCCATCCCCCTTGCAATAAAAGCCAAGATTCCATTGGCCTTCCTGATCACCTGCTGCACCTGCATACTAACTTTTTGTGTTTCATGCACCAGGACCCCCACATCCCTTTGTACTGTAGCACTTTGCAGTTTTTCTCCATTTAGATAATAACTTGCTCTTTGATTTTTTGCTGCCAAAGTGCATACCTCACTCTTTCCAGTACTATATTCCATCTGCCAAGTCGCTGCCCACTCACTTAGCCTGTCTATGTCCTTTTGCAGGTTTTTTATGTCCTCCTCACTCACTGCTTCCCCTCCCATTTTTGTATCGTCGGCAAACTTGAATATGTTGCACTCGATCCCTTCCTCCAAATCGTTTATATAGATTGTAAGGAGTTGGGGTCCCAGCACTGACCCCTGCGGAACACCACTAGTTACTGATTGCCAGCCCGAGAATGAACCATTTATCCCAACTCTTTGTTTTCTGTTAGATAGCCAATCTTCCACCCATGCCAGTATATTACCCCCAATCCCGTGATTTTTTATCTTGATCAGTAATCTTTTGTGTGGCAACTTGTCAAATGCCTTTTGGAAGTCCAAATACACCACATCCACTGGTTCCCCCTTATCCACCCTGTAAAAATTCGAGCAAATTTGTCAAACATGACATCCCCTTCACAGAACCATGCTGACTCTGTCCTATTAAATTATGTTTATCCAAATGCCCTGCTACTGTTTCCTTAATAAGGGACTCCAACATTTTACCAACCACAGATGTTAGGCTAACTGGTCTATAGTTTCCAGCCTTTTGTCTACTTCCCTTCTTAAATAAGGGCATTACATTAGCAGTTTTCCAATCTGCCGGGACCTTTCCTGAGTCCAGGGCGTTTTGGAAAATAATCACCAATGCATCCACAATCCCTACCGCTACTTCTCTCAAGACCCTAGGATGTAAGTCATCAGGTCCGGGGGATTTATCTGCCTTAAGTCCCATTAGTTTACCAAATACCACCTCCTTAGTGATTTTAATCGTGTTTAGCTCCTCCCCCCCCATAGCCCCCTGTTTGTCCAGTGTTGGGATATTCTTAGTGTCCTCTACTGTAAAGACTGATACAAAATATTTGTTCAGTGTTTTTGCCATCTCCATGTTCCCCACCACTAATTTCCCGGTCTCATCCTCTAAGGGACCAACATTCACTTTAGCCACCCTTTTTCTTTTTGTATAACTGTAGAAACTTTTGCTATCCGTTTTTATATTTTTTGCTAGTTTACTTTCATAATCTATCTTCCCTTTCTTAATTAATCTTTTAGTTATTCTTTGCTGGCTTTTAAATGCTTCCCAATCTTCTATCCTCCCACTAGATTTGGCTACTTTATATGCCCTAGTTTTCAGGTGGATACAATCCTTTATTACTTTACTAAGCCACGGATGGCTATCTTTTCTTTTACTCCCCTTTTTTCTCAGTGGAATATATTGATCGTGAAAGTTGTCAAATATCTCCTTGAATGTAGACCACTGCTCTTGTACCATCCTACACTTTAATCTATTTTCCCAGCCCACTTTAGTCAATTCTACTCTCATACCTTCATAGTTTCCTTTATTTAAGCTCAGTACGCTGGTTTGAGATCCAACTCTCTCACCCTCCAACTGAATTTGGAATTCAGCCATGTTATGGTCAGTCATTCCAAGGGGATCCTTTACTAGGACATTTTTTATTAATCCTGTCTCATTACACAGGACCAGATCTAAGATTGCCTGCCCCCTGCTAGGTTCAGTTACATACTGCTCAAGGAACCCATCCCTAATGCACTCTATGAACTCTTCCTCAAGGTTGCCATGCCCAATTTGAGTTGTCCAGTCAATATGAAAGTTAAAATCCCCCATGATTATAGCTGTCCCCTTATTACAAGCCCCAACTATTTCCTGATTTATACTCCGACCAACAGAGTTGCAACTGTTAGGAGGCCTATAGACTACACCCACTAATGACTTTTTCCCCTTATTATTCCTTATCTCCACCCAAACTGTTTCACTATCCTGATCCTTTGACCCAATATCATTTCTGACTATTGCAGTGATTCCATCCTTGATTAACAGAGCAACCCCACCTCCCTTTCCTTCCTGTCTGTCCTTCCTAATTGTCAAATACCTCTGTATGTTTAGTTCCCAGTCATGGTCACCTTGCAGCCATGTTTCTGTAATGGCCACCAGGTCATACCCATGTGTAGTTATTTGTACCATCAACTCGTCTATTTTGTTACGAATGCTGCGTGCATTCAGATAAAGAACTTTCAATATGTGTTGTGACAATTTATTCCTGCTTTCACCCCTTTTACTACTTTACCTTTGTCTTTATACATTCTGTCCCTTCCTGACACGCTCTGGTTTTTAATTCCCCTGCTACCTTGCTCTATTGCCTTCTCCACTGTCATTTTTATTTTTTGCTCTCTTAATACCTCCCGACCACTAATTAGTTTAAAGCCCTCTCTACAGCCCTAGTTATTCGATTCGCCAGGATTCTAGTCCCAGCACTGGCCAAGTGAAGTCCGTCCCAACGGAACAGCTCTCTCCTGTCCCAGTACTGGTGCCAGTGTCCCAAGAAGCAAAACCCATTTCTCCCACACAAGTCTTTGAGCCACGCATTTAACTCTCTAACTTTATTTACCCTAGCCAAATTTGCTCGTGGCTCAGGTAGTAATCCAGAGATTATTACCCTTGTGGTTCTGCTTTTTAATTTGGCCCCTAGCTGCTCATACTCCCTCAGCAGAACCTCTTTCCTTGTCCTATCTATGTCATTGATAACAACTTGGACCACGACAACTGGATCCTCCCTCTCCCACTCCAAGTTTCTCTCCAGCCCAGAGGAGATGTCCTTAACCCTGGCACCGGGCAGGCAACACAGCTTTTGGGACTCTCGCTCTTGGCTGCAAAGAACCCTATCTATCCCCCTAACGATACTATCCCCTACCACTACAACATTTCATTTAACTCCCCCCACTTGAATGGCCCCCCATTCCACGGTGCTGTGGCCAGGTTGCTCATCCTCCCTGCAGTCCCCATTCCCATCCTCACAGGGAGTAAGAGCCTCAAACCTGTTGTACAAGAGCAAGGGCTGCGGCTCCTCCAACACTACCCCCTGGATCCCCGTACCTGCCTCACTCCTAGTCACACCTTCCTGTCCTTGACCACGGACTACATCTGAATTAATTAATCTCAAAGGTGTGACTACCTCCTGAAACATAGATTCCAGGTAACTCTCCCCCTCCCTGATGTGTCGCAGTGTCTGAAGCTCGGTCTCAAGCTCATCAACACGGTGCCGGAGTTCCTCTAGCATCAAACACTTAACGCAAATGTAATCACCATGAGCATCAATGATGTCCACCAGCTCCCACATTTCGCAGCAGTAACACATCACCTGCTCTCCCATTCTATGCATTAATTAAATTTATTAATATCATTTAAAAGACCCTCTGCCCCTATTCTAGGTGAAGATCACACCTCTAATTAAAAGAACTTACCAACTTATAAAGGTTATAAAAAGAAAGACAAAAAACAGTCCCTCACTCCCCACTTGCCCAAACTCTCTCACTTACCAAACTCTCAGCAGAAGCACTCTTTGCCACTCGCACTCCGTGCTGCCGCACCCGCACTGGCCTTTTTAAGGGACATACAAGAATGGATTAGGAAAAAAAGGGAGGCTTTAGGCAGATACAAAGGACTAAAAACAGTGGAAGCCCTAGAGGAGTATAGAAAGTGCAGGGGGGTACTTAAAAAAGAAATTAGGAGAGCGAAGAGGGGGCATGAAAAAACACTGGCGGGCAAAATAAAGGAAAATCCCAAGGTGTTTTATAAGTATATTAAGGGCAAGAGGATAACCAGGGAAGGAGTAGGGCCCATTAGGGACCAAAGTGGCAATCTGTGTGTAGAGATGTGGGTGAGGTTTTAAATGAATATTTTGCATCTGTGTTTACTATGGAGAAGGATGATGTAGGCATAGAAATCAGGCAGGGGGAATTGTGATATACTTGAACAAATTAGTACTGAGAGGGAGGAGGTACTAGCGGTTTTAACGGGCTTAAAAGTGGATAAATCCCTAGGCCCAGATGATATGTATCCCAGGCTGCTGCGTGAGGCAAGGGAGGAGATTGCAGGGGCTCTGACACAAATTTTCAGAACCTCTCTGGCCACAGGGGAGGTGCCAGAGGACTGGAGAACAGCTAACGTAGTACCATTATTCAAGAAGGGTAGTAGGAATAAACCAGGGAATTGCAGGCCAGTGAACCTAACATCAGTGGTAGGGAAATTATTGGAAAAATTCTGAGGGACAGAATTAGTCCCCACTTGGAAAGGCAAGGATTAATCAAGGATAGTCAGCATGGCTTTGTCAGGGGGAGATCATATCTAACCAATCTGATTGAATTTTGTGAGGGGGTGACTAGGTGTGTGGATGAGGGTAGTGCAGTTGATGTAGTCTACATGGACTTCAGTACGCTTTTGACAAAGTCTCGCATGGGAGACTGATCAAGAAGCTAAGAGCCCATGGGATCCAGGGCAATTTGGCACATTGGATCCAAAATTGGCTTAGTGGCAGGAGGCAGAGGGTGATGGTCGAAGGTTGTTTTTGTGACTGGAAGCCTGTGTCCAGTGGTGTACCACAGGGATCAGTACTGGGTCTTTTGCTGTTTGTAGTATACATTAATGATTTAGATATGAATGTAGGAGGTATGATCAGTAAGTTCACAGATGACACGAAAATTGGTGGAGTGGTAAATAGCGAGGAGGGAAGCCTTAGGCTACAGGATGATAGATTTGGTTAGATGGGCAGAACAGTGGCAAATGGAATTTAACCCTGAAAAGTGTGAGGTGATGCATTTTGGGAGGACTAACAAGGCAAGGGAATACACAATGAATTGTAGGAACCTAGGAAGGACAGAGGATCAGAGGGACCTTGGTGTGCATGTAAATAGACTCCTGAAGGCAGCAGGACAGGTAGTTAAAAAGGCATATGGGATACTTGCCTTCATTAGCCGAGGCATAGAATATAAGAGCAGGGAGATTATGATGGATCTGTACAAAACGTTAGTTTGGCCACAGCTAGAATACTGTGTGCAGTTCTGGTCACCACACTATAAGAGGGATGTGATTGCATTGGAGAGGGTGCAGAGGAGATTCACCAGGATGTTACCTGGGCTGGAGCGCTTCAGCTATGAAGAGAGACTGGACAGGCTGGGGTTGTTTTCCTTAGAGCAGAGAAGGCTGAGGGGGGAACTGATTGAGGTGTACAAAATTATGAGGGGCATTGGTAGGGTAGATAGAAAGGAACTTTCCCCCTTAGTAGAGGGGTCAATAACCAGGGGGCATAGTTTCAAGGTAAGGGGCAGGAGGTTTAGAGGGGATTTGAGGAGAAACTTTTTCACCCAGAGGGTGGTTGGAATCTGGAACTCACTGCCTGAAAGGGTGGTACAGGCAGGAACCCTCACAACATTCAAGAAGCATTTAGATGAGCACTTGAAATGCCATAGCATACAAGTCTATGGACCAAATGCTGGAAAATGGGATTAGAATACACAGGCTTGATGGCCGGCGCGGACATGATGGGCCAAAGGGCCTCTTTCTGTGCTGTATAACTCTATGACTCTATGGGCTCGAATTTCCCAGGGCCGTGGAGGTGGGAATGGAGGCGTGTGGGGTGTTAAAATTGCAAAAAGTGGCGGGCGGGCCCAACCCCACCTCCATCTCTTCTCCAAGCAATTTTCAAGAAATTGTGATTACCGCTCCCGTCTCTGTCCCACCTCCAAGAGGCGGGATAGGCCCTTAAGGCCCTTAACAAGCACTAAATTGCCTCTAATATCCCTTTTTGAAATTCTTTCATGATTTTAACCCTTTTCCCACGTGAAGCATGCCTGCTCTGAAACACGACGGTGAAGCCTGGCGGGAGCACAATTGGATTGCTGACTATTAGCTGCAGCACCACCATTAAATAGGATATTTGATCAGCCATCATTTGCAGGTGGCAGGACTTTGTTGTCTCAGGTCTGGGGGAACTTTTAGAAGGCATAACCACAGCTGTGGAAGTTTGGAGCTGTTGAGATTCACGTATCTCTGGTAAACAGGATCAAGTGCAAACCAATATGGTGGGTATATTGTGTTTAATTAGAGTTTAGGATGGAGTATAACACACTAGTAATACAGCAAAAACATACGACCGTGACAAGCAGCTGATATCGGACCCGATCGGACAGAGGGCTGGCATGCGTACACAGTTCTCTGGCTTCTGGCCTCTCTCTCTCTCTCTCTCTCTCTCTCTCTCTCGGGCCTTCGATGGTGAGCATGGGATCACTCTTAAAAGAGCGTTCGACCAGCTGTTCGGCTCTCCCTTCCGCAGTCTGTGTGCAAGCCCTTGGGGTGTCACCTTTTACTCTCTTTTTAGGGGTGGGTCTGAGGCCAAGTTATTGACAAGACCATTTAACCTACAGAGGTTCCTCCAAAACTTTATCAACCAATGACAGCTTAAGTTCTTTGTCTTGGTGTTTGGATGAAAGCTCTCCCCAAAATAAGGTCTCATTACTTCATCCTTGTTTTTACATTTTGAAGGTTCCTCCATTGGAATCCATCTTATCTCTTTTTACTCTCTCCCCCTTTTTCCCAGCAAGGACAAGGCCCAGCCCTGTCCCTCTTAATCATGGCCCCAGCCAGAGCTGTCACACATTAACCAGTCGCTCTCTCATCTTCATCTAGCAAATTGCCCATTCTAAGATGGATACCTTATCCTCCTCAAATTCCTTTCATTCAATGTCTTTTCCTAATTAACTTTTAATTATCTTCACAAGCAGTTCTGCTAAACAAACTCCAAATTCTATCTGTGGAGATTATAATATGATTATTACTAATAATGGAAGAAACATAGGCTGGGCATTTACTGGCCAAATTAAAGATACATTAACAAAGTCAAAACCCTAACTTACAAACAACTGATAGCTAGCCTGGCAGGACCATCCTATGGGCCCCCATGTGGAATGTTTATATTTCACCTAATCTAACATTAAAAAGACTGTCTCAAATTCTAATGCAAGCTTCCCAGGAAAACAAAACTTATCATTTAAAGGCCATATACATTTTTAGGCACCCCTAGTTTCTAACAGAGTCTGACACCCATCTCCAGTGTGAACTCCTGGGAAACCCTTCTCGCCACCTTGACTGAGCGCTTCCTCAACTGAGGCATATACCAGAAGCATGGGAGCCATTTATTTTCTTACCTTCTGGACATCAGATGAGGACGAAGACCAGCCACGGCACCAGCAGAACCATGAACAACAGCAGCACCAACATCAGCAGCAACAACAGGAGCGCCAAGCTGCTGCTCACCGACCTGAAGCTGAACAGGCCAGAAGGGGCCAGCGCATGGGAGTCCATCGGCGCAGGAGATACCCCTCAGACAGGGTCTACAGACACAGGGTCAGCTACCTCAACATGTCTGAGCAGCAGTGCCAAAGGCAGCTCCGACTTTCGCGAGAGGTAGTGGGTGACATTTGCGCAATGCTGCAACAAGGCCTGGAGCGCGGAGGACCAGGTGGACACCCCTTATCAGTGGCCGTCAAAGTCACCACCGCACTCAATTTTTTGCCTTCGGCTCATTCTAGGGATCAGCAGCAGACATCAGCGGCATCTCCCAGGCTGCAGCGCACACTTGCATCATGCAGGTAACCGATGCCCTCTTTGCCATTGCACACAATAACATCCGTTTCACCAAGGATCAAGCAAGTGTCATGGTGCGTGCGGTTGGATTAGCGAATCTGGCAGGCTTTCCAAGGGTGCAGGGCATCGTTGATTGCACACATGTGGCCCTTAAGGCACCCCATCACAATCCAGGTATTTTGGTCAACCGCAAGGGCATCTACTCCCTCAACGTTCAGCTGGGGTGTGACCACAAGAAGGAAATTTTGCATGTTTGTGCCAAGTACCTTGGCAGTTGCCATGACCAAGGGGCAGAAAACATTAGTGGGAGTGGTATATAGACCTCCAAACAGTAATGCGATGGTTGGGGATGGCATTAAAAGAGAAATTAGAGAAGCGTGCAGTAAGGGTACAGCAGTCATCATGGGTGACTTTAATCTACATAGATCAGGCCATCTTAGACTGGGTATTATGTAACGAGAAAGGATTAATTAGCAATCTTGTTGTACGAGGCCCCTTGGGTCGGAGCGATCATAATATGATCGAATACTTCATTAGGATGGAGAATGAAGTAGTTGACTCAGAGACTAGGGTCCTAAATTTAATTAAAGGAAACTATGGGCAGGACCGGGACAGATGTCCTAGGGGGAGTGTTTGCTAGTGCTGTTGGGGAGGGTTTAAACTAAAATGGCAGGGGTTTGGGAACCTGTGCAGGGAGACAGAGAAAAGGGAAACAGGGATAGAAGCAAAAGACAGGAAGGAGAAAAACAAAGGTGGCAGTCAGAGAAATCAACGGTTTAAATCAAATATGGCCACAGCAAATAATTCTAAAAGGTCTAAGAGCATTAAAAAAACAAGCCTGAAGGCTTTGTGCCTTAATGCGAGGAGCATTCGTAATAAGGTGCATGAATTAGCAGTGCAAAAAGAGGTAAATGAATATGATATGATTGGGATTACGGAAACATTACTCCAGGGTGACCAAGGCTGGGAACTCAACATACAGGGGTATTCAATTTCAGGAAAGATAGGCAAAAAGGAACAGGAGGTGGGGTAGCATTGCTGGTTAAAGAAGGGATTAACACAATTGTAAGGAAAGATATTGGCACTGATGATGTAGAATCTGCATGGGTAGAACTGAGCAATACCAAGGGGCAGAAAACATTAGTGGGAGTGGTGTATAGACCCCCAAACAGTAATGCAGAGGTTGGGGATGGCATTAAAAGGGAAATTAGAGAAGCGTGCAATAAGGGCACAGCAGTCATCATGGGTGACTTTAATCTACATATAGATTGGGCTAACCAAATTAGTAACAATACTGTGGAGGAGGAATTCCTGGAGTGTTTACGGGATGGTTTCCTAGACCAATATGTCGAGGAACCAACTCGGGAATCAGGCCATCTTAGACTGGGTATTATGCAATGAGAAAGGATTAATTAGCAATCTTGTTGTGCAAGGCCCCTTGGGTCGGAGCGATCATAATATGATAGAATTCTTCATTAAGATGGAGAGTGAAGTAGTTGACTCAGAGACTAAGGTCCTGAATTTAAATAAAGGGAACTATGATGGTATGAGACGCGAGTTGGGTAGGATTGATTGGGGAATGTCACTCAAAGGGTTGACAGTGGATAGGCAATGGCAAACATTCAAAGATCACATGGATGAACTACAGAATTTGTTTATCCCAGTCTGGCATAAAAATAAATCAAAAAAGGTGACTTAACCGTGGCTAACAAGGGAAATTAGGGATAACATAAGATCCAAAGAGAGGACATATAAATTGGCCAAAAATGCAGCAAACCTGAGGATTGGGAGCTGTTTAGGATTCAGCAAAGGAGGACCAAGGGATTAATTAAGAGGGGGAAAATAGATTATGAAAGTAAGCTGGCAGGGAACATAAAAACTGACTGTAAAAACTTTTATAGATATGTGAAGATAAAAAGATTGGTGAAGTCAAGCGTCGGTCCCTTACAGTCAGAATCAGGGGAATTTATAATGGGGAACAAAGAAATGGCAGGCCAATTAAATACATATTTTGGTTCTGTCTTCACAAAGGAGGACACAAATAACCTCCCAGAGATGTTGGGGAACATAGGGACTAATGAGAGGGAGGAACTGAAAGAAATCAGTATTTGTAAGGAAATGGTGTTGGGGAAGTTGACTGGATTGAAGGCCGCTAAATCCCAAGGGTCTGATAATCTACATCCTAGGGTACTTAAGGAAGTGGTCCTGGAGATAGTAAATGCATTGCTGGTCATCTTCCAGAACTCGATAGACTCTGGAACAGTACCCATGGATTGGAGGGTAGCTAATGTTACCCCACTATTCAAAAAAGGCGGTAGAGAAAAAGCGGGGAATTATAGACCGGTAAGCCTGACATTGGTGGTGGGGAAAATGCTAGAGTCCATTATATAAGATGTAATAGCAGAGCACTTGGAAAGCAGTGACAGGATCGGACAAAGTCAACATGCATTTACAAAAGGTAAATCGTGCTTGACTAATCTACTGGAATTTTTTGAGGATGTAACTGGTAAAATAGATAAGCGAGAACCAGTGGATGTGGTGTATTTGGACTTTCAGAAGGCTTTCGATAAGGTCCCGCTGAAGTGATTAGCATGCAAAATTAAGGCACATGGGATTGGGGGCAAGGTATTGACTTGGATAGAGAACTGGTTGGTAGATAGAAAGCAAAGAGTTGGAATAAACGGGTCATTTTCCGAGTGGCAGGCAGTGACTAGTGGGGTACCGCAGGGATCAGTCCTAGGACCCCAGCTGTTCACGATATATATTAATGATCTGGACGAGGGAATTGAATGTAATATCTCCAAATTTGCAGATGACACAAAGCTGGGTGGGAGGGTGTGTTGTGAGGAGGATGTCGTGAAACTCCAGTACGATTTGGACAGGTTGGGATGATTGGGCAGAAACATGGCAAATGCACTATAATGTGGATAAATGTGAGGTTATCCACTTTGGTGGCAAAAACAGGAAGGCAGATTATTATTTGAATGGCAATAGATTGGGAGAAGGGGAAGTGCAATGAGACCTGGGTGTTCTTGTGCACCAGTCACTGAAGGTAAGCATGCAGGTGCAGCAGGCGGTTAAGAAGGCAAATGGTATGTTGGCCTTCGTAGCAAGAGGGTTCGAGTACAGGAACAAGGCTGTCTTGCTGCAGTTGTACAGGGCCTTGGTGAGACCACATCTTGAGTATTGTGTGCAGTTTTGGTCGCCTTACCTGAGGAAGGATGTTCTTGCCATGGAGGGAGTGCAGCGAAGATTCACCAGGCTGATACCTGGGATGGCAGGAATGATGTATGAGAAGAGATTGTGTCGATTGGGCTTATACTCACTGGAGTTTAGAAGATTGAGAGGGGATCTCATCGAAACCTATAAAATTCTGTCAGGCCTGGACAGACGAGATGCAGGAAGAATGTTCCCGATGGCTGGGGAGTCCAGAACTAGGGGTCATACTCTAAGGATAAGGGGTAAGCCATTTAGGACTGAGATGAGGAGGAATTTCTTCACCCAGAGAGTGGTGAACCTGTGGAATTCTCTGCCACAGAGGGCAGTGGAGGCCAGTTCATTAAACATATTCAAGAAGGAGTTGGATATATTTCTTAAGGCTAAAGGGATCAAGGGATATGGGGAGAAGGCAGGGACAGGGTACTGAATTTGGGTGATCAGCCATGATCTCATTGAATGGCAGAGCAGGCTCGAGGGGCCGAATGGACTACTCCTGCTCCTATCTTCTATGTTTCTATGTTTCTATGATGGTCTGAGGCGCGAGTTGGGTAGGATTGATTGGGGACTGTCACTCAAAGGGTTGATGGTGGATAGGCAATGGCAAACATTCAAAGACTGCATGGATGAACTACAGAATTTGTTCATCCCAGTTTGGCATAAAAATTAAACAAAAAAGGTGACTCAACCGTGGCTAACAAGGGAAATTAGGGATAGCATAAGATCCAAGGAGAGGACATATAAATTGGCCAGAAAAAGCAGTAAACCTGAGGATTGGGAGCTGTTTGGGATTCAACAAAGGAGGACAAAGGGATTAATTAAGAAAGGGAAAATAGAATATGAGAGTACGCTTGCAGGGAACATAAAAACTGACTGTAAAAGCTTTTATATATATGTGAAGAGAAAAAGATTGGTGAAGTCAAGCATAGGTCCATTGCAGTCAGAATCAGGGGGATTGATAATAGGGAACAAAGAAATGGCTGACCAATTAAATACATATTTTGGTTCTGCCTTCACAAAGGAGGACACAAATAACCTCCCAGAGATGTCGGGGAACATAGGGTTTGATGAAAGGAAGGAACTGAAAGAAATCAGTATTTGTAGGGAAATGGTGTTAGGGAAATTGATGGGATTGAAGGCCGATAAATCCCCAGGGCCTGATAATCTACATCATAGGGTATTTAAGGAAGTGGCCCTAGAAATAGTAGATGCATTGCTGATCATCTTCCAACATTCGATGGAATCTGGATCAGTACCCATGGATTGGAGGGTAGCTAATATTACCCCACTAATCAAAAAAGGTGGTAGAGAGAAAACGGGGAATTACAGACCGGCAAGCCTGACATCGGTAGTGGGGAAAATGCTAGAGTCCATTATAAAAGATGTAATAGCAGAGCACTTGGAAAACAGTGACAGGATCGGACAAAGTCAACATGGATTTACAAAAGGTAAATCGTGCTTGACTAATCTACTGGAATTTTTTGAGGATGTAACTGGTAAAATAGATAAGGGATAACCAGTGGATGTGGTGTATTTGGACTTTCAGAAGGCTTTCGATAAGGTCCCGCATAAGAGATTAGCGTGTAAAGTTAAGGCACATGGGATTGGGGGCAAGGTATTGACTTGGATAGAGAACTGGTTGGCAGACAGAAAGCAAAGAGTTGGAATAAACGGGTCTTTTTCCGAGTGGCAGGCAGTGACTAGTGGGGTACCGCAGGGATCGGTCCTTGGACCCCAGCTATTCACAATATATATTAATGATCTAGACAAGGGAACTAGATGTAATATCTCCAAATTTGCAGATGACACAAAGCTGGGTGGGCGTGTGTGCTGTGAGGAGGATGCTGAGAAACTCCAGGATGATTTGGACAGGTTGGGTGATTGGGCAAAAGCATGGCAGATGCAATATAACTTGGATAAATGTGAGGTTATCCACTTTGGTGGCAAAAACAGGAAGGCAGATTATTATCTGAATTGCAATAGATTGGGAGAAGGGGAAGTGCAAAGAGACCTGAGTGTCCTTGAAGGTAAGCATGCAGGTGCAGCAGGCAGTTAAGAAGGCAAAAGATATGTTGGACTTTGTAGTGAGAGGGTTGGAGTACAGGAACAAGGATGTCTTGCTGCAGTTATACAGGGCCTTGGTGAGACCACATCTTGAGTATTCTGTGCAGTTTTGGTTGCCTTATCTGAGGAAGAATGTTCTTGCCATGGAAGGATTTCAGTGAAGATTCACCAGGCTGATGCCTGGGATGGCAAGAATGACGTATGAGGAGAGATTGTGTCGATTGGGCATGTACTCGCTGGAGTTTAGAAGAATGAGAGGGGATCTGATTGAAACTTATAAAAATCTGACAGGACTGGACAGACTAGATGCAGGAAGGATGATCCCGATGGCCGGGGAGTCCAGAACCAGGGGTCACAGTCTAAGGATAAGGGGCAGGCCATTTAGGAGAGAAATAAGGAGGAATTTCTTCACCCAGAGAGTGGTGAACCTGTGGAATTCTCTACCACAGAAGGCAGTGGAGGCCAATACATTAAATATATTCAAGAAGGAGTTGGATATATTTCTTAAGGCTAAAGGATTCAAGGGGTATGGGGAGAAAGCAGGGACCGGGCACTGAATTTGAATGATCAGCCATGATCGCATTGAATGGCGGAGCAGGGTCGAGGGGCGTAGATTTGGCACGCAGATTAGCAGTCCTCGATTAGTATAATTGGAGGCCTGTTCAACAGTTAAACAGTTCAGTTCAGCAAGGTGGGTGTTCTAAAGAGAACATAGTACAGTTCGATCGGAAAGAAGAAACAAGTTCAAGAAGAGCCATCATCGAGTAACATCAAGATCAAGGAGCAAGCATCTCAAAGCAGGTCACTCTCTCAAAGAAGTAACACACCATCGGACACCTCACTGCACCAAGGGCCCCAAGAAACAACCTCAGCCAACTGGGTAATATTGGGCCACCGCGACCAATGAAAAACCAACTCGGAAGAAACCGAAGATCTGCAAGCTTTTCCACTCTACAAACTATCCTGACTTACCCCTGGGTAAGATTTTATTCAAAAAGACTCTAAACCCTATTGCTAACCAAAGAAAATTGGGTACTCATCTGATAAATCCAATACGCACCCTACCGCATCAGCGGACTCGCGAAGACTGACCAGATACGCAGGTGAAGTCCTCTACCGTGTCTGGGGTATGGCAGGCCCCAACTGACACATTTAGCGAACCTCGAAATTGCGTAGCAGCTCAGCTGTCAAGGAGTCGTTTGGTGAGCAATATCCCTGGTCCTTTAGAGCCTAACTTAGCTAGTAAGGTGGGATTGGGAGGGGTGAGATATTTGTCTACTGTAATTTAACCTCATGTATGTCGAAGTGTTTCCCCATTTTATTAGTGTGTTATTATTGTGTTGTATTTTCTTTCTCAATAAAATTCAAAGTTCTTGCACCAAAATCAGTTTGTCTGCTGCACTTTTATCACAACCCCCAAATAAGTCCAAGGTCTGGAACCAAGGGAGTGGGAGCGATTCGAACCACTCATAAGTCAGAGGTGAAGCTGACCCGACACACCACCCCCAACATAATGGCGACCGCGGCAGGACCTTGGCAAAAGGAATGTGATGCAGTAAACACTGTTTTTGAGGAGAGAACAAAGATGAAAGAGAGGATTTCCTCTTATGTATTTGAGAAAGTAAATATCACCAAGAATTGGGTGCTCAGTCTGTTGCGTGCTGAGCATCCCATGGATGCTGCAGCCAAATGGACTGAGAGCAAAAATCATAAACATTCAGTAGAGAAGGCCATCTGGTTGGTCTGCTCCCAGCGACAGAGCCAGCTTTTAGATAAATGCATCGAGGCACTGACAGAAGAGCTGCGGGAATCAGCTCAGTTGTCTCAAGCAAGGGCTGTAGCAGGGGAAGGATTATTGGAAGAATTAAATGCCCAAAACCAGGAAAAGATGCAGATAGTGGAAAAGCATAGGAACAGACATGAATACTTTCGGTGTCAGGTCACCGAGGCAAAAAGTAATGAACTAATGTTACGAGAAGAAAATGCCCGCCTAGCCAAGCAAGTAAAAGAACAGGAGGCGAGTTTGAGAGATGTACAGGCAGCTTATAAGATAGCAAGCACGAGGGGGTTTGAAGCGGGAGATCACGGCCCCTGTCAGAAGCAGATCGATTGTTTAAACCTTGCTCTGTCCAGGGAAAAAGGCATGGTGTGCCTAATAAGCCCGGGTGCGACCTGGGTGCACCTGGAAGTAGAAGGGGAAACTGTTCAGATGTCACCTGTGGCGCCGGGGACCAAACCAGTTGGGCAGCAGGAGGGACGGGTGATTTGTGAGGCTGGCAGGGAGAGCACACCACCACCACCTGTGGCGCCGGGTATTAACTCGGTTTGGCAGCAGGGAGAGGTGGGCGAACCAATGCAGGAAAGGTTGGGGCCAGGGCCGATGTGCCCGGCCCAACAGCAAAAATTTGGCCCGCCTGGCGGTGGTGGGGGGTCAGGGACCACTGGAAAGCCAATTCGTGATTCCCCATGGTACCCAACAGCTTAGGGCTATGATAAGCCACCTGAACAAACTCACCCAAAAGGGAGACCCCTCGGTCCATTTCATGGAAGTGGAACAGGCAGCGGGCATCAACGAGTGCGATGACTCCGCGATGGCCAAAATGCTCCTTTTCGCTCTGGATGCTAAATTGTACCAGTCCCTCTCTGCAGAGAGCAAGAAAGGGCAGGGGGGGGGGTACGCTGCCATCCGGGAGGAAGTTCTGGAGGCCATGGGTATGAACGATGGTAGTCCTTTCTCCCGGGTGGAGAAGACAACACAGCTAGCAGGGGAGACCCCACAGGCTTTCGCAGACCGACTGTGGCCTGTGTACAGGAGTGCCTGTAATGGGGATCTCAACCGGGCTCACCTGAATCAGGACGAGCTGGCCCACTGGCTCCGAAGCCTAGTGGCAAACAGCTTGCCAAGGATCAGGGCCAAGGCTGAGCTGTGGTTTGACCCAAAATGCCCCCAGGTCACCGAGGAGACAGTGGTCAGACAACTGACCCTGGCTTACCGGAACGGTAGAGGGATAGAAGAGCACCCACCAAAAGGAAAGGTTCATGAAATGAAACCCAGTCAGAATAAGAAAGAATGGCAACAGGAAGTGGGTAACCCTTCCGATACGAAGCGTAACTGTTAAGTCTGTGAATTATTTAGTTAATTAAGACACAGACCAATGAGTAACAATAAAAACAGGTCTTTACTGGTTGGAGGTAGGGACTATACTGAATACAAGATTACTGCACAGTGCTTATATACCGGTGTGTTCACCCCCGGTATTACGTCTACAGCAGCCTGAGAAAGTAGTACATCTCTTAAGGTGGAACAGGCTTAAGCTCTCTTAAGGTGGAACAGGTTACATACACAACACTCCTCCCTTCTTAGCTTTATAGTCATCCCCCCCATTTAACATAACGTAATAACATATATACATATATAACTTCATGTTTAACGTAACATATCACAGATTCAGTCTCTGCGGAAAACAGTTCACAGATTCAATCTCTGTGGTGTAGTCGGTTCACGTTACTCATTCAATAGTCCTTTCATGGATTTAACAGCTTGAACTTCTGAACTGATTTGGCTCCGTTCGGAGGGACCACGTGTGTGATCTGGTAGAGGTGATAATGGTTCAGATGGGTCATCTTCTGTTTTTACTTTTCCTTTTCTGCTTCTTGGAGACTCTCTGGGCTCCATTGTCAGCTGCCACAGCTGCCAGCTGCATGCGCAGTTCCTCCTTCTCTTCCTCCTGTTTCCGTCGTCGAGCCAGCTTCTCCCGATGTTCCGTAGACTTTTGGTGCTCCTCCATGATTTCTGCACTTTGGGAGTCGAAGTTACAAGCTGGGCAGGACAGGACATCGTAATATTCAGTGTCGTCCACCAGGTCATGGTAATATTCGGTGTCGTCCTGAGCTAGACCAGTGAGAGGGTCGTCTATTTCCTCCATACCCAGCTGGACGTTAGCCAGCTCTTGTTCCAAATCCAGACATCTTTCCTGAAGAGACTTCTTCATGTGTACCTCTGCATCCAGCTTTTTCTGGGCTTTCAGCAAGTCATTTACTGGTGACCTCATTTGTGATTTTAATACTTCAACTTCCTTTGGAGATTGATTGATCGGACTATGCAATCCCTCTGCCGGAGCAGCTGTTTCAGCGGTCTGTTGTTCTACATTGACGTGAGTCAGCGTACTTTTGGCATCCAATGGCTGCTCTGTTGCAGTCGTTTCAGTCTGTGTCATCACATCAGCCATCTCAATGACTTTTGAGAGCTCCGAACCCTTTTCCTTTGAAGATCGCAGCTCGTGTTCAAGTTTTCCCCATTTCAGAGTCTTGTCCCTCAGCATATGAAGGAGTTGGCTGACCGTTAACTCTTCTGACACCAGATTATGGCACGCACCTTCAGAACCTGAATCAGCTTTGATTCGTTCGGCCTCCTCGCGCAGATGGTTGGTGTGCTCCTGCTCCATTTTCTCCATCAGTTGCTTCTGTTGACTTTCCAGATTCTCCCACTCTGTAACAAAGAACTTTTTTATTTCATTCATCTCTTGCTCAAAACGGCGAATCATTTGTTCTAATTGCTGTTGTAGTTTGAAATGGAGTTGAGTTCGAGCCCAGTGTCCCTCAAAAATGTGCATATCAGTAGACTTGACAGACTCAGAATTCTCTGTTAAACTATGTTGTTGTTGCTCAGTGGAATTCTGTGCTGAAACTTTGTCTTTTGCACATGGGTTGGTCTTACCATCATCAGTTCTAGAGTCTGGGCTGATTATCTGCACCGAGTTCTCACTCTTTATGGCTTTTAGCGAATGCCAGTCCATATTTATGTTTCTAAACCACTCCCGGCCTAGTAGTGGTGGACCTCCCTCCGGTAGCACATATAAGTCCATTATTTGACTTCCTTCGCCCTTGTTGGCCACTGCAACCTTTATTGTCCCGATGGGGTACACTCTCTGCCCCGTGTAGGTTGTCAATATAATCTCCGTATCCTGTAGGGGAATATGTTGGAATAACCTTCTGTAATCTTTCTTATTCATGACCGACAATGCCGATCCAGTGTCCAATTCCATTTTTACTTGGACTCCTTCTATCTGAAGAGTAACCCAAATTGTCTGGAGGTCTGCACCCTTACCAACGTTGAGTACCCTTAAGCTAGCCAGTTCAATACTGCTTAAGCCAGCCAGTTCATTACTGCTAGCGTCTGAATCGGACTCCTGTTCGGCCACCTTGTGTACTTTTGCGTATTTTCCTTGCGGTGACTTCTTGTTGCTGGTCTTCTTCCCTGACCTGCATACTCTAGCTATGTGTCCAAGCCTACCACAAGTTCTACATTCTTGGTTTTTAAACCAACACTGGTTCTGATCATGCGTTGTCTTTCCACAACAATAACATTTGCCAGAACTCACACCCAATTTGTGTGCACTGAGCTCCGGTGACCGTAGCTGCATTACTGCCGTGCCTCTCGCTGCGGCTTCGTGTGCTGCTGCCATAGTGACCGCCTTCTCAAGCGTCAGCTCATTCTCCTCGAGCAGTCGCTTTTGTGTATCCTGTTTAAATAAACCACACACAAATTTGTCTCGTAGTGCATCTGTCAGTCCCGTTCCAAACTGGCAATATTTCGCTAATTTACGCAATTCCAGCAAATATTCAGCATTGCTTTCATGCTGTAGCTGCCTTCTGTCGTAAAATTTAAATCGTTCCGCTAGCATCAGCGGCGTGGGGTTTAGATGATCTTTCAGGACAGTAACAATCTCATCGAACGTCTTATCCGCCGGTTCATCTGGTGATAACAGGTGTTTCAATTGCCCGTATGTCTTCGCACCCATTAAATTTAATAATGTTAGAGCTTTATCTTGGTCACGAATTTTATTGGCCTTACAATAATTTTTTACTCTTTCAACATATATGGCCCAATCTTCGAGGTCACTATCAAAGGTGCTAATATTCCCGTGTTTAGGCATTGTAGATTTGCAATTTCTCAGATTTTATTTTCTTTACTTGTTATCAAAGATGGCGGCTTCCCGCTCTTGCCGTCGTCCTCCGCCCACAAAATGGCGGTTTTCCCGCGCTTGGCGGTCTTCACCCGTCCCCCGACGCCGTCTCCCTTCAGCCCCCGAGTGCGGCCCTTATCTTCGCCGCGATCGCCCGAGTGCGGCCCTTATCAGCGGATGCGATCGATGGCCCGGCTGCGCCTCGCACTTGAAAGCGGCCCGGCCCTTATCAGTGCTTGCGATCGATGGCCCGGCTGCGCCTCACACTCCAAAGCCCTTATCTCCCGATCGCGATCGATGGCCCGCGCTGTGCACCGCGGCTCTCGCGCCTTCAATTTCTGCAGCCGCTGCCCTTTCAGCCCGAGTGCGGCCCTTATCGGTGGTTGTGATCGATGGCCCGGCTGCGCCCCTCACTTCAAAGCGGCCCGGCCCTTATCTGCCGATTGCTGTCGCCCTGTACCTGTCTTCCCCAGCCCTGTCTTCTACTCCGGTTCACAAGCTGATGGAGGCTTCAGGGTCCTAATGCCTGTCGCTTCCAGTTGGGTGGTGTGGTTTGAAACCTCTCTTCAACCGCCGTGGAATAACTGCCGCAGGGTAAGAACCTGACTCGTCGCCAGTGTTAAGTCTGTGAATTATTTAGTTAATTAAGACACAGACCAATGAGTAACAATAAAAACAGGTCTTTACTGGTTGGAGGTAGGGACTATACTGAATACAAGATTACTGCACAGTGCTTATATACCGGTGTGTTCACCCCCGGTATTACGTCTACAGCAGCCTGAGAAAGTAGTACATCTCTTAAGGTGGAACAGGCTTAAGCTCTCTTAAGGTGGAACAGGTTACATACACAACAGTAACGGCTTCGGGTGCGGGAAGAATGGGCATTGGAGAAGGGACTGTAGAAATCTGTGGAAGGATAATGTAGGAAAGAACTCCCCAGCTCCTGCCCCAAAAACAGAAACACTGATCTCTTCCCCCCACGCTTGATTCAATAGTAGCTGTGCTCCGAGTTTTATTAAATGGCCCAGGGAAGGTAGCCATCGCCACTGGTGTTTTAACCCCATCTGCTCCACCCAACCCAGACTTATGACTGGAGCCAGCGCAGCCTGTCTACTTGTGTCCCCTTGATTATGATGCATGGAAGAGACCGCTTGTTAAGATGGAGGTGGAAAAGGTGAAAGGGACCTATCTGTTAGACACGGGAGCATCGAGTACCATCGTCTATTCAGATAACCCCGCTGCCTCACCTCTGTCTAACGGGGTCCCGTACAGCTTAGTGGGGATTACAGTCAATGAGCAGGCTGGCTCATTCTCCATCCCACTGTCCATTCATTTAGGAGCACTCCACACCAAGTGGACCGGTGTTTTAATGAAATGGGAGCAGGAAGGGAAGGGGATCCGGGGGGCTGATTTTATCATAGGCCACAGGATTCTAATGGATCTTTGGAACCACTGTTTGTGGGGAGCATGCACCAGCAAGGAAAATGAAATGGCAGTCATCCCAGAGAAACAGGGCAAGGGGACCTTGTGCACTTTAAAACCAAAAGAGGGTTACGACCTTGAACAAATGGTCAGTAACACTCCGATGGAGTACCAGGCATTCGTGCATGCACACCTCGCCGCATTTGCCAATCATAAACACGATTGTGGAAGGGTAAACGGGGTCGAGGTTAGTGTGAATGGGGACCGCATGACCCGACCACAAAAGCAATACAATTTCCCCAAGGAGGCGGAGGCAGACATGGAAACGGCCATGACTTCTCTGGTCAAACAGGGCCTATTAAGTCCGATAGCCACCCACGTAAACTCTCCACTGTGGCCAGTTAGAAAACTGGACAACTCCTGGAGGGCCACAGTGGACTATCGGGTACTCAACCGAAACATCCCGGACAGTACACCCACAGTCGCAGCTGTCGCCGACCTCATTGGAAGTATCCCAGCATCTGCGACCACCTTCACGGTGCTGGATATTTCCAACGGGTTTTGGTCCATCCATTTACGAAGAGGGGACCAATGCAAGTTCACCTTCACTTTTAAAGGCCAACAATACACCTGGAACTGCCTACCTCAGGGTTTCCACAACAGCCCCAGAATTTTTCACCAATGCATGGCTAATTGTTTAAAGGGCTTCAGCCGGCCCCGGCAGTTAGTACAGTACATGGATGACCTGCTCCTATTCACCGAGGAAGGAGAGGAACACGGTCCACTACTGGCTGAACTGCTGGAGCTGCTCAGGCAAGAGGGTTTTAAAGTAAACCCGAAGAAGGAAGTAAAATTCCTAGGGCTGACTATACACGCAGGGGAAAGGGCCATCGACAAAGCTAGAAGGGAAGTGTGGTGTATGTAACCTGTTCCACCTTAAGAGAACTCAAGCCTGTTCCACCTTAAGAGATGTACTACTTTCTCTGGCTGCTGTATACGTAATACCGGTGGTGACCACCGGTATATAAGCACTGTGTAGTAATATTGTATTTAGTATAGTTCTGACCTCCAACCAGTAAAGACCTGTTGAACTTTAATCTTGTAGTCTGTGTTAGTAATTACAACTAGAACACACAGACTTAACAGTGGCGACGAGTCCGATTCTTACCCTGCGGCAGTTTATATCCACGGCGGCTTCGTCCACAGAACGGACGTCGAAGAGAGGCTTCCACCCTCATTACCCTGCTGGAAGACACGTCGCGCGGCAGACATCGAGAAACCAGAGTGCAGAAGACATCCTGAACTCGAAGCCTCCATATGCGGCTGTCAGCTATCTTCTTTCTACCTCGGGGGTGGGTAAGCCGGGCAGCGACGCGACCAGAAAGTCGGCCGCGTTGGCTGTACAGACGGGGAGGGAAGACGGAGGAATAAGGGCGGTGAGATCGATCGCGACCGGAGATAAGGGCTGGGCCGCATTCGGGCCGAAAGGCGCAGCGCGGGGACATCGATCGCGGCTGGTGATAAGGGCCGGGCCGCATTCGGGCTAAAAAGGCGCAGCGTCTGGGGCAACTGAAGGCGCGAGAGCCGCGGTGAAGTGGAGACAGCGTCGGGGGACGGGTGAAGACCGCCAAGCGCGGGAAAACCGCCATTTTGTAGGCAGAGGACGAAGACAAGAGCGGGAAGCCGCCATCTTGGATAAAAATAAAAATAAATTAAATTGCAACGATGCCTAAACATGGTAACATTAATACCTTTGATAGCGACATCGAAGATTGGGCCATGTATGTAGAACGCATACAAAATTATTGTGAAGCAAATAAAATCCCAGATGAAGAGAAAGCACTAACATTATTAAACTTAATGGGTGCGAAGACATACGGGCAATTGAAACACCTTTTATCACCAGATGAACCGGCGGATAAGACGTTTGAGGAGATTGTTACTGTCCTGAAAAATCATCTAAACCCCACGCCGCTGATGCTAGCGGAACGATTTAAATTTTACAGCAGAAGGCAGCTGAAGGATGAAAGCAATGCTGAATATTTAATGGAATTGCGTAAGCTAGCAAAGTACTGTCAGTTTGGAACGAGACTGACAGAGGCGCTACGAGATAAATTTGTGTGTGGTTTATTAAAAGAAGATACACAAAAGCGACTGCTCGAGGAGAATGAGCTGACGCTTGAGAAAGCGGTCACTATGGCAGCAGCACACGAAGCCGCAGCGAGAGGCACGGCAGTAATGCAGCTACGGTCACCGGAACTCAGTACAAATAAATTGGGTTTGAGTACTGTAAAATGTTATCGTTGTGGAAAGACAACGCACGATCAGAACCAGTGTTGGTTTAAAAATCAAGAATGCAGAACGTGTGGCAGGCTTGGCCACATAGCTAAAGTATGCCGGTCAGGAAAGAAGACCAGCAACAAAAAGTCACCGCAAGGAAAATACATAAAGGTACACAAGGTGACAAAGAACAGTTCGACCGAACAGAAGTCAGATTCAGACGCTAGCAGTAATGAACTGGGTAGCTTAAGAGTACACAACGTTGGTAAGGATGCAGATCTCCAGACAATTTGGGTCACCCTTCAGATAGCAGGAGTCCAAGTAAAGATGGAATTGAACACTGGATCGGCATTGACGGTCATGAATAAGAAAGATTACAAAAGGTTATTCCAACATATTCCCCTACGGGATACGGAGATTATATTGAAAACATACACGGGGCAAAGAGTGTACCCCATCGGAAAGATAGAGGTAAAAGTGGTCCACAAGGGCGAAGAAAGCCAAGTAATGGACTTATATGTGCAACCTGAAGGAGGTCCACCACTACTGGGACGGGAGTGGATTAGGAAAATGAATATGGACTGGCACTCCTTGAAGGCACTAACGGTAGATTCCGGGGAAGCAGATGTCAAGCCTAAGCGATTGTCCAAAATATTGGATGATGCTAAAGATGTGTTCCAGCAGGGACTGGGAACACTGAGAGGAATTACGGCAAACATCAAGATTGATGAACATGCACACCCAAAATTTTTTAAAGCCAGACCGGTACCCTATGCAATACGACCTACTGTAGAAGCGGAACTGGAAGCGCTAGAACGTTCAGGTGTACTGTCTAAGGTAGATTGGAGTGAGTGGGCTACGCCCATTGTTCCCGTTATGAAACGTCCTTCGAGCAACAAGCCAGGAGAACCAGGGAAGGTTCGCATCTGTGGAGATTTCAAAATCACCGTTAATCCGGTGCTTCACACGGTGCAGTATCCGCTTCCGCGGATTGAGGATATTTTTGCTTCGTTGTCTGGCGGGAAACACTTCACCAAGATAGACCTGGCGCAGGCGTACTTGCAGATGGAGGTTGAAGAAGAGTCACGCCACTACCTCACGATCAACACGCATCGAGGTTTGTACCGGTACAATAGGCTGGTTTTTGGAGTGGCATCGGCTCCAGCAATTTGGCAGAGGGCCATGGAGCAGGTATTACAGGGAATTCCAGGCACACAACGTTACCTGGACGATATTCTGATTACAGGTGATGGTGATGAAGAACGCCTCGCAAACTTGGAACTGGTGCTCAACAGACTGAAAGAGTATGGACTTAGAGTTAATCGACAGAAATGTGAGTTCTTCCAGAAGCGGATCTCATACTGTGGTCATGTCATTGACCAGGAGGGGCTTCATAAGTCTCCTGACAAGATAGAGGCAGTTGTAAAGGCTCCCACTCCGGATAATGTCTCTCAGTTGAGGTCGTTTCTAGGATTGATTAACTATTACCATAAATTTCTACCAAATCTATCCACGGTACTGCACCCGCTAAACGCTCTTTTACAGGAGGGGGTACCATGGGAATGGAGCAAAAACTGTAAGAAGGCATTTCGCAAAAGCAAAGAATTGATCACCTCAGAGGAAGTGTTGGCTCACTTCAACCCGACACTGCCTATTCGGTTGGCTTGTGATGCTTCTCCATATGGTATTGGGGCAGTACTCTCACAAGTGCAGGGAACCCCTGCGGACATCCCCCTTTCAAACAGGTATACCAAGTTGGATACTGTTGAGGGGGATGACTCACCAGGGGAAGGCAGCAGCAGCCAGCTTCCTGGCACCAGGGACGCTTCTGCTGCTCAGGAAGGGAGGAAAAAGAGTGGGAGAGCAATAGTGGTAGTGAATTCTATCGTAAGGGGAACAGATAGGCGTTTCTGTGGCCGCAAACGTGACTCCAGGATGGTTTGTTGCCTCCCTGGGGCCAGGGTCAGGGATGTCACTGAGCGGCTACAGGGCATTCTTAAGGGGGAGGGTGAGCAGGCAGAGGTCGTGGTCCACATTGGGACCAACGACATAGGAAGGAAGGGGGATGAGGTCCTGCATCAAGAATTTAGGGAGCTAGGTAACAGATTAAAGAGCAGGACCTCGAAGGTTGTAATCTCTGGATTACTCCCAGTGCCACGTGCTAGTGAGTATAGGAATGGGAGGATAGAGCAGATGAATGCATGGCTAAAGAGTTGGTGTAGGGGGGAGGGTTTTACTTTCCTGGATCACTGGGCCTGCTTCTGGGAAAGGTGGGACTTGTACAAGTCGGACGGGTTGCACCTGAACCAAAGCGGGACAAATATCCTTGCGGGGAGGTTTGCTAGCACTGTTGGGGGGGGTTTAAACTAACTTGGCAGGGGGATGGGATACAGAGGGGAGCTGAAATAGGGGGTGATGTGCTGCCAATTATCGAGAAAAAAACAAGTCAGCTTGGTAGACAGGGCAAATATATAAGGGCAAGGCTGGATGGCATCTATTTCAATGCAAGGAGTCTTGCAAATAAGGTGGATGAACTGAAGGTGTTGATAAACACATGGGAGTATGATATTGTTGCTATCACGGAGACATGGTTGAGGGAGGGGCAAGACTGCCAGCTCAATATTCCGGGGTACAGAATCTTCAGGCGAGACAGAGGGGGAGGTATAAGAGGAGGGGGTGTCGCAATATTAATTAAGGAGTCAATTACTGCAGTAAGGAGGGATGACGTATTAGCAGGTTCCTCTAATGAGGCCATATGGGTAGAGCTTAAAAACAAAAAGGGGGCAAGCACTTTGCTGGGAGTGTACTATAGGCCTCCAAACAGTCAGGGGGAGATAGAGGAACAGATATGTAGGCAAATCTCAGAGAAATGTGCAAATAATAGGGTAATAATAATGGGGGATTTCAACTTCCCCAATATTAACTGGGATAGTCAGAGTGTGAAAGGCTCAGAGGGTGTAGAATTCTTAAAGTGCATCCAGGAGAGCTTTTTGAGCCAGCATTTAGAAAGTCCTACAAGAGAGGGGGCGGTACTGGACCTAATTCTAGGGAATGTGGCCGGCCAAGTGGAAGAAGTGCTAGTAGGTGAGCACTTTGGTGACAGTGACCATAATATGGTGAGATTTAAGGTGGTCATGGAAAAGGACAGGGATGGGCCGGAAATAAAGGTTCTAAATTGGGGGAAGGCCGATTTTAATAGGATAAGGCAGGATCTGGCCAAAATGGACTGGGATCAGCTACTTGTAGGAAAATCCGCATCGGAGCAATGGGAGGCTTTCAGAAGGGAGATTGAGATCATACAATGGCAACATGTTCCCGTAAAGGTCAAGGGTGGTTCCAAAAACCACAGGGAACCTTGGATGTCAGGGGATATACGAGAATGGATTAGGAAAAAAAGGAGGGCTTTTGGCAGATTCAAAAGGCTAAAGACGGAGGAAGCCCTGGAGGAGTACAAAAAGTGCAGGGGGATACTTAAAAAAGAAATTAGGAGATCAAGGAGGGGCCATGAAATAACACTGGTGAGCAAAATAAAGGAAAATCCTAAGATGTTTTATAAGTATATTAAGGGTAAGAGGATAACTAGGGAAAAAATAGGGCCCATTAGGGACAAAAGTGGCAATCTGTGTGTGGAGCTGGAAGATGTAAGAGGGGTTCTAAATGAATTTTTTGCATCTGTTTTCACTATGGAGAAGGATGATGTAGACATAGAAATAGGGCGGGGGGACTGTGATATGCTCGAACATATTAACATCGAGAGGGAGGAGGTATTGGCGGTTTTAGCTGGCCTAAAAATGGATGAATCCCCAGGCCCGGATGAAATGTATCCCAGGCTGCTGTGTGAGGCAAAGGAAGAGATTGCGGGGGCTCTAATACATATATTCAGGACCTCTCTGGCCACAGGGGATGTGCCAGAGGACTGGAGAACCGCTAATGTAGTACCATTATTCAAGAAGGGTAGTAGGGAAAAACCGGGGAACTACAGGCCAGTGAGCCTAACATCAGTGGTAGGAAAATTATTGGAAAAAATTCTGAGGGACAAAATTTGTCTCCACTTGGAGAGGCAAGGATTAATCAGGAATAGTCAACATGGCTTTGTCAAGGGAAGATCATGTCTGACTAATTTGATTGAATTTTTTGAGGGGGTGACTAGGTGTGTGGATGAGGGTAACGCAGTGGATGTGGTATACATGGATTTCAGTAAGGCCTTCGATAAAGTCCCGCACAGGAGACTGGTCAAGAAGGTAAGAGCCCATGGAATCCAGGGTGCCTTGGCACATTGGATACAAAACTGGCTTAGTGGCAGAAGGCAGAGGGTGATGGTCGAAGGTTGTTTCTGTGACTGGAAGCCTGTGGCCAGTGGGGTACCACAGGGATCGGTGCTGGGTCCCTTGCTGTTTGTGGTCTACATTAATGACTTGGATATGAATGTAAAAGGTATGATCAGTAAGTTCGCAGATGATACAAAAATTGGTAGGGTGATAAATAGCGAGGAGGGTAGCCTCAGTCTGCAGGACGATATAGATGGGTTGGTCAGATGGGCGGAACAGTGGCAAATGGAATTCAACCCGGAAAAGTGCGAGGTGATGCACTTTGGGGGGACTAACAAGGCAAGGGAATACACAATGAATGGAAAGACCCTAGGCAAGACGGAGGGTCAGAGGGATCTGGGTGTGCAAGTACACAGATCCCTGAAGGCGGCGGAACAGGTGGATAAGGTGGTAAAAAAGGCATATGGGATACTTGCCTTCATTAGCCGAGGCATTGAATATAAGAGCAAGGAGGTTATGATGGAGCTGTATAAAACACTGGTTAGGCCACAGCTGGAATACTGTGTGCAGTTCTGGTCGCCACACTACAGGAAGGATGTGATCGCGTTAGAGAGGGTGCAGAGGAGGCTCACCAGGATGTTACCAGGGCTGGAGCGCTTCAGCTATGAAGAGAGACTGGGCAGATTGGGTTTGTTTTCCTTGGAGCAGAGGAGGCTGAGGGGGGACATGATTGAGGTGTACAAAATTATGAGGGGCATAGATAGGATGGATGCTGAGGAGCTTTTTCCCTTAGTAGAGGGGTCAATAACTAGGGGGCATAGATTCAAGGTAAAGGGCGGGAGGTTTAGAGGGGATTTGAGAAAGAACTTTTTCACCCAGAGGGTGGTTGGAGTCTGGAACTCACTGCCTGAAAGGGTTGTGGAGGCAGGAACCCTCACAACATTTAAGAAGCATTTGGATGAGCACTTGAAATACCATAGCATACAAGGCTACGGACCAAATGCTGGAATATGGGATTAGATTAGACAGGGCTTGATGACCGGCGCAGACACGATGGGCCGAAGGGCCTCTATCCGTGCTGTAGAACTCTATGACTCTATGACAAGTTGCCAAATGGCACGGAAAGGCCAGTCGCGTTTGCATCCAGATCATTGACCTCCGCTGAGCGCAACTATGCGCAGATCGATAGGGAGGCTCTCAGCCTTGTATGGGGAGTGAAGAAGTTTAATCATTACCTGCAGGGCCAAAAATTCACACTTCTGACAGACCATCAGCCGTTGGTATCCATTTTTAACCCTAAGAAGGGTGTTTCAGTGATGACAGCACAGCGTCTCCAGAGATGGTCCCTTTTCCTAGGGGCACATCAATATCAAATAGAATTCAAAGGTACGAAGCAGCATGGCAATGCTGATGGGCTGTCGCGCCTGCCACTACCTGAAGAAGAAGAAACGATGAAAGTTGACCCTGTTGAGTTATTTCATTCGACCATCATCGAGTGTTTACCAGTCACCAATGCAAGTATTGAAAGAGAAACCAGGAACGACCCGACACTGTCCAGAGTCTACGAGTTGACAGTGAAAGGATGGCCAACACATGGTGATCCTCTGTTACCGGCATTCTCGGCAAGGCGAGACCAGCTGTCCGTCTGCCATGGTACTTTGATGTACGGGACAAGAGTGATTATTCCTCCCAAGTTAAGGGAAAGAGTTCTAAAAGAACTGCATGAAGGTCATCTGGGGGGAGTTAAGATGAAAAGTCTTGCTAGGGCTTATGTATGGTGGCCGGGTATTGACCAACAGATAGAGGAGTTGACGAAAAGCTGCGCTGGGTGCCAAAAAGTGCAAAATACACCTCCGATCGCACCGCTACACCCATGGGAATGGCCTTCAGCCCCATGGCAACGTGTACATATTGACTTTGCTGGTCCATTCATGGACTCCATGTTCCTAATTGCGGTGGACGCACATTCCAAATGGCCAGAAGTGATCAAGATGAATACCACTACTTCAGAAAAGACAATTGCGGTGTTAAGAACAATATTCGCAAGGAACGGATTGCCAGAACAGATCTGTTCGGACAACGGACCACAGTTCGTGTCGGAAGAATTCCAAAAATTCTTAAAGAAGAATGGGGTGAAACATTATACCTCTGCCCCATATCATCCGGCGACAAACGGGTTGGCCAAGAGATTTGTCCAAACATTCAAAAAGGCAATAAAGGCCATGAACGATGATCAGATTCCGCTACAGCACAAGGTGGACAATTTCCTAATGGCATATCGAAACGCTGCTCATGCAGTGACTAACCAAAGTCCTGCCATGATGTTTTATAACAGGAGGTTGCGGTCCAGGTTGGACTTGTTAAAACCAAATGTGCGGAGGGAAGTGGAAAACAAACAGTTCCGGCATATTAATAACAAGACCACTCGAAGTTTCGACGTAGGACAACCAGTGTTGGCAAGGGGCTATGGAAACGAAAAATGGCAGTCCGGAACAATTCGGGCCAGACAAGGACCTCTGATGTACACAGTAGATATTGGTAACAATGTGATAAGGCGTCATGCGGATCAACTGGTAGAATCGAGAGCAAGGGTCGAACCCATGGTTGCGACAGAGACAACTGTGGAAGACGTTAATGAACCTGAAGCATCTACCTCGGCAGGGAATGTACCTGATGATGATAACACCCAATGCATGGGAGACCAACTAGAGGAGTCACCTCAGCAACAAGAATCAGAGACCACTGAAAGGCGTTATCCAAACCGAATCAGAAGGCCTCCTGAGAGACTGAACCTTTGAACTGTTTATACCTGAAGTTATATATGTTATTATGTTATGTTAAATGGGGATATGACTGTTAAGCTATAAAGGGAGGATTGTGGTGTATGTAACCTGTTCCACCTTAAGAGAGCTTAAGCCTGTTCCACCTTAAGAGATGTACTACTTTCTCTGGCTGCTGTATACGTAATACCGGTGGTGACCACCGGTATATAAGCACTGTGTAGTAATATTGTATTTAGTATAGTCCTGACCTCCAACCAGTAAAGACCTGTTGAACTTTAATCTTGTAGTCTGTGTTAGTAATTACAACTAGAACACACAGACTTAACAGGAAGCAGTGCAGGAGTTACCAGCCCCCAACACAGTCACAGGAGTGAGATCTTTTCTAGGGCTAACCGGGTGCTGCAGAGGTTTTATTGAGGATTACGCAGCCACAGCAGCCCCTCTGCTCCGTCTCCTACATAAGGGAGTGGAGTGGGTTTGGGATGAGGGTTGTGAGGCAGCATTCGTAAAACTCAAACAAGATCTGCAAACTGCGCCAGCTCTAGGGGCTATTGATGGGGGAAAAGAGTTTTTCCTGGAGGTAGCAGCCAGCGGGGACAGCCTGAGTGCATTGCTGCTCCAGGAGCGGCACGGCCAGCTGAGACCGGTGGTTTACTCCTCCAGGATACTCACAGATGTGGAGAAGGGCTATTCCTGTGAGAGGCACCTCCTCGCCACTCACTGGACTGTGAAAAGATCATTGATCTTCATAGGTACCTCGCCCATCACCCTCCTCACCCATCACATGCCCACCCAGATGCTCCAAGATGGGAGAATTAAAGATGGGACAGTAAGCAGTGCCCGCATTGCTCGCTGGAGCCGGCTTCTCTCCCAGATGGACCTAAAGGTGAAAGGTCTCTGCAAGCTGAAGGTCGCGGCCAACATGATTTATCCAGGGACGGTCCACCAGTGTTCCATTGAAGGGGTATGGGAAGTCAACATAGGTTTTCAGGCCGGGATACACCCCACAGGCCGCAAAATGTATGTGGACGGTGTAAAGTCTGTGGGTTGTGCAGTTAATTACGACACAGACTTCAGGAGTAACATACAACAGGATTTTACTATTCGAAGGTCAGGGCGAATCTGCCCTACAAATCATGCCACAGCACTTATATACCGGTGTGGTCACCGTCGGTATTACCGTATACAGAAGCCAAACAAGTAGTGCCACACCTAAAATAGTTCTCTTAAAGGTGAACGGTTACATACAATAGTCTCTTAAAGGTAGACGGTTACATACACTACAGACGGTTCAAGCACAGTGTCTGCTGGTGAGCGACTTACAGGGTGTGGAGTTTATGACAGGGGTGGACATTGTTGTTGGATCCGTGGTTCAGTGGACATGCTGTTATTAAATAATCACACGGATGCTGTACATCAACAATAAACAGGTCTTTACTGGGGGAGGGTAGTCTCAAGACTGGGGGTACAGAGACATGCGCAAAGCTTATATACCGGTGTGGTCACTGCCGGTACTACAGTATACCGGAGCTGTAAAAGTAGTTCTGACTTAAAGGCTGTGGTAAACCACTGTTTGTATTCCACTGTGTACATGCCTGGACATGCCTCGGCTGACTCCTCCCACAAGTCCTAGTATAAAGGTGACTGCTCCCCAGCCCTTTGTATTTCTGGACCGGTCGACCACTCGAGGCAGACCTTCATTCTTTTGTTAATAAAAGCCTTTAGTTACTCTCTTCACTCTCAGTCTTTTATGAGTAATTGATAGCGCATCAATTTTATTAACAAAATTTTTATAATGGAGAAGATCCTCACACCAGCATGCCTGGACTTAGATCATCGGGAGGCGGACTCATCCACCAAGTTTACTCACTGGCTTAAGTGTTTCGAAAAATTCCTGACCGCCTCCGCAGCAATCAAATCGGACGAGGACAAACTGGATGTCCTGACCTCCAAAGTGAACCACCGAGTGTACTCGGTCATCCAAGACGCGACCTCATACGCGGACGCTATCAAGCTCCTCAAGGACCAGTACACGCGCCCAGTGAACGAAGTGTACGCCAGGCACCTTCTGGGGAGTCGTAAACAACAACCTGGGGAATCGACCGTGGAATACCTTCAGGCACTGTCTGTGCTTGGCCGGGCCTGTGGTTGTAAGGATGTAAAGGCTGCCGTGTACACAGAGGAACTTATCCGGGACGCTTTTGTAGCGGGCCACAGATCCAATTACACCCGACAGCGACTGTTGGAGCAGAGTGACCTCGACCTCAACAAGGCCTCTGAACTCGCACTATCATTGGATGCAGCCTACCGGGGCATGGATGCCTACTCCTCTGCACCGTGGACGCCGCGGGGAATGACAGCCTGGGACACGGTAGGACCGCCTCATAGCGCCGTGCCACCCCAGCCACACCCCAGCAACGGCCCAACTACCGCAGCAGTGTCCCAAGGCCAGACAGCAGTGCCCCAAGGCCAGAAATGCTACTTCTGTGGCCAGGCAAAACACCCCAGAGCGCGCTGCCCGGCAAAAAACGCGATCTGCTCGGGCTGCGGGAAGAAGGGACACTACGCTAACGTCTGCAGGGCCAAAGCCACCCCGAACCCCAGCAGTGCCGCGTGTGGGCCATGCGGGCCGCCATCTTGGGCCTCCCCGGCCATGTGCGAACCACCGGTACAGCAGCCATTTTGGACGCCTCCAGCCACATGGGGATCATGGACGCCGCCATCTTGGATGACAGCCGGAACGCAGCAGGCCCCCAACACCGCCTCATCTGATACCCGCAGCGACACACCGACCCCTACGCTGGCATCCGTTACACTGGACCAAGCGAGACCGCACCAGCTGGCCAGTTCCACAATGGACATTAAGGTAAATGGCCACGATACAATCTGCCTTTTTGACTCTGGGAGCACGGAGAGCTTCATCCACCCCGACATGGTGCGGCGTTGCTCTCTCCCAGTCCTGCCTGCGCACCAGCGGATTTCTATGGCCTCCGAGTCCCAGTCGGCGGACATCGGCGGCTACTGCGTGGTGACACTCGTAGTAGACGGGACCGTGTACGATCATTTTAAACTTCTGGTCCTGCCCGACCTCTGCGCTGCCGTCCTGCTGGGGTTAGATTTTCAGTGCCACCTTAAAAGTGTTACGATGGCGTACGGTGGACCCCTACCCCCACTCACAGTCCGCAGCCAGCAGCTCCCAAATTGCCCGCCGCGCACCAGGTGCAACCTCTCCACACTCAGAGTCACCCCCCCTCCCCACTGTTTGCTAACCTCACCCCCGACTGTAAGCCCATCGCCACAAAGAGCAGGCGATACAGTGCCGGGGACAGGGTTTTCATTAAAACCGAAGTGGAGCGGCTCCTGAAGGAAGGGATTATTGAGGGCAGCACCAGCCCCTGGCGAGCCCAGGTTGTGGTCGTTAAGACCGGCGAGAAGCAGCGCCTGGTCATCGACTACAGCCAGACAATAAATCGCTACACCCTGCTGGACGCCTACCCACTCCCCCGCATAGCTGATATGGTCAACCAGATCGCGCAGTACCGCGTCTTCTCCACCATTGACCTGAAATCAGCGTACCACCAGCTCCCTATCCACCCTGAGGACCGCCAGTATACTGCCTTTGAGGCAAACGGCCGCCTCTACCACTTCCTTAGGGTTCCCTTTGACGTCACCAATGGGGTCTCCGTCTTCCAAAGGGAGATGGACCGGATGGTAGATCAAAATGCGTTGCAGGCCACTTTCCCATATCTGGACAATGTGACCATCTGTGGCCGTGACTTGCAGGACCATGACGCAAACCTCGAAAAATTCCTCCGCACCGCCCAACTCCTGAACCTGACATATAACAAGGAGAAGTGCATATTCCGCACAAACCGCCTCGCCATCTTTGGCTGTGTTGTGGAACACGGAGTCATCGGCCCCGACCCCGACCGGATGCGTCCCCTTATGGAACTCCCACTGCCCCACTGCCTCAAGGCCCTGAAGAGGTGCCTAGGGTTTTTCTCCTATTATGCCCAGTGGGTCCCCTACTATGCGGACAAGGCCCATCCGCTGATCAAGTCCACCTCTTTTCCCTTGACGGCAGAGGCCCGCTTAGCCTTCCACCGTATCAAGGAAGACATTGCCAAAGCCACCATGCACGCAGTGGACGAATCCATCCCCTTCCAGGTGGAAAGCGACGCGTCCAACTTTGCCCTGGCCGCTACCCTCAATCAGGCGGGGAGACCCGTGGCCTTCTTTTCACGAACCCTCCAAGGCCCGGAGACCAGACACTCCGCTGTTGAGAAGGAGGCCCAGGTGATTGTGGAGGCTGTGCGTCATTGGAGGCACTACCTGGCCGGAAAACGATTTACCCAGCTCACTGACCAACGTTCAGTTGCTTTCATGTTTAACAACAAGCAGAGGGGCAAAATCAAAAATGACAAGATCTTGAGGTGGAGAATCGAACTTTCCACCTACAATTACGAGATCTTGTACCGGCCCGGGAAGCTCAATGAACCCCCGGATGCGCTATCGCGTGGCACCTGCGCCAGCGCGCAGATCGATAGACTGCGGGCCCTCCACAATGACCTCTGCCACCCGGGGGTCACCAGGTTCTTCCACTTCATCAAGGCCCGCAACCTGCCTTACTCTATTGAGGAGGTCAGGACCATGACCAGGAACTGCCAAGTCTGCGCTGAGTGCAAACCGCACTTTTATAGACCAGACAGGGCCCACCTGATAAAAGCCACTCGCCCCTTCGAGCGCCTGAGCGTTGATTTTAAAGGGCCTCTCCCCTCCTCCGACCGCAATGTGTACTTCCTCAATATTATTGATGAGTACTCCCGTTTCCCATTCGCCATCCCCTGCCCGGACATGACCAGTGCCACGGTCATTAAATGTCTGAACGACCTCTTCACCCTGTTTGGTTTCCCCAGCTATATCCATAGCGACCGGGGCTCATCGTTTATGAGCGACGAACTCCGTCAGTACCTGCTAACTAGGGGTATTGCCACAAGCAGGACCACCAGTTACAACCCCCGGGGGAACGGACAGGTGGAAAGAGAAAATGCGACAGTTTGGAAGGCCGCCCTGCTAGCCTTAAAGTCTAGGGGCCTTCCAACCTCCCGCTGGCAGGATGTGCTCCCCGATGCGCTCCACTCTATTCGGTCACTGCTCTGCACTGCCACTAACGCCACCCCTCATGAGAAAATGTTTGTCTTCCCAAGGAAGTCCACATCGGGGACATCGCTACCGCCATGGCTGACGTCCCCAGGGCCGGTCCTACTGAGAAGGCACGTGAGGACCCATAAAATGGACCCCCTGGTCGAGAGGGTCGACCTCCTCCACGCCAACCCCCAGTATGCTTACATTGCATACCCGGACGGGCGGGAGGACACAGTCTCCATAAGAGACCTTGCACCCTCGGGGGCCGCAGTAACCCACTACTCACTACCACCCCCCCCCACGATCCGATATCCAGCCCCAGCAGACGGCAGGCCTGGGCCCCGCGACCCGCTCGACATCTACGAGGACGACACGCCTGTGCCATAGCCCACGCAGGACTCGACGCCGGAAGCTCCACTACCCCTGCCGTCGCCACGCCGTTCACAGTGGCAGACAAGACCTCCGGAGAGACTCCAATACACTAACTTTTAATACACTTCACCCCGCCGGACTCAATTTTAAACAAGGGGTGAATGTGGTAAACCACTGTTTGTATTCCACTGTGTACATGCCTGGACATGCCTCGGCTGACTCCTCCCACAAGTCCTAGTATAAAGGTGACTGCTCCCCAGCCCTTTGTATTTCTGGACCGGTCGACCACTCGAGGCAGACCTTCATTCTTTTGTTAATAAAAGCCTTTAGTTACTTTCTTAACTCTCAGTCTTTTATGAGTAATTGATAGCGCATCAAAGGCACATACACTACAATTCCTCCCCTTTTAGATTAGTAGTACCCCTAATATTCAAATAACAATTAACATTTTTTTACATGTACATTAAACAACAAAAGTCCATTTATAGATTCAGTCTTTGGGACGGCTTCCTGACCCTTTCGGGATGGCGCCTTTCCGGAGGTTCTTGTTCTTGGTGCAGAGGCGATTCTGACCCCTTTTCATCGGGTAGTTCATCAGGTTCCACTGCTACTGGGTCTGAAGTAGATGCTACCGGTATGTCGGGTTCATCCCCAGGTACTCGAGGCATGGGGTTGATGCGTTCCTGTGACGCTAAGATCTGACTGGCGTGGCGTCTCACAATGTTCTCCCCGACATCCACTGTTTACATTAATGGCCCCTGCCTTGTAAATATCGTTCCGGGTTGCCATTTCTCTGTTCGATAGTCACGGGCCAAGACTGGTTGCCCTACATTGAAGCTCCTTGTCGGCTTCTCATTGATGTGCTGGAATTGTTTGTCCTCAACATTTCTTCGCACATTTGGTCTGAGCAAGTCCAGACGAGATCTCAACCTTCGGTTAAAGAACATCATGGCCGGGGTCTGGTTGGTAGCTGCATGTGTCGCGTTTCGGTAGGCTAATAAGAAATTGTCCATCTTACGCTGTAGTGGAATTTCATCGTCGCACATGGCCTTTATCGCCTTCTTAAAGGTTTGTACGAACCTCTCAGCCAATCCATTTGTGGCTGGATGATACGGGGCGGATGTGTAATGCCTTACCCCATTCCTTCTCATAAATTTTTGGAACTCGTCAGACACAAACTGTGGTCCATTATCAGAGCAAATCTGCTCTGGCAAACCGTTTCTGGCAAATATGGTCCGTCGGACTGCAATCGTTTTCTCTGTAGTGGTTGAAGACATTTTTATCACCTCAGGCCACTTTGAATGAGCATCCACTGCTATTAAGAACATTGAGTCCATGGATGGACCAGCAAAATCAATATGCACCCGTTGCCATGGAGAGGAGGGCCACTCCCATGGGTGTAGAGGGGCATGTGGTGGTGCATTTTGGACCTTCTGGCATCCTAAGCAGCTCTTAGTTAGGTCTTCGATTTGTTGATCGATTCCCGGCCACCACACATAAGCCCTAGCAAGGCTTTTCATTTTCACTCCCCCCAGATGACTTTCATGTAGCTCATTTAGCACTCTCTCCCTTAACTTGGGTGGAATCACCACTCTGGATCCACACATCACTGTCCCCTGGCATACTGACAGCTGTTCTCTTCTGGATGAGAATGCTGGCAACAGTGAGTCGCCATGTGTTGGCCATCCCCTCACCGTCAATTCATATACCCGCGACAGCGTCGGATCATTGCGGGTCTCCTTCTCTATATCCGCGTTTGTTACTGGCAATCGTTCAATTATTGATGAATAAAATATCTCGATAGGGTCCACTGCTGGTGCTTCCTCCACAGTAGGCAGTGGCAGGCGCGATAGCCCATCAGCATTCCCATGCTGTTTTGTGCCTTTATATTCTATTTCATATTGATTCGCCCCTAGAAACAGGGACCATCTTTGTAACTGCTGTGCAGTCATGACTGGAACACCCTTCTTAGGATTAAAGATGGAGACAAGTGGTTGGTGGTCAGTCAGCAAGGTGAACTTCTGCCCATGCAGATAGTGGTTGAATTTTTTTACTCCCCATACTAGGCTGAGGGCCTCCCTGTCAATCTGGGTGTAGTTGCGCTCGGCTGAGGTTAGTGACCGAGACGCAAAGGCTACTGGCCTCTCCAACCCGTCTGGGAATTTGTGCGACAGCACCGCTCCAATACCATAGGGTGATGCATCACATGCCAAACGAAATGGTAGTGCTGGGTTGAAATGGGCCAACACCTCTTTTGATGTGATCAATTCATTACACTTCTGGAAAGCTCGTCTACGTTTGTCATCCCACTTCCATGGTACCCCTGTTCACAGTAGGGTGTTCAGTGGGTGTAATACCGTAGACAAATTTGGTAAGAATTTGTGGTAGTAGCTTACAAGCCCGAGGAACGACCTCAGTTGTGACACATTTTCCGGTGCTGGAGCCTTGACTGCTGCCTCAATCTTGTCAGGGGACTTATGTAACCCCTCTTCATCAATGACGTGGCCACAATACGAGATCTGTTTCTGGAAAAACTCGCACTTGTGGCGATTAGCTCGTAGCCCATACTCCTTTAATCTGGTGAGCACCTTCTCCAAGTTGGCGAGGTGATCACCGTCATTTTCGCCCGTGACCAAGATGTCGTCCAAATAACACTGGGTCCCTGGAATCCCTTGCAGGACCTGATCCATCGCCCTTTGCCAGATAGCCGGAGCCGAGGCTACTCCAAACACCAGCCGGTTGTGTTGATAGAGACCTTTATGAGTGTTGATCGTAAGGTATTGTTTCGAAGCTTCTTCTACCTCCATTTGCAAGTACGCCTGGGCTAGATCAATTTTGGTGAAGCGTTTACCTCCAGATAGCGAGGCGAAAATATCCTCAATTCGTGGAAGCGGTGGCATAGTGGTTAGCACTGTTGCCTCACAGTGCCATGGACCCGGGTTCGAATCCGGCCTCGGGTGACTGTCTGTGTGGAGTTTGCACATTCTCCCCGTGTTTGCGTGGGTTTCCTCCGGGTGCTCCGGTTTCCTCCCACAGTCCAAAGATGTGCGGGTTAGGTTGATTGGCTATGATAAATTGACCCTTAGTGTTAGGGGGATTAAATACGTGGGGTTACGGGGATAGGGTGGGATATGTGTTGGTGTAGGGGTTACGGGGATCGGGTGGGATATGTGTCGGTGCAGGTTCAATGGGCCGAAATGGCCTCTATCTGCACTGTGGGGTTTCTGTGATTTCTGTGATTCTGTGCACCGTGTGAAGGATTGGGTTCACTGTCACCTTAAAATCCCCACAGATGCGGACCTTCTTTGGTTCCCCAGGCGTATTACTCAACGACCTCTTCATTACAGGAATGATGGGTGTAGCCCACTCGCTCCAGTCCACTTTGGACAGTACTCCTGAACGTTCCAACCCTTCCAGCTCTGCTTCAACAGCTGGTCTGATCGCATAAGGCACTGGTCTGGCCTTCAGAAACTTTGGGCTTGCATTTTCCTCTGTTTTAATCGTTGCTGTTATTCCTTTTAGTGTTCCTAGTCCCTCCTGGAACACTTCTTTTGCGTCAGTTAGCATTTTTGACAGTCGTCCAGGTGTGACGTCGTCATCCTTTTTGGCCTCAACCTTCAATGCCTGTATGGAATGCCAATCTAATTGTGTCTTCCGGATCCATTCACGTCCTAGCAGTGGTGGTCCTCCATCTGGCAATACATATATATCCATTTTAGGTATTTCCTGGCCTTTATATGTCACTTTCACCCTTATTTTTCCTTTGGGGTAGACTTTTTGCCCCGTATACATCTTCAAGACAATCTCTGTAGCTTTCAAGGGTATGTGTGAAAATAGCCGCTTGTAGTCTCTTTGATTTATGACTGTTAGAGCTGACCCTGTGTCCAATTCCATTTTCACTTGGACTCCGTCTATCTTGAGTGTAACCCAGATAGTCTGGTGATCCTCCATTTCTGTTACCTTATCTAGTTTCAGACAACCCAACTCCTTGCTTCTGGAGTCAGTGTCACTTTTCTGTTCGTCTGAACCACTGTCCATCACCTGGTGTACGTTTTTGTACTTCTCCTGTGGAGATTTCTTACTGTTGGTTTTCTTCCCAGACCTGCAGACTGTTGCTATGTGTCCTGCTTTCCCACACTGTCTGCACACTTGGTCCTTGAACCAACAATCTTTCTGGTCATGTGTTGTTCTGCCGCAGTGATAGCACTTCCGTGTTCCATAGGGCATTTCATTGGTGCCATATTCTTGCGGTCTCCGTTGTATCTCTGCTGCGCCCCTTGCGGCTGCTTCGTGTGATACTGCCATACTGAAAGCTTTGTCCAGCGTAAGGTCCTTTTCTGATAGAAGCCGTTTCTGGGTTCCTTCACTTTGTAGCCCACACACAAACTTGTCCCTTAACGTATCTGCTAGTCCCGCTCCAAACTGGCAGTGTCTCGATGGCTTGCGCAGTTCCGTTAGGTACTCAGCATTGCTTTCGTCTTTGTGTTGGTTCCTTTTATGGAACTTAAATCATTCTGCTATCAGCAGCGGTGTGGGGTGTAAGTGGTCCTGTAGGATTTCTACTATGCTTTCAAAATTCTTGTTTACCAGCTTCCCTGGGGTTATTAGATTTCGCAGTAACCCATAAGATTTTGCACCCATGGAATTTAACAGAACCAGTGCTTTATTAGCATCTGGCACTTCATTCGCCCTGCAATACACCTCAGTACGTTCCACATATGTCGCCCAATCTTCGACTTCATTGTCGAACGTAGAGATACTGCCACTTTTCGGCATCCTTGGGTGTGAGTTAACTGTCAAAAATGGCGCCTCCTGCGCTTCCCCTTCTTCTCCGCTGGCACAAAATGGCGTCTCCCGCGCTTTCCTTCCTTCCCGCGCTCGCCCTTCTTCTCCGCTGCGGCTTCTAAAAATGGCGTCTCCCGCGCTCTTCCTTCTTCTCCGCGGCTCAATGGCATCTCCCGCGCTCCCCTTTCTTCGCCCCGCGGAGCCTGTTCAGCCCGTGAGCCCTGGCTGTGCTCTGCGCGTTCTTCCTTTTATATTTTTCGATGCCGCTCAGTCTAGAACCCGGCTGTTTCTTTACTGTAGTGTCCGTGTGTAGATAAAGACACTGAAGACAGGAGTTGGTTCATAGGTATTTACTAAGCAAGTCTGGGGGGGGTTTCTAAAGGATATACACAATACACAGGCTTATATAGCCCAAGTGGCAATTACCGGCATTACGCACACCTGGGGCTCTTAAAGGCACATACACCATAATTGCTCTTAAAGGCACATACACCACAATTCCTCCCCTTCTAGCTAACTAGTACATCATATTTTAAGTAATTACATGTTATATGCAAAATAATATACATTGCTGTATTAATTAATTATAAGTTAGTCTCTCAGGAGGCTTCCTGACTCGGTCTGGATAACGCCTCGGGGGTGTAGTAGTTTCTGGTGGTGTAGTAGGTTCTTCTGGCAAGGCTGATTTGGCTTGAAGGCCAGTGTCGGGTTCATCGGGCTCCAGTATCACCGGATCGGAGGTAGATATGGGTATCTCTACTTCATCGTTAGATGTATAGAGTGGTGGTGTAGGTTGTCCCTTTTCGGATGACTTGATGATTTGGTCAGCATGGCGCCTTATTATGCTGTCTCCGATGTCCACGGTATACATCAGTGGTCCTAAGCGTGTGCAGATAGTTCCAGGCTGCCATTTCTCGGTACGGTAGTCCCGGGCCAAAACCGGTTGGCCTATCTGGAAGGCCCTAGTTGGCCTTTCATTCATGCCCTGAAACTGCCGGTTCTCCACGTCCCTTCGGATGTTGGGCTTGACCAAATCCAGCCGGCATCTTAGGTTTCTATTGTAGAACATCATGGCGGGAGTTTGGTTAGTAACCATATGCGTTGCATTCCTATATGCAAATAAGAAGTTATCCACCTTGTGCTGAAGTTTTATGTCTTCATTACCCATGGCCTTGATGGCCTTCTTGAAGGTCTGGACAAACCTTTCAGCCAATCCATTGGTGGCGGGATGGTATGGGGCGGACGTGTAGTGCTTTACCCCATTGTTCTTTAAGAACTTTCTGAATTCTTCGGACACAAATTGCGGTCCATTATCAGAACATATCTGCTCCGGCAGCCCATTCCTGGCAAATATGGTCCTTAATACTGTGATGGTTTTTTCCGTGGTGGTGGAGGACATCTTTATTACCTCCAGCCACTTGGAGTGTGCATCAACTGCGATTAAGAACATTGAGTCCATAAATGGACCAGCAAAGTCGATGTGCACCCTTTGCCAGGGAGATGAGGGCCACTCCCATGGATGTAGAGGGGCCTGTGGCGGAGCATTTTGGACCTTCTGGCATCCTAGGCAGCTCTTGGTCATGTCTTCGATGTCTCCATCGATACCTGGCCACCATACAAACGCCCTAGCTAGGTTCTTCATTTTCACTCCACCCAGATGCCCCTCGTGAAGCTCCTTTAGTACTTTATCCTGGAGTTTGGGTGGAATCACCACTCTGGATCCACACATCAAGGTTCCTCGGCACACTGACAGCTGTTCTCTTCTTTGCGAGAATGCTGGCAACAGTGGTTCGCCATGTGCTGGCCATCCCTTCACTGTTAAATCGTAGACCCGTGAGAGAGTAGGGTCATTTCTTGTCTCCCTTTCAATGGCAGAATTTGTCACCGGTAGACATTCCACTATGGTAGAGTGGAATATCTCTACTGGGTCTACTGTAGGTGCCTCTTCTATCGTTGGCAATGGTAGGCGTGATAAACCGTCAGCATTCCCATGCTGTTTTGACCCTTTGTATTCAATGTTGTATTGGTGTGCCCCTAGAAAAAGGGACCACCTCTGTAGTCTTTGTGCCGTCATAATGGGGACACCTTTTTTAGGGTTGAATATGGAGATGAGGGGTTGATGGTCAGTCAGCAAGGTAAATTTTTGTCCGTGTAGGTAATGGTTGAATTTCTTCACTCCCCATAACAGGCTGAGTGCTTCCCTGTCTATCTGGGCATAGTTACGCTCAGCTGAGTTCAATGAGCGTGACGCAAAAGCTATCGGTCGTTCCGAGCCATCAGGGAATCTATGGGACAATACCGCTCCTATGCCGTAAGGGGATGCATCGCACACCAGTCTGATTGGTAGTGATGGGTTGTAATGAGCCAAAATTTTCTTGGATGTGATTAAGTCTTTACATCTATGGAAGGCACGTTTACAGTCTTCGTTCCATTTCCAAATCACTCCTGTCTGTAGAAAATCATTAAGAGGGTGTAGAATAGTTGATAAGTTCGGTAAAAATTTATGATAGTAATTTATTAATCCCAGGAATGACCTTAATTGTGAAACATTTTCAGGTGCTGGGGCTTTTATAACTGCTTCAATTTTTTCAGGTGACTTATGCAACCCTTCCTTATTAATTATGTGGCCACAATATGATATCTGATTTTGGAAAAATTCGCACTTGGGGCGATTTGCTCGTAGGCCCCGTTCTTTCAGCCTAGTGAGCACCTGCTCCAAATTGGCAAGGTGCTCGTTGTCGTTTTCTCCTTTTTAGAGGTCTCCTCAACCTCCATCTGTAGATATGCTTGTGCCAAGTCAATTTTTGTGAAACGTTTCCCTCCGGATAGTGAGGCGAAAATATCTTCTATCCTCGGAAGAGGATACTGTACCGTGTGAAGGACTGGGTTTACAGTCACCTTAAAGTCCCCACAGATGCGAATTTTTTTCTGTTCCTCAGAGTTATCTTTCAATGTTTTTTTCATGACTGGAACGATGGGTGTTGCCCATTCGCTCCAATCTATTTTGGATAATACGCCTGCCTTTTCCAAATTCTTCAGCTCTGCCTCGACTGCCGGACGTATTGCGTATGGCACCGGTCTTGCCTTAAAAAATTTTGGAATTGCTGTATCTTCCACTTTTATTGAGGCGGTGATGCCTTTCAAGGTTCCTAGTTTCTCTTGAAACACTTCTTTGGCGTTGGCCAAGATGTCTTTTAATCGTTCAGGTATGATGTCATCATTGTTTTTTTCCTTACTGGTCACCGTCAGTGCCTGAATGGAGTGCCAGTCTAAACGTATCTTCCTTATCCATTCACGTCCCAACAACGGTGGACCACCATCTTGTAGAATGTATAAATACAACTTTTGTATTTCATTGCCGTTGTATACCACAGGCACCCTTATTTTTCCTTTGGGGTAGACTTTCTGCCCCGTATATGTTTTTAAGATAATGGATGTGTCTTTTAGAGGTATATGCGAAAATAGCCTCTCGTAATCTCGTCGATTTATTACGGTTAGAGCTGATCCTGTATCTAGCTCCATTTTAACTGGGGACCCTGCTATTGTGAGGGTAACCCAAATGGTTTGGTAATCCTCTTTGGCAAGTACATTATGTAATTTGAGACAGCTTAGTCTCTTGTTTCCGGAGTCGCTATCGCTATTCTGGTCTTCGGAGCTATTGTCCGTCATCATTTGTACCTTCCTGTACTTTTCTTTATTGATTTTTTGTTTTCTGTCAGTGGATTTATTTTGTCCAGATTGGCATACCCGTGCAATGTGTCCAATCTTACCAGATTGCCTGCATGCTTTGCCCTTGAACCAGCAGTCCCTCTGGTTATGGGTGGATCTGCCGCAGCGATAACATCTTCCGAACTCCTGTGTCATTTTATGGGTGCCGAAGTCTTGTGTCTCTTGTTGTATCTCTGCAGCTCCTTTTGCTGCTGCTTCGTATGATACAGCCATACTGAAAGCTTTGTCCAATGTTAAATCTTTTTCAGAAAGCAGTCTTTTTTGTGTTCCTTCACTTAAGAGACCGCAAACAAATTTGTCTCGAAGATAATCCGATAGTCCTGCTCCGAATTGGCAGTACTTTGATAGCTTTCTTAATTCGTTTAGGTAATCAGCGTTACTTTCATTCTTGTGTTGAGTTCTCTTGAAGAACTTGAATCGTTCCGCTATCAGCAGCGGTGTTGGGTTTAAATGCTCCTGCAGGGTATCAACAATTTCTTTGAAAGTTTTGTCCTTTGGTTTGGCTGGAGTGATTAAATTTCGTAACAGCCCGTATGTCTTCGCGCCCATTAAGTTCAGAAGTACTGAAGCTTTTTTTTCATCTGTTATTCCATTTGCAGTGCAATAAACCTCTACTCTTTCCACGTATGTGGTCCAATCTTCTATTTCGCCATCAAAAGCCTCAATATTACCAGATTTAGGCATTTCAGAAAAGATATGGCGCTTCCCGCGCTTTTTTTTTCTCTGTAGCAACGATATGGCGCTTCCCGCGCTTTCCCGCCGCTGCTACCGATAACAACGCTGTTTTACTGTGGTTTCCGTTTATTCACTGTTGGAGACTCGTTCCCGACGGAGGTCTAAACGCTGACCTGCTTGCCGCGCCGGCCGTCTCTCGAGTGCACCCTCCCAGTCCGTTATTGCTTGCCTCCGATTTCGCTGCCTGTCTCAACTGTAGAGCCCGCCGCTAGAGCTCCAGCCTGACGCCCAGGAAGGATTAGCGCAGTACCTGTCACCAGCTTGGCCAGCTGGTGAAACCACAGTTTCTCTTACTTCCTTGAGTCTTCTGGACGCTGGAGGAATTGATGTCCTTGAGGTGCTGCCGAATTGCAGGTAAGTCCGTTTCCACTTCGTCGCCACTGTAGTGTCCGTGTGTAGATAAAGACACTGAAGACAGGAGTTGGTTCATAGGTATTTACTAAGCAAGTCTGGGGGGGGGTTTCTAAAGGATATACACAATACACAGGCTTATATAGCCCAAGTGGCAATTACCGGCATTACGCACACCTGGGGCTCTTAAAGGCACATACACCATAATTGCTCTTAAAGGCACATACACCACATTTACCCTCTCTCTTTCCGGTTTGTTTCCTTTTTCTCGACGCCGCTCGGTGTTCAACCCCCGGCTGCGCCCTGCGCTCTTCACCCTCTGTCTTACCTCGTCGACGCTGCTCGGCTTTCTCTCCGCCGTCGGTCGGCTCCAGCCGCCGCTGCTCGGGAAGGGTCTGCGCTGGACCTGTCATTGGTCTCTTGCTGCTCGTCGTGGCTGGGGAACCAAGCCTGGCTCTCCACAGCCTCCCCTGCGTAGTTCAACCTCTGCCTGACTGCTGGGCGGTTGCTCGTGGTCGACGCCCGTGTTCCTGGCCTCGACTATTTTTTTTTATGTTGTAGGTAGATTCGAATCGACACTCGTCGCCACTGTTGGATCCGTGGTTCAGTGGATATGCTGTTATTAAATAATCACACGGATGCTGTACATCAATAATAAACAGGTCTTTACTGGAGGAGGGTAGTCTCAAGACTGGGGGTACAGAGGCATGCGCAAAGCTTATATACTGGTGTGGCCACTGCCGGTACTACAGTATACTGGAGCTGTAAAAGTAGTTCTGACTTAAAGGCACATACACTACAATTGCCCTGGCAATTAAACTCCCTAGCACCATGAGTGTCCAGCAAGCTGAACTGTCTGCGGTAGTGTATGTGGTTACACACCCCGAGAAATTCCCTGCCTCGTACACGATTTGCTCGGACAGCATGTTCACATGCAATTCGTGTACGGAATGCCTGGCCATCTGGTCCCGTCGCGGATATACCTCCGCTGATGGGAGACCCCTGGCAAACAAGCCTCTGCTGGAGAAAATCATGGCAGCCATGGAGGAGGAAGGAAAGGTCTATATCCATAAAGTTAAAACCTATTCAAAGACAGAGCCCATGCGGGAGGGCAACCAAAAGGCAGACGAATTGGCCAAGCAGGGGGCCAGGGAAGGAAAGTTCTGGGATCCCTACCAAACAGGTTCGGTAGCCGCCATCTGGGACAAGGGAGGTACACAACGGGTAGCTTTGGTCCTGGACTTAAAGCAGGCACAAGCCCAGGATCCCGTCCTCAGAACCGTCCTGAACACGCTTACATAAGGGGAAAAGGTAGTGGGCCCATACGGCACAGCAGCCATCACCGTTAAGGTAGGTATGCTGTTCAGGGGGGAGCAGTGGGTAGTGCCGCAGCAGCACCATAGGGAATTCCTCCAACTGGCCCATGACGGTCCAGGAGCGGGGCATCCCGGGCCTGAGACCACCTGGCAGCAGGTGGAACAGGCAGGATGTTGGCCAGGACTGAGGGAACATGTCCGCGAGTTTTGTGCCAGCTGTCTGTTGTGTGCTGCCAATAACCCTGACCCCCAGAAAAGGAAGGTATCTTTGGGACACATCAGGAGGGTAGAGGGACCATGGCAGACGATCCAGATCGATTACATCGGGCCCCTACTCACTGCCCAGGGAGGCTACAAATACTGCCTAGTCCTGGTGGATGTGTTTTCAAATTGGGTGGAAGCTTTTCCCTGCTGAGCAGCTACCGCATTGGGTACAGCTAAGATCCTGCTCAGGGAAGTGTCCTCACGATGGAGACTACCGCAGTACGTGGAGTCCGACCAAGGGAGTCACTTTACCGGGCAGGTCATGCAAGAGACCCTCATGGTACTCGGCATCGAGAAGAAATTGCACGTCGCCTACAACCCGCAGCCATCGGGTCCTGTGGAGCGTTTAAACTGCACCATCAAAGAAAGGCTGCGTAAAGAGATGGGAGACTCACCCAAGAAGTGGGTAGAATTCTTGTAAGGGGTTTTCTTTGAGAGATTTCCCTGAGGTTTCTCTCTCTAGAGGCCTCTCTCTCTTGCACAGTAAAACCTTGAGTGGTTCGACCCACTCGCCCCTTAGATTCTATACTCTGGCCTTAGGTGCAGGAACTACAATGTAGAGAAAACTCTTGTAGACCAAGTTTGATGAAACAAAATGAAATTTTATTGCATAAGGAAAAATATCAAATCAAATGCAAGCAGATAAGGGAGTACATGGGAGGGAAAAACACACAAACAAATCATAACAACACAGTATTAACTAAATCAAATACAGGCACCTTATATTCTACAAAGATCATCATGAAATAAGGAAACACACGGAACATCGAGGGACAACAACTCATGTTAATTGTACCCTTAAATCCACCCCCTTATTAAACCTATCTAGATCTGATTGTGAAATGCCAGAAACATGCTCACCAATCCCACTAGGAAATGCAAGGTTTTGAAATCGAATCTGTGTTTGGTCCTTTCAGGCGTTTCGTCTCCACGTGGATTGTGGAGCCCCTGTGAGCTGCGCCACACCTCTCTCCTGAGGTGGGGGTCGGGGGCGGCTGGACACCGGCAGGCCTGGATGTCGGAGGGGTTGAGGATCGTCGGCTCGACCCTGGTCAGAGGAGCCTTGGGCTGGCTCCCATCGCTTCTTCAGTTTATTTGTTATCTCTTCTCCTTCCAACCGGGGTGGCTGGAAGGTTTCTTCTCTTGGGGTTTTTATTTTTTTGTCTCTTCTCCCAAGTTGGGTCGATGGCCTCTCGTTCCGGCAACGGCCCGGGGATGGTCGATGATCTCCCGATGTGTTTCCCCGGGGCGGGACGCTGGCTTCGAGACGGCCTTCTCGATGTTGGCTTGGTTCTTCTTCCTTCTCTGAGTGCCTGCTTCTTCTTCTGAGTGTCCGGATTCAAAACTGCACTCAAGCTGCCCCAACTGCCGAAAAGTCTTCCAGATATACTTTTCTTCCAGAAACTTCCGTCTCCCGCCCAAAATCAGGTTAGTCTTTATTTAACTTTTGACGGGCTGGGAGCACAGCGGGGTAGTTATTATATTTTAAAATGTTTTAAACGGCCGGTAAAGGCCCATCTCTGGTCTGGAATTACCTTCATTGTTTTTAATGTCCTGCTGATCTTGTTATCTAGTCCTGGGTGCTGTTCTGATGAATATGAAATTGTCCCCTTTTGTCTGGGTCATCATTTAGATGGCCTCTGTCTCCAGGCCGATCTTGACTGGATCCGCATCTAATCCATATGCATACGTGTGGGTCTGGTTTCGTTCTCTCAGAAACGGCTTCCAGAACTTGCTGTAGGTTGAATCCACAAAGCTGTCTGAGGTTGCGCAGGAACCATTTTAAAGTGTCCCAATAAGCTGGTCACATGGTATGGCGGCCATTTTGTATGCCCCTTTTTCTGGGCTTCTTTTAAACTAGTCTTTAAAATCATGGCCTCTTCTGCCATTTGACCCTTATTAATACAAAGTCCAATTTTGCGAATCTTACACTCCCCCCTGATGATACTGTAACTTGCTTGAAGTATCATAATTCTGGGTGAGCAAAATTTTCTGACTTTCCACAATCTAACCATCCCCAGTATTTACCTATCTATGACCCCACGACACATGCATTTCCCATTTCAGAAAAATCTAGTGTACATTAAGCATCTATAGATGGCAATACCTTGGAGTTCAAAATCTAACAATTTACTTCCAGGCACGGAGGGGGCCCTTATACCCTACATCACCTAGTGCATACACATTACTTTCTATTAATAACAACACATCTAATAATACTTCAATAATAACATAAAATACACACACAAAAAATTCTAAATGCACATGAATACATATCAAAATAATACAGAGGAGGGAGGGAAAACTTTAACTTTATACAAAGCAGCAAAATCTAAACGGGTGCCTCTTCTTCTACCTGCACATAATGCTCTCTCCATTCCCTCTATTCTCATACTTTTGCGAATGTTTGACCTTTTTACAGTGTACAAACAGTAAATAAACTACAATGACAACCTGGCACACTACAAGAATGTGGGAGGCTATCCTAATCCAGGAAGGGACTTCTTTATCAGTGAACAGGTCTCACCACGGTGGGGTCACTATATCCAATATGTCTGCCCCTATCTCTAAAGTCTTCTGCTCCAGTGTGTAGAAGTGTTTCTGTGAAACAACAATGGCTTTTAATATCTTGGTGAGGTGTTCAGGGAGAGGGGGAATGATATATCCAAAATGTGTAACGAATCGTTGCAGATCGGTGAAATTCTCTTTTACAGTGATGTGAACAGTGGAAGGTTCAGGAATGGGGACAATTCGCTCTTGGGCCACTTGAACTTCTGCCCTGGGCTTGAAACAGAAGCTGCTGTCACTAACCAGACACCAACTGTGCTGTCCATGTTGGTAGTGGGGCGCTGCAGTGGTGACACAGTATGTCCCACCTCCTATATATGCCACCTGCGGGGCACATGGCCTTGTGCTATTGCCTCCATGGTGCAATTTATAGGCTTCACGCCAGCAGTTCTGAACCCGCACTGTGGTTTTGAATCGGCATTCAAGTGCTGGGGACACAGGATGATGTGTGCTCCCCGGCTCCGGCACCCTGAGAGGTCGGTACCCGTCATTGCATGCTCCCATCGAATGACGTAAGGTGGGACCCCTGTGTAGCAAATGTGCGCACCCCTCTGAATGACTCCAATGTTCTCCACCCTGTATACCGGGGCGGGTTTTGCTGTCTTTCCCATCACCGGCATTCTTACCACTATACCCATAATGGTGTGATTAGATCGTCCACATTCCACTGGGACTGAGTAGGCCTCTGAAGCTAGTCTGAGCTGGCACGGACTCAATGTATTCTCAAAAGGGTGGAGGGCTGCGAGGTGCTTGTTGCTGATCCAGGAGGGGACTAAACCTTGCTTTAAATCCTCCAGATTACTGCAGCCCTCACCCAGTAACCACGCCCCGTATAGCACACAAGCTTCGTTCTGCGCAGCCTGATCGGACGCATTCCGATCCTCCCTGATGAGAGCATTTACTGTTCTGGCGTGTTTCTCCAGCTCAGCTATTATCTCTTTTAAGTGTAGTGTCATGGCCTGGTCCTCATGTAACTCAGAACCCACTACCTTATTCTCATCAGTCAGTATCTTTCTTAACTGTGTTTTCAAACCATTGATCTGGGTTTGCAGCTCCACATCATCCAGTGTGTTGATGACAGAAGTTCCTGTATTAAAAGCTGTGAAAATATCATTTACTGCACCCCTTCTTTGTCTCCCTATTCTGTCCAAGACCTCGTGTGGTGTGGTGTACAATTCAGCTCTTTCGACATCGGCAAAGTCGAATTCGTAAAACTGTTTAAACATGTTTGTTAACAGGACCTCGTATAATTGCTCCGTTTCCTTGGGGCACCACGCGGGCAATCTTAACTCGGTGAGGTTTAAAATCACCGAAGCCACCACGTAGTGGACCCCTTGGTACAGTACCTGACCTGTGGGTACCAATACCAATCCATTCCCGGGTCCTTTTGTCGTGGTAGGGCACCCTTCCTTGAGGGTTTTAGCTACTGGAACTGTGGGCAGGGGCTTGCGGGGTCGGGTGATGAGCTCGGTGGCGTTTACTGGGATCTGAGAGTATGGGACTCCGCACACCCGTGTGCTGACGTCCCACCTCATTCCTTGTCCAGCATCCTGCCACTGTCTTTGGAAAAAGATGGAGACGCCTGTGGGCAAGCGTGTTCTGAACCCCACTAACAGATGTAGATCCCCTCATCTGGTTCCCACCATTTGTCCCAACAGACACGCAACCCCCCATGAGTTCCCGTTATTGTCCGATGGGTGTTATTACCCAATCTCTCCCATTCCACCGTGGAATTCTTCATGGTGCTGCTCAACTTGCGCAGCCACCATCAGCGGTCCAAAGGTACATGTCCCAAACAGTTCAAGCAAATCTTCTTGCCCACGGTGACGCTGATCCTGGGTGCAATGTTCCGCACCCTGGGGCACATCAGAGACGTTTCTTTGTATGCAAACCCCGTCTGGCTGGAGTATTCAGTAGAGTTCGACCCCAGCCAGCCTGGCCATCTCCCTTCATGGAAGTAGGCAGCAGTCTCTTCAGTGTCCCGTGAGCCGGTTCCGTCAGTCGCGATGGGGCCTCTATTTCCAGAGCACCCGTAGATCGTGGAGTCCTTGGTGCGGCCCTGATAGGCCAAGCTCCATCCGACCATCACGAACGCGACGAGGATCCCTCTCATCTTTCTCCTGGTTCCTGCAATAAATCACACAATATAGCCAGGCTCCTGAGAGATTCTGGCTTAGGTGACGGCATGATCGGGTTTTTCGACCTCGATCCAAAAACACACACATACTGGGCAGGTTTAAAACTACTTAAAACTCTAATCATTAATATATTTACACACCTTAAACTTAAACCTAACCTATGTACAGCGCCGCCCGTCCCCGGGCAGCTTGCCTAATCCCTGATTAGACTGCAGCTTGCCGCTCCCTGTGGTGGGGCTGCAGTGACCTGTGGCTCTGGTTCCCCGCAGCCTTTTGCTGTTAATCGGGGACTGTGTTTTTTCATGGATTTCTGAAGTCGGCGTTTACTGAGAACGGGGAACTCGGGCCAAGGTTTTACTGGCTGAGGCGTACGAGTCGACCTGCGAAAAGGTGCTTTGGGCGTGGCTCCCTTAGCGAGTGGACCTTCGGGTGGGACCTTAGCTCTCACAGTCCGTGGCTCTTCCACGACTGTAGGCTTCGGCTCCCTCCCCTCAGGCTCCGCCCCTTCGGGAATTGGGCCTGTGGCAGACGGCTCCTCCTCACCTGTCCCGACAGGTGGAGGATCTCTGCCCCCAATTTCTACCTCCCCCACGCTTGAGTCGAGGACGGGACCTCCGTCCTCCGACTCCACCTCCTCCAGAATCGTATCGAGGGCGGGACCTTGTTGTTCGGGCCCCTCCTCGTCCGAGTCCCAGGCCATCGGGGAAAGCTCCCCCCAGGTGGGCGGGACTGCTTCTCCTTCCAAGCAGGCTACAACGCCAGCTTGTGTGGTCTGTGACTCATTGCGCGCCTCAGGCTGAGGATCTTTATCCTCAGACCTGGCTTCGGTTGCTGATGCTCTTGCACCCGGTTTAAACAGTTTGCACCGATTGACGTGAAACCATTTTCAAACCCTTAGCTGACCCTCTAAACTGCCAGCCCTCGCTGTTAACCTAGCGTTCTCCTCCCTTAAAGCCTGCTCAACTAACTTAGCCTTCCCAACCTGGCACCGCAGGTATTCCTCCATTTTACAGGAGGTCTCTTCCTGTGCGTGTCTTTCTGGGGGACACAGGTCGACAGGCTGTGCTGGCTCTAGTCATTTGGGCAGAGCGGCCGGGGTTTTGGGAACGACAAGACCAGTGGTGACGGCTATATTCCCCTGCGAAATCATAAGAGACCGCATTGTCTCTGATGTGCCTCAATAAATCTGAGACTCGATGTTAGCGAAACAAAACAAGGCTTTTATTGACTTAGAAGGTAACACACAGAGGAGAATGTATCTTCCATCCAGAGGTCTGCCGTACTGGATGTGCTGCAGGCTGGGCCAGCTTACATAGGAGCCAGGTATGGGCGGAGCCCTACACACAGTACAATACAATGGAAATGAAACTGAAACCAACCACAGTCACAGGCAGAGAAATACTGATGAGTGATGAATGGAATATTTCATCACAGTCTCTAAAATTGATTCAATCGCAGCGGGATTCATAACTGCACCAGCTCCTTGTGCTGGGGCGGGGGCTACAGCTGGGGTTTGGGCTGGTGCTGGGGCGGCGGTCTGGGCTTGGGCTTGGGCTGTGGGAAATCTCCCTTTATTATCCTTCCATGGATTTCTACAGTCCTTGCGCCAATGTCCATCCTTCCCACACCCGTAGCAATTGAGCTTGGCTTGGACAGGGCTATTCCCCTCCTGACGCCACTCCTTCTGGCTTGGGGCTGCGGGTTTTGCCTCATGCACCTTTCCTTTCTGGGGAGGTGTTTCCTGACCTCTACAATTCTTGTATGCCACATTAAGTTGACGGAGTACCGTCTCCTCCGTGACACCGGAACCTTGGGGATCAAACCATGACCTGGCTGGGGCCCGTATCTCTGGCAAACTGTTGGTGACCAAACAACGGAGCCAATGAACCCGCTGTTCGTCGCTCATTGCAGCCCGTTCAGGCATACCCGGACAGCTGCGTCGATATACTGGCCACAGCCTTTCTGTGAAAACCCGTTGGGGTTCTCCAGATAGCTGCACGGTCCCTTCTACACGGTCAAATGGATTACCGTCGTCCACTCCCACTACTTCTAAAACTTCCTCCCTGAGATCCGCATACCCTTTCCGTCCCATCTTACCATCTTCTGAGAGGCACTGAAGGATTGTGGAATCCAGGGAGAAAAGCAACAGTTTGACCTGTTCCTGATCATCACAGTCATTAATGGCTGCTGTTTCCTCTATCTCTCTGAAATGAATCGAGGGATCTCCCTTCACTGTGAGTCGTGTGAGGTGGCTCACTATGGACCTTAATTGTGGGGCAGCGTAGGGCACCACGAGCTGGTTCTGGTGGGTTCCGACACTGCCATCGGCAGCGTTGGGACCGAACCTCTGGTGCCGAGTGGGACACATCGGTGCCGGTCCCGTCTTTGCTACCAGTGGTTCTTCCTCACACTCCACCTCGGCTACCTCCTCTTTCGCTACCCCCTCCTTTTCCGACCAAGTCTCACTATAGCTCAGCGGTGCTGAGGGCTCGGTGGCTGGTACCACAATTACCTCAGCTGGAATCGGCTGTTTTGATTCCTTTAAAAAGTCCATGTGACTAGCTTTCGGGCTGACGAGACACACCATGCCTCTTGCCTTAACCAGGGCCATTCTTAGGTCCTCTATGGTCTTTTGGCAGGGGCCGTGGTCTGTGCTCTCAAACCCGTGCTCGAGGGCTAGCTTGTAAACTGCCTTAACCTCTACTACTCTCTCCTCCGGCGCTCTTAGCTGTTGTGCGAGGCGGGCGCTTTTCTCCCATATCCTCGTTTCATTGATCTTTGCCTCAGTAACCTGGCACTCCAGGTACTCTATCCTAGCCTGATGTTGACTAGCTACCACTTGGCGTTCCTGATTCAGCGCCTGAAGCGCTGTGATGAGTTTTTCCCCACCCATGGCCTTTTCCTCTATCTCTGCTGCCTGGGTTGTGATCTTGGCTGCCTGTGCTGCAACGACCCGGTCCAAGATCTGGACCTGCTTCTTGTAACACATCAGCCACACTGCCTTCTCCACTGACTTCTTATGCTCTTTGCTCTCTGTCCACCTGATGGCTGCGTCCACCGGACGCCCATCCAGCAAGAGATCGGAAATCCACTGTTTAGTGAGATTTACCTTGCCAAAGACATAATCCGCTATCCTCTCGTCCATTGCATTTTGACCATTCAAACTTGGATCTACTACATTGCAATCCTGCTGCCAGAATCCTGCCGCGGTCGCCATTTTCTGTAAGGGGTTTTCTTTGAGAGCTTTCCCTGAGGTTTCTCTCTCTAGAGGCCTCTCTCTCTTGCACAGTAAAACCTTGAGTGGTTTGACCCACTCGCCCCTTAGATTCTATACTCTGGACTTAGGTGCAGGAACTACAATGTAGAGAAAACTCTTGTAGACCAAGTTTGATGAAATAAAATGAAATTTTATTGCATAAGGAAAAATATCAAATCAAATGCAAGCAGATTAGTGAGTACATGGGAGGGAAAAACATACAAACAAATCATAATGACACAGTACTAACTAAAGCAAATACAGGCATCTTATATTCTACAAAGATCATTATGAAATAAGGAAACACACGGAACATCGAGGGACAACAACTCATGTTAATTGTACCCTTAAATCCACCCCCTTATTAAACCTATCTAGATCTGATTGTGAAGGGCCAGAAACATGCTCACCAATCCCACTAGGAAGTGCAAGGTTTTGAAATCGAATCTGTGTTTGGTCCTTTCAGGCGTTTCGTCTCCACGTGGATTGTGGAGCCCCTGTGAGCTGCGCCACACCTCTCTCCTGAGGTGGGGGTCGGGGGCGGCTGGACACCGGCAGGCCTGGATGTCGGAGGGGTTGAGGATCGTCGGCTCGACCCTGGTCAGAGGAGCCTTGGGCTGGCTCCCATCGCTTCTTCAGTTTATTTGTTATCTCTTCTCCTTCCAACCGGGGTGGCTGGAAGGTTTCTTCTCTTGGGGTTTTTATTTTTTTGTCTCTTCTCCCAAGTTGGGTCGATGGCCTCTCATTCCGGCAACGGCCCGGGGATGGTCGATGATCTCCCGATGTGTTTCCCCGGGGCGGGACGCTGGCTTCGAGACGGCCTTCTCGATGTTGGCTTGGTTCTTCTTCCTTCTCTGAGTGCCTGCTTCTTCTTCTGAGTGTCCGGATTCAAAACTGCACTCAAGCTGCCCCAACTGCCGAAAAGTCTTCCAGATATACTTTTCTTCCAGAAACTTCCGTCTCCCGCCCAAAATCAGGTTAGTCTTTATTTAACTTTTGACGGGCTGGGAGCACAGCGGGGTAGTTATTATATTTTAAAATGTTTTAAACGGCCGGTAAAGGCCCATCTCTGGTCTGGAATTACCTTCATTGTTTTTAATGTCCTGCTGATCTTGTTATCTAGTCCTGGGTGCTGTTCTGATGAATATGAAATTGTCCCCTTTTGTCTGGGTCATCATTTAGATGGCCTCTGTCTCCAGGCCGATCTTGACTGGATCCGCATCTAATCCATATGCATACGTGTGGGTCTGGTTTCGTTCTCTCAGAAACGGCTTCCAGAACTTGCTGTAGGTTGAATCCACAAAGCTGTCTGAGGTTGCGCAGGAACCATTTTAAAGTGTCCCAATAAGCTGGTCACATGGTATGGCGGCCATTTTGTATGCCCCTTTTTCTGGGCTTCTTTTAAACTAGTCTTTAAAATCATGGCCTCTTCTGCCATTTGACCCTTATTAATACAAAGTCCAATTTTGCGAATCTTACACTCCCCCCTGATGATACTGTAACTTGCTTGAAGTATCATAATTCTGGGTGAGCAAAATTTTCTGACTTTCCACAATCTAACCATCCCCAGTATTTACCTATCTATGACCCCACGACACATGCATTTCCCATTTCAGAAAAATCTAGTGTACATTAAGCATCTATAGATGGCAATACCTTGGAGTTCAAAATCTAACAATTTACTTCCAGGCACGGAGGGGGCCCTTATACCCTACATCACCTAGTGCATACACATTACTTTCTATTAATAACAACACATCTAATAATACTTCAATAATAACATAAAATACACACACAAAAAATTCTAAATGCACATGAATACATATCAAAATAATACAGAGGAGGGAGGGAAAACTTTAACTTTATACAAAGCAGCAAAATCTAAACGGGTGCCTCTTCTTCTACCTGCACATAATGCTCTCTCCATTCCCTCTATTCTCATACTTTTGCGAATGTTTGACCTTTTTACAGTGTACAAACAGTAAATAAACTACAATGACAACCTGGCACACTACAAGAATGTGGGAGGCTATCCTAATCCAGGAAGGGACTTCTTTATCAGTGAACAGGTCTCACCACGGTGGGGTCACTATATCCAATATGTCTGCCCCTATCTCTAAAGTCTTCTGCTCCAGTGTGTAGAAGTGTTTCTGTGAAACAACAATGGCTTTTAATATCTTGGTGAGGTGTTCAGGGAGAGGGGGAATGATATATCCAAAATGTGTAACGAATCGTTGCAGATCGGTGAAATTCTCTTTTACAGTGATGTGAACAGTGGAAGGTTCAGGAATGGGGACAATTCGCTCTTGGGCCACTTGAACTTCTGCCCTGGGCTTGAAACAGAAGCTGCTGTCACTAACCAGACACCAACTGTGCTGTCCATGTTGGTAGTGGGGCGCTGCAGTGGTGACACAGTATGTCCCACCTCCTATATATGCCACCTGCGGGGCACATGGCCTTGTGCTATTGCCTCCATGGTGCAATTTATAGGCTTCACGCCAGCAGTTCTGAACCCGCACTGTGGTTTTGAATCGGCATTCAAGTGCTGGGGACACAGGATGATGTGTGCTCCCCGGCTCCGGCACCCTGAGAGGTCGGTACCCGTCATTGCATGCTCCCATCGAATGACGTAAGGTGGGACCCCTGTGTAGCAAATGTGCGCACCCCTCTGAATGACTCCAATATTCTCCACCCTGTATACCGGGGCGGGTTTTGCTGTCTTTCCCATCACCGGCATTCTTACCACTATACCCATAATGGTGTGATTAGATCGTCCACATTCCACTGGGACTGAGTAGGCCTCTGAAGCTAGTCTGAGCTGGCACGGACTCAATGTATTCTCAAAAGGGTGGAGGGCTGCGAGGTGCTTGTTGCTGATCCAGGAGGGGACTAAACCTTGCTTTAAATCCTCCAGATTACTGCAGCCCTCACCCAGTAACCACGCCCCGTATAGCACACAAGCTTCGTTCTGCGCAGCCTGATCGGACGCATTCCGATCCTCCCTGATGAGAGCATTTACCGTTCTGGCGTGTTTCTCCAGCTCAGCTATTATCTCTTTTAAGTGTAGTGTCATGGCCTGGTCCTCATGTAACTCAGAACCCACTACCTTATTCTCATCAGTCAGTATCTTTCTTAACTGTGTTTTCAAACCATTGATCTGGGTTTGCAGCTCCACATCATCCAGTGTGTTGATGACAGAAGTTCCTGTATTAAAAGCTGTGAAAATATCATTTACTGCACCCCTTCTTTGTCTCCCTATTCTGTCCAAGACCTCGTGTGGTGTGGTGTACAATTCAGCTCTTTCGACATCGGCAAAGTCGAATTCGTAAAACTGTTTAAACATGTTTGTTAACAGGACCTCGTATAATTGCTCCGTTTCCTTGGGGCACCACGCGGGCAATCTTAACTCGGTGAGGTTTAAAATCACCGAAGCCACCACGTAGTGGACCCCTTGGTACAGTACCTGACCTGTGGGTACCAATACCAATCCATTCCCGGGTCCTTTTGTCGTGGTAGGGCACCCTTCCTTGAGGGTTTTAGCTACTGGAACTGTGGGCAGGGGCTTGCGGGGTCGGGTGATGAGCTCGGTGGCGTTTACTGGGATCTGAGAGTATGGGACTCCGCACACCCGTGTGCTGACGTCCCACCTCATTCCTTGTCCAGCATCCTGCCACTGTCTTTGGAAAAAGATGGAGACGCCTGTGGGCAAGCGTGTTCTGAACCCCACTAACAGATGTAGATCCCCTCATCTGGTTCCCACCATTTGTCCCAACAGACACGCAACCCCCCATGAGTTCCCGTTATTGTCCGATGGGTGTTATTACCCAATCTCTCCCATTCCACCGTGGAATTCTTCATGGTGCTGCTCAACTTGCGCAGCCACCATCAGCGGTCCAAAGGTACATGTCCCAAACAGTTCAAGCAAATCTTCTTGCCCACGGTGACGCTGATCCTGGGTGCAATGTTCCGCACCCTGGGGCACATCAGAGACGTTTCTTTGTATGCAAACCCCGTCTGGCTGGAGTATTCAGTAGAGTTCGACCCCAGCCAGCCTGGCCATCTCCCTTCATGGAAGTAGGCAGCAGTCTCTTCAGTGTCCCGTGAGCCGGTTCCGTCAGTCGCGATGGGGCCTCTATTTCCAGAGCACCCGTAGATCGTGGAGTCCTTGGTGCGGCCCTGATAGGCCAAGCTCCATCCGACCATCACGAACGCGACGAGGATCCCTCTCATCTTTCTCCTGGTTCCTGCAATAAATCAAACAATATAGCCAGGCTCCTGAGAGATTCTGGCTTAGGTGACGGCATGATCGGGTTTTTCGACCTCGATCCAAAAACACACACATACTGGGCAGGTTTAAAACTACTTAAAACTCTAATCATTAATATATTTACACACCTTAAACTTAAACCTAACCTATGTACAGCGCCGCCCGTCCCCGGGCAGCTTGCCTAATCCCTGATTAGACTGCAGCTTGCCGCTCCCTGTGGTGGGGCTGCAGTGACCTGTGGCTCTGGTTCCCCGCAGCCTTTTGCTGTTAATCGGGGACTGTGTTTTTTCATGGATTTCTGAAGTCGGCGTTTACTGAGAACGGGGGACTCGGGCCAAGGTTTTACTGGCTGAGGCGTACGAGTCGACCTGCGAAAAGGTGCTTTGGGCGTGGCTCCCTTAGCGAGTGGACCTTCGGGTGGGACCTTAGCTCTCACAGTCCGTGGCTCTTCCACGACTGTAGGCTTCGGCTCCCTCCCCTCAGGCTCCGCCCCTTCGGGAATTGGGCCTGTGGCAGACGGCTCCTCCTCACCTGTCCCGACAGGTGGAGGATCTCTGCCCCCAATTTCTACCTCCCCCACGCTTGAGTCGAGGACGGGACCTCCGTCCTCCGACTCCACCTCCTCCAGAATCGTATCGAGGGCGGGACCTTGTTGTTCGGGCCCCTCCTCGTCCGAGTCCCAGGCCATCGGGGAAAGCTCCCCCCAGGTGGGCGGGACTGCTTCTCCTTCCAAGCAGGCTACAACGCCAGCTTGTGTGGTCTGTGACTCATTGCGCGCCTCAGGCTGAGGATCTTTATCCTCAGACCTGGCTTCGGTTGCTGATGCTCTTGCACCCGGTTTAAACAGTTTGCACCGATTGACGTGAAACCATTTTCAAACCCTTAGCTGACCCTCTAAACTGCCAGCCCTCGCTGTTAACCTAGCGTTCTCCTCCCTTAAAGCCTGCTCAACTAACTTAGCCTTCCCAACCTGGCACCGCAGGTATTCCTCCATTTTACAGGAGGTCTCTTCCTGTGCGTGTCTTTCTGGGGGACACAGGTCGACAGGCTGTGCTGGCTCTAGTCATTTGGGCAGAGCGGCCGGGGTTTTGGGAACGACAAGACCAGTGGTGACGGCTATATTCCCCTGCGAAATCATAAGAGACCGCATTGTCTCTGATGTGCCTCAATAAATCTGAGACTCGATGTTAGCGAAACAAAACAAGGCTTTTATTGACTTAGAAGGTAACACACAGAGGAGAATGTATCTTCCATCCAGAGGTCTGCCGTACTGGATGTGCTGCAGGCTGGGCCAGCTTACATAGGAGCCAGGTATGGGCGGAGCCCTACACACAGTACAATACAATGGAAATGAAACTGAAACCAACCACAGTCACAGGCAGAGAAATACTGATGAGTGATGAATGGAATATTTCATCACAGTCTCTAAAATTGATTCAATCGCAGCGGGATTCATAACTGCACCAGCTCCTTGTGCTGGGGCGGGGGCTACAGCTGGGGTTTGGGCTGGTGCTGGGGCGGCGGTCTGGGCTTGGGCTTGGGCTGTGGGAAATCTCCCTTTATTATCCTTCCATGGATTTCTACAGTCCTTGCGCCAATGTCCATCCTTCCCACACCCGTAGCAATTGAGCTTGGCTTGGACAGGGCTATTCCCCTCCTGACGCCACTCCTTCTGGCTTGGGGCTGCGGGTTTTGCCTCATGCACCTTTCCTTTCTGGGGAGGTGTTTCCTGACCTCTACAATTCTTGTATGCCACATTAAGTTGACGGAGTACCGTCTCCTCCGTGACACCGGAACCTTGGGGATCAAACCATGACCTGGCTGGGGCCCGTATCTCTGGCAAACTGTTGGTGACCAAACAACGGAGCCAATGAACCCGCTGTTCGTCGCTCATTGCAGCCCGTTCAGGCATACCCGGACAGCTGCGTCGATATACTGGCCACAGCCTTTCTGTGAAAACCCGTTGGGGTTCTCCAGATAGCTGCACGGTCCCTTCTACACAGTCAAACGGATTACCGTCGTCCACTCCCACTACTTCTAAAACTTCCTCCCTGAGATCCGCATACCCTTTCCGTCCCATCTTACCATCTTCTGAGAGGCACTGAAGGATTGTGGAATCCAGGGAGAAAAGCAACAGTTTGACCTGTTCCTGATCATCACAGTCATTAATGGCTGCTGTTTCCTCTATCTCTCTGAAATGAATCGAGGGATCTCCCTTCACTGTGAGTCGTGTGAGGTGGCTCACTATGGACCTTAATTGTGGGGCAGCGTAGGGCACCACGAGCTGGTTCTGGTGGGTTCCGACACTGCCATCGGCAGCGTTGGGACCGAACCTCTGGTGCCGAGTGGGACACATCGGTGCCGGTCCCGTCTTTGCTACCAGTGGTTCTTCCTCACACTCCACCTCGGCTACCTCCTCTTTCGCTACCCCCTCCTTTTCCGACCAAGTCTCACTATAGCTCAGCGGTGCTGAGGGCTCGGTGGCTGGTACCACAATTACCTCAGCTGGAATCGGCTGTTTTGATTCCTTTAAAAAGTCCATGTGACTAGCTTTCGGGCTGACGAGACACACCATGCCTCTTGCCTTAACCAGGGCCATTCTTAGGTCCTCTATGGTCTTTTGGCAGGGGCCGTGGTCTGTGCTCTCAAACCCGTGCTCGAGGGCTAGCTTGTAAACTGCCTTAACCTCTACTACTCTCTCCTCCGGCGCTCTTAGCTGTTGTGCGAGGCGGGCGCTTTTCTCCCATATCCTCGTTTCATTGATCTTTGCCTCAGTAACCTGGCACTCCAGGTACTCTATCCTAGCCTGATGTTGACTAGCTACCACTTGGCGTTCCTGATTCAGCGCCTGAAGCGCTGTGATGAGTTTTTCCCCACCCATGGCCTTTTCCTCTATCTCTGCTGCCTGGGTTGTGATCTTGGCTGCCTGTGCTGCAACGACCCGGTCCAAGATCTGGACCTGCTTCTTGTAACACATCAGCCACACTGCCTTCTCCACTGACTTCTTATGCTCTTTGCTCTCTGTCCACCTGATGGCTGCGTCCACCGGACGCCCATCCAGCAAGAGATCGGAAATCCACTGTTTAGTGAGATTTACCTTGCCAAAGACATAATCCGCTATCCTCTCGTCCATTGCATTTTGACCATTCAAACTTGGATCTACTACATTGCAATCCTGCTGCCAGAATCCTGCCGCAGTCGCCATTTTCTGTAAGGGGTTTTCTTTGAGAGCTTTCCCTGAGGTTTCTCTCTCTAGAGGCCTCTCTCTCTTGCACAGTAAAACCTTGAGTGGTTTGACCCACTCGCCCCTTAGATTCTATACTCTGGACTTAGGTGCAGGAACTACAATGTAGAGAAAACTCTTGTAGACCAAGTTTGATGAAATAAAATGAAATTTTATTGCATAAGGAAAAATATCAAATCAAATGCAAGCAGATTAGTGAGTACATGGGAGGGAAAAACATACAAACAAATCATAATGACACAGTACTAACTAAAGCAAATACAGGCATCTTATATTCTACAAAGATCATTATGAAATAAGGAAACACACGGAACATCGAGGGACAACAACTCATGTTAATTGTACCCTTAAATCCACCCCCTTATTAAACCTATCTAGATCTGATTGTGAAGGGCCAGAAACATGCTCACCAATCCCACTAGGAAGTGCAAGGTTTTGAAATCGAGTCTGTGTTTGGTCCTTTCAGGCGTTTCACCTCCACGTGGATCGTGGAGCCCCTGCGAGCTGCGCCACGCTTCTCTCCTGAGGTGGGGGTCGGGGGCGGCTGGACACTGGCGGGCCTGGATGTCGCGGGGTCGAGGATCGTCGGGCGACCCTGGTCAGAGGAGCCTTGGGCTGGCTCCCATCGCTTCTTCAGTTTATTTTTATCTCTTCTCCTTCCAACCGGGGTGGCTGGAAGGTTTCTTCTCTTGGGGTTTTTATTTTTTTGTCTCTTCTCCCAAGTTGGGTCGATGGCCTCTCGTTCCGGCAAAGGCCCGGGGATGGTCGATGATCTCCCAATGTGTTTCCCCGGGGCAGGACGTCGGCTTCGAGACGGCCTTCTCGATGTTGGCTTGGTTCTTCTTCCTTCTCCGAGTGCCTGCTTCTTCTTCTGAGTGTCCGGATTCAAAACTGCACTCAAGCTGCCCCAACTGCCGAAAAGTCTTCCAGATATACTTTTCTTCCAGAAACTTCCGTCTCCCGCCCAAAATCAGGTTAGTCTTTGTTTAACTTTTGGCGGGCTGGGAGCACAGCGGGGTAGTTATTATATTTTAAAATGTTTTAAACGGCCGGTAAAGGCCCATCTCTGGTCTGGAATTACCTTCATTGTTTTTAATGTCCTGCTGATCTCGTTATCTAGTCCTGGGTGCTGTTCTCATGAATATGAAATTGTCCCCTTTTATCTGGGTGAACATTTAGATGGCCTCTGTCTCCAGGCTTATCTTGACTGGATCTGCATCTAATCCATATGCATACGTGTGGGTCTGGTTTCGTCCTCTCAGAAATGGCTTCCAGAACTTGCTGTAGGTTGAATCCACAAAGTTGTCTGAGGTTGCACAGGAACCATTTTAAAGTGTCCCAATAAGCTGGTCACATGGTATGGCGGCCATTTTGTATGCCCCTTTTTCTGGGCTTCTTTTGAAACAGTCTTAAAAATCATGGCCTCTTCTGCCATTTGACCCTTATTAATACAAAGTCCAATTTTGCGAATCCTACAGTCTTACCGTTGGTCCTAATGGGGATCTGAGCCAGCCAGTCAAAAAGCACGGGGTATTTCCCACACGAGCTTAAGACTGGTAGGATTATGCGGACCCCACCCATATGCCAGCCCCGGTGCTCACGAAAGGTGAGCCCAGAGAGGTGAACCGGGACAGCTTCGTCAGGAATCTGTTTGAACACCTTAAACAGATTCACTGGCAGGCTGCTAGCAACATGGGGAAACAGCACCGGAGTAACCGACTTCTGCTAGAACCCCGCAGGCACCACGAGTGGGAGATAGGGGATCAGGTAATGGTGAGGAACTTTGCCTGGTTAGGGAGTTTTGACCCATTGTACATGGGGCCGTACAGCATTGTAGACAAGGCCAGCCCCATGGTCTATGCCATAAAAGATGCCCCGCCGCACAAAGTGGTTCCACATTAATTAATGTAAACTGTTTAAACCCAAGAAAAGGGAACGGCCAGCAAGGGTGAACCGCACTAAAGATAGAGATCCTCAGCCAGCAGCTGTGGCAGACTCACAGACCGCACCGGTGGGGGCAGTGGCTTGTGTCATTGGAGGGGCCGTCCCACCTATTATTTGGGACACGCCCCCAGTAGCCAGATCCTTAAGAAGTCATCCTTGCATACCACAGCCAAAACTACCATGGTCACCAGTGTACCAGTTTAAACAGTTCAGCCTCAGAGGGGTCGCAACCCAAAAAGGAATGCCCAAGGTCAGGGATCAATCTAAGGACAGCGATCCCCAGCCTGCAGCCTCCAACGGTGAGGGACTCACAGGAGAGGTAGCGTTGGGCAAGGAAAGCAAGAGGGGTCCCCAGCCTGCAGCTTCAGGTTGCGAGGAACCCACAGGACAGGACAGGGACTCGGCAGCCACACAGAAGGGGGCAATGTGCTGCAGTACAGGAGGGCACATTCCCCTGATCATCTGGGATTCAGGGAAACTCCCAGTTGTTTTAAGAAGTACTCTTCGGGTCCGGCGGCACAGACCACCTTACGCCCAGGCATACAAGCTGCCCAGAGGCCGCAAAAGACAGAGGCCAAACAGGAATTAACCTGGCCGTCCAGAGACGGGCGGCAGATGTACATAGCTTCTCTGATGAATTTTAAGTGTGTTTTATAGTTTTGATAGTTTTAGGTTTACTATCATTTAATTAGTTATGATAAGTTTAAGTTTTCAAGACTCGGTAACTGTGTCAAGTCAGAGAACCTTCTAGGGACATGGCTATCTGTTTTGTGTGTCCCTACAGAGAGGAAATCTGCATGAGGAGGGTTTTGCTCCTGCTCGCCCTGGTAGGGGTGAGCATCGGTGACCGATGTGACGTGGAGGACTCCCACATCTATGGGTGCTCGTGAGAGAGATTGCCGATCGTTACCGCTGGGGGTGGCGAACCGGGTGTGGAGGAGCTCGCTATTTACTTCCATTAGGGAAGGTGTCCAGGGTGGCTGGGGTCTAACTCGACATGATACTCCAGCTAGACCGGGTTCACCTACGGGGAGGCCTCCATCCCGTGCCCCAGGGTACAGGACGTTGCTACAAGGGTCAGCGTCACTGAGGGGAAACGTGTGTGCCTCACATGTAAAGGACAGATTCCCCTGGCTAGGTGGTGTTGGCTCAGGAAGCTGAGCAGGGACATAGGGGGCCGTACAGCTGACTGGGAACGGCTGGGGAACGACACCCACCAGACGAGCATAGGGACCCAAGGGGGAGTGAGTGTGTGTTGGGGTAGGTGGTGGGATTCGGAACAGGGAATCTATATCTGCATGTGGGGCTCAGAGAGCGCCTGCCCCACAGGCATATCCATCAACTTCTCCAGACAATGGTATAATGTATGTATCTTTAAGGGGGGGAACTACTTTTTACAGCTCCTGTATCCTGTAGTACCAGCAGTGACCACACCTGTATATAAACCCTGAGTAGTGATCTGTACAGTCAGTTGCAGTTTGAACCCTCATTCAGTAAACACCTGTTGATCGTTCCCTGCAGTCTGTTGTTTGATTATTGAAGGACACAACATTAAGATACACGGATGTAACATTGGCAACGACGCAGATTCGAACCTACCTGCAACTCTGCATCACCTCCCAGGGATTCGCTCTTGGAGAACAGTGGAAGGAGGTCGAGCTCAGAAGCACGGACGTCGACCATGGGCAACCTCCCAGTCATCCAGCGGAGATTTGAGCATCGCAGGGGAGGCTGTCGAGAGCCAGGCTTGGCTTTCCAGACACGGTGGTCCAGCGAAACGGGCTGGCAACAGGTACTGCGCAGAACCTTCCCGGACAGCGGCAGCTAGAGCCGACCGAGCGGCACAGAAAAAGGCCGAGCAGCGTCGACGGGGAAGAGAGAGAGGGCAGAGCGCACAGGGCACAGCCGGTGTTCAGGACCGAGCGGCGTCAACGGGGAGAGAGATGAGAGAGAGCAGAGCGCAGCCGGTGTTCAAGGGCCGAGCAGCGTCAACGGGGGAGAGAGGCGCGCAGGAAAACGGGAGGCGCTGCCATTGCCACGAGGACCGCAGAGAGCGGCATTGGTAGCAGCACAGGAGCAGCGCACGAAACCCACAGGGCGTCGCCATTTGCCACGAGGACCACCGAGAGCGGCGTTGGCAGCAGCGTAGGAGACGTGATTTTAAGCCGCAGCGGGGAAGAAAAGAAAGCGTGGGAGACGCCATTTTAAGCTGCAGCGGGGAAGAAAGGAAAGCGCGGGAGACGCCATTTTAAGCCAGTCTAACCACACCCAGAAATGCCGAAGAGTGGCAGTATCACAGCGTTCGACAATGAAGTCGAAGATTGGATGACATATGTCGAACGCATAGAAGTATACTGCAAGGCGAATGAAGTGCCAGATGACAAGAAAGCGCTGGTATTGTTGAATTCAATGGGTGCAAAAACGTATGGCTTACTACGAAACCTAGTAACCCCAGAGAAGCCAGTAGAAAAGGATTTTGAAAACATAGTGTCAATCCTACAGGACCACTTAAACCCCACACCGCTGCTGATAAGCAGAAAGATTTAAGTTTCACAAAAGGAACCAGCATAAAGATGAAAGTAATGCTAAGTATTTAACGGAACTGCGCAAGCTATCGAAACACTGCCAGTTTGGAACGGGACTAGCAGATACTTTAAGGGACAAGTTTGTGTGTGGGCTTCAAAGTGAAGGAACCCAGAAACGGCTTCTATCAGAAAAGGATCTTACACTGGACAAGGCTTTCAGCATTGCAGTATCACACGAAGCAGCAGCACGGGGCGCGGCAGAGATACAACGGAGACCGCAAGAATATGGCACAAATGAAATGTCATACAGAACAGTGAAGTGCTATCGCTGCGGCAGAACAACACACGACCATAATGATTGCTGGTTCAAGGACAAAGTGTGCAGACAGTGTGGAAAAGTAGGACACATAGCAAGAGTCTGCAGGTCGGGAAAGAAAACCAGCAGCAAAAAATCTCCACAGGAGAAGTACAAGAAGGTACATAAGGTGACGGAGAGTAGTTCAGACGAACAGAAGAGTGATACAGACTCCGGAAGCAAGGAGCTGGGTTGTCTGAAACTACATAATGTGATCAAAACGGAGGATCACCAAACTATCTGGGTCACGCTCAAGATAGCAGGAGTCCAAGTGAAAATGGAATTGGACACAGGATCAGCCCTAACAGTCATAAACCGAAGGGACTACAAGCGGCTATTCTCACATATGCCCTTGAGAGATACAAAGATTGTCTTGAAGACGTACACGGGGCAAAAAGTCTACCCCAAAGGAAAAATAAGGGTGAACGTTATATATAACGGCAAGGAAACACCAAAAATGGACCTATATGTATTGCCAGATGGAGGACCACCACTACTAGGACGTGAATGGATCCGGAAGATACAGCTAGATTGGCATTCCATACAAGCACTGACTGTAGATGCCAAAAAGGATGACGACGTCACACCTGGACGACTGTCAAAAATGCTAACTGATGCACAAGAAGTGTTCCAGCAGGGACTCGGAACACTAAAAGGCATAACAGCGATGATCAAAATAGAGGAAAATGCAAGCCCAAAGTTCTTTATGGTACCTTATGCGATCCGCCCAGCCGTCGAAGCAGAGCTGGAAGGTTTGGAACGTTCAGGAGTACTGTCCAAAGTGGACTGGAGCGAGTGGGCTACACCCATCGTTCCTGTAATGAAGAGGTCGCTGAGTAATACGCCTGGGGAACCAAAGAAGGTTCGCATCTGTGGGGACTTTAAGGTGACAGTGAACCCAGTCCTTCACACTGTACAATATCCGCTTCCGCGGATTGAAGATATTTTCGCCTTGCTATCTGGAGGGAAACGCTTCACTAAGATTGATCTGGCCCAGGCGTACCTGCAAATGGAGGTAGAAGAAGCCTCGAAACAGTACCTCACGATCAACACTCATAAAGGTCTCTACCAATACAACCAGCTGGTGTTCGGGGTAGCATCAGCTCCGGCTATTTGGCAAAGGGCAATGGAACAAGTCCTGCAAGGGATTCCAGGGACCCAGTGTTATTTGGACGACATCCTGGTCACGGGCGAAAATGACAGTGATCACCTCGCCAACCTGGAGCAGGTGCTCACTAGATTGAAGGAATATGGGCTCCGAGCTAATCGCCACGCATGCGAGTTTTTCCAGAAGCAGATCTCGTATTGTGGCCACGTTATTGATAAAGAGGGGTTACAGAAGTCCCCTGAAAAGATTGAGGCAGTAGTCAAGGCTCCAGCACTGGAAAATGTTTCAAAACTGAGGTCGCTCCTCGGGCTGGTGAACTACTACCATAAGTTCTTACCGAATTTGTCTACCGCACTACACCCACTGAACACCCTACTGCAAACGGGGGCACCATGGAAGTGGAGTGACGAATGTAAACGAGCTTTCCAGAAAAGCAAAGCATTGATCAGATCAAAAGAGGTGTTGGCTCATTTCAACCCAGCACTACCAATTCGGTTGGCATGTGATGCATCACCCTATGGCATTGGAGCGGTGCTGTCGCACAAATTCCCGGATGGCTCGGCGAGGCCAGTAGCCTTTGCGTCTCGGTCACTAACCTCAGCCGAGCATAACTACGCCCAGATTGACAGGGAGGCCCTCAGCCTAGTGTGGGGAGTGAAAAAGTTCAATCACTATCTGCACGGGCAGAATTTCACCTTGCTGACTGACCACCAACCACTTGTCTCCATCTTTAATCCAAAGAAGGGCATTCCGGTGTTGACTGCGCAACGGCTACAACGATGGTCCCTTTTTCTAGGGGCGCACCAATATGAAATCGAGTATAAGGGCACGAAACAGCATGGAAATGCTGATGGGCTATCACGCCTGCCACTGCCTACTGCGGAGGAAGCACCAGCAGTGGATCCTGTCGAAATATTTCATTCAACTATAATTGAATGCTTGCCAGTAACTAATGCTGGTATAGAGAAGGAGACCCGAAATGACCCGACGCTGTCTCGGGTATATGATTTGACGGTGAAGTGATGGCCAGCACATGGCGACGCACTGCTGCCAGCATTCTCATCCAGAAGAGAACAGCTGTCAGTATGCCAGGGGACATTGATGTGTGGATCCCGAGTGGTAATTCCACCCAAGTTAAGGGAGAATGCTCAATGAGCTTCACGAAGATCATCTGGGAGGGGTGAAAATGAAAAGCCTTGCTAGGGCTTATGTGTGGTGACCGGGGATCGATCAGCAAATCGAGGACCTGACAAAGAGCTGCTCAGGATGCCAGAAGGTCCAAAATGCACCACCACATGCCCCTCTACACCCATGGGAGTGGCCCTCATCTCCATGGCAACGGGTGCATATTGATTTTGCTGGTCCATTCATGGACTCAATGTTTTTAATAGCCGTGGATGCGCACTCGAAATGGCCTGAGGTGATCAAAATGTCCTCCACCACCACGGAGAAAACTATTGCAGTCCGACGGACCATTTTTGCCAGGAACGGCTTGCCAGAGCAGATTTGCTCTGATAACGGACCACAGTTTGTGTCCGAAGAGTTTCGAAGATTTATGAGAAGGAATGGGGTAAGGCATTACACATCCGCCCCGTATCATCCAGCCACAAATGGATTGGCTGAGAGGTTCGTACAAACCTTTAAAAAAGCAGTAAATGCCATGTGCGATGACGACATTCCACTGCAGCATAAGGTGGACAATTTCCTGTTAGCCTACAGAAATTAGACACATGCAGTCACCAACCAGGCCCCGGCCATGATGTTCTTTAACCGAAGGTTGAGATCTCGTCTGGATTTGCTCAGACCAAATGTACGAAGAGATGTTGAGAGTAAGCAACTCCAGCACATCAATGAGAAGCCGACAAGGAGCTTCAATGTAGGGCAACCAGTCTTGGCCCGCGACTACCGAACAGAGAAATGGCAACCAGGAACGATATGCACACGGCAGGGGCCACTAATGTACACAGTGGATGTTGGGGAGAACATTGTGAGACACCAGGCTGACCAGATCCTAGAGTCACAGGAACGAGTCAACTCCATGTCTCGGCCATACGTACCCGGTGTGGAATGCAACGTACAGGTCGCATCTACCTCAGAAACAATAGCATTGGAAGCTGATGCATCAACTGACGACAGGGTGTTAGAATCGCCTCCGCACCAAGAGCGAGACACTCGGGAAAGGTGTTATCCAGAAAGAATCAGGAAGCCTCCCCAAAGACTGAATTTATAAATAGACTATTTTCAGTTAATGTTGCATGTTAAAAGTGTTAATTGTAATTAGTTTGATATTTAATTGTTAAATGAGTGTTATGGTACTGTTAACCTAAAAGGGGAGGAATTGTAATGTATGTACCTTTAAGGGGGAGAACTACTTTTTACAGCTCCTGTATCCTGTAGTACCGGCAGTGACCACACCTGTATATAAACCCTGAGTCGTGATCTGTACAGTCAGTTGCAGTTTGAACCCTCATTCAGTAAACACCTGTTGATCGTTCCCTGCAGTCTGTTGTCTGATTATTGAATGACACAACATTAAGATACACGGATATAACAATGGCAAGATGCCGGGAAGGGGATGGGGGTGTGATTCTAGCCTGCATGCGTATGCGGTCCCAAACTCCCCGATCCCAGTCAACGCCACCGAACTCATAGCACACACCTGAAAGCGCCTGCCATAGATTCATAGATTCATAGAAGATAGGAGCAGGAGTAGGCCATTCGGCTCCTCGAGCCTGCTCCACCATTCAATGCGATCATGGCTCATCATCCAAATTCAGTACCCAGTCCCTGCTTTCTCCCCATACCCCTTGATCCCTTTAGCCTTAAGAAATATATCCAACTCCTTCTTGAATATATTTAATGAACTGGCCTCCACCGCCTTCTGAGGTAGAGAGTTCCACAGGTTCACCACTCTCTGGGTGAAGAAATTCCTCCTCATTTCTGTCCTAAATGGCCTACCCTTTATCCTTAGATTGTGTCCCCTGGTTCTGGACTCCCCGACCATCGGGAACATCCTTCCTGCAACTAGTCTGTCCAGTCCTGTCAGAATTTTATAAGTTTCAATGAGATCACCTCTCATTCTTCTAAACTCCAGCGAGTACAAGCCCAATCGACCCAATCTCTCCTCATACGTCATTCCTGCCATCCCTGGTATCAGCCTGGTGAATCTTCGCTGAACTCCTTCCATGGCAAGAACATCCTTCCTCAGATAAGGCGACCAAAACTGCACACAATTCTCAAGATGTGGTCTCACCAAGGCCCTGTATAACTGCAGCAAGACATCCTTGTTCCTGTATTCAAACCCTCTCGCTACGAAGGCCAACATATCTTTTGCCTTCTTAACCGCCTGCTGCACCTGCATGCTTACCTTCAGTGACTGGTGCACAAGGACACCCAGGTCTCGTTGCACTTCCCCTTCTCCCAATCTATTACCATTCAGATAATAATCTGCCTTCCTGTTTTTGCCACCAAAGTGGATAACCTCACATTTATCCACGTTATATTGCATCAGCCATGTTTCTTCCCAATCACCAACCTGTCCAAATCATTCTGGAGTTTCTCGGCATCCTCCTCACAGCACACACGCCCACCCAGCTTTGTGTCATCTGCATATTTGGAGATATTACATCTAGTTCCCTTGTCTAGATCATTAATATGTATTGTGAATAGCTGGGGTCCAAGGACCGATCGCTGCGGTACCCCACTAGTCACTGCCTGCCACTCGGAAAAAGACCCGTTTATTCCAACTCTTTGCTTTCTGTCTGCCAACCAGTTCTCTATCCAAGTCAATACCTTGCCCCCAATCCCATGTGCCTTAACTTTACACGCTAATCTCTTATGCGGGACCTTATCGAAAGCCTTCTGAAAGTCCAAATACACCACATCCACTGGTTATCCCTTATCTATTTTACCAGTTACATCCTCAAAAAATTCCAGTAGATTAGTCAAGCACGATTTACCTTTTGTGAATCCATGTAGACTTTGTCCGATCCTGTCACTGTTTTCCAAGTGCTCTGCTATTACATCTTTTATAATGGACTCTAGCATTTTCCCCACTACCGATGTCAGGCTTATGTCTGTAATTCCCCGTTTTCTCCCTACCAACTTTTTTGAATAGTGGGATAACTTTAGCTACCCTCCAATCCATGGGTACTGTTCCAGATTCCATCGACTGTTGGAAGATGATCAGCAATGCATCTACTATTTCTAGGGCCACTTCCTTAAGTATCCTAGGATGTAGATTATCTGGCCCTGGGGATTTATCGCCCTTCAATCCCATCAATTTCCCTAACACCATTTCCCTACAAATACTGATTTCTTTCAGTTCCTCCCTTTCATCAGACCCTATGTTCCCCGACATCTCTGGGAGGTTATTTGTGTCCTCCTTTGTGAAGACAGAACCAAAATATGTATTTCGTTGGTCTGCCATTTCTTTGTTCCCCATTATAAATTCCCCTGATTCTGACTGCAAGGGACCTACGCTTGACTTCACCAATCTTTTTCTCTTCACCTATCTATAAAAGCTTTTACAGTCAGTTTTTATGTTCCCTGCAAGCTTACTCGTATATTCTATTTTCCCTTTCTTAATTAATCCCTTTGTCCTACTTTGTTGAATCCTAAACTGCTGCCAATCCTCAGGTTTACTGCTTTTTCTGGCCAATTTATATGTCCTCTCCTTGGATCTTATGCTATCCCTAATTTCCCTTGTTATCCACGGTTGAGTCACCTTTTTTGTTTTATTTTTATGCCAAACTGGGAGGAACAAATTCTGTAGTTCATCCATGCGGTCATTGAATATTTGCCATTGCCTATCCACTGTCAACCCTTTGAGTGACATTCCCCAATCAATCCTACCCAACTCACGCCTCAGACCACCGTAGTTTCCTTTTTTTAAATTTAGTACCCTAGTCTCTGAGCTGACTACTTCATTCTCCATCTTAATGAAGAATTCGATCATATTATGATCGCTCCGACCCAAGGGGCGTCGTACAACACGATTGCTAATTAATCGTTTCTTGTTACATAATACCCAGTCTAAGATGGCCTGATCTCTGGTTGGCTCCTCAACATATTGGTCCAGGAAATCATCCTGTAAACACTGCAGGAATTCCTCCTCCACAATATTGTTACTAATTTGGTTAGCCCAATCTATATGTAGATTAAAGTCACCCATGATGACTGCTGTGCCCTTATTGCATGCTTCTCTAATTTCCCTTTTAATGACATCCCCAACCTCCGCATTACTATTTGGAGGTCTATATTCCACTCCCACTAACGTTTTCTGTCCCTTGGTATTGCTCAGTTCTACCCATACAGATTCCTCATCATGAGAGCTATTATCCTTCGTTACAATTGTGTTAATCCCTTCTTTAACCAGCAATGCTACCCCACCTCACTTTCCTTTTTGTCTATCTTTCCTGAATATTGAATACCCCTGGATGTTGAGTTCATAGCCTTGGCCACCCTGGAGCCATGTTTCCATAATCCCAATCAAATCATATTTGTTTACCTCTATTTGCGCAGCTAATTCATCCACCTTATTACGAATGCTCCTCGCATTAAGACACAAAGCCTTCAGGCTTGTTTTTGTAATGCTCTTAGACCTATTAGAATTATTATTTAATGTGGCGATGTTTGATCTAAACCGTTGATTTCTCTGACTGCCTCTTTTGCTTTTCTCCTTCCTATCTTTTGCTTTTATCCTTGTTTCCCTTTCCTCTGTCCCCCTGCTCAGGTTCCCAACCCCCTGCCATTTTAGTTTAAACCCTCCCCCAGAGCACTAGCAAACTCTCCCCCTAGGACATCGGTCCCCGCCCTGCCCAGGTGCAAACCGTCCAGTTTCAACTGGTCCCACCTCCCCCAGAACCAGTTCCAATGTCCCAGGAATTTGAATCCCTCCCCCTTACACCAGTCCTCTAGCCACTAACAATTACCTATCAATTCAGTCCATGAAAAGCGACGAGTTAAGTTAGTAACTATAGGTTTTTATTGACTAAATAACAGAGCCCACCCTCGTGGGTGATCGGATCCAACAAGGAGGAATACCAGCCAGTCGACCACCTTTATACCTGGGCAAGCAGGCGGAGCCATGGGCGGAGGTGACCTTGTGTAGCGATACAACAGTGCAAACAGTGATAACCATAGTGTAACGATATAAACAGTGATAACCATAGTGTAACGATAGTGAACGATAAAAGTGGTTTACCACATTCACCCCTTGTTTAAATTTGAGTCCGGCGGGGTGAAGTGTACTACCAGTTCGGGTATGTCAGTCTGTCCGGAGGCCTCGTAAGCCTTTCTGATCGGCGCAGCAGTGGCGGCGGTGATGCAGTATCCGATGTTAATGCTGGTGTCTGCGTGGTCGGCGAAGGATCGTGGGGTTCCGGCATGCCGTCTACCTGGGCTGGATTTGGGGGGGTGGTGGGGGGTAACGGTGGTGTCTCAGGGATGCCCGAGGGTGCGAGGTCTCGTAAGGAGACTGTGTCCTCCCGCCCGTCTGGGTATGCCACATAGGAGTACTGGGGGTTGGCGTGCAGGAGGTCCACCCTCTCGACCAGGGGGTCCATTTTATGGGCCCTCACGTGCTTTCACAGCAAGACGGGCCCTGGAGAAGTCAGCCATGTTGGTAGCGAGGTTCCCGTAGTCGACTTCCTGGGGAAAACAAACATTCGTTCATGGGGGGTGGCGTTAATGGCAGTGCAAAGCAGTGACCGGATGGAATGCAGCGCTGCCGGGAGGACTTCCTGCCAGCGAGAGGTTGGGAGGCCCTTAGACTTTAAGGCTAAGAGAACGGCCTTCCAGACAGTCGCGTTCTCTCTTTCCACCTGGCCATTCCCTCAGGGGTTGTAGCTGGTGGTCCTGCTTGCAGCAATACCTCTCGCTAGTAGGAACTGGCGAAGTTCCTCGCTCATGAAGGATGAGCCCCGGTCGCTATGTATATAGTTCGGGAACCCGAACAAGGCGAAGAGGTCGTTCAGGCATTTGATGACCGTGGTACTGGTCATGTCTGGGCAGGGGAAGGCAAAGGAGAAACGGGAGTACTCATCAATAATGTTGAGGAAGTACACATTACGGTCAGAGGACGGGAGGGGCCCCTTAAAATCGATGCTCAAGCGCTCGAAGGGGCGGGTGGCCTTGATCAGGCTTGCTCTGTCCGGCCTAAAGAAATGCGATTTGCATTCAGCACAGGTTTGGCAGTTCCTGGTCATGGTCCTGACCTCCTCGATGGAGTAGGGCAGGTTGCGGGCCTTAATGAAGTGGTAAAGTCTGGTGACCCCGGGGTGGCAGAGGTCATTGTGGAGGGTCTGCAGTCTATCAATTTGCGCGTTGGCGCATGTACTTCGTGATAGAGCGTCTGGGGGTTCGTTCAGTTTACCAGGCCGGTACAAGATATCATAATCATAGGTGGAGAGCTCGATTCTCCACCTCAAGATCTTGTCGTTCTTGATTTTGCCCCTCAGCTTGTTATTAAACATAAAAGCGACCGAACGCTGGTCGGTGAGGAGGGTAAATCGTTTGCCTGCCAGGTAATGCCTCCAGCGTCGTACTGCCTCCACGATCGCCTGGGCCTCCTTCTCGACCGAAGAGTGTCGGATCTCAGGGCCCTGGAGGGTCCTTGAGAAGAAGGCCACAGGTCTCCCCTCCTGGTTAAGGGTTGCAGCTAGGGCGAAGTCGGATGCATCGCTCTCCACTTGGAAAGGGATAGACTCATCCACCGCATGCATTGTGGCCTTAGCAATGTCTCCCTTTATGAGGGAGAAGGCTGCGCATGCTTCTGCCGTCAGGGGGAAGGAGGTGGACTTCATGAGGGGTCTGGCTTTGTCCGCATAATTGGGCACCCATTGGGCATAGTAGGTGAAGAGCCCCAGGGTTCCCTTCAGTGCCTTTGGACAGTGGGGGAGGGGAAGCTCCATGAGGGGGCGCATTCTTTTGGGGTCGGGGCCGATGACTCCGTTCTCTACTACGCAGCCGAGGATGGCAAGACGCGAGGTGTTAAACACACATTTCTCCTTATTGTAGGTGAGGTTCAGCCGTTGGTCCGTACGGAGGAATCTCTCCAGATTAACATCATGGTCCTGCCGGTCGCGGCCGCAGATGGTGACGTTATCTAGATAAGGGAATGTGGCATGCAGCCCGTTCTGGTCAACCATCCGGTCCATCTCCCTTTGGAAGACCGAAACCCCGTTGGTGACGCCGAAGGGAACCCTAAGGAAGTGGTAGAGGCGGCCATTCGCCTCGATGGCGGTATACTGGCGGTCCTCAGGACGGATAGGGAGTTGGTGGTAGGCCGACTTAAGGTCGATGGTAGAGAATACCCGGTACTGTGCAATCTGATTGACCATATCAGATATGCGGGGAAGGGGTTATGCGTCCAGCTGGGTGTACCGGTTTATGGTTTGGCTGTAGTCGATGACCAGGCGGTTTTTATCGCCGGTCTTAACGACTACGACCTGGGCACGCCAGGGGCTGTTGCTCCTCTCGATGATGCCCTCCTTCAGGAGACGCTGCACCTCAGAGCTAATAAAATCTCTGTCCCCGGCGCTGTACCGCCTGCTCTTGGTAGCGACGGGTTTACAGTCGTGGGTGAGGTTGGCGAACAGGGAGGGGGGCGGGACCTTGAGGGTGGATAGGCCGCAGGTGGTACGTGGTGGGCGGTTTAAAAGCTGCTGGTTGTCGACTGTGAGTGGGGGGAGGGGTCCACCGTATGCCAAAGTGACACTTTGAAGGTGGGATTGGAAGTCCAGCCCTAGTAGGACGGCAGCGCAGAGCTGGGGCAGGACGAGAAGTTTAAAATTTTTATACTCCGTGCCCCTAACCGACAGGGTCACAACACAGTAGCCGCTGATGTCTGTAGAATGGGACCTCGACGCCATCGAGATCCGGTTGCGCGTTGGCCGGACAGTGAGGGAGTAGTGGCTCACCGTGTCTGGATGGATGAAACTCTCCGTGCTTCCGCTGTCGAACAGGCAGGTCGTGGCGTGGCCGTTTACTTTGATGTCCATCATGGACTTGGACAGGTGATGCGGGCGAGCTTGGTCAAGTGTGACGGAGGCTAGTGTATGGCTGAGCGAGCTGCTGTAGTCTGCGGGTGAGGCGGTGGTCGGGTCTGGAGACAAGGTGGCGGTCGAGTGTGGTGAACAAAATGGCGGTGCCCCCAACGTTGAATAAAATGGCGGAGAAGATGGCCGCCCCCACAACTCACATGAGGCACTGCCGGCGTCGGTGGCCTTGATCAAAGATGGCCGCCCCCACGACTCACACGAGGGGATACTGGCATCTGTGGCCTTGATGAAAGATGGCCGCCCCCACAACTCGCATGAGGCACTGCTGGCGTCTGTGGCTTTCCCCCTGCAGGCCTTCGCGAAGTGGCCTTTCTTGTGGCAGTCGGAGCAGGTCGCGTTCCTTGCAGGGCAGCGCGCTCTCAGGTGTTTCGCCTGGCCACAGAAGAAGCAGCCGGCGGCCCGATCGCCGGGCTCCGATGTCGCAACTGGTACCGGGGGTGGCGGTCCCGATCGGTTCCGGGACGCCGACGCTGTGGTAGGTCCCAGAGGCGGCGGTGCGAGGGGTATTGCGGCCGGGGTCGGGCCCGAGTCCCAGGGTCGTGCAGCACAGTATCTGGAGTACGCCTCGAGGTCCCGATGGGCCACTTCCAGAGAGCGAGCGAGGGCTGCAGTTGTATTCAAGTCGAGGTCCTTTGATTCGAGCAGTCTTTACCGTGAGTAGTCGGACCGACGGCCTTTCACGAAGGCATCGTGGATATTCCCTTCAGTATTTTCTGCAGCCGTTACAGCTTTAAAGTCACAGTCCCTGCTGAGTGTTTGTAGCGCCCGTAAAAATTCATCTACAGACTCTCCTGGCTGTTGCGAGCGGGATCTTAGGAGATGTCTGGCATACATCGAATTTACAGGGCTCCGGTACTGCTCTTTCAGCAGGTTGAGGGCGTCCTCGTATGTAGCAAGGTCCCGGATGAATGCAAATACTTTAGGGCTCACCTGGGCAGTCAGAACTCTTAGTTTGGATCCCGGAGGCACGCCGGATTCTCCCAGGTAGGATTCGAAACAGCTCAGCTAGTGTTCGAAGTCGAGGGCTGAGTTCGCTGCCTGTGGGTTTAGATCCAGGTACGGCGGTCGGAGGGCTCGCAGCCAGGCCGGCTGCTGGGGCTGTTGTAGATGGCCGTTTGGCTGAGGCTGTACGTCTGACTGGTCGTTTGGCTGCTCCGTTGAAGACATTTCAAAATTTAGCCAATAAAATTGAAATACCTATCAATTCAGTCCATGAAAAGCGACGAGTTAAGTTAGTAACTATAGGTTTTTATTGGCTAAATAACAGAGCCCACCCTCGTGGGTGATCGGATCCAACAAGGAGGAATACCAGCCAGTCGACCACCTTTATACCTGGGCAAGCAGGCGGAGCCATGGGGCGGAGTCAGCTGTGGTCAGCCCAGGTATAACAGCGTGACAAGAGGTGACCTTGTGTAGTGATACAACAGTGTAAACAGTGATAACCATAGTGTAACGATATAAACAGTGATAACCATAGTGTAACGATAGTGAACGATAAAAGTGGTTTACCACAGTATTCATCTGAAATATCCTTCTATTTCTACTATGACTAGGAGGAGGAGGCCGAGGAGGAGGAGGAGGAGGAGGAGGAAGAGGAAGAGGAGGAGGGGGTGGAGGAGGAGGAGGAGGAGGAGAGCGAAAACGAACATCTTGCAGAAGCCCATCAACCAGCGGCAGCATTACGCGAGAACATTGCTGCCCGGGATGCAAGGAACGCATTCATCTTGGCCAGATTTGCTTAGCCTAGCCAATCAAGCACTTTTGCCTCGCAGCTTCTTACCAGAGCTTCGACAATGGCCAAGAACCAGCGGATTCCTAACAATTTGACCACCATACTGACAATTGCAAGTAATCCTAAGCCCTCAATGTGGAAGTCCCATTAGCGAAATGACACACGCCGCAACTGCAGCAGTAGCCATCAGATTTTTTATTTACAGTAATCATCTGATGGCTTTTTAACATTAAACATCAAATTTCATCCAAGTGACTGCCCTTGTGACTAGTTGTGCAGTATCTTTCTCTTTCACGTGCTCCTACATGGTGTTTCCCCGGTGGCTTCAGCGGATGTGGAGGCCCCTTGCTCAGTTTCTTACTGCTCCTGTCTCGACACCTTTGGCGGGTGTCATCTGGGGTTGCGAACCTGTGAGGGCTCGTCAGCAGTCTGCTGCACCTACGGCTGTGCAGGGGTTGAGTCGCCAATCTCAGTTGGGTGGGGACTCTGGTGGGGCTCTGACCGAGGGCTCTGCAGTGGCACAGGAGTGTGAGTGCTTGGAGAGGAGCCCCCACTTCCTTGCTGTCTGCCACCAACTTCCCTCTCATGGGTCAGGTCCCACTCAGCGCTTGCAAGTGGCTTGAGAGCACCTTGTTGCACATCAGAGGGGCCATGGGGACCCGTATCTGCACTGGCAGTCCTACTCAGAAGGACTTCCATTAAGGTCTGGTTTCTCTGTTCAATAGATGACCATCGCTTCTCCAGAGATGTCATTCTATTCAGAACGCTCACCATGTTTTCTGCACTCTGGCGACTTATCACCTCCATGGACGTTGCCATCCTTTCCATGGTGATGCGTTCATGCACCAATGACTCCACAAAGTCTCTGCTCATGTTCACAATTGACTCCTTCATTCGCTCCACACTCGCAGCGACCCTGGAGACAAAACCTGCCAGAGACTCCTGCATCTGTTCCTGGAGTTGCAGCACCACTGATCTTGTGGATGGACCCAGACGCAAAGCATCGACATGCAGCTGAGCCGAGCTGGAAGAGTCCTGCGCCCTCCAACTAGGACTCTCCACTGCTGTCCCTGTCTGCAGAATCTGCTGATGCTCACTTGTGAGCTGTAATACATCAGGTGACAACACTACACTATATCGCGAAGGTACCACCGAGGTGTGAGTGTCTGTACTGGTGCTGGGTGCTGCTGACGCTGCGCCCTCAGAGGTTGCAGCTTCCTTTGAGGAGTCTAGATGCTCAGGCTGTTCCTCCTGGCTAGTGGGGACGGGTGCTTGTGATGGTCCTGTGGGGGAGTAAAGGAAAGAGTCACAGATGTGATGCCAAGGTTACGTGCACATTGCATATTGCAGATGATCATAAGTCCATCTGTGAGAGCTTCAGAATCATTATCAGCGACTCATGCAATGTCAATGAGAGAGATGGAAAACTATTCTGTCACCAGCTTGCTGTGATGCACCCGTCTGTCCGTCCCACACTTGCGCATCGTCCTCCACTCCCACGATCTCCAGGACCGCATCCTCCCAGGGGGTGAGCTGGGCTACTGAGGGTGGCCCTCCTCCTGTCCTTGCTCTTTCCCTCTTATTGTGAGCTCTCTTTTCCTGCAATGAGGGAGTCAAGTGGAGTTTGAGTGAGAATGAAGGAGTGAGTGTAAAGAATCCATAGCATAGATGCTTAGAAGGAGACAAAGATGGAGTGGGGTGGCAAGCCCAAGGGCCCTCCCTGTGTGTTGTAAGTTGTTTTTGTAGCATCACAGTGATAGGGAGTGTGAGAGCTGCATAGTCGAATAGTTAGGTGAATGTGACCATAGAGAGAGAGGGGATTGGTATGGGTGCATGGATGTCAGTGTCAAGTGGGATGTGGAGGAAAAGATTGCTAAAGCTGAGTGCTGGTGAGGAGAGGCAATGGGGATCAGATTGAAGGTGATGGGAAAGTCATACTCACTTTTCCAGTGCGCAGAAGGTCATGAAACCTCTTCGTGCATTGAAGCCAGGTTCTGCAGGTTATCGACAAAGAGTTGACTTCCTGGGCCACCTGGATCCTGAAGAAGGGAAGAGCACCTCTTTATTGGCTCTTGCTCCCTCCACTAAAGCTTGCAGGGCAACGTCATCAAACCTGGGAGCAGACCTAGGTCTCTCGCTGGTCATTCAACCTCCAGGTCCCTCTAACATGAAAGGCCAAAAGGTTGGCAGTTTGCAGAAGAAGCAAGGCTTGTTGCAGATCTTAAATGCAGCAGCAATGATGATGTCATCGGAGGCGAGTTTCAGACTGAAAAAGCTAATTGGGCCATGGGTTCCCACACGCTGGAACTCAATTACCCACTTAAGTTAAAATCGCATCATTCTCCCACATTGATTTACAAATGGGTGGCTAACAAGAAAAGCGGATTACATGACCCCAGCCCGCCCCAGTGACAAAATCCAGCCCTATGACTCTATGAGAAAAGATACTCAGCCTGCTCATCCTTCCCTGATATGTATACCCTCGCATTTCTGGTATCATCCTTGTAAATCTTCCCGGCACCCTCTCCAATGCCTCTATATCCTTTTTATAATATGGCGACCAGAGCTGTACGTACTACTCTAAGTGTGAAACATAGAAACATAGAAGATAGGAGCAGGTGTAGGCCATTCGGCCCTTTGAGCCTGCTCCGCCATTCAACGAGATCATGGCTGATCATCCAAACCCTAGCACCCGGTCCCTACACCGACAGCCATCCCACCCAAGCCCTATCCCCGTAACCCCGTAACCCCACGTATTTAATCCCCCCTAATACTAAGGGTCAATTTTTTTATTTTTTTATTTTTTTTATCATGGCCAATCAACCTAACCCGCACATCTTTGGACTGTGGGAGGAAACCGGAGCACCCGGAGGAAACCCACACAAACACAGGGAGAATGTGCAAACAAGGTTCGATATGGGTTTAGCATAACTTCCCTATTTTTCAATTCTATCCCTCTAGAAATAAACCCGAGTGCTTGGTTTATTTTGTTTATGGCCTTGCTAACCTGTGTCACAACTTTTAGTGGTTTGTGTATTTGTACTCCAAGATCCCTTTGTTCCTCTACCCCACCTAGACTTGCACCCTCCAAGTAATAAGCGGTCTCCCTATTCTTCCTACCAAAATGTAACACCTCACATTTATCTGTGTTGAAGTTCATTTGCAAATTACATGCCCATTCTACAAGTTTATTATTGTCCTCCTGTAATATGTTGCAGTTCTCCTCAGTATTGACTATCCCCCCACCCCCCAATTTGGTGTATTCCATAAATTTAGAAATTGTGTTTTGGATTCCAAAATCTAAATTGTTAATGTAAATTGTGAACAACAGTGGTCCCAGCACTGATCCTTGTGGAACACCATTACCCACCTTCTGCCACTGTGAAAAGCTACCTTTAACCCCTACTCTCTGCTTTCTGTCTTGAAGCCAGCTAGACATCCATTCTGCTAATTGTCCCCTGTCTCCACATTCTCTGACCTTGTTCATCAGTCTATTATGGGGTACCTTATCAAAGGCCTTTTGAAAATCTAGATAAATTACATCTTCTGCTTTACCATTGTCTACTCTCTATGTTACCTCTTCAAAAAATTCAATGAGGTTGGTCAAGTAAGATAGATCCTTGGAGGACTCCAGAGGCAAAGATGCTCCTTAAAACCTACCTCTTTGACCAAGCACTTGGTCACCTTTCCCAATATCTCTTTATGTGACTCGGTGTCAAATTTTGTTTGATAACACTAATAGGAAGTGCCTTGGGGAAGTTTTATTATGTTAAAGGTGCTATATAACTACAAGTTGTGATGTTGTTGTTGGCCTATTCATTCACTTTTCAGGACTAATGTACCTAGTGCATGTTTCCAGCATTTTCTCTTTCATTTCATACCTCAGGCCTCATTTCAATGTTTCTAACAAAGTGTAAACAGCCCGCTGGTCAAGAGAACATCAGGTTTGGGCCACTGTTAGTGTGGCATCAACCCTCAGGTAAGCGTTGTCGTGGATTGAGGTCTGGGTTGGGGCCGGGGTTTGTGTCCGGGATCCAGCATCAGCAGAGGAAGCCGGATCCGGGGTTCAGAGAGGAGGTTGGGGGGGCAGTGGGAGTGGTGGGGGTGGGGTGTCGATCTCGGGTCGGGAGGGGAAGCTGGGGCTGCTTATCATGGGTCGGGAGCGGTGGTGTTCGGGAGGTGGGTTGAATGTGGAGTTGGGAGGAGCAGGAGTGCTTTCATTCAGGTAAGGTACTTACTGTCTTTGTTGCAGGCGATCCCTAGGGCTGGTTTCCCTGAGTGCAGCTACAATGGTGTGAATTGACTCAGGGCAAACCAATCTTGGAAAGCTGACCTCAAAAAGCCATTATACCCCTGCAAAGGGCCTAACATCTGCTTCAAGTGTGGGTAAAGGATGCCTCTTATTTGTCCTTACCCAATATGGTGGGTGTCACACATCTATCCAAAAATGTGTGTATGTCTCTTGCCCACCATTTTGAGGCTTTAGTAGTCCAAGTAACGTGCGAAAAACAAGCGCTGCATGGACTAATTTTTAGCCCTATGCTCTTGCAATTTTGTTAGCAGTTGTTAATTGCAGAGAAAACAAATGTAGCCATTTTTCATTAAATGGAAAATTTCACCCCAAAAATGACCACACTTAGAGTATAGAGTAATATCAGCAGGAAAATGCAAAAAATTAAGAAGAGAAAATGTATGGTTTAAAGCAACGGTGTGATCATGATAGGGAAAGTGTTTTCTTATAGATTTTACGTATATTGTGAGAAGCATTTGTAATTGTGGTACATGAAAACACTGTTGTGTATGTACCTTTAAGGGAATAACTGGTCTTAGACTGCAGTACCGGCAGTGACCACCCCTGTATAAAAGGCCCTAGCAGGCTTCTGTAGTTTAAGTTTCAAGCTGCCTCTTGTTCAGTAAAGTACCTGTTAAACTGTTCTCCCGAAGTCCGTGTATCATTGAGGCGCGGACTTTACAGTGGCGACGAGTAAGTTCGAACTCACCTGCAGTGTGGCATCATCTCACGGGGATCTCGCCTGAAAGGAAGGTCCTGGAAGGTCGTAGTCTGAGCAACGGGCGTCAACCGAGGGCAACCGCCCAAAGAATCCATCGGTGTTTGGAGAATTGCGGGAGAGACTGTGGTTCCAGCGAATCGTGCTGGTAGCAGGTAGCGCGCTGACCTTTCTGGACTGCGGCGGGCTCAAGCTCGATCGAGCGGCTCTACAAATCGGGCCGCGCAGCGTCGCCGGTAAAAGAAAACAAGAGAGAGAGGGTGGAGCGCACAGGGCGCGGTCGGTGCTCGAGAACAGGACAGCGGAGAGAAACCAAACTGGGGGGGAAGGAAAGCGAGACGCGCTGAAGCTGCGGGTCGCCGCCATTACCCCGTAGAACGCTAGGAGCAGTGTGGCAGTAAGGGGAAGAAGCAAAAGCGCGGGAGGCGCCATTTTATCCCGTTGGGGAAGAAGCAAAAGCGCGGGAGACGCCATTTTCTTCCATTGGGGAAGAAGCAAAAGCACGGGAGGCGCCATTTTAAATCGCCCAAGATGCCGAAAAGTGGCAGTATCACTGCTTTCGACAACAAGGTAGAAGACTGGACCACGTATGTAGAAAGAATCGAAGTGTACTGCAAGGCAAATGAGGTGGCCGATGGAAAGAGGGCGTCGGTATTATTAAATCTGATGGGTGCGAATACGTACGGCCTATTGCGGAATTTAATTACCCCAGCTAAACCAATGGAGAAAACTTTTGAGGAGATTGTTCATATCTTACTGGAACACCTAAGCCCTACACCACTGCTGATAGCAGAAAGATTCAAGTTCCATAAAAGAAGCCAGCACAAAGATGAGAGCAATGCTGACTATCTTACGGAACTACACAAGTTAGCGAAGCACTGCCAGTTCGGAGCAGGACTGACAGACACCTTACGGGATAAGTTTGTCTGCGGGCTCCAGAGTGAAGGAACCAAGAAACGACTACTTTCAAAAAAGGACCTGACGCTAGAACAGGCTTTCAGCGTGGCAGTATCCTACGAAGCAGCAGCACGGGGAGCTACGGAAATACAACAGAAACCACAGGAATACAGCGCTAACGAAATGGCGTATGGAGCCGAAAAGTGCTATCACTGCGGCAGAACAACCCATGAGCAGAAGGACTGCTGGTTTAAAGACAAAATATGCAGGCAATGTGGGAAAATGGGACATATAGCAAGAGTCTGCAGGTCGGGAAAGAAGACCAACATGACAAGAACTACTAAGGAACAGTACAGGAAAGTAAAAAAACTGACAGATAGTAGTTCCGAAGCTCAGGAGAGTGATAAGGACTCCGGGAGCAGGTGACTAAGTTGTTTAAAATTACACAACGTGATCGCAAAAGAAGATCACCGAACCATTTGGGTCACCCTCATGATAGCAGGGTCCCCAGTGAAGATGGAATTGGACACAGGATCAGCCCTAACTGCCATGAATCGACGAGACTATGAGCAGCTATTCTCACACATACCGTTAAAGGACACATCCATTATATTGAAGACATACACGGGGCAAAAGGTCTACCCCAGAGGAAAAATAAGGGTGCCAGTTGAATATAACGGAAAGGAAACACAGAAACTATACATGTATATACTACGAGATGGAGGACCACCATTATTGGGACGTGAATGGATCCGAAGACTACAATTGGATTGGCATTCCATTCTGGCACTAACTGTGACCGACAAAAAAGATGATGCCGTTGCACCTGGACGTCTGTCACAAATTCTATCTGACGCGGAAGAGGTGTTCCAACAAGGACTTGGGACTCTAAAAGGAGTAAAGGCAACCATAAAGATTGAGGATAACGCAACACCGAAATTTTTTAAGGCCAGACCGGTGCCATACGCGATACGCCCAGCTGTGGAAGCTGAACTGGAGAGTCTGGAGCATTCGGGGGTGGCGTCTAAGGTGGACTGGAGCGAGTGGGCCACACCCATCGTTCCTGTAATGAAGAAAGCATTGAGCAGCATGCCTAGGGAGCCAAGGAATGTTCGCATCTGTGGGGACTTCAAGGTGACTGTGAACCCAGTCCTGCACACAATACAGTATCCGCTTCCGCGGATAGAAGATATTTTCGCCTCACTATCTGGAGGGAAACGTTTTACAAAGATTGACTTGGCTCAAGCGTATCTACAAATGGAGGTGGAAGAAGCATCTAGGAAATACCTCACGATAAACACTCACAAAGGCCTTTACCAGTACAATCGACTGGTATTTGGGGTAGCATCGGCCCCGGCTATGTGGCAGAGGACAATGGAACAAGTCCCGCAAGGGATCCCGGGGACCCAGTGTTATTTGGACGACATCCTGGTTACGGGCGAAAATGACAATGAACACCTTGCCAACATGGAACAGGTGCTCACGAGATTGCAGGAATATGGGCTACGAGCCAACCGTCCCAAATGCGAGTTCTTCAGGAGACAAATCTCGTATTGTGGCCACATGATTGATGAGGAAGGGTTGCATAAGTCGCCAGACAAGATTGAGGCTCCAGCACCAGAAAATGTGTCGCAACTGAGGTCGTTCCTCGGGCTGGTGAACTACTACCATAAGTTCTTGCTGAATTTATCTACAATTCTGCACCCACTGAACGCCCTCCTTCAAACTGGTGTAACATGGAAATGGAGTGATGAGTGTAAGCGTGCCTTTCAGGAATGTGAATGCCAAATCACTTCAAAAGAAGTATTGGCCCACTACAACCCAACACTACCGATTCGGTTGGCATGTGATGCGTCACCTTACGGCATTGGAGCGGTGCTGTCACACAAATTCCGTGACGGTTCAGAGAGGCCAATAGCCTTTGCACCGCGCTCGCTAACCTCAGCCGAGCGCAACTACGCCCAGTTTGACAGGGAGGCCCTCAGCCTGGTGTGGGGGGTGAAGAAGTTCAATCACTATCTGCACGGGCAGAAATTCACCCTACTGACTGATCATCAGCCCCTGGTCTCCATTTTTAACCCAAAGAAGGGCGTTCCGGTGATGAGGGCGCAACGGCTGCAAAGATGGTCACTTTTTTTAGGGGCACATCAGTATGACATGGAGTACAAAGTTACGAAACAACATGAAAATGCTGATGGGCTGTCGCGCCTACCGTTGCCTATGGCGGAAGAAGCACCTGCAGTGGACCCTGTTGAGATATTCCATGCGACCATAGTCGAATGTTTGCCTGTTACAAATGACCCGACACTCTCTCGGGTCTATGATTTGACGGTGAAGGGATGGCCAGCATATGGCGACTCCCTGTTGCCAGCATTCTCGCCAAGGAGGGAACAGCTGTCAGTGTGCCGAGGAACCTTGATGTGTGGATCCCGAGTTGAGAGATAGAGTACTCAATGAGCTTCGCGAGGGTCATCTGGGAGGGGTAAAAATGAAGAGCCTAGCCAGGGCGTTTGTGTGGTGGCCGGGAATCGATAAAGAAATCGAGGATATGACCAAGAGATGCACAGGATGCCAGAAGGTCCAAAACGCTCCACCACAGGCCCCGCTACAACCATGGGAGTGGCCCTCATCTCCATGGCAACGGGTACACATTGATTTCGCTGGTCCATTTATGGACTCAATGTTTCTAATCGCTGTGGACGCCCATTCGAAATGGCCAGAGGTCATTAAAATGTCCTGCACCACCACGGAGAAAACTATTGCAGTCCTAAGGACCATCTTCACCAGGAATGGGTTACCAGAACAGATCTGTTCCGACAATGGCCCACAGTTTGTGTCTGAGGATTTCCGGAGGTTCCTGAAGAATAATGGGGTGAAACATTACACATCTGCCCCATATCATCCAGCCACAAATGGATTGGCTGAGAGGTTTGTTCAGACCTTTAAAAAAGCCATAAAGGGAATGTATAATGACGACATACCACTGCAACACAAGGTGGATAACTTCCTGTTTGCTTACCGGAATGCGACACATGCAGTAACCAACCAAACTCCAGCCGTACTGTTTTTCAACTGGAGACTAAGATGTCGCCTGGATTTGCTCAAACCAAACATAAGACGAGATGTTGAGGATAAGCGGTTCCAGCACATAAATGAGAAGCCAACCAGGAGCTTCAAGATAGGGCAACCAGTCTTGACCCGCGACTACTGAACTGAAAAATGGCAGCCAGGCATGATATGCACACAGCAGGGACCACTAATGTACACAGTGGACGTTGGAGAGAGCATCGTGAGATGCCATGCTGTCCAGATTCTAGAGTCCCAGGAACAAGCCAAACCTGTACCACAAGCATGTGCACCTGGTAATGAGCCCGAAGTACAGATTGCGTCTACCTCAGAAGCAGGGGTATTGGAAGCCGACAAACCAACCAATGACAATGAGCCAGAATTGACTCCACCGCCAGAACAGGATACTCGAGAAAGGCGCTATCCAGTCCGGATCAGGAAGCCTCCTCAAAGACTGAATTTATAAATGACTATTTCAGTTGATGTATATATTACTGAGAAAATTGTAATTGTAATTAGTTATTATTTAGTTGTTAAATGAATGTTATGTACTGTTTATCTAAAAGGGGAGGAATTGTTGTGTATGTACCTTTAAGGGAATAACTGGTCTTAGACTGCAGTACCGGCAGTGACCACCCCTGTATAAAAGGCCCTAGCAGGCTTCTGTAGTTTCAGTTTCAAGCTGCTTCTTGTTCAGTAAAGTACCTGGTAAACTGTTCTCCCGAAGTCCGTGTATCATTGAGGTGCGGACTTTACAAACACCTCAAACAATAATGATAAACAATCACCATCACTTTTTAGCAATATAGAAAACTTTTATTTCTTGTAGAAAGTAAACACATTCATTTCAACCCATACAATTTAGTGCTTACATCTCTTTGTGAGATGAATTAATGGAGCACATTAATTGGCATTGCTAACTTCAGAACTGATCGACCAGGTTTTGAAATGTCCGCTGTTTTTCGCCTGAAATACTATATGGGCCAAACATATACAGTGAAGTTACTAGGGCTAAAAGCCCATCATTGTATCTTTACAAATACATTCAAGCAGTATAGATATTTTAAAATGGAAATTAAAAAGATGCAGAGCTGACAGGAAACTGCATCAGGGATTTTCAGAGATTCATTGCAACGATGGTGACACAAGGACAGGTTTCTATTCCTTTTTGAAGAATCTCTTGGCATCAACTCCCTCATACGAGTAAGTCTGCAAGAGATTTCATAAAAGTTATTGTACCGGTTTTAAACCCAAGGTAACTTTTCAGAACAAAAGGCCTAATGTGTGATGTTTAAAAATATGTTGCATGTCAAGTTACAGAAAATAAAATTTTAAAATATGCTGCAACATTTCATTTTGAAAGGCCCGAAGGGAGTGGAATCGATCATGTGTTCCTGAGGCCTGCCTCAGTGATTTCCCCGTCTTCGCTGGGGTGAGCTTCCTGACTAAGGTGGGAACCACCAAAGATAATCAAGCGATCCTGAACTGGGAAATCTACTTGTGTCAGGGGCAGAGAAATTTAGCGGGTGAAAGTCTCACTTCACCCCCTCCCTCCCCAGGTTACGACAGCATTGGATCAGTATCTCTGGTGATTTTAAAATAGTCAGGTCTGATAAATCTTCCAAGTCAGTTCCCTGATTGCGGGATTAGCACTGCATGTTACAGTGTCAACTTGACTTAATCGTATCAGTCTTTCCTCTGAGTCAGAAGGTCGTGGGTTCAAATTGCACTCTGAACTTGAGCACATTATCTAGGTGACACTTCATTCCAGTACTGAGGGAATGCTGCACTGTCGGAGGTCTGCCAGATGAGGCGGAGGTGCCAGCTGCCTGTTCAAGCGGATGTAAAAGACCCCATGGCAGTATTCTCCTGGCGTCCTGCCCGACATTCAACCCTCAACCAACATCACCAAAACATAACAATTATTTGGTCATGATTTTGTCGCTGCTGGTGATATATTTCTGTGTGCGATGTTGGCTCTTGCATTTGCTAACAGAAAAACAGTGACTACACTTCAAAAGTAATTCAATGGCAGTGAAATGCTTTTGGATGTCCTGAGGATGTGCTCTATAAATACAAGTTCTTTCTTGAAGAGTTTGAACAAAATGTTTACAAAAATTGAAAGCAATTGGGAAAAAGTAGAAGAATGTTGAAGTGAATGATAATTCTTTCTACCTAAATTGGAAAACAATCCCTTATTGTGGAGACTATTTATGTGTACAAATACTATGGTGTCATACACTCAGCGATTAGTCAAATGTTCACAGATTGTTCTATTATAAATGACAACCAGCAATGAATTTACCTGAACAAGTTCACCACCAACTATTTCCCTTGTCGTCAGGAGTACCTTGCTATTGTCCTTCCTAGTGAACTTTCCAACAAGTTTGTCTCCCTCGCAGTTCCATGTACCCTAGAGCAAAGAGATACTTTCTATTAGTCCCAAAATGAACATTTTTTCCAGAAATGTTATGTGAATTAATCAATAAAATCATTATAGGGATGCCCAGAGCAGAAGCAAGGCATTTAGAAAAAAGATCACAAGTCAACTTAAATTATTCTCTCCACCCTTCCTCAAGAAATCTTATTAGTTGCACAGGGAATCTTATTGATTTGCACAGCAGCAAGAAATATTGTTTTTGATTCTTACATTCAATTCTGTTCCATCTGCCTGGGAGTAGTCGAACGCTACCCCCAGAGTGAACTCAATGTCTTTTTTGCGGAAGGTACTGGACTCCTTGATACTGAACTTATTCCCATCTTGCTGGATTGTAATCTTTAGGCTATCATGGGCTCCAAGCTTTCTTTTCACAGCATTTACCCCTGGTGAGTAAAGCAAGAATTGCACTGTTATTAAATTGAAATCGAAGCAGGTTATTTATGAACACCTTTTGTTGCATTTTCTTTCTCACTTGTACTATTGATTATGGGCATTACTAATATTTATAATTCAAATTAGGAGAAGCTATGAAATATTTTGAGAATCATGAGGAAAACCAAATAGTTAACTTCTATTAGGAATAGACCTTTACTTTTTGGAGCCAAAATACACAAGAAGATTTTACAGTAAGTGTGTTAATACTTTACATCATGGCATTACATTTTCAGAATTCAAGTTTATTCAGGCACAAAACAAGACTTGAAATCAATTCAGCTGTAAATTGGTTTCTCCTGAAGTCCCTTTGTATACTGCTAATGAATAAGCCGATTTGTCCATGGTTGTTTCTGGCACTAGTTCACTCATTAAAGTTTAGTGTTATTTTGAACTCCGAACGGTTGGTCTGGATATCCCCTTCTGTTGCTAAAGCACTTTAATGGCAGTAGAAGAAAAATAGTTCAATTATGATTTTGTTATTCATCTGACAGGGCATAATTTCAAGTAACAGCATAATATATTCTCCTAATGCTAAAGTGCTATTAAATACTTTTATTTGCTCTTACTGACAGAAGTTTGGTTTTCTCTTATAGTAACATTTCCTGCAGTTTACAATTTTTTCAAATTTAATGCATTAAACTTTTACCTGTTTATGCATGTACAAACTATATATTCTTTCATCTTCTTATGACACACTTACCCATCTGTTCCATAAACTTTTCATAGTCCTCATTTCTTTCAGCCTTCCAGGTACCGTTGAATGTCATCTTTATAACTAGAGTGAGTTCCTCCAACCAGTGTGGAATCTCTTCTCCAAACTCAGCTTTTAAAGCTTACAGACTAATCAAAACCAGGGTTTTATCAGCGTGATCATGATGTGGCTGGGTAAAGTTCAATTGTTAAACGCAACTCCCTCCAAGGACATTATAATGAGGTATTATTTTAGTGCATTAAAAGTTTAAGGGGTAGGACTTGATCGAATTGAGTCATATTACTCTTTTTGTTTTAAAAGTAAGTCCTATTTTGCAATTCTCCAGAAATACTGGCACATTTCTTTTAAACAAATACATTTTGCAATTCTCCAGAAATACTGGCACAGTTCTTTTAAATGAATATACTTGCAAATAATGCTGAATAGCTGGAGTGGATTATGCAACTGCACAGTTTTTATCAGATATTGTCAGCTACTTATCTCTGCCTGTTATCAATGTGGATTGTGAAGGTTGCTGTCTTGTTTCAAGTAGGGTATAGGTTTTAGTTATAAACAGAATATTACTAAATTATATAATCAAAGAAACAATACTGGGATGGTTCTTGACGTAATAAAATTCACTACGTGCTTGGTTTGAGCATAAAGCAAGGCTTTAATCAACTTGTATCAGAACATGAAGGTCTAGTTGTACTTCACTAGTTCCTTGTCTTAAAAATGTCCCTGATAAGCTGGGCCCACGCCCGAGTATTTATACTCCTTGGACGGTGCCACCAGCTGGCCGTCCAGCGGTATTTCATGAGTAGTTTCTTGATGATGATGAGATTTATAACATTCTTCCTGCCTAAAAGATTTGGAAATCCGACAACTTCCTCTTAACGGATTAGGCGAACCGTGAATATCCGCAGTCTTTTAGATTTTTGTTTATGGCTAGAAGGCACGTCTCGCCAAACCGTGTCTTGGTCCCTGGGCCGCTTGATCTGTACCGGTGGATCGATAGGGCCCGTGTTGCTCTGATCGACCCGAGGAAGGCTGGGGAGTTCGTGACGCAGGGTGCGGGTCCCCACAGGCACAGAACTGGCTTCATCCTGTTTGATAGCCGGTGGTTGACTGACATCCTGGCCTCGGGTGGCCATCCCACAGGCCCACAGGGAGCGCTCGGCTCCCCGAGTGGATCCGGTGAGGCAGCTGGCAAAGCTCTCGATGTCCCAGGTATGGCATCATCTTCGGGGGAGCGCAGAGTGTCGGCATCATCCCCGTGGGCCCCTCTATCAGTTGGGTCCATGGAACCAGCTGGACAGGGAGCCAGGTCCCGGAGCGAAATGATGGCCTCCTGGCCATCAGGGTACTGCACGTGCGGGTACGTGGGATTGACGTCCGTGAGTTCTACCTCGTCGACGAGAGGATCTTTTTTTAGATGATCGGACAAATCTTCCGAGCAGCATGGGGCCGGGAGCTGCCAACCATGATGGTAGAGATTTCCCATGGGTGGAGCAACGCTGGAAGTTGAAGAATCGCTCGTGAGGCATGACATTGGTAGACGTAGAAAGGAGAGACCTGATAGAATGCAACACGTCAGGGAGCATAGTTTCCCACTGCTGGTCTGGTAGGTTGTGTGACCTCAGCGCAATTCCAAATGATAGCGTTGTATCTCTCAATGGGATGGGATGGTATGGTGTTGTTTTACTTGTGGCGATTCCCCATTGGGAGCGATAACTTTTGAGTTCGCTTGACATGAAGGAGGGACCCCAATCAGAGTGGATGAAATTGGCCATACCGCAAAGGGAAAAGACTTGATCAAGGCATTTGATCACTGTGGAAGTAAGCATATTGGGACAGGGGAAAGCAAAGGGAAAGCGTGAATATTCATCCACCATAGTCAGTAAGTAGGTGTTTTGCATTGAGGAAGGCAATGGCCCTTTAAAGTCAATGCTGAGTCGCTGCATAGGCAGCATAGAGTGTATGAGCGAGCCATCCAATGGACGGAAGAATTGCGGTTTTAATTCTGCACAAATTCTACAGGAGGAGCACGTACTTTTCACATCTTCCATAGAAAATGGGAGATTTTTAGATTGCACAAAGTGCAACATACGGGTAATGCCAGGATGCCATAAGTCAGTATGAAAATCTGCAAGAGTCGAAGTGACATAGAAGAGCAGAATGCCCGCGTGAGGGTATCCGGGGCCACATTCTCTTTGCTGGGTCGATAATGTATGGTGTATCCAAAGGCGGCCAATTCCATCCTCCAGAGTTGTATTTTGTTATTCTTGATCTTAGTGCGTTTCCGGTTATCCCGCATAAAAGCCACGGAGCGCTGATCGGTTATAAGTGTGAAATGGCAACGAGCGAGAAAATGACTCCATTAACGTACAGCTTCGATGATGGCCGTAGCCTCCTTCTCGACAGGAGGATAATGGAGCTCGCTACCCTACAAAGTTCTGGACAGAAATGCAAAGGGTCGACCACCTTGATTCAAGGTAGCTGAGATCGACACATCTGATGCATTGCACTCGACCAGAATATCCTTCCAGAATACCAAGATGCCACTAGGGCGGGATTGTCATCAGTGTAGGTTTCTAGGGTAGGGTTGTCATCAGCCAGGTTGGAGTCGTCATCTGTGAGGGCTTCTGCCCGAGGCCTATCGAAGGAGTCACTAAAAGTGATAGCAGCAGCCCGTGCACGTGGTGAAAGATAGGTATCTGCATTCCTCTTTGCTAAGTCCAGAGAACATCAATGGAACGAAGCGTGGCTTTTTCCAGTTGTCGTTTGAGGAGGTTGAAAGCTGATATAGCCGTTGCTTCCAATGGAAATGAGTTTGCGTGAAGCAGGGGTTGGATCTTGTCGGAGAAGTGGGGTATCCATTTCGAATAATAGGCGAAAATGCTGAGTGCCTGACGAAGAGAGCCGAGATTCGTAGGGGGAGGGAGCTCCTGAAGCGGACGAAGTCTCTCTGGATCCGGTTTGATGACACCGTTGCCCACCCAATAGCCAAGGATGTTGACTGATGGTACTGATTTCACAGATTTGGACTCATTTAAGGTTAAGTTGTGACGAAGGAGAACATCAAAAAATTTCTGGAGGTTGGCATCATGCTCCTTCTGGTCATAACCAGCAATGGTGATATTATCCAGATATGAAAAAGTGTCCGTTAAGTTCTCCTGTTTGACTAGGCTATTCATTGCCCATTGGAAGATGGCCACCCCATTGGTGACCCCAAATGGAAGGCGACAAAACAGGTAAAGCCGACCATTGACCTCAAAGGCCGTATACTTTTTGTCAGAGTCCTTTAACGGTACTTGATGATATGCGCTCACAAATCAAAGGTTGAAAATACCTTGTAGTTAGCAAGGTTATTGACCATGTCATCAATGCATGGTAGTGGGTAAGCATCCAGGTCTGTATACTGGTTAATAGTTTGCGAGTAATCGATGCTGAGACGTTTCTTGTGTTGCTTCAGAGGATTTTTGACAACGACGACTTGAGCCCGCCAGGAAGATGAACATGGCTCAATGATACCGTCAGCTAGAAGGCAAGAGATTTCTGCCTCGATAAAGGATCGATCATCTTGGCTGAAACATCATGATTTAGTGACTATGGGCTTATATCGGGGGGAAAGATTGGCAAACAAGGAGGGCTCGTCGAGCGAAGCTGCCAAAAGCGCACAAAACGGTATTTGGAAATAGTAAGCTCCGGCTTTGACCCTCCAAACTCGAAAGTGAGTCTCTTGTGTTGTTTCTGGAAATCCTGTCCCAGGAGCACATCACTGCATAGGTTCTTGAGCACCCCGAGCTGGGTGGAGAAATAAGTGTGGTCATTGAGAATAAGGTTGACAAGACAAAATCCAGAAGAATTGCTGGCCAGTGTCGTGAGAGCAATTGCAATTTCCCTGTCCGAGGGGTAAATACGCAGTTTTAACTTACTGACAGCCCGCTCACTAATGAAGCTGTCAGAGCTGCATGAGTCATAGAGTCATAGAGTTTTACAGCACAGAAAGAGGCCCTTCGGCCCATCGTGTCTGCGCCGTCCATCAATCCCTGTCCAGTCTAATCCCATTTTCCAGCATTTGGTCCATAGCCTTGTATGCAATGGCATTTCAAGTGCTCATCCAAATGCTTCTTGAATGTTGTGAGGGTTCCTGCCTCCACCGCCCTTTCAGGCAGAGAGTTCCAGATTCCAACCACCCTCTGGGTGAAAAAGTTCCTCCTCAAATCCCCTCTAAATCTCCTTCCCCTTACCTTGAATCTATGCCCCCTTGTTATTGACCCCCCTACTAAGGGGAAAAGTTCCTCTTTATCTACCCTATCTATGCCCCTCATCATTTTGTACACCTCAATCAGGTCCCCCCTCAGCCTTCTTTGCTCCAATGAAAACAACCCCAGCCTGTTTAGTCTTTCTTCATAGCTGAGGCGCTCCATCCTGGTGAATCTTCTCTGCACCCTCTCTAAAGCAATCACATCCTTCCTATAGCGAGGCGACCAGAACTGCACACAGTACTCCAGCTGTGGCCTCACCAGCGTTTTGTACAGCTCCATCATAACCTCCCTACTCTTATATTCTATGCCTCGGCTAATGAAGGCAAGTATCCCATATGCCTTTTTAACCACCTTATCTACCTGTTCCACTGCCTTCAGGGATCTATGTACATGCACACCAAGGTCCCTCTGACCCTCTGTACTTCCTAGGGTCCTACCACTCATTGTGTACTCCCTTGCCTTATTTGTCTGTCCAAAATGCATCACCTCGCACTTTTCAGGGTTAAATTCCATTTGCCACTTTTCCGCCCATCTGACCAACTCGTTTATATCTTCCTGTAGCCTGAGGCTTTCCTCCTCACAATTTACCACCCCACCAATTTTCGTGTCATCTGCGAACTTACTGATCATACCTTTTACATTCTCATCCAAATCATTTATGTAGATCACAAACAGCAAGGGACCCAGCACCGATCCCTGAGGTACCCCACTAGACACAGGCTTCCAGTCACAAAAGCAACCTTCGACCATCACCCTCTGCCTCCTGCCACTCAGCCAGTTTAGGATCCAACGCGCCAAGGCACCCTGGATCCCATGGGCTCTTACCTTCTTGACCAGTCTCCTATGCGGGACTTTGTCAAAAGCTTTACTGAAGTCCATGTAAACCACATCCACAGCATTTCCCTCATCCACACACCTAGTCACCCCCTCGAAAAATTCAATCAGATTTGTCAGACATGATTTACCCTTGACAAAGCCATGCTGATTATCCCTGATTATTCCTTGCCTCTCCAAGTGGAGACTAATTTTGTCCCTCAGAATTTTTTCCAATAATTTCCCTACCACAGATGTTAGGCTCACTGGCCTGTAATTCCCTGGTTTATCCCTGCTACCCTTCTTGAATAATGGTACTACGTTAGCTGTTCTCCAGTCCTCTGGTACATCCCCTGTGGCCAGAGAGGTTCTGAAAATTTGTGTCAGAGCCCCTGCAATCTCCTCCCTTGCCTCACACAATAGCCTGGGATACATCTCGTCCGGGTCTGGGGATTTATCCACTTTTTGGCCTGCTAAAACCGCTAGTACCTCCTCCCTCTCGATTATTGCACTCAAAATATGCCCATTTACCGAAACCTTCATGGCTGCATGGGACAGACTTTGGGGAAAAACAGCTGCGATGGGAGGAGGGGCAGTTTTACCCTTGACAGCTGTAATCTTAGTAGTGGTTCTTGGGGGAGGAGCAGTTTTATAGATTGCAGCTGTAACCTTAGTAGTGGCTCTTGGGGGAGGAGCAGTTTTATCGATAGTAGCTGCAAAACTAACAGGAGCTCTCGACCGGTATACCTTAGAAAAGTGGCCTTTCTTACTAACAGCGGCTCTTGACCGGCATACCTTAGAAAAGTGACCTTTCTTGCTGCAATGATTGCAGGTTGCGTTACGAGCAGGACAAAATTTCCTATATGGAATGCACCTCCACAGAAGAAATACTTCCTGCCAGATTGCCAAGATGCCGCTAGGGCGGGGTCGTCATCAGTGTAGGCTTCTAGGGTAGGGTTGTCATCAGCCAGGTTGGAGTCGTCATCCATGAGGGCTTCCTCCCAAGGCCTATCGAAGGAGTCACTAAAAGTGATAGCAGCAGCCTGTGCACGTGGTGAAAGATAGGTATCTGCATTCTTCTTTGCTAAGTCCAGAGAACATGCCTGGTCATAGGCAACCTGTAACTTGAGGGTTTTATTCTCCAACAGACGCTGACGTATGAAGGGAGACGCAATCCCATTAATAAAGGAATCATGAATTAACTCCTCCTAGTACTGCTCAGCTGTAACAGCTTCAAGATTACAATCCTTGCTGAGCCTGCGAAGTTTCTGAAGGAATTCATCAAGTGATTCCCCGGGTTGTTGTTGAGTTGTGGCCAGTAGATACCGAGCAAAAATTTCATTTGGGGACTTGACATATAGCTGCTGTAGTATTTGGATAGCGGCGTCATAGTCTACACAGTCTTCGATATAATCAAACACATGAGGGGATACATAATTCGCAAGTATCTCTAATTTATCAGGAACATTCTCACCGCACATCCTGAGGAAGTTGCTGAAAGTACGATACCAGTGTTTCCTTACCTTAGCAGCTGTAAGTGAATTCGGGTCCAGGTTGAGACGGGCGGGTCTGAGTAGTTTCTCCATGATGGATTGATTACTTGCCTGAGTTCCCTTCTATGGTTCGAGTCGGAGATGGCTTTTCCCGAAATCACCCAAAGCGTGGAGTCGATATCAAGTTGATTAAATTGACGTAATAAAACTCACTACGCACTTGGTTTGAGCATAAAGCAAGGCTTTAATCAACTTGTTTCAGAAGCTGGAGGTCTAGTTGTACTTCACTAGTTCCTTGTCTTACAAAATGTCCCTGGCAAGCTGGGCCCACGCCCAAGTATTTATACTCCTTGGACGGCGCCACCAGCTGGCCGTCCAGCGTTATTTCATGAGTAGTTTCTTGATGATGATGAGATTTATAACAGTTCTTATATCTTGAAATTGAAAACTCTGTCATTAACATGTCTTCAGTTAACAAGTACGATAGCAAAATGCTGCGGATGTTGGAAATCTGAAATAACAACAGAAAATGCTGGAAAAACTCAACAGGCCAGGCAACATCCTTGGAAAGAGAAATAGAGTCAATGTTTCAGGTCGAAACCCTTCGTCATGGCTGTCATTCGGAAACATGGTGTGCTGATCAGGCTGCATGTTCGTGCCCACCTGGCACTAATACTTCTGGACAATGTATGGTACGGTTTCCTTTATCAATTAGGTACAAGTGTTTGCTTTAGTTGTGTTTATGTCATAATAATAATAATAATAATCAACTTTATTGTCATTGTTAGTGCACAAGTGCAGTACAATGAAATGTAAGCTGTGTGGAAATGTGTGGAAAAACAAACTTATCAGTTACAAGTTATTGGGTGTTTTACCTAATATGCTGTTACTTATTAAGTGACACTTACTTTGCACATAAGGTGGAATATTTCAATTGAAGAATCCAGGCTTCTCCCAACATTCTGTATTTGTGCTCACAGCAACAAGGCATTTTTATGTAAGTAGGCCCGTGCTTCCTAGGAGCTGAGTTGAAACTTATTCCTCTTGTGCATGGAGTGAGTGGGTTAGCATTAATAACAAAATTAACAGATATCCATTTCTTGAGCTACACACTGGATAAATGTATGTGATGCCCACCATCAGCAGGTAAAAAGCAATATCGTACTTAACTTTCACCGATACTTTAAACTGTTTCTGAGACCAAAATAACAAAGTATTTTGAAATTCTTAAGAGTCTTTCTTTCAGAGTCCTTTAACTCAGATTTGGATGACCATAATTTAGGTGCTTTGCTGTTTTGGAGCTCTGTCTCACTGCTGCATTATGGACCTAAATGGTTTAAAGAAGAGAACTGAAGATATAGGGGGGAAAATTTGGTATCGCCCCATATGGGGCGCCATTATTGGCGGTGCGCAAAGTTTAGCACCTGGCGCTAATTATCGTCTCCGACAGCAAACTTGGCTTTTATCGCCCCTGGAGGTGATTGGAGCGCGAAATCATGCACTACACATCTCTCTTAAGGTGCTAAGGCCAAGGAGTGAGGCGCTACCTCAGAGGGCGGGTGCAGCGCAGGTGCTGTCAGTTAGCGATTGAACACAGACACACTGGCGCCGGTCAGTTCTTAAAGGGGCGGGTTGATCTTGCTCTGCAGCCACACCCTGCTCATTGGAGCCTTGAATCTCGGCCTGGGCAGACCTGTGGCTAAATCTAGCAGCCAAACACTATGGAGAGGGCCAGGGAGCGAGCACAGCACTTCTGCGAGCGGGCCTTGGAGGCTCTGGTTGGCGCGGTGGAGCGCAGAAGATCCATTCTGTACCCAGAGAGTGGCAGGAGGCCTTTGCCACGCGAGTAGAGAAGAGTATGGAGAGAGGTGGCTCAGAGAGTCTCCTCAAGCAGCATGGTGCCTAGGACCCATCTCCAGTGTGGGAAAAAGTTCAACGACCTCACTCGGGTCGTCAGGGTGAGTGCCTTTTTTTCAAAACCTCTCCATTCCTCTGTTAAATCTGTGAGTTATCTAGTTAATTAAGACACAGACTAATTAATAACAATCAAAAACAGGTCTTTACTGGTTGGAGGTAGGGACTATTCTGAATACAAGATTACTGCACAGTGCTTATATACCGGTGTGTTCACCCCCGGTATTACGTCTACAGCAGCCTGAGAAAGTAGTACATCTCTTAAGGTGGAACAGGCTTAAGCTCTCTTAAGGTGGAACAGGTTACATACACAACACTCCTCCCTTCTTAGCTTTATGGTCATCCCCCCATTTAACCTAACGTAATAACAGGTATACATATATAACTTCATGTTTAACGTAACATAATAACATATATACATATATAACTTCATGTCAAAACAGATCACAGATTCAGTCTCTGCGGAAAACAGTTCACAGATTCAATCTCTGTGGTGTAGTCGGTTCACGTTACTCATTCAATAGTCCTTTCATGGATTTAACAGCTTGAACTTCCGAACTGATTTGGCTCCGTTCGGAGGGACCACGTGTGTGATCTGGTAGAGGTGATAATGGTTCAGATGGGTCATCTTCTGTTTCGACTTTTCCTTTTCTGCTTCTTGGATCCTCTCTGGGCTCCACTGTCAGCTGCCAGCTGCATGCAAAGTTTCTCCTTCTCTTCCTCCTTTTTCAGTAGTAGCGCCACCATCTCCCGGTGTTTCTTAGACTTTTTGTGATTCATCATGGTTTCTGCACTTTGGGAGTTTTCATCACAAGCTGGGCAGACCAGGTCACTATAATATTCAGTGTCACTCAATAGGTCATGGTAATATTCGGTGTCATCCTGATCTAGGCCAGCGAGAGGGTCTTCTATTTCCTCCATACCCAGCTGGGCGTTAGCCAGCTTTTGTTCCAAGTCCAGACATCTTTCCTGAAGAGACTTCTTCATGCGTACCTCTTCATCCAGCTTTTTCTGGGCTTTCAGCAAGTCGTTTACTAATGACCTCATTTGAGATTTTACTACTTCAACTTCTTTTGGAGATTGATTGATCGGACTATTCAATCCCTCTACCGGAGCAGCTGTTTCAGCGGTCTGTTGTTCTACGTTGACGTGAGTCAGCGTACTTTTGGCATCCAAGGGCTGCTCTGTTGCAGTCATCTCAGTCTGTGTTGCCACCTCAGCTCTTCCAATAACCTTTGAGAGCTCCGAACCCCTTTCGTTTGAATATTGAAGTTCGTGTTCAAGTTTTTCCCATTTCAGAGTCCTGTCCTTCAGCATATGCAGGAGTTGGCTGACCGTTAACTCCTCTGACATCAGACGTTTTGTGTGCTCCTGCTCCATTTTCTCCATCAGCTGCTTCTGTTGTCTTTCCAGATTCTCCAACTCTATATCAAAGAACTCTTTCGTTGCATTCAACTCTTGCTCAAAACGGCGAAGCATTTGTTCTAATTGCTGTTGTAGTTTGAAATGGAGTTGAGTTCGAGCCCGGTGTCCCTCAGAAATGGGCACATCAGTAGACTTGCCAGACTCAGAATCCACAGTTAAACTATGTTGTTGTTGCTCAGTGGAATTCTGTGCTGAAACTTTGTCTTTTGCACCTGAGTTGGGCTTACCATCATCTGTTCCAGAGTCTGGGCCGACTATCTTCACCGAGTTCTCACTCGTTATTGTTTGTAGGAAATGCCAGTCCATATTCATTTTCCTAATCCACTCCCGTCCTAGTAGTGGAGGACCTCCTTCAGATATCACATATAAGTCCATTATTTGACTGTCTTTGCCCTTGTGGACCACTGCAACCTCTATTTTCCCGATGGGGTACACTCTTTGCCCCGTGTATGTTTTCAATATAATCCCCGTATCCTGTAGGGGAATATGTTGGAATAACTTTCCGTAATCTTTCTTATTTATGACCGTCAATGCCGATCCAGTGTCCAATTCCAGTTTTACTTGGACTCCTTCTATCTGAAGAGTGACCCAAATTGTCTGGAGGTCTGCACCCTTACCAGCGTTGAGTACTCTTAAGCTAGCCAGTTCATTACAGCTTAAGCTAGCCAGTTCATTACTGCTAGCGTCTGAATCGGACTCCTGTTCGGTCACCTTGTGTACCTTTGCGTATTTTCCTTGCGGTGACTTCTTGTTGCTGGTCTTCTTCCCTGACCTGCATACTCTAGCTATATGTCCAAGCCTACCACATGTTCTACATTCTTGGTTTTTAAACCAACACTGGTTCTGATCATGCGTTGTCTTTCCACAACGATAACATTTGACAGAACTCCACTCCAATTTGTTTGCACTGAGCTCCGGTGACCGTAGCTGCATTACTGCCGTGCCTCTCGCTGCGGCTTCGTGTGCTGCTGCCATAGTGACCGCCTTCTCAAGCGTCAGCTCATTCTCCTCGAGCAGTCGCTTTTGTGTATCTTGTTTAAATAAACCACACACAAATTTGTCTCGTAGTGCATCTGTCAGTCCCATTCCAAACTGACAATATTTCGCTAATTTACGCAATTCCAGCAAATATTCAGCATTGCTTTCATTCTGTAGTTGCCTTCTGTCATAAAATTTAAATCGTTCCGCTAGCATCAGCGGCGTGGGGTTTAGATGATCTTTCAGGACAGTAACAATCTCATCGAACGTCTTATCCGCCGGTTCATCTGGTGATAACAGGTGTCTCAATTGCCCATATGTCTTCGCACCCATTAAATTTAATAATGTTAGAGCTTTATCTTGGTCACGAATTTTATTGGCCTTACAATAATTTTTTACTCTTTCAACATATATGGCCCAATCTTCGATGTCACTATCAAAGGTACTAATATTCCTGTGTTTAGGCATTGTAGTACTTTATCAGATTTGTAATTCCTCAGATGTTTTTTCTTTACAATCAAAGATGGCGGCTTCCCGCTCTTGCTGTCGTCCTCCGCCCCCAAAATGGCGGTTTTCCCGCGCTTAGCGGTCTTCACCCGTCCCCCGACGCTGTCAGCCCGAGTGCAGCCCTTATCTGAAGATGCGATCGCTCTCGCGGCTCCCGGCCCTTATCTGAAGATGCGATCGCTCTCGCGGCTCCCGGCCCTTATCTGGAGATGCGATCGCTCTCGCGGCTCTCGGCCCTTATCAGGAGATGCGATCGCTCTGTTGAAACGCCTCCCGCTCGAAGCGGCTCTCGCGCCCTATTCCTCCGGCTCCCCCAGCCCCGTTCGTGCGGCCAACGCGGTCGACTGCCTGTCGCGTCGCTGCCCGGCTCAGACAACGGCTTACCCACCACCAAGCTGGAGAAGAAGCTGACGGTCGCCGATGGAGGCTCCGAGGTCAGGATGTCTTCCAGTGGGGTGGAGAGGGTGGAAACCTCTCTGCAACGTCCTGGCTGTGGACGAAGCTGCCGTGGAGTGACTGCCGCAGGGTCCGAATCAGACTCGTCGCCAGTGTTAAATCTGTGAGTTATCTAGTTAATTAAGACACAGACTAATTAATAACAATCAAAAACAGGTCTTTACTGGTTGGAGGTAGGGACTATTCTGAATACAAGATTACTGCACAGTGCTTATATACCGGTGTGTTCACCCCCGGTATTACGTCTACAGCAGCCTGAGAAAGTAGTACATCTCTTAAGGTGGAACAGGCTTAAGCTCTCTTAAGGTGGAACAGGTTACATACACAACATCCTCCATCTCAACCTCACTTTATGGCCAGAGGTTCTTACAAGCTCCAATGCCCAACACTCATCCAACACCTATGGCCCTTTCATCAAACACACACGCACATTCCACACTTTGCATACAGTAAGGGCTATTCAGCTATGGGATGCACATCAGGCAAGACCATGGCTGCATACAGTAAGGGCTATTCAACTATGGGAAGCATTTCAGGCAAGACCATGGCTGCATACAGTATGCGCTATTCAACTATGGGAGGCATTTCAGGCAAGACCATGGCTGCATACAGTAAAGGCTATTCAACTATGGGAGGCATTTCAGGCAAGACCATGGCTGCATATTTCCTCAGACGCCATCCTTTTTCTTGCAGGCCAAGCTGTCTCATAATAGGAGACAGCAGCAACGGACCGGTTGAGGGCAGCCTCAGCTGCAACCCCTCAGCGATCTTGAGGAGCGCGTCCACTGGATTGTGGCAAGCCGGGTGATTAGTCCTGTTGCCACTGGAGACGCCAACCCCGTTCTGGACAGCAATGTAAAGGTCATCACCTTTTTGTCCTCTCTCCTTCCACTTGTTCCTCACAACAGCAGCCTTTGACACTTTCAATCCAAATCACTAAATCTCTGCACTCATGCCTCCCTTGCTGCAACCCTGTCCTCACGCTAAAGCCACTCTTGTACCTCCCTGCTTTCAGATGGTGATTCACCAGGTGAAGAGATGGGCCCTCAAGCTGCCAGCGGGAGTGAAGCTGAAGGCACGGAGCAAGAGGAAACCGGAGCATCAGTGCCACCCTCTACTGAGGTAGCCCATGCCCACACTGGGAACACGCCTTCCCTGGAGGTGAGGAGGGGGGAATGGTCTGATGAGGGTGAAGCTCCAGGACCCAGCGGGCTTCAGCAATGCGATGGGGGTAGGGAAGCTCGGGGGCCTTCTCCCCAGAGGGAGAGTATGGCTTCGAGTCCTGATGCACTGGACGCAGAGGAGCGGGTCCTCGCTGAAATGAGCGCCCAGGCGGAGCACAGGCACACTGAGCTCATGGCTGAAGTGGCAAGGGTGCCCGAATCCATTCAGTCACTGGCAAAGAGTGTGGAGCACTTCACTGTAGCGCAGACTGCTGCCGCCCATGCAGAGTTGGTGCAGTCAGCAGCCGGGCCCTCCAGGCCCAGATCTGTTCCAGGCCATCCTTCAAGGGCATCTGCAGTCTCAGTTTGTGACAATCAGCAGCCTTCCCCCAGCCTTGCTCCAGCCACTGGGGTCCCATTACGGAGGAGCTGCAGGGTGGGAAGGGGGGAATTTCGCAAGGGAAGGAGATCACCCTCGAGGGGCAAAAAGTAGGAGGTGTGACAAAATGTTTTGTAAGGGGTTTCCCTGAGAGATTTCCCTGAGGTTCCTCTCTCTAGAGGCCTCTCTCTCTTGCACAGTAAAACCTTGAGTGGTTTGACCCACTCGCCCCTTAGATTCTATACTCTGGACTTTGGGGCAGGAACTACAATGTAGAGAAAACTCTTGTAGACCAAGTTTGATGAAACAAAATGAAATTTTACTGCATAAGGAAAAAAATATCAAATCAAATGCAAGGAGATAAGAGAGTACATGGGAGGGAAAAACACAAAACAAATCATAACGACACAGTACTAACTAAGGCAAATACAGGCATCTTATACTCTACAAAGATCATCATGAAATAAGGAAACACACGGACCATCGAGGGACAACAACTCATGTTAATTGTACCCTTAAATCCACCCCCTTATTAAACCTATCTAGATCTGATTGTGAAAGGCCAGAAACATGCTCACCAATCCCACTAGGAAGTGCAAGGTTTTGAAATCGAGTCTGTGTTTGGTCCTTTCAGGCGTTTCGTATCCACGTGGATCGTGGAGCCCCTGCGAGCTGCGCCACACCTCTCTCCTGAGGTGGGGGTCGGGGCGGCTGGACACCGGCGGGCCTGGATGTCGGCGGGGTCGGGGTTCTTCGGCTCGACCCTGGTCAGAGGAGCCTTGGGCTGGCTCCCATCGCTTCTTCAGTTTGATTTTATCTCTTCTCCTTCCAACCGGGGTGGCTGGAAGGTTTCTTCTCTTGGGGTTTTTATTTTTTTGTTTCTTCTCCCAAGTTGGGTCGGTGGCCTCTTGTTCCGGCAACAGCCCGGGGATGGTCGATGATATCCTGATGTGTTTCCCCGGGGTGGGACGCCGGCTTCGAGATGGCCTTCTTGATGTTGGCTTTCTTCTTCCTTCTCCGAGTGCCTGCTTCTTCTTCTGGGTGTCCGGATTCAAACTCTCCAGCTCTCCCCAAGCTCTTTCTGTTCAAGCTTGCCGAAAAGTCTTCCAGATATACCTTTCTCCTAGAAACTTCCGTCTCCCGCCCAAAATCAGGTTAGTCTTTGTTTTACTTTTGGCGGGCTGGGAGCACAGCGGGGTAGTTATTATATTTTAAAATGTATTAAACGGCCAGTAAAAGCCCATCTCTGGTCTGGAATTACCTTCAATGTTTTTAATGCCCTGCTGATCTCATTATCTAGTCCTGGGTGCTGTTCTCATAAATGTGAAATTGTCCCCTTTTGTCTCGGTCAACATTTTGATGGCCTCTGTCTCCAGGCCAATCTTGACTGGATCTGCATCTGATCCATATGTATATGTGTGGGTCTGGTTTCGTTCTCTCAGAAACGGCTTCCAGAACTTGCTGTGGGTTGAATCCACAAAGCTGTCTGAGGTTGCGCAGGGACCATTTTAAAGTGTCCCAATAAGCTGGTCACATGGTACGGTGGCCATTTTGTATGCCCCTTTTTCTGGGCTTCTTTTAAAACAGTCTTTAAAATCCTGGCCTCTTCTGCCATTTGACCCTTATTAATACTAAGTCCAATTTTGTGAACCCTACACTCCCCCCTGATGATACTGTAACTTGCTTGAAGTATCATAATTCTGGGTGAGCAAAATTTTCTGACTTTCCACAATCTAACCATCCCCAGTATTTACCTATCTATGACCCCACGACACATGCATTTCCCATTTCAGAAAAATCTAGTGTACATTGAGCATCTACAGATGGCAATACCTTGGAGTTAAAATGTAACAACTTACTTCCAGGCATGGAGGGGGTCCTTATACCCGTACATCGCCTAGTGCATACACATTACCCTTTTAATAACAACAACACATCTAATAAAACTTCAATAATAAAATAGAGTACACACGAAAATCACAATGCACATGAATACATATCAAAAATAATACAGAGGAGGGAGGGAAAACTTTAACTTTATACAAAGTAGCAAAATCTAAACGGGTGTCTCTTCTTCTACCCACACATAATGCTCCCTCCATTCCCCTCTATTCTCATACTTTTGCGAATGTTTGACCTTTTTACAGTGTACAAACAGTAAATAAACTACAATGACAATTTGGTACACTACAAGAGTGTGGGAGGCTATCCTAATCCAGGAAGGGACTTCTATATTAGTGAACAGGTCCCACCACGGTGGGGTCACTATGTCCAGTATGTCTGCCCCTATCTCTAAAGTCTTCTGCTCCAGTGTGTAGAAATGTTTCTGTGAAACAACAACAGCTTTTAATATCTTGGTGAGGTGTTCAGGGAGAGGGGGAATGATATATCCAAAATATGCAACGAATCTCTGCAGATCGGTGAAATTCTCTTTAACAGTGATGTGAACAGTGGAAGGTTCAGGAATGGGGGTGATTCACTCTTGGGCCACTTGAACTTCTGCCCTGGGCTTGAAACAGAAGCTGCTGTCACTAACCGGACACCAACCGTGCTGTCCATGTTGGTAGTGGGGTGCTGCAGTGGTGACACAGTATGTCCCACCTCCTATATATGCCACCTGCGGGGGCACATGGCCTTGTGCCATTGCCTCCATGGTGCAATTTATAGGCTTCACGCCAGCAGTTCTGAACCCACACTTTGGTTTTGAATGGGCATTCAAGTGCTGGGGACACAGGATGATGTGTGCTCCCCGGCTCTGGCACCCCGAGAGGTCGGTACCCATCATTGCATGCTCCCATCGAATGACGTAAGGTGGGACCCCTGTGTAGTGAATGTGCGCACCCCCCTGAAAGACTCCAATATTCTCCACCCTGTATACCGGGGCGGGTTTTGCTGTCTTTCCCGTCACTGGCATTCTTACCACTATACCCATAATGTTGTGATTAGACCGTCCACAGTCCACTGGGACTGGGTAGGCCTCTGAAGCTAGTCTGAGCTGGCACGGACTCAATGTATTCTCAAAAGGGTGGAGGGCTGCGAGGTGCTTGTTGCTGATCCAGGAGGGGACTAAACCTTGCTTTAAATCCTACAGATTACTGCGGCCCTCACCCAGTAACCACGCCCCGTATAGCACACAAGCTTCGTTCTGCGCAGCCTAATCGGACCCGTTCCGATCCTCCCTGATGAGAGCATTTACCGTTCTGGTGTGTTTCTCCAGCTCAGCTATAATTTCTTTTAAGTGTAGTGTCATGGCCTGGTCCTCATGTAACTCAGAACCCACTACCTTATTCTCATCAGTCAGTATCTTTCTCAACTGTGTTTTCAAGCCATTGATCTGGGTTTGCAGCTCCACATCATCCAGTGCGTTGATGACGGAAGTTCCTGTGTTGAAAGCTGTGAAAATATCATTTACTGCACCCCTTCTTTGTCTCCCTACTCTGTCCAACTGTCCAAGACCTCATGTGGTGTGGTGTACAATTCAGCTCTGTCGACATCGGCAAAGTCGAATTCGTAAAACTGTTTAAACATGTTTGTTAGCAGGACCTGGTATAATTGCTCCGTTTCCCTGGGGCACCACGCTGGCAATCGTACCTCGGTGAGGTTTAAAATCACCGAAGCCACCGCGTAGTGGACCCCTTGGTACAGTTCCTGACCTGTGGGTACCAATACCAATCCGTTCCCGGGCCCCTTTGTCGTGGTGGGGCACCCTTCCTTGAGGGCTTTAGCTACTGGAACTGTGGGCAGGGGCTTGCAGAGTCGGGTGATGAGCTCAGTGGCGTTTACTGGGATCTGAGAGTATGGGACTCCGCACGCCCGTGTGCTGACGTCCCACCTCATTCCTTGTCCAGCATCCTGCCACTGTCTTTGGAAAAAGATGGAGACGCCTGTGGGGCAAGCGCGTTCTGAACCCTACATACAGATGTTTAGATCCCCTCATCTGGTTCCCACCATTTGTCCCAACAGACACTCAACCCCCCGTGAGTTCCCGTTATTGTCCGATGGGTGTTATTACCCAATCTCTCCCATTCCACAGTTGAATTCTTCATGTTGCTGCTCAACTTGCGCAGCCACCACCAGCGGTCCAAAGGTACATGTCCGTGGCAAACAAGGCAAATCTTTTTGCCCACGGTGACGCTGATCCTGGGTGCAATGATCCACAACCTGGGGCACATCAGAGATGTTTCTCTGTATGCAAACCCTGTCTGGCTGGAGTATTCAGTAGAGTTCGACCCCAGCCAGCCTGGCCATCTCCCTTCATGGAAGTAGGCAGCAGTCTCTTTAGCGTCCCGTGAGCCAGTTCCGTCAGTCGCGATGGGGCCTCTATTTCCAGAGCACCCATAAATCGTGGAGTCCTTGGTGTGGCCCCGATAGGCCCAGCTCCATCCGATTATTACGAACGCGACGAGGATCCCTCTCATCTTTCCTGGCTCCTGTAATAAATCAAACAATATAGCCAGGCTCCTGAGAGGCCCTGGCTTAGGTGACGGCATGATCGGGTCTTTCGACCTCGATCGAAAACAACACACATACTGGGCAAATTTAAAACTACTTAAACTCTAATCCCCTTAATATATTTACACACCTTAAACTTAAACCTAACCTATGCACAGCGCCGCCCGTCCCCGGGCAGCTTGCCTAATCCCTGATTAGACTGCAGCTTGCCGCTCCCTGTGGTGGGGCTGCAGTGACCTGTGGCTCTGGTTCCCCGCAGCCTTTTGCTGTTAATCGGGGACTGTGTTTTTTCATGGATTTCAGAAGTTGGCGTTTACTGAGAACGGGGAACTCGGGCCAAGGTTTTACTGGCTGAGGCGTACGAGTCGACCTGCGAAAAGGTGCTTTGGGCATGGCTCCCTTAGCGAGTGGACCTTCGGGTAGGACCTTAGCTCTCACAGTCCGTGGCTCTTCCACGACTGTGGGCTTTGGCTCCCTCCCCTCAGGCTCCGCCCCTTTGGAAATTGGGCCTGTGGCAGACGGCTCCTCCTCACCTGTCCCGACAGGTGGAGGATCTCTGCCCCCAATCTCTACCTCCCCCACGCTCGAGTTGAGGGCGGGATCTCCGTCCTCCGACTCCACCTCCTCCAGAATCGTATCGAGGGCGGGACCTTGTTGTTCGAGCCCCTCCTCGTCCGAGTCCCAGGCCATCGGGGAAACCTCCCCCCAGGTGGGCGGGACAGCTTCTCCTTCCAAGCAGGCTACAGCGCCAGCTTGTGTGGTCTGTGACTCATCGCGCGCCTCAGGCTGAGGATCGTTACCCTCAGACCTGGCTTCGTTGCTGATGTTTTTGCACCCGGTTTAAACAGTTTGCACCGATTCATGCGAAACCACTTGTTGCGTCGGGACACCTCCACTGTGCGAGTGGCGTAGACCGGTGGATTTTCCACCGATTCCGGTCTATCCTCCTGGTCTATGGCTCTCTCGCCAGCACATAGGGTTAGACCCAAGAATTTTACTTCTCGCCGGCCAACCCGCGCCTTCGTAGGGTTTTCCTCAACACTCTCTGGCCTAGAAATTGAGTGCCCTTAGCGCCGATTTTGCGGCGCTAGAGGGCCTAGCGCTGCAATTGGCGCCGGCGCCGAAATTGCCTGGGGCCCTTCCGCCGCGGTAGACCGGGAGCGCTGCGCCGGCACCGATGACGTCATCGGTGTGCGCAGCATCCCGGTTGCCATGCCGACGGGCTGCAGCGCCGAAATTCAGTTGCGGCCGCCTCGCCCGTGACAGCCGCAACTAAGACTCTGGCAACAGAGTCTTACAAGTCTTTGCGCCGGCGCATTAAAGGCCCCGCGGCGGCCGGCCGCTTTCCCGCCGGCCGCCTGGCCACAGCTCCCTCCCCGGACTTCCCCCCCCACCCCCCCCGGAACAGAAGCAAGCCCGGCACTTGTCCGAGGTGCCGGGCTCATTTTTAAAAAGATTTTTGCGGGCCGCGGCCGGGTGCAGGCAGCTCCTCCTTAAGGGAAGGAGGAGGCCTGCACTTCCCGAGCCTGCCGCACCGCATCGGGTGCCGCAGCGCCGGAATTGCGGCGCGAAACGGCAGTTAGCGCCGATTTACCGCCGCAAAGACCCTTCAGAGCGCCGGCAGCCGTTTGGGCGCGGCCCTGCTGAATTTTTGGCGCGCGCAGGGGGACTTAGCGCCGGCACTAACTTCCGGCGCTAAAGCCCTGGCTAAGCCAAAACTCAATTTCTAGGCCTCTATCTCCTTCACGCTTGTACCCGCTCCCCAGAGACAATGATTTCTTAGGTCCACGTGGATCCCGTGGGCTACCAAGAAATCAGACCCCAGGACTCCCGTTCCACCTCCCACCTCCCACTTCATTCGGGTACACTTCCATGTGGTGCGGGGTGGTCCTAAACGAATGGAGAGGGGAAGGGAATGTGCGCCAGCGTGTTCTTCGCCCATGAAGCCCGACAGAAGATATGGGACCCTGGTGGACAGAGGCGAGGCGGCGGGGTTATCTGTGTGGATTACGGTGCACGATGCTCCCGTATCCAGCAGATAGGTTCCCTTCACCTCTTCCACCTCCATCTCCACGAGGGGTCGTCTCCATACATCATATCACAGCGCACACAGGTAGATGGGCTGCGCTGGCTCTAGTCACTTGGGTACAATGGTCGGAGTCTCGGGAGCGACAAGACCAGTGGTGACGGCTATTTTCCCCTGCGAAAGCATCAGAGACCGCATTGTCTCTATGATCGATTCAATCGCAGCGGGATTCATAACTGCACCAGCTCCTTGTGCTGGGGCAGGAGCTATGGCTTGGGTTTGGGCTGGTGCTGGGGCGGCGGTCTGGGCTTGGCCTTGGGCTGCGGGAAATCTCCCTTTACTGTCCTTCCACGGATTTCTACAGTCCTTGCGCCAATGTCCATCCTTCCCACACCCGTAGCAATTGAGCTTGGCTTGGACAGGGCGATTCCCCTCCTGACACCACTCCTTCTTGCTTGGGGCTGCGGGTTTTGCCTCATGCACCTTTCCCTTCTGGGGAGGTGTTTCCTGACCTCTACAATTCTTGTAAGCTACATTAAGCTGACGGACTACCATCTCCTCCGTGACGCCGGGACCTTGGGGATCGAACCAAGATCTGGCTAGGGCCCGTATCTCTGGCAAACTGTTGGTAACCAAACAACGGAGCCAATGAACCCGCTGTTCATTGCTCATTAGAGCCCATTCAGGCATACCCGGACAGCTGCGTCGATATACTGGCCACAGCCTTTCTGCGAAAACCCGTGGGGGTTCTCCAGATAGCTGCACGGTCCCTTCTACATGGTCGAACGGACTACCGTCGTCCGCTCCCATTACTTCTAAAACTTCCTCCCTGAGATCCGCATACCCTTTCCGTCCCCTCTTACCATCCTCTGAGAGGCACTGAAGGATTGTGGAATCCAGGGAGAAAAGCAACAGTTTGACCTGTTCCGGATCATCACAGTCATTAATGGCTGCTGTTTCCTCTATCTCCCTGAAATGAATCGACGGATCTCCCTTTACTGTGAGTTGTGCGAGGTGGCTCACCATGGACCTTAATTGCGGGCCAGTGTAGGGCACCACGAGTTGGTTCTGGTGGGGTCTGATACTACCATCGGCAGCATTGGGACCGAACCTCTGGTGCCGAGCGGGACACATCGGTGCCGGTCCCGGCTTTGCTACCAGTGGTTCTTCCTCACACTCCACCTCGGCTACCTCCTCTTTCACTACCCCCTCCTTTTCCGGCCAAGTCTCACTATAGCTCGGCGGTGCTGAGGGCTCGGTGGCTGGTACCACAATGACCTCAGCTGGAATCGGCTGTTTTGATTCCTTTAAAAAGTCCATGTGACTAGCTTTCGGGCTGACGAGACACACCATGCCTTTTGCCTTTACCAGGGCCGTTCTTAGGTCCTCTATGGTCTTTTGGCAGAGGCCGTGGTCTGTGCTCTCAAACCCGTGCTCGAGGGCTAGCTTGTAAGCTGCCTTAACCTCCACTACTCTCTCCTCCTGCGCTCTTAGCTGTTGTGCGAGGCGGGCGTTTTTCTCCCGTATCCTCGTTTCATTAATCTTTGCCTCAGTAACCTTGCACTCCAGGTACTCTATCCTAGCCTGATGTTGACTAGCTACCACTTGGCATTCCTGATTCAGCACGTGAAGCGCTGTGATGAGTTTTCCCCCACCCATGGCCTTTTCCTCTATCTCTGCTGCCTGGGTTGTGATCCTGGCTGCCTGTGCTGCAACAACCCGGTCCAAGATCTGGACCTGCTTCTTGTAACACATCAGCCACACTGCCTTTTCCACTGACTTCTTATGCTCTTTGCTCTCTGTCCACCTGATGGCTGCGTCCACCGGACGCCCATCCAGCAAGAGATCGGAAATCCACTGTTTAGTGAGATTTACCTTGCCAAAGACATAAGCCGCTATCCTCTCATCCATTGCATTTCGACCGTTCAAACTTGGATCTACTACATTACAATCCTGCTGCCAGAATCCTGCCGCGGTCGCCATTTTCTGTAAGGGGTTTCCCTGAGAGATTTCCCTGAGGTTTCTCTCTCTAGAGGCCTCTCTCTCTTGCACAGTAAAACCTTGAGTGGTTTGACCCACTCGCCCCTTAGATTCTATACTCTGGACTTTGGGGCAGGAACTACAATGTAGAGAAAACTCTTGTAGACCAAGTTTGATGAAACAAAATGAAATTTAATTGCATAAGGAAAAAAATATCAAATCAAATGCAAGCAGATAAGAGAGTACATGGGAGGGAAAAACACAAAACAAATCATAACGACACAGTACTAACTAAGACAAATACAGGCATCTTATACTCTACAAAGATCATCATGAAATAAGGAAACACACGGACCATCGAGGGACAACAACTCATGTTAATTGTACCCTTAAATCCACCCCCTTATTAAACCTATCTAGATCTGATTGTGAAAGGCCAGAAACATGCTCACCAATCCCACTAGGAAGTGCAAGGTTTTGAAATCGAGTCTGTGTTTGGTCCTTTCAGGCGTTTCGTCTCCACATGGATCGTGGAGCTCCTGCGAGCTGCGCCACACCTCTCTCCTGAGGTGGGGGTCGGGGCGGCGGGACACCGGCGGGCCTGGATGTCGGCGGGGTCGGGGATCGTCGGCTCGACCCTGGTCAGTGGAGCCTTGGGCTGGCTCCCATCGCTTCTTCAGTTTGATTTTATCTCTTCTCCTTCCAACCGGGGTGGCTGGAAGGTTTCTTCTCTTGGGGTTTTTATTTTTTTGTTTCTTCTCCCAAGTTGGGTCGGTGGCCTCTCGTTCCGGCAACGGCCCAGGGATGGTCGATGATCTCCCGATGTGTTTCCCCAGGGTGGGATGCCGGCTTTGAGACGGCCTTCTTGATGTTGGCTTTCTTCTTCCTTCTCCGAGTGCCTGCTTCTTCTTCTGGGTATCCGGATTCAAACTCTCCAGCTCTCCCCAAGCTCTTTCTGTTCAAGCTTGCCGAAAAGTCTTCCAGATATACCTTTCTCCCAGAAACCTCCTTCTCCCGCCCAAAATCAGGTTAGTCTTTGTTTAACTTTTGGCGGGCTGGGAGCACAGCGGGGTAGTTATTATATTTTAAAATGTTTTAAATGGCCGGTAAAAGCCCATCTCTGGTCTGGAATTACCTTCATTGTTTTTAATGTCCTGCTGATCTCGTTATCTAGTCCTGGGTGCTGTTCTCATGAATATGAAATTGTCCCCTTTTTTTTGGTCAACATTTTGATGGCCTCTGTCTCCAGGCCGATCTTGACTGGATCTGCATCTAATCCATATGTATATGTGTGGGTCTGGTTTCGTTCTCTCAGAAACGGCTTCCAGAACTTGCTGTGGGTTGAATCCACAAAGCTGTCTGAGGTTGTGCAGGGACCATTTTAAAGTGTCCCAATAAGCTGGTCACATGGTACAGTGGCCATTTTGTATGCCCCTTTCTCTGGGCTTCTTTTAAAACAGTCTTTAAAATCACGGCCTCTTCTGCCATTTGACCCTTATTAATACAAAGTCCAATTTTGCGAATCCTACAGTTTTTCATTGTTTTATTGAAGGCCGAGGTTCGTCGCCAAATTTTTGCAACTGTTTTGGACATTGTCTCCAAGTTGTGAGAGCCAGTTATGTGAATGACTGCTTTTTTTGTGTGTTTCTTTCTATTATTTTGTCATGCGGAAATGAGACACACAGAGTTTGTCAAATAAAGAATGTCTGTATTCAAAATGTACATGTTTGGTCTTTGCAATCATTGTTGCCTTGACTGACTTAGGGGTTGCGGTATGGTTTCATTCAGGTTGTTTGAATGGCAGAAGCCATTTCCTCAGCGGGGGCCTAGAAGCGACTTGCTATGAGCCTTTGACAGACGGCCCTTCCACTTTGTACATTGTGTGCCTCCCACCCGCCTTGGTGCTGCTGATGATCATCCTCATCATCTTCCTCCTCCTCTTCCTCCTCCTCCTCTGCTGGTGCTCCAATGCCTGGTGGCATTGGCTGGGTCCTGAGGATTGCAAGGTTATTCAACATGCAGCACACAACAACGAAGTGGGAGACTCGCTCAGGAGAGTACTGAAGGGCTCCTCCAGAATGGTCCAGACAACGGAACCGTTGCTTGAGCATGCCGATTGTGTGCTCAACGAAGTTCCTGGTAGCTTGATGGCTCTCATTGTATCGTAGCTCAGCAAGGGTGCTGGGCATACGGAGCGGTGTCATCAGCCAGGTGCTGTAGGGGGTGGTGTGGTTGGCGCGTGCGCCCAGTCAGTTATGCCTCTGACTGTTTGGGAGCGGTTTGAATCGCTCCCACGCCCTGGGTTCTAGACAACGGACTTAGGTACAGGCGGCGATAGACAGGTGTTTTGGATGTGAGAAAACCAAGATTTTATTGAAATAGAAATTAACACAATCTTATGAGAAGTTACTAGTATAAAATTACAGGCAAATACAAAATTGTAAAGTCTGTGGGTTGTATAACGAATTAATACACAGACTACAAGAGTAACTTTAACAGGACTTTACTATTCGAAGGTCAGGGCGAATCTGCCCAATAAGTTCTGCCACAGCACTTATATACCGGTGTTGTCACCGTCGGTATTACAGTATACAGCAGCCAGGATAAAGTAGTGCCACACCTAAAATAGTTCTCTTAAAGGTGGACGGTTACATACAATAGTTCTCTTAAAGGTAGAACAGTTACATACACTACAAAAATAACTATACTTATACAGGGAATGGGGAGCACACGGCACATCGAGGGAAAACTGTCGTGTTGTTACCTTTAAGAGAGAACTACTTTTACAGCTCCTGTATACTGTAGTACCGACAGTGACCACACCTGTATATAAGCCGTGAGCATGCCTCTGTACTGTCAGTCTTGAGACTACCCTACTCCAGTGAACACCTGTTGATTGTTAAGTTACAGCCTCCGTGTAGTTATTGGAAAACATCATACTTTAAGAATCACGGATTCAACAGTGGCGACGAGGTCGATTCGAATCTGCCTGCAACCCTGCATTTCCCTTAAAGGATTCGCTCCAGGAGGACGGTGGAAGAAAGTCGAGGCCAGAAGCACGGGCGTCGACCACGAGCAACCGCCCAGTCATCCGGCAGAGAGTGAACATCGCAGGGGAGGCTGTTGAGAGCCGGGCTTGGTTCCCCAGCCACGACGATCCAGCAACAGACTGGCAACAGGTACAGCGCAGACCCTTCCCGGACAGCAGCGGCTGGATCTGACCGACGGCATAGAAAAAGCTGAGCAGCGTCGACGGGGTAAGAGAGAGGGTGAAGTGCACAGGGCGTGGCCGGGGGGGTTGAAAACCGAGCGGCATCGAGGAAAAACAAACAGAGCGAGAGAGAGGGTAAAGCAGCAGCCGGGTTCAGGACCGAGCGACGGCAACGGGAAAGGCGCACAGGAGAACGCGCAGAGCACAGCCAGGGCTCAAGGGCTGAACTGCGTCCGCGGGGAGAAGAAGGGAGAGCGCGGGAGATGCCATTGAGCCGCGGAGAAGAAGGGAGAGCGCGGGAGGTGCCATTTTTAGAAGCCGCAGCGGAGAAGAAGGGCTAGCGCGGGAAGAAAGGAAAGCACGGGAGATGCCATTTTGTGCCAGCGGAGAAGAAGGGAGAGCGCGGGAGACGCCATTTTAGACAGTTAAATCACACCCACGGATGTCGAAGAGTGGCAGTATCACTGTGTTCGACAATGAAGTCGAAGATTGGGCGACATATGTGGAATGCATTGAGGTGTACTGCAGGGCAAATGAAGTGCCAGATGCTAGGAAAGCACTGGTTTTGTTAAATTCCATGGGTGCAAAAACTTATGGCTTACTGCAAAACCTAATAACCCCAGAGAAGCCCGTGGATAAGAATTTCGAAAGCACAGTAGAAATCCTACAGGACCACTTAAACCCCACACTGCTGCTGATAGCAGAAAGATTTAAGTTCCACAAAAGGAACCAGCATAAAGAGAAAGTAATGCTGAGTACTTAACGGAACTGCGCAAGCTATTGAAACACTGCCAGTTTGGAGTGGGACTAGCAGATACGTTAAGAGACAAGTTTGTGTGTGGGCTTCAAAGTGAAGGAACCCAGAAACGGCTTCTATCAGAAAAGGATCTTACGCTGGACAAGGCTTTCAGCATGGCAGTATCACACGAAGCAGCCGCACGGGGCGCGGCAGAGATACAACGGAGACCGCAAGAATATGGCACCAATGAAATGTCATATGGAGCAGGGAAGTGTTATCGCTGCGGCAGAACAACACACGACCAGAAGGATTGTTGGTTCAAGGACCAAGTGTGCAGACAGTGTGGAAAAGCAGGACACATAGCAAGAGTCTGCAGGTCATGGAAGAAAACCAGCAGCGAGAAATCTCCACAGGAGAAGTACAAAAAGGTACATAAGGTGATGGACAGTGGTTCAGACGAACAGAAAAGTGATACAGACTCCGGAAGCAAGGAGCTGGGTTGTCTGAAACTACATAAGGTAATCAAAATGGAGGATCACCAGACTATCTGGGTCACACTCAAGATAGACGGAGTCCAAGTGAAAATGGAATTGGACACTGGATCAGCCCTAACAGTCATAAACCAAGGGGACTACAAGCGGCTATTTTCACATATACCCTTGAAAGCTACAGAGATTGTCTTGAAGACGTACACGGGGCAAAAAGTCTACCCCAAAGGAAAAATAAGGGTGAAAGTGATATACAAAGGCCAGGAAATACCTAAAATGAACCTATATGCATTGCCAGATGGAGGACCACCACTACTAGGACGTGAATGGATCCGGAAGATACAATTAGATTGGCATTCCATACAGGCACTGAAGGTTGAGGCCAAAAAAGATGATGACGTCACACCTGGACGACTGTCAAAAATGCTAACTGATGCATAAGAAGTGTTCCAGGAGGGACTCGGAACACTAAAAGGCATAACAGCAACGATTAAAATAGAGGCAAATGCAAGCCCAAAGTTTTTTAAGGCCAGACCGGTGCCTTATGCGATCAGACCAGCCGTCGAAGCGGAGCTGGAAGGGTTGGAACGTTCAGGAGTACTGTCCAAAGTAGACTGGAGCGAGTGGGCTACACCCATCGTTCCTGTAATGAAGAGGTCATTGAGTAATACACCTGGGGAACCAAAGAAGGTCCGCATCAGTGGGGATTTTAAGGTGACAGTGAACCCAGTCCTTCACACGGTACAATATCCGCTTCCATGGATTGAGGATATTTTTGCCTCGCTATCTGGAGGTAAACACTTCACCAAAATTGATCTGGCCCAGGCGTACATGCAAATGGAGGTAGAGGAAGCCTCAAAACAATACCTCACGATCAACATTCATAAAGGTCTCTACCAATACAACCGGCTGGTGTTCGGGGTAGCATCGGCTCTGGCTATTTGGCAAAGGGCAATGGATCAAGTCCTGCAAGGGATTCCAGGGACCCAGTGTTATTTGGACGACATCCTGGTCACAGGCGAAAATGACAGTGATCACCTCGCCAACCTGGAGAAGGTGCTCACTAGATTAAAGGAATATGGGCTACGGGCTAATCGCCACAAGTGCGAGTTTTTCCAGAAGCAGACCTCGTATTGTGGCCACGTTATTGATGAAGAGGGGTTACATAAGTCCCCTGAAAAGATTGAGGCAGTAGTCAAGGCTCCAGCGCCGGAAAATGTATCACAACTGAGGTCGTTCCTAGGACTGGTGAACTACTACCATAAGTTCTTACCAAATTTGTCTACAGTATTACACCCACTGAACACCCTACTGCAAACGGGGGTACCATGGAAATGGAATGATGAATGTAAATGAGCTTTCCAGAAGTGCAAAGAATTGATCACATCAAAAGAGGTGTTGGCCCATTTCAACCCAGCACTACCAATTCGGTTGGCATGTGATGCATCACCCTATGGTATTGGAGCGGTGCTGTCGCACAAATTCCCAGACGGGTTGGAGAGGCCAGTAGCCTTTGCGTCTCGGTCACTAAACTCAGCCGAGTGCAACTACGCCCAGTTCGACAGGGAGGCCCTCAGCCTAGTATGGGGAGTGAAAAAATTCAACCACTATCTGCATGGGCAGAAGTTCACCTTGCTGACTGACCACCAACCACTTGTCTCCATCTTTAATCCAAAGAAGGGCGTTCCGGTGATGACTGCACAACGGTTACAAAAATGGTCCCTTTTTCTAGGGGCGAACCAATATGAAATAGAATATAAAGGCACGAAATAGCATGGAAACGCTGATGGGCTATCACACTTGCCACTGCCTACTGTGGAGGAAGCACCAGCAGTGGACCCTATCGAGATATTTTATTCGTCAATAATTGAATGATTGCCAGTAACAAACGCGGATATAGAGAAGGAGACGCGCAATGATCCGACACTGTCTCGGGTATATGATTTGACGGTGAGGGGATGGCCAACACATGGCGACTCACTGTTGCCAGCATTCTCATCCAGAAGAGAACAGCTGTCAGTATGCCAGGGGACAGTGATGTGTGGATCCCGAGTGGTAATTCCACCCAAGTTAAGGGAGAGAGTGCTCAATGAGCTTCACGAAGGTCATCTGGGAGGGGTGAAAATGAAAAGCCTTGCTAGGGCTTATGTGTGGTGGCCGGGGATTGATCAACAAATCGAGGACCTAACCAAGAACTGCTCAGGATGCCAGAAGGTCCAAAATGCACCACCACATGCCCCTCTACACCCATGGGAGTGGCCCTCCTCTCCATGGCAACGGGTGCATATTGATTTTGCTGGTCCATTCATGGACTCAATGTTCTTAATAGCAGTGGATGCGCACTCGAAATGGCCTGAGGTGATAAAAATGTCCTCAACCACTACAGAGAAAACGATTGCAGTCCTACGGACCATATTTGCCAGGAACGGCTTGCCAGAGCAAATTTGCTCTGATAATGGACTACAGTTTGTGTCCGAAGAGTTTCGGAAATTTTTGAGAAGGAATGGGGTAAGGCATTACACATCCGCCCCATATCATCCAGCCACAAATGGATTGGCTGAGAGTTTCGTACAAACCTTTAAAAAGGCGATAAAGGCCATGTGCAATGATGAAATTCCACTACAGCATAAGGTGGACAATTTCCTGTTAGCCTACAGAAATGCGACACATGCAGTTACCCACCAGACCCCCGCCATGATGTTCTTTAACCGAAGGTTGAGATCTCGTCTGGATTTGCTCAGACCAAATGTGCGAAGAAATGTTGAGGATAAACAATTCCAGCACATCAATGAGAAGCCGATAAGAAGCTTCAATGTAGGACAACCAGTCTTGGCCCGTGACTACCGAACAGAGAAATGGCAACCCGGAACGACATGCACACGGCAGGGGCCATTAATGTACACAGTGGATGTCGGGGAGAACATTGTGAGATGCCACGTTGACCAGATCTTAGCGTCACAGGAACGAGTCAACCCCATGTCTCGCGTACCTGGGGATGAACCCGACATACCGGTAGCATCTGCCTCAGAAACAGTAGCAGTGGAAACTGATGAACTAACCGACGAAAGGTGGCCAGAATCGCCTCCGCACCAAGAACAAGAACCTCAGGAAAGGTGCTATCCAGAAAGGATCCGGAAGCCGCCCCAAAGACTGAATCTATAAATGGACTATTTCTGTTTAACGTGCATGTAAAGTGTTAATTGTTATTTGAATATTATGGGTACTGCTGACCTAAAAGGGGAGGAATTGTAGTGTATGTACCTTTAAGAGAGAACTACTTTTACAGCTCCTGTATACTGTAGTACCAGCAGTGACCACACCTGTATATAAGCCTTGAGCATGCCTCTGTACTCCCAGTCTTGAGACTACTCTCCGGAATCAACCGAGTGAACCTTCTCTGAACCGCCTCGAGAGCAAGTATATCTTTTCTTAAATATGGAAACCAAAACTGCACGCAGTATTCCAGGTGTGGCCTCACCAATACCCTGTATAACTGCAGCAAGACTTCCTTGTTTTTATACTCCATCCCCCTTGCAATAAAAGCCAAGATTCCATTGGCCTTCCTGATCACCTGCTGCACCAGCATACTAACTTTTTGTGTTTCATGCACCAGGACCCCCAGATCCCTTTGTACTGTAGCACTTTGCGATTTCTCTCCATTTAGATAATAACTTGCTCTTTGATTTTTTCTGCCAAAGTGCATAACCTCACACTTTCTAATATTATATTCCATCTGCCAAGTCTCTGCCCACTCACTTAGCCTGTCTATGTCCTTTTGCAGGTTTTTTATGTCCTCCTCACTCACTGCTTTCCCTCCCATCTTTGTATCGTCGGCAAACTTGGATATGTTGCACTCGGTCCCTTCCTCCAAATCGTTAATACAGATTGTAAAGCATTGGGGTCCCAGCACTGACCCCTGCGGAACACCATTAGTTACTGATTGCCAGCCCGAGAACGAACCATTTATCCCAACTTTTTGTTTTCTGTTAGATAGCCAATCTTCCACCCATGCCAGTATATTACCCCCAATCCCGTGATTTTTTATCTTGATCAGTAATCTTTTGTGTGGAACCTTGTCAAATGCCTTTTGGAAGTCCAAATACACTACATCCACTGGTTCCCCTTTAGCCACCCTGTATGTTACGTCCTCAAAGAATTCGAGCAAATTTGTCAAACATGACTTCCCCTTCATAAAACCATGCTGACTCTGTCCTATTAAATTATGTTTATCCAAATGCTCTGTTACTGTTTCCTTAATAATGGACTCCAACATTTTGCCAACCACAGATGTTAGGCTAACTGGTCTATAGTTTCCAGCTTTTTGTCCACTTCCCTTCTTAAATAAGAATGTTACATTAGCAGTTTTCCAATCTGCCGGGACCTTTCCTGAGTCCAGGGAGTTTTGGAAAATAATCACCCATGCATCCACAATCCCTACCGCCACTTCTCTCAAGACACTAGGATGTAGGCCATCAGGTCCGGGGGATTTATCCGCCTTAATTCCCATTATTTTACCGAGTACCATCTCCTTAGTGATTTTAATCGTGTTTAGCTCCTCCCCCCCCCCTTTGCCCCCTGTTTGTCCAGTGTTGGGATATTTTTAGTGTCCTCTACTGTAAAGACTGATACAAAATATTTGTTCAGCGTCTTTGCCATCTCCATGTTCCCCACCACTAGCTTCCCAGTCTCATCCTCTAAGGGACCAATGTTCACTTTAGCCACCCTTTTTCTTTTTATATAGCTGTAGAAACTCTTGCTATCTGTTTTTATATTTTTTTGCTAGTTTACTTTCATAATCTATCTTCCCTTTCTTAATTAATCTTTTAGTTATTGTTTGCTGGCTTTTAAATGCTTCCCAATCTTTTATCCTCCCACTAGATTTGGCTACTTTATATGCCCTTGTTTTCAGTCGGATGCTATCCTTTATTACTTTACTAAGCCACGGATGGCTGTCTTTTCTTTTACTCCCCTTTTTCCTCAGTGGAATATATTTATCTTGAAAGATGTGAAATATCTCCTTGAATGTAGACCACTGCTCTTGTACTGTCTTACACTTTAATCTGTTTTCCCAGTCCACTTTAGTCAATTCTACTCTCATACCTTCATAGTCTCCTTTATTTAAGCTCAGTACACTGGTTTGAGATCCAACTCTCTCACCCTCAAACTGAATTTGGAATTCAACCATATTATGGTCACTCATTCCAAGGGGATCCTTTACTAGGACATTTTTTATTAATCCTGTCTCATTACACAGGACCAGATCTAAGATTGCCTGCCCCCTGGTTGGTTCAGTTACACACTGCTCAAGGAACCCGTCCCTAATACACTCTATGAACTCTTCCTCAAGGCTGCCATGCCCAATTTGATTAGTCGAGTCAATATGAAAGTTAAAATCACCCATGATTATAGTTGTTCCCTTATTACAAGCCCCAACTATTTCCTGATTTATACTCCGACCAACAGAGTTGCAACTGTTAGGAGGCCTATAGACTATGCCCACTAGTGACTTTTTCCCCTTATTATTCCTTATCTCCACCCAACTGTTTCACTATCCTGATCCTTTGACCCAATATCATTTCTGACTATTGCAGTGATTCCATCCTTGATTAACATAGCAACCCCACCTCCCTTTCCTTCCTGTCTGTCCTTCCTAATTGTCAAATACCCTTGTATGTTTAGTTATACTCCTCACAAAAACCCTTATCTGCGTGCCAAATCATGTTAGTTCATTGTCCCAATCTTGGTGGGCTAGTTTAAATAATTGTAGCAATCTAAACTAACTGTTTTTAGATGGCCGTTGATCGCACCTACTGGCCTGATGTCTGAGCTGTATTGTTATTAATGCATCTTAATCAGCCTGTCCAGCCTCGATGGCTTCCTTAAGCTGTTTCCGATTATTTATGCAAACAACTTGATGGCTCAAGTATAGGCCTAACTGGTTTTGATCTGTCTCCGATTTGGCTTAATGCATATTCAAAGTCCTGCTGTCTGCTTTTCAAAATACAAAAAGTCCTTCTTCACAGAAACTGCATTTTAGGTTTCGATTTCCCCACATGCTGCTTGTGCCACAGAGTCCAAGCTTTTAAAATCTTGCAGTCTTTTGGCCACGAGGTGCGGACGCCATCTTTGGGTACCCTGTTAAAAATGTCCACGCAGGTTCCCTTTTATTTATAGTAACCTTTGGGGAAAAGTGGAAATTTTGCGAATCCTACAGTGTACAGAGGATATCCCTTGTCTCCAAAAAGCCAACCTCCTGGGTGATGCGGTGCCTGGTAAAGGTCTGCCACAGAAGTCTGGCACAGGATGAAGGCATCGTGGTTGCTGCCAGGAAAGTGGGCGTTGACAGCGAGTATCAACTGTCTGTGGGCACAGACCAACTGGACGTTTAAGGAATGGAAGCCCTTTCGGTTGCAGAAATCCTCGGCATTCTCTTGCGGAGCCCGCAAAGCCACATGCATGCAGTCAATGGCGCCCTGCACCATGGGGAAGCCCGCTATCATCGCAAAGCCCATTGCGCGTTCTTGCTGCTTGTCCGGGGTCATGGGGAAAGAGAAGTACTCTCGTCTCCTTTTAAAGAGGGCATTTGTTACCTGATGGATGCAGCAATGCACTACGAATTGGGAGATATTGGCGATGTCCTCAGTAGCTGATTGAAATGAGCCGGTGGCTTAAAAGTTGAGAGCCACTGTTATCTTCACTGCCACTGACAGAGACGTCCTGCTCCTCAGTTGAGGCTGCAAATCTGGCTGAAGCAGGTGGCAGAGCTCAGTGACCACCTCCTTGCTGAAGTGCAGCCTTTGCAAACACTGCTCCTCAGACATATTAATGTAGGAGAACTATTGGTGAAAAAACCTGGGAGGGTAAGGTCTCCTGTACAGCGGGCTGTTGGCCCTCCTCCATCTGGCCATGATTACCACTCTCTCTCTCTGTCTCTGTGCCCTCCGAATGTGATGGAGAAGGACGATGTTCCCACCCATTGCAGCCCCCATAGTATCTAGGCAATCAAAAATATGAAGGTCAAAAAGCAAAGTACCTGCAAAGTTATGGTCAGAAGCCAAAACTACCTCAGACAGCGTTGACTCAATGCAGAAATCTCTCTTTCTCTCTTTGTCTCTCTCAAAATCTCTCTGTCTCTCTCAGAACGAGTGGTGCAAAAATGGCTGCCACACAAAAGCCAGGAAGAGGCCTCCTTTAAATAGCACCCCCCCCAGCCCCATAATGACTGGGAAGCGTTCCAGTCAACCTGTCGTTGGTTGCTCCAGGCGGAAAGGAGGGGGGTGCCACTCAATTTCCGGTCCAGGGTGTCACAAGGGCATTGCACTCTCGAATGACGTCAAGATCTGCGTGCGCAGGAGATCGGGTGGTATTGATTAGCGCCGCCGCAAAATGTCCGGTTAATTTCGCAAGAGGCGCAGATATCGCCGCGCCCGGGCGCTAGTTGCTTTGCGCCCCACTTAGCGCCCTCTTAAGGCACTAACGGGAGGCGCTACCAACTGAATTTTTCCCCCATAGTGTAATGTTATTGTAGATATACCGTTCAGGCAGCATCTGTCACCTCAGATCAAACACAAAGCTTTTATTATAGCAAAATATTTGTGGAGACGAACAAACTTTTTCAACAAGCCAGTTATCAATATTAATTTCTTCCATCACTAGGGGTGAACGGGAAGTCAGTCTTCATGACATCTTGGAAATTAATTATTACAACTGGCATTTCACCTCCCGGCTCTTTTTTCCGAATGCTATTCTATTCCATCCTATACAAACTCTGATTCATCCAGAATCTGCCACCCACTTCCTATCCATACTAAATTGCACTCACCCATCAATTCAGTCCTGGCTTCCTGTTCCCCAGTGCATTGAATTCAAAGTACTTGTTTGCAAAACCCCCCTAGGCTTCTTTCCACCCTACCTCTGCAACCTCCTCCAACCCTAAATTTTAGCTCACACTCTTCACTTGTTTTTTTAGCTTGGACTTCTGTGAACATAAGAACATAAGATGTAAGAGCAGGAGTAGGTCATTTGGCCCCTCGAGCCTGCTCTGCCATTCAATAAGATCATGGCTGATCTGATCTTGGCCTCAACTCCACTTCCCTGCCCACTCCCCATAACCCTTGACTCCCTTATCATTCAAAAATCTGTCTATCTCCACCTTAAATATATTCAATGAATTGTGGTTCCTCCTTCTGTTCCACTGTTGATGGCAGAGATTTCAGCCATCAAGGCCCCACATTCTTAAATTTTCTTCCTCAACACCTCTGCCTTGCTACATTAATCCCCGCTTTCAAAAATATCTTCAAAACCTACTTCTTTGACCATGCCTTCAGTTGCCTCCCTAACCTCCTTCTTGCACTTTTTCATTGGTGTCTGTTTTCTTCCTTCCCTTCTCCTCTGCCCAACCATTAAATGCCTTAAGATGTTTCACTATTTTAGAGGCAGTATATAAGTTGTTGGTAGTTCAGCCCATAAGGCCCAGATAATTCAATTTCTGTTTGTACTTATGATTCTTGCTTGCTGGTTTTCCTTGACTAAATATTGGAGGTCTGTGCTCACCAATGCTGCCTCATTTCTGGATAAAGGTTTAATCAGACACCAAAATTTGTTTGCGCTGGCACATTAAGGTATATGCAAATCAATGCGCATGTGCACGTGTAAATTGTGGAACTCGCTACCACAGGACATGGTTGAGGCAAATAGCTTAGATGCTTTCAAAAGGAAATTAGATGTGTACATGAGAGAAAAGGGAATAGAAAGATATGCTGAAAGGTTGAGATGAGGTAAATGGAATGGGAGGAGACTCGTGTGGTGTATAAACACCAGCACAGACTGGTTGGGCTGAATGGCTTGTTTCTGTGCTGTATATTCTATGTAATTTTAACATACTTCACACACTGTCTAATGCAAATTTTTGTCTTCTACCTGGTTGGTGGAGGGGGGGTGGTGGTGAAGGGTGAAAGAAACCATTATTTAGGTGCTTTGCTGTTTTGGAGTTCTGTCTCACTGCTGCATTATGGATCTAAATGGTTTAAAGAAGGGAACTGAAGATATAGGGGGGAAAATTCAGTTGCTTTGCGCTGTAAGGGGTGGTGTGTGTGGTCAGCTTCACCTCTGACTCCCTGAGCAGTTCGAATTGCTCCCACTCCCTTGGTTTAGACTTTGGGGGTTGTAATGAAATTGCAACAGACACCTGAGTTGGTCAAAAGAATTTAGATTTTATTTTGAGACAGGAAAAATATACAATACAATAAAACTTATACTCTAAAAGGGGGAACACTTCAGAATCTGCGAGGGAGAATGACAATAGACAAAAATACCTTTCTCTCCCAATCCCACCATCCTAACTAGGTTGAATTCCAGAGGACCAGGAAATGCTCACCAAATGACTTTCTTGACAGATTGTAGAGGTTCGCGATTTCGAGATTGTCTTTAGTTGTGGCGGTTGGGGCCTGCCATACCCTGGACGTGGTGGAAGACTGCACCTGCGTTGGGTTTTCAGTCTTCGCCTGTCCGCTGATGCGGTTGGATGCGTAGTTGGATTTATCGGGTAAGTACCCAATTTCCTTTGGTTAGGTATAGTTTTTAGAGTCTTTTGTGTCAAATCTTACCCAGGGGTAAGTCAGGCTAGCTTGTAGAGTGGAAACAAACTTGCGAACTTTCAACTTCTTGTTGGTTGGTTTCTTGTTGGTCGCGGTGGCCCAATATTACCTAGTTGGTGGTAATATTGTTAGTTGTTGGTTTCTTGAGGCCTTTGGTTGCTGCGATTCCTTTTTCCTTTCATTTCGTTCTTCTTTCCTCAAGTCTCCGATCCTCCGACTATGTACGGTGATGATGATAATGAGTAGTTCACTTTCTGAACCGTACTTTCTCTCTCCTGTACTGAATTTGAACCTTCTTGAGCTGTGTCCTCAACTGACTCTCCGTTGAACTGTCCGTTGAACTGTCCATTGAACTGTCTGTCTTTACTGAACAAGCAGGCCTCAATTATACTGTGTTGAGGCCTGGCTTATCTGACCACCAAATCTCCTCTGGTCCATTGTTAATTTTGGCGGGCTCATTAATTTTAATAGGTTTAAATTCTCATCGAGTTTCGTGGCTGGTCCCATCTATTTTTAATTGGCTTTTAACTAGTTTCGGGGAGTGGGCCTTTGGCGTAGCGGTAGCATCCCCGCCGCTGGGCCAGAAGGCATAGGGTTTCGAACCCTGCTCCAGACAGTCCCGGCAAGTGGAGTCAGAGCTCCAGCTCTAAATTCTGGGTTGACATCCAGCGGGATACTTGCGTCCATGGGTGTGGGTGGCCCCCCCCTCGTATGGGTTGTGGGAGCCCGTAAAACCCTCCCACCATAGGACTAACCACACTAATGGCTGGTACGAAGATGGTTACGGTCACGGAAGGAGCGATAATCGCGGCCAGAAATCCTTCCACCACTTCATACAGTTCCCCAAAGGGAACAGTGTGAAGACACGTACGATGACGACTAGTTTCGGGATTGCTTTGAAAATCAGTTTAAGTGTGCAAAGTGGTTTTGGAAATCTTTCTGAGTGGTTTAAACTGTTGTTTGATTGTCTTCTCCTGTTGGGGCCAGGGTCTCTTTTTTTGGTTGTTGGCATGTATTGTATTATTCATGTACTTGATGGCCCTGTAGGTTTTCGGCCAGAACTGTCCTCCCGGTGGCTTATTCTCTTTATGTAGAATGACTGGGATGGCCCAGAACATTCTCAGTCAACCTGGCCTTTCCAATACTCAAACTGTCTGTCCCACAGTGTCCAACCCATTCCTTTTGTTGCAGCTTTTCCACAGGCCTGAACATGCCTTTTAAACTAACAGAAATCCTGGGGTTTTGATTTTTAAACTCCTTTTGGTCCAATATTCCTTCAAACTTTCCAATATCTCTTCTTTTCTTACTTTGGGGGAATCTGTATAATTTTGCGAGCCTTACACACCCCCCTGTGATACTTTAAACACTATAATATCATACAGTTGTGAGGAAAATTTTCTGATCCCTGGGAGCCAACCTTCCCCTGTATTATCTAAACTAATACTCAAAAACAAAACACTCTCCTGTTTCCCTTTAGGTGTAGTGTTTACACAGATACATACAAGGTATGAAAAATTCAATTACATTCACATCCAAGCACTGAGGGGGTCCAACACCCCTGCAACACTTGGCAAAATTACACATACTTAGGAAAAATAATGACACACACACTCATAAAACTTTATTTTTAATAACGGTCAAGGTTTGTTTTATGCCTGGTCATAGACTTTATTTTTGTTCCATGCTCCCTCATGTTGAGAGCGGAGCATCCTGTCCGTTCCCTTGCACTTTGTACACAACAGGTAGAAGACTATGCTGAGCTGGCAAACCACTAAAATGTGTGAAGCCAGTCTAATCCAAGAGGGGACCTCTATATTTTCAAAAATGTCCCACCAGGGTGGAACTACAATATCCAAGATCTTGGCCCCTATCTCGACTGTCTTCTGTTCTAATGTATAGAAATGTTTTTGTGAGATGACCACTGCTATTAATAGGGTGGTAAGATGTTCTGGTAGAGGGGGAATTTCATAGCCGAAATGTGGTACGTAATTTTGCAGGTTGGTAATGTTTTCCCTGACAGTGAGATGAATAGTTGACGGTTCAGGGATGGGTACAATCCGTTCCTGGGCCACTTGAACTTCTGCCTCGGGTATAAAACAGAAACTGCTGTCACTCACCGGACACCAGATGTGCTGTCCATGCTGGTAGTGGGGCGCACTTGTGGTTACACAATATGTCCCACCCCCTATGAATGCTACCTGTGGGGAAACATGGTCTTGTGCCATTACCTACATGGTACAGTTCACAGGTTGTGCGCCAGCAGCTTTAAACCCGCACTGCCGTCTCGAATAGGCATTCAAGTGCTGTGGACACAGTATTATGTATGCTCCCCAGCTCCGGTTCCCCGAGAGGTCAGTACCTGTCATAGCGTGCTCCCACTTTATGACATAAGGTGGGACCACTGCAAAACGGACGTGTGCACCCCCTTGACTGATCCCAATGTTCTCCACCCTGTATACTGGTGCAGGTCGGGCTGACCCACCCATGGCTGGCATCCTCACTACTATCCCCATGATAGTGTGATTGGAGCATCCACAATCCACTGGGACAGGGTAGGCTTCAGAGGCTAGGCGGAGCTGACAGGGGCTCAGCAAATTACTAAATGGGTGGAGGGCTGCGAGGTGCTTGTTGCTAATCCAGGAGGGGACTAAACCTTGTTTTAGATGCTCCAGGTTTCTGCGGCCCTCGCCCAGCAACCATGCCCCATATAGCACGCACACCTCATTCTGTGCAGCTTGATCCGAAGCATTCCTGTCCTCCCGTATGAGTGCATTTACTGTTTTGGTGTGTCTCTCTAGTTCAGCAATTATCTCTTTTAAATGGGCCATCATGGCCTGGTCCTCATGTAGCTCTGAGCTTAACACTGTGTTCTCCTCTGTTAGGATTTTTCTTAACTGGGCCTTTAAGCCATTTATCTGAGTTTGTAACTCTATATCATCTAGGCTGTTTAGCACTGAGGATCCTGTAGTATAAGCTGTGAAAATATCATTCCAGGTACCCCTTCTTTGTCTCCCCACGCCCATATTATGCTCAGGATGTAAACTGTACAGTTTCGCTTTGTCTACACTGGCAAAGTCAAATTCATAAAATTTCCTAAACATTTCCTTCAGTAGGGCTTGGTACAACTGTTCTGTCTCCTTAGGACACCATTCAGCTAAGTGCACCTCGGCCACTGCATAGTGTACCCCCTGGTACAGCAACTTATCAGTTGGCACTAGTACTAACCCATTCCCTGGTCCCTTGGTGGTGGTAGGACACCTCTGCACTATAGTCCGTGATGTCGTAGTCGTGGGCAGGGGCTTCCGGGGGCGATTTACGAGTTCGGTGGCGTTGACTGGAATCGGGGAGTGTGGGACCGCGCACGCATGCAGGCTAGAATCCCACTCCATCCCCTCCCCGGCACCTTGCCATTGCCGGTGGAAAATGATGGATATGCCTGTGGCGCAGACTTTCTCTGACCCCCCATACAACCATAAATCCCTTGATACGGCTCCCACCACTTGTTCCAGCACACACTCACTCCCCCTCGGGTCCCTGTAATCGTCCGATGGGTATTGTTCCCCAATCGTTCCCAGTCGACTGTGGGGTTTCCTATATCCTTGCTCAGCTTTCTGAGCCACCACCACCTATCCAAAGGAATCTGTCCCTTGCATGGCAAACACACACGTTTCCCCTCAGTGACACTGACCCTTGTAGCAATGATCTGTACCCTGGGGCACGGGATGGAGGCCTCCCCGTACGTGAACCCAGTCTGGCTGGAGTACTGAGTCGAGTTAGACCCCAACCACCCTGGCCACCTTCCCTCGTGGAAGTAGATGGCGAGCTCCTCCACACCCTGTTCGCCACCCCATGCGGTAACGATCGGTGCTCTCTCTCCTGAACACCCATAGACGTGGGAGTTCTCCACGTCACCTCGGTCACCGATGTTCACCCCTACCAGGGCGAGCAGGAGCAGAACCTTTCTCATTCCGATTTCCTTTCTGTAGGGACACACAAACAAAATAGCCATGTCCCGAGAAGGTTCTCTGGCCTGACACAGTTATCAAAATTTCCAAAACTTAAACTTATCACAACTAAAATTAGACTATTAAATTCCAAAACTACCAAACTGTAAAACACACTTAAAATACATCACAAAGCTGTTTACATCCGCCACCCGTCTCCAGACGGCCAGGCTAATTCCTGTTAGGCCTGTGCCTTTTGTGGAATCTGGGTAGCTTGTATGCCTGGGCGTAGGGTGACCTGTGCCACCGGACTCAGAGAGTCCTCCTTAAAAGACCTGGGAGTTTCCCTGAATCCCAGTTAATAGGGGGAGTGTGCCCTCCTGTGCTGCAGCACACTACCCCTTTCTGTGTGGCTGCCGAGTCACTGTCCTGTCCTATGGGTTCCCCGCAGCCTGATGCCGCAGGCTGGGGACCCTTCTCTCTCTCTCTCTGCCCAACGCTACCTCTCCTGTGAGTCCCTCACCTTTGGAGGCGGCAGGCTGGGGATCGGTGTCCTTAGACTGGTCCCTGACCTTGGTTTTTCCCTTTCTGTTAAGGGTTCTCCTGGGGCTGGACCGTTTAAAATGATACTCGGGTGACCAAGGTAGTTTAGGCTGTGGTATGCGAGGAGACCTTCTTAAGGCTCCGGCTACTGGGGGTGTACCTGAGTCCCACTTAATTGGTGGGTGGGCCTCTCCAGTCACACAATTCACGGCCCCCACCTTTGTTGTCTGTGAGTCTGTCACAGCTGCAGGCTGCTGCTCTCTACCTTTAACAAGGTTCGCCCTTGCTGGCCGTTCTCCACTCTCAGTCTTGAACAGCTTGCATTGATTAATGTGGAACCACTTTGTGCGGCGGGGTATCTTGATGGCATAAATCATGGGGCTTGCCTTGTCCACAATGCTGTACGGCCCCATATACAATGGTTCAAAACTTCCCAACCGGGTAAAGTTCCTCACCATGACCTGATCCCTTATCTCCCACTCGTGGTGCCTGTTGGGTTTTAGCAGCAATTGGTTTCTCCGATGCTGTTTTCCCATGTTGCTAGCAGTCTGCCAGTGAATCTGTTTAAGTTGTTCAAACAGATTCCCGACAAAGCTTTCCCGGTTCACCTCTCTGAGCTGACCCTCCGTGAGCACCGGGGCTAGCACATGGGTGGGGGTCCGCATAACCCTGCCAGTCATCAGCTCCTGTGGGGAATACCCCATGCTTTTTGACTGGCTGACTCAGATCCCCATCAGGACCAACGGTAAGACTTCCACCCACTTCTTGGGTGAGTCTCCCGTCTCCTTGCACAGCTTTTCTTTTATAGTGCAGTTTAAACGCTCTACAGGACCCGATGACTGTGGGTTGTAGGTGAATTGCCATTTCCCTTCAATGCCGAGTACCATGAGGGTCTCTTGCATGACCAGTCCGGTAAAGTGACTCCCTCGGTCGGACTCCATGTACTGTGGTAGTCCCCATCGTGAGAACACTTCCCTGACCAGGATCCTAGCCGTACCCAATGCGGTAGCTGTACGGCAGGGAAAAGCTTCCACCCACTTTGAGAACACATTCACCAGGACTCGGCAGTACTTGTAGCCTCCCTGGGCAGTGGGTAGGGGCCCGCTGTAATCGATCTGGATCGACTGCCATGGTCCCTCTACACTCCTGGCGTGTCCCAAAGATACCTTCCTTTTCTGGGGGTCAGGGTGATTGGCAGCACATGCCAGACAGCCGGCACAGAACTCACGGATCTGTTCCCTCAGTCCTGGCCACCATCCTGCCTGTTCCACCCACTGCCAGGTGGCCTCAGGCCCGGGATGTCCCATTCCTGGACCGTCATGGGCCAGTTGGAGGAATTCCCTTTGGTGCTGCTGTGGCACTACACATTGCTCCCCCCTGAACAGCATGCCTTCCTTGACGGTGATGGCTGCTGTACCATATGAGCCCTCTAATTTCTCCTCTTTTGTGAGCGCGTTCAAGATGGCTCTGAGGATGGGATCCCGTACCTGGGCCTGCTTTAGGTCCGGGACCAAAGCTACCCCTTGTGTACCTCCCTTGTCCTGGATTGCGGCTACCAAACCTGTCTGGTAGGGGTCCCAAAACTCTCCTTCCCTAGCTCCCTGCTTGGCCAATTCATCTGCCCTTTGGTTGCCCTAACTCATGGGTTCTCTCTTCGAATGGGCCTTAACCTTATGGATATTGTAGGATTCTCAAACTTCCCACATTTCCCAAGTTATTAAATAAGGGACCCTGAAGGACAAGTTATTCAACGAGGGTACCCTAAAGGGAATGGCTTTTGGACTTCATGGCAAGACCTGCAAAGTCAAAGCAGGACCCTGCAAACAGCATGTCAAGTTCAAAGCTCAAAACTTGACATGCCCGGGCCTGTGGGCGACAGCTTGATTTGTGATTTCAAACCAGACAGCTAAAGGAGACAGAACATGCATTCTTCCCTTTAAAACAAATCAACCCAGGAAACGATTTAATCTTGCACAAACTTAAAACCCATCAAGACTATGCATATATAATTGCCTACAGTTCGAACTAGCTACCAAGCCTGGAAGACACCGATTTACATTATGCATAAACAAACACCAAGACATTAAAAACCATTTAACAATGGGACAACCGCCCAAAAACCAGTTAAGGTGAATGACTATAATCACCTTAACAAGCCCGCCAAAAATCAGACAAAGAACTAGCCCTGATTTGGCGCGCAGATAACGAACTCAAAAACAATATAATTGTAGGCCCACTGGTATCCAAGGGCAAGTGGGCAGGGACACTCGAAACTCAAAGAAGCAGAGGGACACTCGCAGAAGCCTTCAGGCCACAGGGGCATCCAACCAGAAGGCTCACGGAACATCGCAGCGAGGAGGCATGGTGGAGCAGGCTCGACCGAAGACGACTAGGCCGCAACCGCAGCCTTACACAGAGACCGACCACGAGCACCGCGGTAACAAAGGGCCGGGTAAACCATACCTTCAGATCATTACCACTGCACAAGTAATGACCTAGGCCACTGCGACCGAGCCAACACCGAAGACCGCCAGCCGAACACCAACCGCAACAAAAACTCGACGACCAGACCACCACCAGAAGAACAAAACCCGAAGTTTTCCACTCTACAAGCTAAAGTACCCAACAAAAACTTTATTCCCTATCTCTAACGGAGAAAAGAAGGTACTTACCCAGACAAATCCACAACCGTGCCCTTACCGCATCTGCGGACTCCACCCAACTGAAGAATCTTCGCAGATCCCAAGACTGGGACCATGTGGCGACGGCAGGCCCCAAAGGACACAAAGAGCGAACACCAAAACGCAACCGGCTTAATTGACAGGATTCGAACTGTCAAGAAACCCCTATTGGTCAGCATAATCCCTGGCTCTTGTAGTGCAATTTAGTTAGGTATTGGGGGTGGGACAAGGGTAGGGGGATTATTAATGTGATTTTCTCTCATTGTGCCATGTGTTCCCCATTCTTAATTAAGTGTACTCTTCAATGCCTGTGACTACTCCAGTAATTTAAGTGTGTAATTTTAAGTGTGACTCTAAATAAAATACAGTTGTCTTGCACCAAACCAGTTGTCTACTCCAATTCTGTATCGTCGCCTGCACCTAAGTCCGGTGTCTAGAACCCAGGTGTGTGGGAGCGATTCGAACAGCTCAAAACCAGTCAGGGGCAAAGCTGACTGCACACACCACCCCCTACAATATAGACCTTACCTTCTTTTCCTACGGCTGTCATGATTTTCTCCAGCAGAGGCTTGATTGCCAGGGGTATCCCGTCGGCGGAGGTGTATCCCCGACAGGACCAGATGGCCAGGTATTCCGTACACGAATTGCACGTGAACATGCTGTCCGAGCAAATCGTGTATGGGGTAGGGAATTTTTCTGGCTGTGTAACCACGTACATTACCGCGGACAGTTCAGCCTGCTGGGCGCTCATGGTGCTGGGGAGTTTAGTTGCCAGGGCAATGTCTGCCCCTGGGTCATAAACTCCACACCCTGTGAGTCGTTTCCCAGCAGATACTTTGCTGGAACCGTCCACATAGATTTCGCAGCCTGTGGGGTGTATTCCGGCCCGAAAACCTATGTTGACTTCCCATACTCTTTCAATGGAACACCGGTGGGCCGTCCCTGGATAAATCATGTTGGCTGTGAGCTTCAGCTCGCAGAGACCTTTCACCCTTAGGTCCATCTGGGAGAGAAGCAGGGTCCAATGAGCAATGCGGGCACTGCTCACCGTCCCATCCTTAATTCTCCCATCTAGGAACATTTGGGTGGGTGTATGATGGGTGAGGAGGGTGATGGGCGAGGTGCCTGTGAAGATCAATGATCTTTTCACAGCCCAGTGAGTGGCGAGGAGGTGCCTCTCACAGTTGGAATAGCCCTTTTCTACATCCGTGAGTATCCTGGAGGAATAAACCACTGGCCTCAGTTGACTGTGCCGCTCCTGGAGCAGCACTGCACTCAGACTGTCCCCACTGGCTGCAACCTCCAAGAAAAACTCTTTCTCCCCATCAATGGCCCCTAGAGCCAGCGTGGTCTGCAGATTTTGTTTGAGGTTCACAAATGCTGCCTCGCAACCCTCATCCCAAACCCACTCCACTCCCTTCTGTAGGAGCCAGAGCAGAGGGGCTGCTGTGGCTGCGTAATCCTCAATAAAATCTCTGCAGTATCCTGTTATACCTAGAAGAGATCTCACTCCTGTCACTGTATTGGTGGCTGGTACCTCCTGCACTGCTTCCGTTCTGGCTTTATCTATGGCCCTTTCCCCTGCTTGTACAGCCAGCCCTACGAACTTTACTTCCTGTCGGCCGATCTGTACTTTCTTGGGGTTTACCTTAAAACCTTCCTACCTGAGCAACTCCAGCAGTTCAGCCAGGAGTGGACCATGTTCCTCTTCTTCATCAGTGAATAGGAGCAGGTCGTCCACATACTGGACTAACTGTCGGGGCCGGCTGAAGCCTTTTAAACAATCTGCCATACACTGGTGGAAGATACTGGGGCTATTGTGGAACCCCTGTGGTAGGCAGTTCCAGGTGTACTGTTGGCCTTTAAACGTGAAGGCAAACTTGTACTGGTCCTCCCTCCGTAGAGGGATGGACCAAAACCCGTTGGAAATATCCAGCACCGTGAAGGTGGTCGCAGAGGCTGGAATACTTCCAATGAGGTCGGCGACAGCTGCGACCGTGGGTGCACAGGCGGGGATGTTCCTATTGAGTACCCGATAGTCCACTGTGGCTCTCCAGGAGTTGTCCAGTTTCCTAACCAGCCACAGTGGAGAGTTTACGTGGGTGGCTATCGGCCTCAATACCCCCTGTTTGACCAGAGAGGTCATGGCCATTTCCATGTCAGCCTCCGCCTCTTTGGGGAAATTATACTACTTTTGTGGTCGGGTCATGGGGTCCCCATCTACACTTACTTCGACCGCGTTCGCCCTCCCACAATCATGCTTGTGAGTGGCAAATGTGCCGAGGTGTGCTCGCACAAATGCCTGGTACTCCACTGGAGTGTTACTGAACATTTGCTCGAGGTTGTAACCCTCCTTGGGTTTTAGGGTACACAAGGTCCCCTTACCCTGTTTCTGTGGGATAACTGCCACTTCACTTTCTTTGACGGTGCATGCTCCCCACAGACAGTGATTCCTGAGATGCTCTAGAATCCTGTGGCCTATAATAAAATCAACCCCAGAATCACTTTCCCTTCCTGCTCCCACTTCATTAGAACACAAGTCCACTTGGTGTGGAGTGCTCCTAAATGAATGGACAGCGGGATAGAGAACGAGCCAACCTGCTCGTTACCTGTGAACCCCACTAAGCTGTACGGGACCCCGTTAGACAGAGGTGAGGCAGTGGGGTTATCTGAGTAGACGATGGTGCTCAAAGCTCCCGTGTCCAACAGATAGGTCCCTTTCACCTTTTCCACTTCCATCTTAACAAGCGGTCTTTTCCATACATCGTACTCAAGAGGACACAGATAGACAGGCTGCGCTGGCTCTAGTCATAAGTCTGTGTTAGCTGGAGCAGATGGAGTTAAAGCACCTGTGGCTGTGGCTACCCTCCCTGGGCCAGCCAAGAAAACTCGAAGTGCAGCTACTAACAAATCAACTGTGGGGGGAGAGGTCGGTGTTTCTGTCTTTGGGGCAGGAGCTGGGGAGTTCTTTCCTACACTATCCTTTTAAGAATTTCTACAGTCCCTTCTCCAATGCCCACTTTTCTCGCACCCGAAGCAGTTACGCCTCGTTTCAGAAGGAATACCCCCTTCCTGGTGCCATTCCTTCTTACTTTGGCTGGGTTTCAACTCGTGAACCTTTCCTTTTGTTTGTGGTTCTTCCACCCCTCTACCGTTGCAGTAAGCCAGGGTCAGTTCTCTGACCACTGTCTCCTCGGTGACTTGGGGGCCTTTTGGGTCGAAGCACAGCTCGGCCTTGGCCCTGATCCGCGGCAAGCTGTTTGCCACCAGACTTCGGAGCCAGTGAGCCAACACATCCTGGTTCAAATTAGTCCGGTCGAGATCCCCATTACAGGCACTCCTGTACACAGGCCACAGCCTGTCTGCGAAAGCCTGTGGGGTCTCCCCTGCTAACTGTGTAGTCTTCTCCACCCGGGAGAACGGACTACCATCATTCATCCCCATCGCCTCCAGAACTTGCTCCCGGATGGCAGCGTACCCTCCCTGTCCCTTCTTGCACTCGGCAGAGAGGGACTGGTACAGCTTGCCATCTAAGGTGAACAGAAGCATCTTGGCCATTTCTGAGTCGTCGCACTCATTAATGCCTGCTGCTTGTTCCACTTCCATAAAGTGGACTGAGGGGTCTCCGTTTTGGGTGAGCTTGCTCAGGTGGCTTACCATAGCCCTAAGCTGTTGGGTCCCATGGGGAATCATGAATTGGCTTTCACGGGGCCCCAGGCCCCCACCACCCCCGGGTGTGCCAAACTTTTGCTGCCGAGCCGGGCACATCAGCCCCGGCTCCGACCTTTCCTGCATTTGTTTGCCCACTTCACCCTGCTGCCAAACCGAGTCAAAACCCGGCGCCACAGGTGGTGGTGATGTGCACTCCTCCCTGTCCTCCCTACAGATTGCCTGTCCCTCCTGCTGCCCAACCGAGTTGTTCCCCGGCGCCACAGGTGATGTCTGAACAGTTCCTACTTCTACTTCCAGGTCTACCCGGGCCGCACCCGGGCTTACTAGGCATAGCATGCCTTTTGCCTTGGACAGAGCAAGTTTTAAGCTGTTGATCTGCATTTGACAGGGGCCATGATCTCCCGTTCAAAATCCCTAGTGCTTGCTACTTTATAAGCTGCCTTCACATCTCTGAACTTTTCCTCCTGTTCTTTTAACTGTCTGGTTAGGCGAGCGTTCTCCTCTTTCAGTACTAGCTCATTGCTTTTTGCTTCGGTGACTTGACACCGAAAATACTCATGCCTGTTCCTGTGTTTCTCTATCAGCTGTAACTTCTCCTGACTTTGGGCCTGTAATTCCTGCAATAATTCTTCCCCTGCCATAGCTCTTGCTTGAGACAGTTTGGCTGCCTCCTGCAGCTCTTCTGTCAACGCTTTAATATGCTGATCTAAAAGCTGGATCTGTCGCAGGGTGCAGACCAACCAGATGGCATTTTCCACCAACTTCTTATGATCCTTGCTCTCAGTCCATTTGGCTGCAGCGTCCATGGGATGCTCAGCACGCAACAGACTGGTCACCCATTTCTTGGTGATATTCACCTTCTCAAAAACGTAAGAGGAAATCCTCTCTTCCATCTTCGTTCTTTCATCAAATACAGGGTCTATTGCATTACATCACTTTTGCCAAAATCCTGCTGCGATCGCCATTTCTGTAAGGGGTGGTGTGTGTGGTCAGCTTTGCCTCTGACTCCCTGAGCATTTTAAATTGCCCCCACTCCCTTGGTTCTAGACTTTGGACTTATTTGGGGGTTGTAATGAAATTGCAACAGACACCTGAGTTGGTCAAAAGAATTTAGATTTTATTTTGAGACAGGAAAAATATACAATACAATAAAACTTATACTCTAAAAGGGGGAACACTTCAGAATCTGCAAGGGAGAATGACAATAGACAAAAATACCTTACCCTCCCAATCCCACCATCCTAACCAGGTTGAATTCCAGAGGACCAGGAAATGCTCACCAAACGACTTTCTTGAAAGATTGTAGAGGTTCACGATTTTGGGGTTCTCTTTAGTTGTGGCGGTTAGGGCCTGCCATACCCCGGACGTGGTGGAAGACTGCACCTGCGTTGGGTTTTCAGTCTTCGCCTGTCCGCTGATGCGATTGGATGCGTAGTTGGATTTATCGGGTAAGTACCCAATTTCCTTTGGTTAGGTATAGTTTCTAAGAGTCTTTTGTGCCAAATCTTACCCAGGGGTAAGTCAGGCTAGCTTGTAGAGTGGAAACAAACTTGCAAATTTTTGACTTCTTGTTGGTTGGTTTCTTGTTGGTCGCGGTGGCCCAATATTACCTAGTTGGTGGTAATATTGTTAGTTGTTGGTTTCTTGAGGCCTTTGGTTGCCGCGATTCCTTTTTCCTTTCATGTCGTTCTTCTTTCCTTGAGTCTCGGATTCTCCGACTATGTACGGTGATGATGATAATGAATAGTACTCTTTCTGAACTGTACTTTCTCTCTCCTGTACTGAACTTGAACCTTCTTGAGCTGTGTCCTCAACTGACTCTCCGTTGAACTGTCCGTTGAACTGTCCGTTGAACTGTCTGTCTTTTCTGTCTGCCTTTACTGAACAAGCAGACCTCAATTATACTGTGTTGAGGCCTGGCTTATCTGACTGCCAAATCTCCTCTAGTCCATTGTTAATTTTGGCGGGCTCATTAATTTTAATAGGTTTAAATTCTCATCGAGTTTCGGGGCTGGTCCCATCTATTTTTAATTGGCTTTTAACTAGTTTCGGGATTTCTCAGAAAATCAGTTTAAGTGTGCAACGTGGTTTTGGAAATCTTTCTGAGTGGTTTAAACTGTTGTTTGATTGTCTTCTCCTGTTGGGGCCAGGGTCTCTTTTGTTGGTTGTCGGCATGTATTGTATTATTCATGTACTTGATGGCCCTGTAGGTTTTCGGCGGGAACTGTCCTCCCGTGGGCTTATTGTCTTTATGTAGAATGACGGGGATGGCCCAGAACATTCTCAGACAATCTGACCTTTCCAATACTCAAACTGTCTGTCCCACAGTGTCCAACCCATTCATTTTGTTGCAGCTTTTCCACAGGCCTGAACATGCCTTTTAAACTAGCAGAAATCCTGGGATTTTGATTTTTAAACCCCTTTTGGCCCAATATTCCTTCAAAGAGTCCAGTGTCTCTTCTTTTCTTACTTTGAGGGAATCTGTATAATTTTGCGAGCCTTACAGCACCTCCCTTTAGCGCTCTAAGAAGGTGCTAATGGGGCGCAAAGCAACTAGCGCCTGGGTGTGGCGATGTTTTCGGCACTCGCGAAATTGACCAGACATTTTACGGCGGCGCTAAACACCACCGCCATGATCTTCTGTGCCCGCAGATCATGGCGTCAATCGAGCGTGCAATGCCCCGGTAGCACCCCAGACCGGATATTGAGTGGTGCCCCCTACCTTACTGCCTGCCACTAGCAACAACATGTTGAGGGGAGCGTTCTGCCATCGGTAAGTGACTGGGGGAGCGCTATTTAAAGGCGACTGCTTCCTGCCTTTTTTTGTCAGCTAAATTTTTGCACCACACATTCTGAGATAGAGAGAGAGACTTCTGGAGAGATTCAACGCTGTGTGAAGGAGTTTTGGGTACTAAGCAGCACTTTGCAGGTTCATTTTGATTTGACCTTCCTTGCATCAATTTAGAAGAGACTATGGGGGCTGCACACTGAGCTCTTTCCCTGGGCCTCTCCATTGTGCTTTCCAGCAGATTTGATGTACAGGTCTCTCCAGGCCGAGATTCAAGGCTGCAATGAGCAGGGTGTGGATGGAGAGCAAGATCGACCCACCCCTTTAAGAACTGGCCAGCGCCAGTGTGTCTGTGTTCCATTGCTGACTGACATTACATGAGCTTCGCCAGGGCCCTGAGGTAGCGCCTCACTCCTCGGCATTAGTGCCTTAAGAGAGGTGTGCAGTGCTTGATTTAGCGCTTCAATCATCTCCGGGGCGATAGAAGCCAAGTTTGCAGTCGGAGGTGGTAATTAGCGTCGGGCACTAAACTTTGCGCCCGGCCGATAATTGCGCCCCAAATGGGGAGATACAGAACGACTAAATTATAAGTCCAGTCAACATATTACTATTCAATCTGCCACACCGCTCATACCCACTTAGTGGGCTCGTCCATCCCATGGATAAAACTTACATAGCAAATGCACTAGTTGTACCATTCCTATTTATACTTTACTTGAGTAAAATATATAAAGAATTTTTCCCTGAATTGTTCTCGATTTTTTTGTGGTTTTTCCCTCTCCCACGAAATTACATGGCTGCTGGCAGGTAGGGAGCATTGAGCGTCACGATACCTGGTGCAACATCACTCCATGGGACAGGCTTGATGGACCAGCTTGTCTTTTTACGTCTTCTTTGTTTGTATGTTCGCAAATGTTGATGTAAATACTTTTCTGGTAGAATTTTGGACATATTCAGATGAGGAAATGTCAGTGCTAGGAAATGGAAACACTTCTTCCTACTTTTATCACTTGGTGTCAACATGCAGCACTATAACATGGGACAGAAGCAGAGTAAACATTAAATAAACATCCCTATATTTGGAGGGGGCAGCTATCACATGGTAAGACTTAGTTTTTTTTAACTAGCCTTTTTTGTAGAAGAAAGTAGTTTAAAAATAAATATGTAGACAAGGGGGGGAGGGGTGAATTTTAACCCCCAAGAACAAGTGGATTAGGGGTGGGTGAGTAGTTAAAGCAAGTTATTTTAGAATACAAACGCAACCCAGCTCCAACATGTCCACTTCTGGGTTTAACAGACGCACGTTCAGATGCCTGCTTACTCGCTGAAGTCAGGACCTTAATTAGTGCAGGTGAGCAGGTACTGATTGCAGCAATTAACGTCCTTCAGAGATGTTCTTGAGGTCTTTTTGAATTGAACTTTACTTAACCTTTAAATTTAGCGTCCGCAGCACGGGGTACCCAGGGCTCGGGAAACTTACCAGAGAAACAAAGGCGAGATTGAGCTGGAGTTCAGGTGGGTATTTAAATTGATGATAACTCCACTGGAATAAAACCTCACTGATTACAGCTGCTGTCTCAGTTGCCAGAGTTCTTGTGTTGATAGAGCTTTTTCTAAACTTTGGAGGCTTTCAAACTAAAAGTTCAGGATGGGAGGCGCCTTGGATGTATTTGACAGTACATCAGAAGAGGAAGATCATCACCATCGACAGCATCAACAATGTGCTTTTGGGGGATCAGCACATGCACAGGAGAGAGAGGCACAGGAGAGAGGGTCACAGAAGAGAGGAGCACAGGAGAGAGGGACACAGGAGAGAGGGGCACAGGAGAGAGGTGCACAGGAGAAAGGGGCACAGGAGAGAGGGGCACAGGAGAGAGGGGCACAGAAGAGAGGGGCACAGGAGAGAGTTGCACAGGAGAGAGGGGCACAGGAGAGAGGTGCACAGGAGAGAGGGACACAGCAGCGAGGGACACAGGAGGGAGGGGCACAGGCGAGAGGGGCACAGGGGAGAGGGTCACAGGAGGGAGGGGCACAGGAGAGAAGGGCACAGGAGAGGGGGTCACAGGAGGGAGGGGCACAGGAGAGAGGTGCACAGGAGAGAGGGGCACAGGAGGGAGGTGCACTGGAGGGAGTTGCACAGGAGAGAGGTGCACAGGGGAGAGGGACACAGGAGACAGGGACACAGGAGGGAGGTGTGCAGGAGACAGGGACATATGAGAAAGTGACACAGGAGAGATGGACACAGGAGAGTGGGGCACAGGAGAGAGGGACACAGGAGAGGGGCACAGGGGAGAGGGACACAGGAGAGAGGGACACTGGAGAGATGGGCACAGGAGAGAGGGGCACAGGAGAGAGGGACAGAGGAGAGTGGCACAGTGTCTTGATTTGCACACTTTGTACCAAAATAATAAATTTCAGGAAAACGGAGTATTACAGTTTAACTCTTTTATTAAGCATTAGGTCTGATCTTACTCATAGCAGCACAGTGGGGGAAAAGCCATGTATTAGGACCCCTAGCCTATGTCTTCCAAACAATAGTAGCCCTTACAGATGCCTGCAGGCCAATGACAACTCAGCATGTGCTCACATGTGAATATAATAGGTATTACTTACAGATGCCTGCAGGCCAATGATAATTCAATATGCAAATGTTACATCCCCTTTATTTAAAAGAAAGATGTTATGCATTACTTTTAAGCCTTTCTTCTACATAATGTTCTCGGTAGCATAAACATATAAGTAAACTCAGCATTTAACTAGCACTGAAAACATCTCAATGTTTCAATAACGATGTACAGTCTTTTTTTTAGGGCAGCGATCCGCCTACACCCTTTGACAGTTCACAAGTCAAGGATAACTCTAGACTTGAACTCTTGTCCCGAGCTTGTGTGGTATGGAACTGAGCATTCTCCTGAATCGGTCAACAATTCAGGTTCAAGTTTAGGTTCAGGTAAGTATGATGTGTTTTGTGTATTGCTCTGTTCATCACACTCTGTTGAACTGATCCTCTCGTCGGAATGACGGTGTTGTTCCTTGATGTTCAGGAGGTGCCTGTGATTGCAGCGGTACACCTGTCCTTCTGGGGTGCGGACTTGATATGATCGCTCAGTATCAGCTGGCTGGATGACGACTGCTGGCTTCCAGTAGTCATGCTCCTGGATCCTGATGGATTCTCCATTGTGCAGCGGCGGCAGTAGTCTCGCTGACCTGTCATAGTATCTCTTTTGGTGTTGCTGCCTCTGTACACATTTTGCATGCACTTGCTTGCAGCTGACGACATCTGGCTGCAGCTGCTGGTTGGCACTTGGAAGGATTGAGCGAAGTCTGCGGCTCATCAACAGCTGTGCTGGTGACTTGAAGTTGTCAACTGGAGTGTTGCGGTACTCAAGGAGGCTGATGTAGGGGTCTCCTTTGTCCACTTTGGCTTTGTCCATGAGTGTTTTTGCAATGTGGACAGTTTTTTCATCAAGGCCATTACTTTGACGGTAATGTGGGCTTGATGTGACATGTGTGAAATCCCATGCCTTGGCAAACGACTCGAACTCTTTTGATTTTTATTGGGGGCGATTGTCTGAGACTAAGGTCTCTACTATGCCATGCCTGGCAAAGGCTGCCTTTAGCTTGTGGATCACAGCTGCAGATGTGGTGCTGTGAAGCTTGTCCAGTTCAAAAAATCTGCTGTAGTAATCAACAGTCACTATGTAGTCCTCGTTGTTCCATGTGAACAGATCCATTGCCACGACCTGCCAGGGCCTGTCTGGGATACGGTGAGGTATCATGGGCTCTTTGAAATTTGATGGGTGGTGTTCTAGACAAATGGAACATTTTCTGACAATGTCCTCAATGTGTTTGCACGTTCTGGGCCAAAACATAATGTCACGTGCTCTTTGTTTGCATTTTTCCATGCCCATATGTCCAGCATGAATTTTTGTCAACATCTCTTCTCTGAGACTGGTAGGAATGATGATTTTCTCCCCTTTGAAGATGATTATGTTGATTTGTGACAGTTCGTCTCTGTGGTTCCAGAATTCAGATATGCTCTGAGGGCATTTCCTCCTTTCTTCAGGCCATCCTTCATGTGTGACTTTGCTCAGCAGTGTGAGTTGTGCATCTTTCTCTGTTCCTGCTCGGGTCTCCTTCAGTTTTGAGTCACTCACAGGTAAACTATTGTATACCATGTGCACCTGCACATCCATGCCTTCACTGAGGCTGCTGTCCTGGTAGCTAAGAGCCTTTCTGGAAAGCGTGTCTGCGACAGGAATGTCTTTGCCTGGATGGTGAATGATTGTGAAGTCGTACTTCTGTAGCTGAAGGATCATTCTCTGTAGCCTTGGTGGGGCTGCAGCTAGTGGTTTCCTCATGATTGACTCGAGGGGCTTGTGGTCGGATTCCACAATGACTTGTCGGCCATAGACGCACTGGTGGAAACGCTTACATCCCAACAGAATTGCATATAGCTCTTTCTCAATTTGAGCATAGTCGATTTCACTGTCTGTGAGAGATCTGGAAGCGTAGCCGATGGGCTTTCCTCCTTGCAGTAATACTGCACCTAGTCCATACTTTGACGCGTCCACTTGTAGTCTGAGCTCTTTTTTGGGGTCGAAGTAGGCAAGAACTGGTCCTGGTTCTCTGGTGATTAGGTCTTTCATTTTCTGAAATGTTGTGTCATGTTGTTTGTCCCACAGGAACTCATTGGATTGTTTGAGCAACTGATGCATGGGTGCGTTGATTTCGGAGAGGCTCGGGGCAAACTTGGCTAAGTAGTTAACCATGCCTGGTACTGTCTCCAGCTCTGCGCGGTTCTTCGGTGGCTCCATCTTCTTGATGGCAGAGATTTTCTCTGGATCCGGCTTAATGCCATCAGTTGAGAGGCGATGCCCGAAATAACTGATCTCGGTGGATCCAATTATGCTATTCTCAGGATTGAGCCAGATACCTTTCTCCCGTGATCTTTGTAGCATCTACCCACAAAGGTTTCTGTCATGTTCCTCTCTATTCCTGCCATAGATGAGGATGTCGCCTGCGATTGCGACTACTCCATCGAGGTCTTCATAGGTTTCGTTGATCTTCTGCTGGAATTCATCCTGAGTTGAGATAAGACCAAATGGTAAATGCAGAAATCAGTAGCGTCCAAATGGTGTGTTGAATGTTGTTAGCTTAGATGACTCTTCCATGAGCTTGATTGTCCAGTATCCTGATCGTGCATCCATTACACTGAAGTAACGTGCTCCCACTAGCTTGGATGTGATGTCATCTAGCATTGTTATAGGGTAGTGAGGGCGTTTGATAGCCTTGTTCAAATCTCTGGGGTCGAGACAGACTCTGAGCTTGCCTGTACATGGTTTCTTAACCAATACTAATGTGTTGACCGATGCTGTCAGTTCTGTTTCCTGGACGATGATTTCTGTATTCTCCATGCACTGCAGCTCCTCCTTCAGGTGACTACGTAGATCAAGGGGTATCCTTCTTGGTGGGCAAACCACAGGGGTTGCTGCTGGGTCAAGGTGAATAGTGCATTCACCTGGGAATAGTCCGATTCCTTTGAAAACGTCAGCAAACTCCTCCATGACTGTCTGCTTCTCAACTGGTGCTGTCAATGATAGCACTAGCTTGATGAGGTCCATGTCTAAACATGCCTTTAGACCTAGCACTGGAGGTGCTCGAGTGTCAACAATGTAAAAGTCCTACATCATGTCGCTTTCTTTGTACTTGCATTTCATCACGCATGTGCCTTTTACAATGAGCTGCTCACCCCCATAGCTGGTCAGTCTGTGTGAGGTGGGCTGTAGCTCACACTCATCCTTCAAGCTGTGATACTCACTCAGTGGAATTACATTAACCTGAGCTCCAGTGTCTAGTTTAAACTTAAGCTCTGTGCCCTGTTTTCCTATCTCAATATCTGCAAAGGCTTGCTCAGTCTCTGAAATCTGTTTTTTCTGTGACACAGAATCAATAAACAGTTCCTCTGCATTTGGCCCTCTATCAGGCATTTGGCTGTCACTCACTGTGTGTACTGCTGATCTAAAAACAGTCCTGCAAACTTTAGCAAAGTGTTTCCATTTACCACATTTAGCACATTGCCTTCCTTTGGCAGGGCAGTGCTCCTTTTCTCCATGCATCTTGTTTCCACAATATCCAGTTTTTGAAGCATTTTATGTCTGTGTCGCTCATTTTTAGATCTCTCTCTGTTCTTTCTGTTCTGAAACATGCTCTCTGGGTGGTGTTCTTTGGTGTGTGTCTATTAACTGCGTGCACTGTCTATTCACACGAGCTGCTCATGGTGCCGGTTATGGTTTTCAACTGTGCTTGAGCTATCTCGTGCGATCTAGCTATGTCCATAGCTTTGTCCAGCATTAGCCCGGACCGAACATTCAAAAGTTTCTCTCTCACTTTAGCTGAATGTATTCCAAACATGATGCGGTCTCTGACCATCTCATCTTTATCTGCATATTCACAGTCTTTTACCAGCAGTTTTAACTCAGTCACGAGCTGTTCAAATGACTCACTAGCTCCTTGTACTTTCTCCTGAAACTTGTACCTAGCGAATATCGTATTTGTCTTGGGCATCACATATGATTCAAAACGGTCAAAATAACTTTTCAGTACCTTTGCTTCATCCGCGGTGAGAGACCATGTGTTAAAAATGTCTCTCCCTTTTTCTCCGATCCACAGGAGTAGGTAACTGCATCTTTCTTCCTCCCCTTTGCTTTTCAGCGGACCCGAGAACATCAACTCCACGTGTTGCTTGAACTTGCACCACTCTCCAGGTAAGTTCAAAGATTCCCAATCCATTCGAGGCAAGGGAGCTACAACAATGTCCATTTACAATCCCTATTCTGACACCATGTCTTGTTTTGCACACTTTGTACAAAAATAATAAATCTCAGGACAACGGAGTATTACAGTTTAACTCTTTTATTAAGCATTAAGTCTGATGTTACTCATAGCAGCACAGTGGGGGAAAAGCCATGTCATTAGCACCCCTAGCCTGGGTCTTCCAAACAATATTAGTCCTTACAGTTGCCTGCAGGCCAATGACAACTCAGCATGTGATCACATGTGAATATAATAGGTATTCCTTACCAATGCCTGCGGGCCAATGATAATTCAATATGCAAATGTTACACACAGGAGAGAGGGACACTGGAGAGAGGGACACAGGAGGGAGGTGTGCAGGAGAGAGGGACACAGGTGGGAGGTGCACTGGAGGGAGGGACAGAGGAGGGAGGTGCACAGGAGGGGGGACACAGGAGAGGTGCACAGCAGAGGTGCACAGGAGAGAGGGACACAGGAGAGGTGCGCAGGAGAGAGGGACACAGGAGAAGTTGACACAGGAGAGATGGACACAGGAGAGAGGGGCACAGGAGAGAGGGGCGCAGGAGAAGGGGCACAGGAGAGAGGGGCACAGGAGAGGGGGCACAGGAGATAGGGGCACAGGAGAGAGGTGCTCAGCAGAGAGGGGCACAGGGGAGGTATACAGGAGAGGTGCGCAGGAGGGAGGGACACAGGAGAAAGGAGAACAGGAGGGAGGGACACAGGTGTGAGGTGCACTGGAGGGAGGGACACAGGACGGAAGTGCACAGGAGAGAGGGACACAGGAGGGAGGTGCACAGGAGGGAGTTGCACAGGAGAGAGGTGCACAGGAGAGGTGCGGAGGAGAGAGCGACACAGTAGATGTGCACAGGAGAGAGGGACACAGGAGAGGTAGACACAGGAGTGTGGGGCACTGGAGAGAGGGGCACAGGAGAGAGGGGCACAGGAGAGAGAGACACAGGAGCGTGGGGCACAGGAGAGAGGGACACAGGAGGGAGGTGCACAGGAGAGAGGTGCGCAGGAGAGAGGGACACAGGAGAGGGGCACAGTGTCTTGTTTTGCACACTTTGTACAAAAGTAATACATTTCAGGAAAACGGCGTATTACAGTTTAACTCTTTTATTAAGCATTAGGTCTGATCTTACTCATAGCAGCACAGTGGGGGAAAAGCCATGCATTAGGACCCCTAGCCTGGGTCTTCCAAACAATAGTAGCCCTTACAGATGCCTGCAGGCCAATGACAACTCAGCATGTGCTCACATGTGAATATAATAGGTATTCCTTACAGATGCCTGCGGGCCAATGATAATTCAATATGCAAATGTTACATCCCCTGGCCTAGAAATTGAGTTTGCGCTGCACCAGGGCTTTAGCGCCGGAAGTTAGCGCCGGCGCTAAGTCCCTTTGCGCGCGCCAAAAATTCAGTAGCGCCGCGCCCAAACGGCTGCCGGCGCTACTGAAGGGTTTTAGCGCCTGAAAACTGGCGCAACGCGCCGCATTGCGGCGCTATTCCGGCGCTGCGGCGCCCGCTGCGGTGCGGCAGGCTCGGGAAGTGCAGGCCTCCTCCTTCCGTTAAGGAGGAGCTGCCTGCACCCGGCCGCGGCCCGCGCAAATCTCTTCAAAAATGAGCCCGGCACCTCGGACAAGTGCCGGGCTTGCATCTGTTCCGGGGGGGGGGGGGAGAAGTCCGGGGAGGGAGCTGCGGGCAGGCGGCCGGCGGGAAAGTGGCCGGCCGCCGCGCCTCCTTAAAGCGCCGGCGCAGACTCCGGCAACACTCGTTTGCTGGAGTCTTAGTTGCGGCTGCCACTGGCGAGGCGGCCGCAACTGAATTTCGGCTTGGGGCCGGGTCACCACGGCAACCGGGACGCTGCGCACACCGATGACGTCATCGGTGCCGGCGCAGCGCTACCGGTCTACTGCCGCGGAAGGGCCCCAGGCAATTTAGGAACCGGCGCCAATTGCAGCACTAGGCCCTCTAGCGCCACAAAATCGGTGCTAAGGGCACTGAATTTCTAGGCCCCTTTCTTTGAAAAGAAAAATGTTATGCATTACTTTTAAGCCTTTCTTCTACATAATGTTCTGGGTAGAATAAACATATAAGTAAACTCAGCATTTATCTAGCACTGAAAACATCTCAACGTTTCAATAACGATGTACAGTCTTTTTTTTAGGGCAGCGATCCGCCTACACCCTTTGACAGTTCACAAGTCAAGGACAACTCTAGGCTTGATCTCTCGTCCCAACCTTGTGTGGTATGGAACTGAGCATGCTCCTGAATCGGTCAACAATTCAGGTTCAGGTTTAGGTTCAGGTAAGTATGATGTGTTTTGTGTATTGCTCTGTTCATCACACTCTGTTGAACTGATCCTCTTGTCGGAATGACAGTGTTGTTCCTTGGTGTTCAGGAGGTGCCTGTGATTGCAGCGGTACACCTGTCCTTCTGGGGTGTGGATGTGATACGATCGCTCAGTGTCAGCTGGCTGGATGACGACTGCTGGCTTCCAGTAGTCATGCTCCCGGATTCTGACAGATTCTCCATTGTGCAGCGGCGGCAGTAGTCTAGCTGACTTGTCATAGTATCTCTTTTGGTGTTGCTGTCTCTGTACACATTTTGCATGCACTTGCTTGCAGCTGACGACTTTTGGCTGCAGCTGCTGGTTGGTGCTTGGAAGGATTGAGCGAAGTCTGCGGCTCATCAACAGCTGTGCTGGTGACTTGAAGTTGTGAACCGAAGTGTTGTGGTACTCAAGGAGACTGATGTAGGGGTCTCCTTTGTCCGCTTTGGCTTTGTCTATGAGTGTTTTTGCAATGTGGACAGTTTTTTCATCAAGGCCATTACTTTGACGGTAATGTGGGCTTGATGTGACATGTGTGAAATCCCATTCTTGGCAAACGACTCGAACTCTTTTGATTTGTATTGGGGGCGATTGTCTGAGACTAAGGTCTCTACTATGCCATGCCTGGCAAAGGCTGCCTTTAGCTTGTGGATCACAGCTGCAGATGTGGTGCTGTGAAGCTTGTCCAGTTCAAAAAATCTGCTGTAGCAATCAACAGTCACTATGTAGTCCTCGTTGTTCCATGTGAACAGATCCATTGCCGCGAAGTGCCAGGGCATGTCTGGGATACGGTGAAGTATCATGGGCTCTTTGACATTTGATGGGTGGCGTTCTAGACAAATGGAACATTTTCCGACAATGTCCTCAATGTGTTTGCACATTCTGGGCCAAAACATAATGTCACGTGCTCTTTGTTTGCATTTTTCCATGCCCATATGTCCAGCATGAATTTTTGTCAACATCTCTTCTCTGAGGCTGGTAGGAATGATGATTTTTCCCCTTTGAAGATGATTCTGTTGATTTGTGATAGTTCGTCTCTGTGGTTCCAGAATTCAGATATGCTCTGAGGGCATTTCCTCCTTTCCTCAGGCCATCCTTCATGTATGACTTTGCTCAGCAGTGTGAGTTGTGCATCTTTCTCTGTTCCTGCTCAGATCGCCTTCAGTTTTGAGTCACTCACAGGTAAGCTGTTGTACACCATGTGCACCTGCACATCCATGCCTTCACTGAGGCTGCTGTCTTTCTGAAGAGCGTGTCTGCAACAGGAATGTATTTGCCTGGAAGGTGAATAATTGTGAAGTCGTACTTCTGTAGCTGAAGGATCATTCTCTGTAGCTTGGTGGGGCTGCGGCTAGTGGTTTCCACATGATTGACTCGAGGGGCTTGTGGTCGGATTCCACAATGACTTGTCGGCCATAGACGTACTGGTGGAAAGGCTTACATCCAAACAGAATTGCATATAGCTCTTTCTCGATTTGAGCATAGTTGATTTCACTGTCTGTGAGAGATCTGGAAGCGTAGCCGATGGGCTTTCCTTCTTGCAGTAATACTGTGCCTAGTCTGTACTTTGCCGCCTCCACTTGTAGTCTGAGCTCTTTGTTGGGGTCGAAGTTGGCAAGAACTGGTCCTGGTTCTCTGGTGATTAGGTCTTTCATTTTCTGAAATGCTGTGTCATGTTGTTTGTCCCACAGGAACTCATTGGATTGCTTGAGCAACTGACGCATGGGTGCATTGATTTCGGAGAGGCTCGGGGCAAACTTGGCTGAGCAGTTAACCATGCCTAGTACTGTCTCTAGCTCTGCGCGGTTCTTCGGCGGCTCCATCTTCTTGATGGCGGAGATTTTCTCTGGATTCGGCTTAATGCCATCAGTTGAGAGGCGATGCCCGAAATAACTGATCTCGGTGGATCCGATTATGCTTTTCTCGGGGTTGAGCCAGATACCTTTCTCCCGTGATCTTTGTAGCATCGCACAGAGGTTCCTGTCATGTTTCTCTCTAATCCTGCCATAGATGAGGATGTCATCTATGATTGCGACTACTCCATTGAGGCCTTCATAGGTTTCGTCGATCTTCCACTGGAATTCATCCTGAGCTGAGATAAGACCAAATGGTAAATGCAGAAATCGGTAGTGACCAAATGGTGTGTTGAATGTTGTTACATAAGAACATAAGCACATAAGAAATAGGAGCAGGAGTAGGCCAATCGGCCCCTCGAGCCTGCTCCGCCATTCAATAAGATCATGGCTGATCTGATCCTAACCGCCAATCTACTATCACAGAACCATCTCCTGAATCTAACAGAATTAGACACACGAACTAGGAGCAGGATCAGGCTACACGGCCAATGGGCCCGCTCCGCTACCCACAGGGCCATGACCGATCCGAACCTAGACTCATGTCCAAATTCCTGCCCGCTCCCCGTAACCCTTAATTCCCTTTACTTCTAGGAAAATGTCTATTTCTGTTTTAAATTTATGTAATGATGTAGCTTTTACAGCTTTTTGGGGCAGCATATTCCATGGACCTACCACCCTCTGAGTGAAGTAGTTCCTCCTCATCTCAGTTTTGAAAGAGCAGCCCCTTATTCTAAGACTATGCCCCCTAGTTCTAGTTTCACCCATCATCGGGAACATCCTCCCCGCATCCACCCGATCCAACCCCTTCACAAACTTATATGTTTCAATAAGATCGCCTCTCATTCTTCTGAATTCCAATGAGTAGAGTCCCAATCTACTCAACCTCTCCTCATACATCCATCCATCCCCTCATCCCTGGGATTAACCGAGTGAACCTTCTTTGTACTGACTCGAGAGCAAGTGTGTCTTTTCTTAAGTATGGACACCAAAACTGTATGCAGTATTACAGGTGCGGTGTCACCAATACCTTGTACAACTGAAGCAATACCTCCCTATTTTTATATTCTATCCCCCTAGCAATGAAAGCCAACATTCCATTGGCCTTCTTAATCACTTGCTGCACCTGCATACTAACCTTTTGAGTTTTGTGCACCAGGACCCCCAGATCCCTTTGTACTTCAGTACTTTCCAGTTTCTTGCCATTAAGATAATAACTTGCTCTACAATTTTTCCTGCCAAAGTGCATAACCTCACACTTTCCAGTATTGTATTCCATCTGCCAAATCTCTGCCCACTTACTTAGCCTGTCTATGTCCCCTTGCAGGTTTTTTATGTCCTCCTCACTCACTACTTTCCTCCCATCTTAGTATCATCTGCAAACTTTGATATGTTACACTCGGTCCCCTCCTCCAAATCGTTAATATAGATTGTAAAGAGTTGGGGACCCAGCACTGACCCCTGCGGAACACCACTAGTTACTGATTGCCAGTCTGAGAATGAACCATTTATCCCAACTCTCTGCCTTCTGTTAGATAGCCAATCCTCTATCCATGCCAGAATATTACCCCCAATCCCGTGATTTTTTATCTTAAGCAATAATCTTTTGTGTGGCACCTTGTCAAATGCCTTTTGGAAGTCTAAATACACTATGTCCACTGGTTCCCCTTTATCCACCCTATATGTTACTTCCTCAAAGAACTCCAGCAAATTTGTCAAACATGACTTCCCCTTCATAAAACCATGCTGACTTTGTCCTATTAAATTATGATTATCCAAATGTCCTGTTACTGTCTCCTTAATAATGGACTCCAAAATTTTACCTACCACAGATGTTAGGCTAACCGGCCTATAGTTTCCAGCCTTCTGTCTACTGCCCTTTTTAAATAAGGGTGTTACATTAGCAGTTTTCCAGTCTGCCGGGACCTTTGCCGAGTCCAGGGAGTTTTGGAAAATTATTACCAATGCATCCACAATCCCTACTGCCACTTCCCTCAAGACCCTAGGATGTAAGCCATCCGGTCCAGGTGATTTATCCGCCTTGATTCCCATTATTTTACCAAGTACCACTTCCTTAGTGATTTTGATCGTGTTTAGCTCCTCCCCCCCTATAGCCCCCTGATTGTCAAGTGTTGGGATATTCTTAGTGTCCTCTACTGTAAAGACTGATACAAAATATTCATTCAGTGTTATTGCCATCTCCATATTTCCCACCATTAATTTCCCGGTCTCATCCTCTAAGGGACCAACATTTACTTTAGCCACCCTTTTTCTTTTTATATAACTATAAAAACTCTTACTATCTGTTTTTATATTTTTTGCTAATTTACTTTCATAATCTATCTTCCCTTTCTTAATCAATCTTTTTGTTATTTTTTGCTGTCTTTTAAAGTTTTCCCACTAGATTTGCCTATCTTATATGCCCTTGTTTTTAGTCGAACACTATCCTTAATTTCTTTACTTAGCCTTGGATGGCTGTCTTTTCTTTTACACCCTTTTCTTCTCAGTGGAATATATATTTTTTGGAAGTTGTAAAATAACTCCTTAAATGTACACCACTGATCATGTATCGTCTTACCCTTTAATCTATTTTCCCAATCCACTCTACTCAATTCCGCTCTCATATCTTCATAGTCTCCTTTATTCAAGCTTAGCACGCTTGTTTGAGATCCAACCTTCTCACCCTCTAATTGAATATGGAATTCAACCATGTTACGGTCACTCATTCCAAGGGGATCCTTTACTAGGACATTTTTAAATAATCCTGTCTCGTTACACAGGACCAGATCTAAGGTTGCTTGCCCCCTGGTCAGTTCAGTTACATACTGCTCAAGAAACCCATCCCTAATACACTCAATTAACTCATCCTCAAGGCAGCCCTGCCCAATTTGATTTGTCCAATTAATATGATAGTTAAAATCCCCCATAATTATAGATGTTCCCTTATTACAAGCCTTAACTATTTCCTGATTGATACACCATCCAACAGAGTTGCAACTGTTCGGAGGCCGATAGACTACGCCCACTAGTGTTTTTTCCCCTTATTATTCCTTATCTCCACCGAAACTGTTTCATTATCCTGATCTTTTGACCCAATATCATTTCTCTGTATTACAGTGATTCCTTCCTTTATTAACATAGCCACCCCACCTCCCCTTCCTTCCTGCCTGTCCTTCCTGATCGTTAAATAACCTGGTATGTTTCATTCCCAGGCATTGTCACCCTGCAGCCATGTTTCTGTAATGGCCACAAGATCATACCCATATGTAGTTATTTGTGCCATTAACTCGTCTATTTTGTTACGAATGCTACGTGCATTCAGATAGAGAACTTTCAAATATGTTTTGTGAAACTTAGTTCCTGCTTTTGCCCTTTTTATTACTTTACCTTTTACTCCATACCTTCTGCCCCTTCCTGACACGCTATGGTTTTTAATTTCCCCACTGCTACCTAAGTCTATGACCTTCTCTGTTGTCATTTTTATTATTTGCTCTCTAGGAACCTCCCCCCCACTAGTTAGTTTAAAGCCCTCTCTACAGCCCTAGTTATATGATCCACCAGGACTCTAGTCCCAGCACTGGCCAAGTGAAGCCCGTCCCAATGGAACAGCTCCCTCCTGCCCCAGTACTGGTGCCAGTGTCCCAGGAAGCAAAACCCATTTCTCCCACACCAGTCTTTGAGCCACGCATTTAGCTCTCTAATTTTATTTGTCCTAGCCAAATTCGCTCGTGGCTCAGGTAATAATCCAGAGATTATTACCCTTGAGGTTCTGTTTTTTAATTTGACCCCTAGCTGCTCATACTCCTTTACCAGAACCGGCTTCCTAGTCCTAGCTACGTCGTTTGTACCAACATGGACCAAGACAACTGGATCCACCCCCTCCCACTGCAAGTTTCTTTCCAGCCCAGAGGAGATGTCCTTAACCCTGGCACTGGGTAGGCAACACAGCCTTCAGGACTCTCTCTCTCGGCTGCAGAGAACTCTATCTATCCCCCTAATAATACTATCCCCTACCACTGCAACATTTCTATTTACTCCCCCCTCTTGAATGGCCCCCCATTCCACGGTGCTGTGGCCAGGTTGCTCATCCTCCCTGCAGTCCCTGCTCCTGTCCCCACAGGGAGTAAAAACCTCGAACCTGTTGGTCAAGAGCAAGGGCTGCGGCTCCTCCAGCTATACCTCCTGGATCCCCGTACCTGCCTCACTCGTAGTCACACCATCCTATCCCTGACCATGGGCTACATCTGAATTACTTAACTTCATACCTCCTGATACACAGAGTCCAGGTACTTCTCCCGCTCCCTGATGTGTCGCAGTGTCTGAAGCTCAGACTCCAGCTCATCAACACGGAGCTGGAGTTCCTGTAGCAGCAGACACTTGTCACAGACGTAATCACCGTGAGCCTCAATGGGGTTCACCGGCTCCCACATCTTGCAACAGTAGCACATCACCTGCTCCATTCTATGTAATTAATTTTAAAAAATTTATTGTTAGTTATGGACACCCTCTGCCTGATTTTAGATGCTAGTATCCCCTTTAATTAATTGGATTTAAATTATATCAATCCCTCTAGTTACACCAGTTAAATGGTTTGCCAACAGTCATTCTGCACCAGAAAGGCCTTATTAACTACAACCCACAGAGTTAAAGTTTGAAAAGAGCACCAAACACCCCACTTACCCTAACTCACACTTACCCAAACTCACAGCACTCTCTGCTGACCTCGCACTCAGTGCTTGCTCGCACTATCAATGGTCTTTTTATACTGTTTGTTTGTTTACAGCCAAATGAGTTACCCCTGCTGATTGGTTAGAAAACTGGTTTTCACTGCCTGCTGTGCCAATTTACTCCTACTGCAGTGTAACCTTGTTTTACTCTTCTTAAACCAACAGAATCCCAAATACTTAACTTTTCCCCTTTACTTAAACTACTTAAGTAATCTTATCAAGAATGATTTAAAGAGAAATAACAATTAATGAACTCTCACACTTACCCAAACTCACAGCATTCTCTGCTGACCTCACACTCAGTCTTAGATGACTCTTCCATGAGCTTGATAGTCCAGTATCCTGATCGTGCGTCCATTACACTGAAGTAACGTGCTCCCACTAGCTTGGATGTGATGTCATCTAGCGTTGGTAGAGGGTAGTGAGGGCGTTTGATAGCCTTGTTCAAATCTCTGGGGTCGAGACAGACTCTGAGCTTGCCTGTAAGTGGTTTTTCAACCATTACTAATGCGTTGACCCACGCTGTCAGTTCTGTTTCCTGGACGATGATTTCTGTATTCTCCATGCTCTGCAGTTCCTCCTTCAGGTGACTACATAGAGCAAGGGGTATCCTTCTCAGTGGGCAAACCACAGGGGTTGCTGCTGGGTCAAGGTGAATAGTGCATTCACCTGGGAATAGTCCGATTCCTTTGAAAACATCAGCAAACTCCTCCATGACTGTCTGCTTCTCAACTGGTGCTGTCAATGATAGCACTAGCTTGATGAGGTCCATGTCTAAACATGCCTTTAGACCTAGCACTGGAGGTGCTCGAGTGTCAACAATGTAAAAGTCCTACATCATGTCGCTTTCTTTGTACTTGCATTTGATCACGCATGTGCCTTTTACAATGAGCTGCTCACCCCCACAGCTGGTCAGTCTGCATGAGGTGGGCTGTAGCTCATACTCATCCTTCAAGCTGTGATACTCACTCAGAGGAATTATATTAACCTGAGCTCCAGTGTCTAGTTTAATCTTAAGCTCTGTGCCCTGTTTTCCTATCTCAATATCTGCAAAGGCTTGCTCAGTCTCTGAAATCTGTTTTTTCTGTGACACAGAATCAATAAACAGTTCTTCTGCATTTGGCTCTCTATCTGGCATTTGCCTATCACTCACTGTGTGTACTGCTAATCTGAAAACAGTCCTGCAAACTTTAGCAAAGTGTTTCCATTTACCACATTTAGCACATTGCCTTCCTTTGGCAGGGCAGTGCACCTTTTCTCCATGCATCTTGTTTCCACAATATTCGCAGTTTTTGAAGCGTTTTATGTCTGTGTCGCTCATTTTTAGAACTCTCTCTGTTCTTTCTGTTCTGAAACACGCTCTCTGGGTGGTGTTCTTTGGTGTGTGTCTATTAACTGTGTGCACTGTCTGTTCACATGAGCGGCTCAAGGTGCCGGTTATGGTTTTCAACTGTGCTTGGGCTACATCGCGCGATCTAGCTATGTCCATAGCTTTGACCAGCGTTAGCCCGGACCCAACATTCAAAAGTTTCTCTCTCACTTTAGCTGAATGTATTCCAAACATGATGCAGTCTCTGACCATCTCATCTTTATCTGCATATTCACAGTCTTTTACCAGCAGTTTTAACTCAGTCACGAACTGTTCAAGCGACTCACTAGCTCCTTGAACTTTCTCCTGAAACTTGTACCTAGCGAATATTGTGTTTGTCTTGGGCATTACATATGATTCAAAACTGGCAAAATAACTTTTCAGTCGCTTTGCTTCATCCGCGGTGAGAGACCTTGGCCTAGAATTTCAGTTGCTTGCGCCAGCAGTTAGCGCCTTAAGAGAAGTGATTTTCGGGCGCTATGCGTGTAGCGCTCGGGCGCAGCGCAGGTTGCGCCTCGCCCCAAATTAAGTTGGCCGTTTGCGCCGGCGCAAACTTTAGCGCCCGCCCGGATGCACGCGCAGAAAATGACATCACATCCTCGTGCCACGCCCTTTGGCCGCCCCGATTCCAAACTTCAGTCGGTCCGCCCCATTGTGCAGCTGGCGGCCGGAGCGTTTGAAAAAAGGAATGCAACACAACCAGCGCGGGCCCCGGGGGGCGCAAATTAAAGGGGACGTACCCTCCAGTATAAAGCCCAGCCATTTTGCAGCAAACACTCTTGTGCAACGCATTTCTGGACACACAACAAGGAGGATAGCTAACTGGTTTCAAGCAGCAACAGCTCAGGTATTTTTGGACTCAGGCCAGAGCGCTGCAAGTGGCCTTTTGCAAATTTGAGTGTTTGCCAGGATTTGATGGGGGTTGCATGGGGTGCCAACGCGGAGCTGCAGCGCCATGTCCGTAGGGCTCACAGACGCATTGTGAGAGGGGCAGCCCTGGCTAGAGGCAGAGGGGGCTACAGGCGTCGGCCACGTAGGCCTTACCCAGTCAGGCTATACCGCCAGCAGCGCTCCTACCTAAACATGAGTGCCGCGCGATGTGTTAGAAGGCTCCGATTCCGAAAGGAGGTGATTGCAGAGATCTGCCACCTGCTTCGCAGAGATCTGCGGCCAAAGCTCAGGTGCAGGACGTCTCTGTCGGTGGAAGTGAAGGTGATGGTGGCATTGAACTTCTATGCCACCGGCTCCTTCCAATCCGCTGCTGGGGACATAGCTAACATCTCCCAGTACGGCGCGCATCGCTGCATCCGCCAGGTGACCGAAGCACTGTTCAGAAGGAGAAGCCAATTCATCTCCTTCCCCATGGCCCTGGAGAGCCAGCATCAGCGCGCATTGGGATTTGCCAGACTCGGGGACTTCCCCTTGGTGCAGGGTGCCATTGACTGTACGCATGTGGCTTTGCGGGCCCCTCTGGAGCATGGCGAGCAGTATCGCAACAGGAAGGGCTACCATTCTCTGAATGTGCAGCTGGTGTGTGACCACAAGCAGCGCATCATGGCTGTCAATGCCAGCTTCCCAGGCAGCAGCCACGATGCCTTTATCCTGCGGCAGAGTACTGTGCATGACATGTTCGAGGCACAGACTCCCCCAAGAGGATGGCTACTCGGGGACAAAGGCTATCCTTTGTGTACCTGGCTCATGACCCCGCTCCACGCGCCCAGGACCGCTGCTGATGAGGCCTACAACGAGAGCCATCAAACCACCCGCAACATCATCAAGCAAACTATTGGGGTCCTCAAGCAGTGGTTCCGCTGCCTTGATCGCTCCGGAGGAGCTCTCTAGTATTCGCCGGACCGGGTCTCCCAATTTGTGGTAGTTTGCTGCATGCTGCACAACCTGGCTATCCGCAGGACTCAGGCACTGCCACCTGACGTTGGAGCAGCACCTCAGGAGGAGGAGCAGGAGGAGCATGAGGAGGAGGAGGAGGAGCAGGAGTACGTTCCCAGGAGGGAGTGACCAGGGCCAAGGGCCGCGCGACGCCACCTTATTACACGGTACTTCTAAGCCCCCTGTCAGGGAATGCCTTGGGGCCATGAGGGAAGATGAATGCAGCCGCTCCGCAAGCCCTCAGCCAGCGAAGCCAACAAACACTAAGAAGAACAACCATGGAGACTGCATGAATAAAGATAATTTTTTATTACACAAAAATGAAAACCCCTTCCCACATGAATCCCCAAAAACAATAAACGGGCCCCACAAAAAGGCCAACAAATGACTCACTCCCACAAACTGGGGAGGAGTCACTCCACATTTGTTCAAACCAGGCCTCAACCTCGGCCTAACGCAAAAAAAAAGCCCTCGAACCAAACAACCATGGGCAAAAGAAAGATGGCCACCGCCATATAAAACGAAAGCTGGCCACACCCTCTACTGAGTGGCCCGCGAGGGCGAGACCTTGCCCATCCTTTTGCCTCCCCTGCCCGGCCTGCTGCTCCTTCGCAAGCTCTGCCCAGTGGCTGCTGCGAGGCTGGGGGAAGGCGCCTGAGGCTCAGATGTCCTTCCGCCAGATGCCGCTGGGGGGCGGCCTACACGGCCTTTGGGCCTCGAGGGGCCGTCTGCTGAGTGGCGCACCTGAGCCTGGCCAACATCAGCTCCCGCCGCTTGCCCTTGACGCCCCAGTGGGGGAATGGCGGCGACGGATGGCGCAATGTGGGCCAGCTGGCGTCTGGGATGCGTTGGCTGGTGCTGTGGCGCGCTGGCACTCGGCCGGGCCCGCACTGCAGGATCCGCAACAATCAGCCGAGGGGCGGCTCGCTGGGATGCTCCAGCGCGGCGTCTGCCCTGGCGATGCCTGCCTGAGACAGCGCGTGTGGCAGCAGTGAGTGCCCCTGTTGTCCTGGTGTGCGCCCGCATCACACCCACCAGCGTCTTGACGGCATCAGTCAGCATGCGGCCACTCGCGGCAGTTGATGCCCCGAACTCGCGCACACTGGTCGCCAGCGACTCGATGGCCTCAGGCATGCGCCCCACCACGCTCATGAGCTCCGTGTGGCGCCGGTCCGAATCCTCGGCCATCTTATCGAGCTTCCGCGCCTCCTCCGACGTGAAGGTGTCCGGACTGGAGTCGCGACTCTCCCGCTGGGGAGGAGGGGACCGAACGAGGGGAACCTTGCCACGTTGGTGGCGGCGAGTGTGCCGATCAACAGCACTCCCCTCTGATCCTTCCCCCCTTTGGGGGGAAGGCCGCGGGCCATGCGCACGGCTCCTGGGTGGCTGGACGCCACTGGTCCCAGAAGCTGCATTCCCCTGCGACAGTTCGTCCAGGCACTCGTCCAGTGAGGACGTGTCAAGCATTTCGTCCTCTCCTGCGGGACCTGAGTGTTCCCCCGATGGTCCGGCTTGCTCTTCCTCCTCCTCCTCCTCCTCCTCCTCCTCCTCCTCCTGCTCGGAGCGGCTGTCACTGGCAGCTTCAGGGTCCTGGGCGTCACCAGCTGAAAGCAGGAATGTACAAGAGTAGCTTCAGAGTGAGGAGACGGCGTCAGCGAGGGAGTTAGGACTGGTGGCATTCAGCGCATTGGTGGGACAGTGGCAAAGGAGGTAGCTCGGATGCGCAAGTGCGACGCGAGAGGGCCAAAAGGCGAGGTCCTTACCATTGCCGGGCAGTGGAGGGTCGGCTACTCCGCACGCTGTGTGCACGATCAGCCGGGCTCCCATGAGCATACACATGCGCTCCTCCAGGCGAGTGAGCTTCTGCAGCTTGGCGCGGCCTCCCCTGGCCCTGGCACGGGCCTGGCGATTATAGGCAACTTTAGCCTGCAAGAGAAAGGGCGGGCTGTAAGTGCGCAGTGTAGCCCTGATGTACTGTGCACTGCCTCCCATGGTGGAATAGCTTGGCCAGAGTGTAGCCCTGATGTAGTGTGCACTGCCTCCCATGGTGGAATAGCTTGGCCAGAGTGTAGAGTGCAGAATGGGCAATTGATGCTCATGACTGTCCCAATGCTGCTGGCTGAGGGCTGGCCATTAGGACTTTCAGCTCCCTTTGCCCATCATGTCAGGTGTACATGCAAGAATGAGGAGGAGATTGGAAAGGGTACTCACCCTGACAATCCTGGTCAGGTCGTTGTATTTTTTACGACATTGTTTGTGGGTCCTGGGGGCATCGCCGGTGAACGTCACCCTCTGGGCGATCTGCTTCCAGGCTCTGGTGTAATCGTGGTGGTTCGGATTCCTCCCACTCTCTGGGAACAAGATCCTGCGCCTCTGCTCCAGAGCTGTGACCATTATTTCCAGATCACCCTCTGAGAAGCGCAGGGCACGCTCACGGGCCTTCTCTGGCATTGCCATGACTCCCTGGGGCTGAGCAGCAGTGTTGAGGCCTATTTTCCAAGCTGCAGTGTGCAGGACGTGGCAGCAGACCAAATCGTCCCTTCCCCCTTTAAGAGCTGGTCGGCGCCACGGGGTCTGCTGTCAATCAAAAAATGACCGCACCCGCGCTGCGCCCCTCCTCGGCGCTATCCCTCTGCACCGCCAGCTTAGCGCCTAAAGATAGTAGTGGAACGCCTCTTTTAGCGCTCCACCAACCTCTTAGGGCGAAGCCACTAAATTTCCGGCAACGGGGCGCAACTTTGAGGTGGGTGTTAACTCCAGGCGGGCGCTAACGTTAGCGCCCCAAAACTGGCTATACTGAAATTCTAGGCCCTTGTGTTAAAAATGGCACTCCCTTTTTCTCCGATCCCCAGGACTAGGTAGTTGCATCTTTCTTCCACAGGAGAGATGTGCACAGGAGAGAGGCGCACAGGAGGGAGGGGCACAGCGGGAGGGGCACAGGAGAGTTGCGCAGGAGAGAGGGACACAGGAGGGAGGGACACAGCAGGGAGAGGCACAGGAGAGAGGTGCACAGGAGAGAGATGCCGAGGAGAGAGGGGCTCAGGAGAGAGGGACACAGGAGGGAGGGACACAGGAGTGAGGGGCACAGGGGGGAGGGGCACAGGACAGGTGCGCAGGTGAGAGGGACACAGGAGAGAGCGACACAGGCGGGAGGGACACAGCAGCGAGAGGCACAGGAGAGAGGTGCACAGGAGAGAGATGCCCAGGAGAGATGGGCTCAGGAGAGAGGGTCACAGGAGAGAGGGGCACAGGAGAGAGGCACAGGAGAATGGGACACAGGAGAGAGGGGCACAGGAGAGATGGGCACAGGAGAGCAGTACACAGGAGAGGGGCACAGGAGAGAGGGGCACAGGAGATAGGGGCACAGAATAGAGGGACACAGGAGAGAGGGGCACAGGAGAGAGGGGCAAGGGAGAGAGGAGCACAGGAGGGAGGGGCACAGGAGAGAGGGGCACAGGAGAGAGGGGCACAGGAGAGAGGGACACAGGAGAGAGGGGCAGAGGAGAGGGGGGCAAAGGAGAGAGGAGCACAGGAGGGAGGGGCACAGGAGAGAGGGGCACAGGAGAGGGGGCAAAGGAGAGAGGGGCACAGAAGAGAGGTGCACAGGAGAGAGGGGCACAGGAGAGAGGGGCACAGGAGAGAGGGACACAGGAGGGAGGGGCACAGGAGAGAGCAGCACAGGAGAGAGGGGCACAGGAGGGAGGGGCACAGGAGAGAGGGACATAGGAGGGAGGTGCACAGGAGAGAGGTGCACAGGAGAGAGGAGCACAGGAGAGAGGGGCACAGGAGAGAGGAGCACAGGAGGGAGGGGCATAGGAGAGAGGGACACAGGAGGGAGGTGCACAGGAGAGAGGAGCACAGGAAAGGGGTGCACAGGAGAGAGGAGCACAGGAGAGAGGAGCACAGGAGAGAGGTGCACAGGAGAGAGGAGCACAGGAAAGGGGTGCACAGGAGAGAGGAGCACAGGAAAGGGGTGCACAGGAGAGTGGAACACAGGAGAGAGGGGGACAGGAGGGAGGGGCACAGGAGAGAGGGACACTGGAGAGAGGGGCACAGGAGGGAGGGACACAGGAGGTAGGTGCACTGGAGGGAGTGACACAGTAGAGAGGGACAAAGGAGAGAGGGACACATGAGAGAGCTGCACAGGAGAGAGAGGCACAGGAGGGAGATGAGCAGGAGAGAGGCGCACAGGAGGGAGCGACACAGGAGGGAGATACACAGGTGTGAGGTGCACAGGATGGAGGGACACAGGAGGGAGGTGCAGAGGAGGGAGTGACACAGGAGACAGGGACACAGGAGAGAGGGACACAGGAGAGGTGCACAGGAGGGAGGTGCACAGGAGAGAGGGACACAGGAGAGAGGGGCACAGGAGAGAGGGGCACAGGAGAGAGGGGCACAGGAGAGAGGTGCACAGGAGTGAGGGGCACAGGAGAGGTGGCACAGGTTAGAGGGGCACAGGAGAGGGGGCACAGGAGATAGGGGCACAAGAGAGAGGAGCACATGTGAGAGGGGCACAGGAGAGAGGGCACAGGAGAGAGAGGGGCACAGGAGAGTGGCACAGGAGAGAGGGGCAAAGGAGAGATGGACACAGGAGAGAGGGGCACAGGAGAGGGGCACAGGAGAGGGGGACACAGGAGAGAGGCACACAGGAGAGTGCACAGGAGAGAGGGGCACAGGAGAGAGGGGCGCAGGAGCGAGGGACACAGGAGGGAGGTGCACAGGAGAGAGGGGCACAGGAGAGAGTGACACAGAAGAGAATGTCACAGGAGAGAGGGGCGCAGGAGAGAGGGGTGCAGGAGCGAGGGACACAGGAGGGAGGTGCACAGGAGAGAGGGGCACAGGAGAGAGTGACACAGAAGAGAATGTCACAGGAGAGAGGGGCGCAGGAGAGAGGGGTGCAGGAGCGAGGGACACAGGAGGGAGGTGCACAGGAGAGAGGGACACAGGAGAGAGGGGCACAGGAGAGAGGGGCACAGGAGCAAGGGGCACAGGAGAGAAAGGCACAGGTTAGAGGGGCACAGGAGAGGGGGCACAGGAGATAGGGGCACAAGAGGGAGGGGCACAGGATAGAGGTGCACAGGAGAGACGGGCAGAGGAGAGAGCAGCACAGAAGAGAGGTGCACAGTAGAGAGGGTCACATGTGAGAGGGGCACAGAAGAGAGGGGCACAGGAGTGAGGGGCACAGGAGAGGGGCACAGGAGAGAGGGGCAAAGGAGAGAGGGACACAGGAGAGATGGACACAGGAGAGAGGGGCACAGGAGCGAGGGACACAGGAGGGAGGTGCACAGGAGAGAGGGACACAGGAGAGAGATGCGCAGGAGAGAGGGACACAGGAGAGCTGCACAGGAGGGAGGGACACATGAGACAGGGCCACAGGAAGAGGGACAGGAGAGAGGTGCACAGGAGAGAGGGACACATGAGAGAGGGGCACAGGAGAGAGGAGCACAGGAGAGAGGGGCACAGGAGAGAGGGACACAGGAGCGAAGGGCACAGGAGAGAGGGACACAGGAGGGAGTGACACAGGAGGGAGTTACACAGGAGAGAGGGACACAGGAGAGAGGGGCACAGGAGAGAGGGACACTGGAGAGATAGGCACAGGAGAGAGGGGCACAGGAGAGAGGGACACAGGAGGGAGGGGCAAAGGAGAGAGTGGCACAGGAGAGAGGGACACAGGAGGGAGCGACACAGGAGTGAGTTACACAGGAGAGAGGGACACAGGAGAGAGGGGCACAGGAGAGAGGGACACTGGAGAGAGAGGCACAGGAGAGAGGGGCGCAGGAGAGAGGGTGCACAGGAGAGAGGGACACAGGAGGGAGCGACACAGGAGGGAGTTACACAGGAGAGAGGGACACAGGAGAGAGGGGCACAGGAGAGAGGGACACTGGAGAAAGAGGCACAGGAGAGAGGGGCACAGGAGAGAGGGACAAAGGAGGGAGGGGCAAAGGATAGAGTGGCACAGGAGAGAGGGGCACAGGAGGGTGCTGCACAGGAGAGAGGGGCACAGGAGAGAGTGCACAGGAGAGAGGTGATCAGCATAGAGGGACACAGGAGAGGTGCACAGTAGGTAGGTGCACAGGAGAGAGGTGCACAGGAGAGAGGTGCACAGGAGGGAGGTGCACAGGAGGGAGGGGCAAAGGAAAGAGGGACACAGGAGAGGGGGGCACAGGAGAGAAGTGCACAGGAGGGAGTGACACAGGAGGGAGTTACACAGGAGGGAGGAGCACAGGAGAAAGGGGCACAGGAGAGATGGAGACAGGAGAGGGACACAGGAGAGAGGGGCACAAGAGAGAGAGGCACAGGGGAGAGGGGCACAGGAGAGAAGTACACAGGAGGGAGCGAGACAGGAGAGAGGGGCGGAGGAAAAATGTACACGGGGACAGGGACACAGGGGGGAGGGGCACAGGAGAGAGCAGCACAGGAGAGAGGTGCTCAGGAGAGTGGGACACAGGAGAGAGAGGCACAGGGGAGAGGTGCACAAGAGAGAGGGGTACAGGAGAGAGGGGCACAGGAGAGAGTGGCACAGGGGAGAGGGGCACAGGAGAGAGGTGCACAGGAGAGAGGGCACAGGAGAGGGACACAGGAGAGAGGGACACAGAAGAGAGAGGCACAGGGGAGAGGGGCACAGGAGAGAGTGGCACAGGGGACAGGGACACAGGGGAGAGGGGCACAGGAGAGTGGGGCACAGGAGAGAGGTGCACAGGAGAGGTGCACAGGAGGGAGGTGCACAGGAGAGAGGGGCATGGGACAGAGAGGCACAGGAGAGAGGGGCAGAGGAGAGAGGGACATAGGAGAGAGTGACACAGGAGCGAGTGACAAAGGAGAGAGGGGCACAGGAGAGAGGGGCAGAGGAGAGAGGGACACAGGATAGTGGGACACAGGAGAGAGAGACACAGGACAGAGGGGCACAGGAGAGATGGGCTCAGGAGGGAGGTGCACAGGAGGGATTTAGGATTCGCAAAATTTCCACATTCTCCCAAGGGTATTAATAAAAGGTGCCCTATGGACAATTTAAAAAGGGTACCCAAAGATGGCGTCCGCACCTCATGACCAAAAGCCTGTAAGGTTTTCAAAGCTTGAGCTCTGCAGCTCAGAACAAGCAGCTTTGGGAAGTCGAAACTTAAAATGCATTTCTGTGACAAGGACTTTTGTGTTTGAAGGGTCAGGCAGCTGAGCAAACCTTTGAATATGCATTTTCGTCAAACTGGAACAGATCAACCCAGTTAGGCCTAAGCAAGAGGCCATTAGTTTGTCCGCATAAATAATCGGAAACAGCTTAAGGAAGCCATCAAGGGCGGACAGGCCGTTTAAAATGCATTAATGACAATACAGCCCGGACATCAGGCCATTAGATGCGATAAACGGCCATCTAAAAAACAGTTATTCTAGATTGGTATAATCATTTAAAACAGCCCGCCAAAATTGAAACAATGGACTCACCTGATTTGGCGCGCAGATAAGGGGCCATCGAAAGGAGTATAATTGTAGGCCCTTAGTAGCAATCGCTCTCTTGTCTCTTCTCTTGACTCTTGTGTCTTGTCTCTGGACTCTCGCTCTCTACTCACATGGGCTGCTGCCGCCCACACTCGAGCCCTGGCATCGTGGCGGGTTCTCTTCTCGCTCCCCGCATTGGTTTTTCAGCAGTCAAGGACATCCATACCAACAGCAGGGGAGGGGAACGAGACCCGAGTCCAAAGTCACCCAGGACACCCGGGCCACGAGATGGGGCAGAGGAAACGAGGTGAAACGAACCGAGACGCAGAGTAAGGTAGACCTGACAAAGAGCAGAGCAGGGCAGCGAAAAACGCACCGATAAAGGCCAAGCGCCTAGTTATAAGCTGGCGCTTGAGGGGAAGAATCTTGTTGAACACTGCGAATAAGCGCAGGTGTCCACGCCACAACAAATATACTGGCGTTTGACGCTTGGGTAGGAAAATCTAAGCAGTAAAGACTGCTAACTGTCTCATTGACGCAACGTTACCGCTGACGACCGCCCGAGGGAGAAGAAGAAGAGAACCCATCACGACGAGACGACGATGGTAGCTGAGGAGAAGAAAGGTGTGTCGCAGCAGCAGCTCCAGCACCACGCCCTGAGACCACGTGGCGACGGTGTACCTAAAGGGACAGAAGACCAAACCTCAAAACCCGCATTTGTTAAAGGAACAGGCTTTGGATTGGTGAGCATGAATTCCTGGCCCCTCATAGCTTAATCTAGTTAGGCATAGGGGTGGGATAAGGATAAGGGGATTGTTAAAGTAGTTGTTTTTCCCTCGATGTGCTCTGTATTCACCATTCCCTGTATAAGTATAATTATTGTTATATGCTTGTAAAGTTTTTTACCAGTAATTTCTCATAAGACTGTGTTTTCGTTTCTGTTTTAATAAAATCTTGGCTTTCTTACACCGAACTATTATGTCGGTGTATAATTGAGACACGGACTGCAGGAGTTGATTATAACAAGTCCTTACTGAATGGAGACAACTTGGAAACTGAAACTACAGAAGCCTGCTAGGGCCTTTTATACAGGGGTGGTCACTGCCGGTACTGCAGTCTGGGATCAGTTATTCCCTTAAAGGTATATACACAACAATTCCTCCCCTTTTAGATAAACAGTACATAACATTCATTTAACTACTAAATAATAACTAATTACAATTACGGTTGCTAGATACATTGGTTGAAGTTAAGCAATTATAAGTTCAGTCTTTGAGGAGGCTTCCTGATTCTGTCTGGATAACGCCTCTTTGGGATATCAGGTTCTTTTGGCAAGGTTGAGTCAGGATCAATGTCGTTGTTTGGTTCGTCTGCTTCCAATATCACCGATTCTGCGGTAGATGCAATTGGTACTTCGGTTTCATCGCCAGGTGTATCAGATCGTGGTGTGGAGTTGACGTTTTCCAGTGACTCTAGAATCTGGTCAGCATGGCGTCTTACAATGCTCTCTCCAATGTCCACGGTATACATTAGAGGTCCTTGCCATGTACAGATCGTTCCTGGCTGCCATTTCTCTGTGCGGTAGTCCCGGGCCAAAACTGTTTGACCTATCTTAAAACTCCTGGTCGGCCTTTCATTCATATTCTGAAACTGCCTGTTCTCCACATCTCTTCTGACGTTTGGCTTAACCAAATCCAAGCAGCATCGTAGTCTTTGATTGAAGAACATCATGGCTGGAGTTTGGTTGGGAACCGCATGTGTCGCATTCCGGTAGGCAAACAAGAAGTTATCCACCTTCATCTCTTCGATTTCTCTATCGATTCCCGGCCACCACACAAACGCTCTGGCTAAGTTCTTCATTTTTACCCCTCCCAGATGACCCTCATGAAGCTCATTGAGCACTCTATCCTTCAATTTGGGTGGAATTACTACTCTGGATCCACACATCAAGGTTCCTCTGCACACTGACAGCTGTTCTCTTCTTGGCGAGAATGCTGGCAGCAGTGGTTCGCCATGTGCTGGCCATCCCTTCACCGTTAAATCATAGACCCAGGAGAGTGTAGGGTCATTTCGTGTTTCCTTTTCTATGTTTGCATTCGTAACAGGGAGACATTCGACTATAGTCGAGTGGAATAACTCCACTGGATCCACTGCCAGTTCTTCTTCCACCGTCGGCAACGGTAGGCGCGACAATCCATCAGCATTCCCATGCTGTTTAGTTCCTTTGTACTCGATGTCATATTGGTGTGCCCCTTGGAAGAGGGACCACCTCTGTAGCCGTTGTGCCGTCATTATCAGTACACCCTTCTGAGGGTTGAAAATGGAGACGAGAGGTTGATGATCAGTTAGTAGAGTAAATTTCTGACCGTGCAGGTAGTGATTGAACTTCTTCACCCCCCACACCAGGCTGAGGGCCTCTCTGTCAATCTGGGCATAGTTACGCTCGGATGAAGTTAACGAGCGTGACGCAAAAGCTATCGGCCTCTCTGAACCATCAAGGAATTTATGTGACAGTACCGCCCCAACACCGTAGGGAGACGCATCACACGCCAGTCTTATCGGTAGTGATGGGTTGTAGTGAGCCAATACTTCTCTTGAAGTGATTAGGTCCTTACTCTTCTGAAAGGCCCGCTTACATTCATCGCTCCATTTCCATGCTACTCCCGTTCGTAGTAGGGCGTTCAGTGGATGCAGAATTGTGGACAAATTCGGCAAAAACTTATGGTAGTAATTCACCAATCCGAGGAATGACCTCAGTTGTGACACATTTTCAGGCGCTGGAGCCTTAACTACCGCTTCAATTTTGTCAGGGGACTTATGCAACCCCTCTTCATCAATCACGTGGCCACAATACGATATCTGTTTCTTAAAAAACTCGCACTTAGGGCGATTGGCTCGTAGCCCATGTTCACATAGTCTACTGAGCGCCTGCTCTAGGTTGGCAAGGTGTTCACTGTCATCTTCACCTGTCACTAGGATGTCGTCCAAGTAACACTGAGTCCCCGGAATCCCTTGCAGGACTTGTTCCATCGCTCTTTGCCATATCGCCGGAGCTGATGCTACTCCGAATACCAGTCGATTATACTGGTAAAGACCTTTGTGAGTGTTTATCGTGAGATACTTCCTAGAGGATTCTTCAACCTCCATCTGCAAATATGCTTGTGCTAGGTCAATTTTTGTAAAACGCTTCCCTCCAGATAGTGAGGCGAATATATCTTCTATCCTTGGAAGAGGATATTGTACTGTGTGAAGGACTGTGTTCACCATCACCTTGAAGTCCCCACAGATGCGAACCTTTCTTGGCTCCTCAGACTTATTGTTTAACGTTTTCTTCATGACAGGAACGATGGGTGTCGCCCACTCGCTCCAGTCTACCTTAGATAACACGCCTGCCTTCTCCAGATTCTCCAGCTCTGCCTCGACGGCTGGGCGAATTGCATATGGTACCGGTGTTGCTTTGAAAAACTTGGGAATTGCATTCTCCTCTATTTTTATCGAGACGGTTACGCCTTTAAGAGTGCCCAGTTCTTGTTGAAATACCTCTTTGGCGTCAGCTAAGATTGTTGACAATCGTCCAGGAGTGGTGTCGTCATCCTTTTTACCAGCCACCGTCAGTGCCTGAATGGAGTGCCAGTCTAAACTTATCTTTCTGATCCATTCACGTCCCAATAACGGTGGTCCACCATCTTGCAGAATGTAGAGATACAATTTCCATATTTTCTTGCCGTTGTATTCGACAGGCACCCTTATTTTTCCTCTGGGGTATACTTTTTGCCCCGTATACGTCCTCAAGACAATGGATGTCTCTCTCAAGGGTATGTGTGAGAATAGCCGCTCGTAGTCTCGTCGATTCATGATGGTTAGAGCTGATCCTGTATCCAATTCCATTTTGACTTGGGACCCTGCTATCGTGAGGGTGACCCAAATGGTTCGGTGATCCTCTTTTGCAATTACGTTGTGAAGTTTGAGACAGCTTAGTCTCTTGTTCCCGGATTCACTATCGCTCATCTGGTCTTCGGAACTACTGTCCGTCATCTTTTGTACTTTCCTGTACGGTTCCTTAGTAGCCTTTTTGTTGTCGCTGGTCTTCTTCCCAGACCTGCAAACTCGTGCAATGTGTCCCATCTTTCTGCATTGCCTGCATATTTTGTCCTTGGACCAGCAGTCCTTCTGGTCATGGTTTGTTCTGCCGCAGCGATAACATTTTACGAATCCCCGTGTCATTTCTTGGGTGCCGTATTCCTGTGGCTTTTGTTGTATTTCCGCAGCTCCCCTTGCTGCTGCTTCGTACGATACTGCCACGCTGAAAGCCTTATCTAGCGTCAGCTCTTTCTCTGAGAGTAACCTCTTCTGGGTTCCTTCACTCAGGAGTCCACAGACAAATTTGTCCCGTAAGGTATCTGCCAGTCCTGCTCCGAACTGGCAGTGCTTTGATAGCTTGCGTAGTTCCGTAAGGTAATCAGCATTGCTCTCATTTTTATGCTGATTTCTCCGGTGGAATTTAAATCTTTCTGCTATCAGCAGCGGTGTAGGATTTAGGTGTTCCTGTAGGATAGCAACAATTTCGTTAAAACTCTTCGCCTTCAGTTTGGCTGGAGTAATCAGGTCCCGCAATAGGCCGTACGTTCTTGCGCCCATTAAATTTAGCAATACCGATGCCTTTATCTCATCGGCTATTTCGTTTGCCTCACAATATACCCCGACTCTTTCCACATACGTGGTCCAGTCTTCTATTGCATTATCGAAGGCAGTGATATCGCCAGTCTTTGGCATCTTGAAAATCTAAGATGGCGCCTCCCGTGCTTTGCCTTCATCCCCGATGGATCAAAATGGCACCTCCCGTGCTTTTCCTTCTTCCCCGCCGAGTTAAAATGGTGCCTCCCGCGCTTTCCCGCCGCTGCCGCTGCTGCCAACGCTGTTGCTGGCGATGATATTTATTTTACTATCCTGTAATGGCGACACCCTATGGTCTTCGCGCCTCCCCGATCGCTGCTGCCAACGCCGCTCTCTGCGGCATTTTTATTTTTCTAACGCGCTTCAATATTTGCTCCGTTAATTGAAGAACCGTTCCCGTCGTGGAGCGGACCCTCTGGGACACTTCCCTCCCTCTTCTTAGGTCCGAACGCTGCCCGGCTGCGAAGCACCGGCCGCGCCCTGTGTGCTCCACCCTCTCTCTCTCTTTGCTTCCCGACTCGCTGCCCGGCCCCGTTGCAGAGCCACCCGATCGAGCTCTAGCCCGCCGCAGCCCAGGAAGGATCAGTGCACTACCTGCCACCAGCCCGATTAGCTGGGAAACCACAGACTGGAGACCAAGCCTGGCTCTCGACAGTCTCTCCTGCACTTTTCAATTCGATGATTTGGAGGGCGGTTGCCCACGGTCGACGCCCGTTTCTCGAGTTTCTTTGGATTTTTTTTTTCTTTCTTCTGGCTTCGACCTTCAATAACGTCATCTGAGGTGCTGCCGAGTTGCAGGTAAGTTCGTTTCTTACTCGTCGCCAGTATTATGTCCGTGTATAATTGAGACACGGACTGCAGGAGTTGATTATAACAAGTCTTTACTGAATGGAGACAACCTGGAAACTGAAACTACAGAAGCCTGCTAGGGCCTTTTATACAGGGGTGGTCACTGCCGGTACTGCAGTTTGGGACCTGTTATTCCCTTAAAGGTACATACACAACACGAACCACCTGTCTACTCGAGTCTTTCTGTATCGCCGCCTGTACCTAAGTCCGGTGTCTAGAACCCAGGGGCATGGGAGCGATTCGAACCGCTCACAGACAGTCAGGGGCATAACTGACTGGGCGCACGCACCACCCGCCACCCCCTACTGAAAATGGCGACCGCGGCAGGCACCGGCAACAGGGTTGCGATACAGTAGACAATGGTTCGGATGAGCAAACCATGATGGAGGAAAGGATTTCTGATTATGTGTTTAGCAAGGTGAATATCACTAAGAAATGGATCACCACTCTATTAAGGGCTGGGCGTCCGGTAGGTGCAGCAGCTAAGTGGACAGTGGGAAAGGAACACAAGAAGTCCTTAGAGAAGGCATTTTGGCTGATTTGTTTCAAAAAGCAGGTCCAGCTTTTGGACAGGCTCGTTGCGGCACAGGCAGTCGCGTTAAGGGAGTCAGCCCTGGAAATCCAGGATAAGGCTCCAGCAGGGGAGAAGTTATTAGTAGCTTTGCAGGCCTTGAATCAGGAGAGAGTGCATTTAATGGGAGAACACAAGGCCCAGTTGGAATACCTACGGTGCCAAGTCACCGAGGACAAGGGAAATGAGTTAAGGTTGCAGGAGAAGAATGCCCGCTTGGCAAGGCAGATTAGGGAACAGGAGAGAAAGTACAGGAGGTAAAGGCAGCTTACAAGCTAGCGAGCGAACAGGGGTTTGAGGAGGCAGACCACGGCCCCTGTAAAGAGCGGATAGAAAACCTGAGCCGAGCCCTCCGGAAGGCAAAAGGCATGGTATGCCTCATAAGCCCAAAGGCAGGTCAGGTGGATTTTATGGGGAACGAGGGGAGGACAGTTCCAACGTCACCGGTAGTGCCCAGGGATGACCCGGTTGAGTGACAGGAGATCTCACAACCACCACCCATAGCGCCAAGTTTCAGCGAGGTCTGGCAGCAAGGGTGGGTGGAGCCAGAGGTGGAGGCGGAGGTGGAGCAACCCCCGCCAGAGAGGTCGGAGCCGGGACCGATGTGCCCAGCGCAGCATTGGAGGTTCGGCCCACCCATCAATGGCGACCGTGAGGGACCCCTCCAAAACCAGTCCGTATTACCCTATAGCACCCAACAGCTTAGGGCTATGGTGAACCATATCCCAAAGCTCTCCAAAAAGGGAGACCCCTCGATCCACTTCAGGGAGATAGAGCAGGCAGCCAGTGTCAATGACTGCGATGGTGCTGAGCAGGCCAAGATGCTGCTATTCTCCCTGGAGAGTAGTCTCCTCCAATCCCTCTCTGACGAGTGTAAAAGGGGGCAGATTGGGTATGAGGAGCTCAGGGATGCAGTTCTAGAGGCCATGGGGATGAATGAGGGAAGTCCTTTCTCCCGTGTGGAGAGGACGGTCCAGCTCACAGGGGAAACCCCGCAGGCTTTCGCGGACCGGCTATGGCCGGTGTACCAGAGGGCCTGCCTGGGGGCGCTGAACCGGGGGTTCCTGAACGGGGATCCCCTGGCCCATTGGCTCCATTGCCTGGTGGCGAACAGCTTACCACAGGTCCGGACCAAGGCAGAAGTCTGGTTTGACCCCAAGAATCCCCAGACTACCGAGCTTACGGTGATCAGACCGTTGACTTTAGCCTATAAAAACGGTAGGGGAACCGATGTACACTCACCTAAGGGGAAGGTGCATGAGGTAAAACTCAGACTGGGTAGGAAAGGGTGGCACCAGGAAGGGAATAACCCCCCCAACACGAAGATGAATTGTTACGGATGCGAGAAGGATGGTCACTGGCGGAAGGAGTGCAAAAACCCTTGGAAAGATAACCAGGGAAAGAATTCCACAGCCCCAGCCCAAAAGACGGAGGCAGGAATTCCCTCCCGCCATGGTCGAGTCATTTTTGGATGCCATGAGGTCCATATTGACTGGCCAAGGGAGAGTAGCAGCCACTACCGGTGTGCTGACCCCATCAGCCCCATCCAACCCACAGCCCTGACTAGAACCAGCACAGCCTGTCGACTTGTGTCTCCTTGAAAACGATGAAGGGAACAGGCCCTGTGTTAAGATGCGGGTGGAGACGGTGCAGGGGAGATATTCGGTGGACACTGGAGCTTCCAGCACGGTGGTCCATTTGGAAGAACCGACCAATCCACCCAGGTCTAACGAGGCCCCATTTAGCCCAATGGGAGTCACAGGGAACGAGTAGGCTGGGGAAATGGCCAAACTTTTGGCCATAGTTTTAGGATCCCTCCCTACCATGTGGGAGGGTAACCAAAGGACCAACGAGATAGCCAAGCAGAGGGCCAGGGAAGGAGAGTTCTGGGATCCCTGTAAAGCAGGCCCAGTAGCCGCAGTCCGGGACAAGGGAGGCACACAGCGGGTATCTTTGGTCCCGGACCTAAAGCAGGTCCAACCCTAAGATCCCGTCGGTGAGGCCGTCCCGGTAAGGAAAGAGAATGGGGAGTCCCTAGAAGGCCCGTTCGGGGCAGCAGACGAGGTTTTAAAACAGGCTGCTGGTTATATCAACCAGTGCAAACTGTTTCAACCTGAAAGGGGAAAACAGCCAGTTGGGGTAAGGTCTGAGGATAGAGATCCTCAGCCTGCAGCAGGAGCGAGTTCACAGACTGCACAGGCAGGCGCTGTGGCTTGCTTAAAGGGAGGGGCCATCCCGCCCATCGATTGGGACACTCCCCCACTCTTCTGGGATCCAGACGAGGAGGGACCCGAGGGTGAAGACCCCGCCCCGGACCCAGGTTCGGGACCTGGGAGCGGAGACTCTCAGCCTGCAGCAACAGGCTGTGAAGAATTACCTGTCCCCAGCCCAGGTTCGGGAGAAGTCAAGCCTGAGTGAGCAGCGGTTCGGGTTAAAGGCCCATCGGCCAAGAAAGCCCCACCTGCCAAAGTCCCCAGAAGGTCCACACGGATGCCCCAGCTGAGAAAGCCATGGTTACCAGCTCCCCAGTTTAAAGGGACAGCCTCCCAAGTCAGGGGGAAGTCAAAGGACAGAGGTCCTCAGCTAGTCGCCACGGGCGGCGATGGACCAACAGTGCAGGACGGTACGGCCACGCCGGAGGAAGCAGTGTGCCACAGTCCAACCAGGAATTAGCCTGGCCGTCCGGAGATGGGTGGCGGATGTATATAGTTTAGGTAATGTAAGTTTATATTGTTAAGTTTAAGTATTTAGCTTAAGTTTGGGTGTTTTAGCTTAATTTAAATAAGGTGATGGGTAGTGTGATATCTGAGTGGTAAGGTCCGAAACTGAGGTAAGCGAGATATAAGGAAGAAAACCCAACTAAGAACATAAGAAATAGTAGCAGGAGTAGGCCAATCGTCCCCTCGAGCCTGCTCCGCCATTCAATAAGATCATGGCTGATCTGATCCTAACTGCCAATCTAATATCACAGAACCATCTCCTGAATCTAACAGAATTAGACACATGAAACAGGAGCAGGATCAGGCTACACGGCCCCTGGGCCCGCTCCGCTACCCACAGGGCCATGTCCGATCCGAACCTAGACTCATGTCCAAATTCCTGCCCGCTCCCCGTAAACCTTAATCCCCTTTACTTCTAGGTAACTGTCTATTTCTGTTTTAAATTTATGTAATGATGTAGCTTCTACAGCTTTTTGGGGCAGCATATTCCATGGACCTACCACCCTCTGAGTGAAGTAGTTCCTCCTTATCTCAGTTTTGAAAGAGCAGCCCCTTATTCTAAGACTATGCCCCCTAGTTCTAGTTTCACCCATCATCGGGAACATCCTCCCCGCATCCACCCGATCCAACCCCTTCACAATCTTATATGTTTCAATAAGATCGCCTCACATTCTTCTGAACTCCAATGAGTAGAGTCCCAGTCTACTCAACCTCTCCTCATATGTCCATCCCCTCATCCCCGGGATTAACCGAGTGAACCTTCTTTGTACTGACTCGAGAGCAAGTATGTCTTTTCTTAAGTATGGACACCAAAACTGTATGCAGTATTCAAGGTGCGGCCTCACCAATACCTTGTACAACTGAAGCAATACCTCCCTATTTTTATATTCTATCCCCCTAGCAATGAAAGCCAACATTCCATTGGCCTTCTTAATCAATTGCTGCACCTGCATACTAACCTTTTGAGTTTCGTGCACCAGGACCCCCAGATCCCTTGTACTTCAGTACTTTCCAGTTTCTTGCCATTAAGATAATAACTTGCTCTACGATTTTTCCTGCCAAAGTGCATAACCTCATACTTTCCAGTATTGTAGTTCATCTGCCAAATCTCTGCCCACTTACTTAGCCTGTCTATGTCCCCTTGCAGGTTTTTTATGTCCTCCTCACTCACTACTTTCCCTCCCATCTTAGTATCATCTGCAAACTTTGATATGTTACACTCGGTCCCCTCCTCCAAATCGTTAATATAGATTGTAAAGAGTTGGGGACCCAGCACTGACCCCTGCGGAACACCACTAGTTACTGATTGCCAGTCTGAGAATGAATCATTTATCCCAACTCTCTGCCTTCTGTCAGATAGCCAATCCTCTATCCATGCCAGAATATTACCCCCAATCCCGTGATTTTTTATCTTAAGCAATAATCTTTTGTGTGGCACCTTGTCAAATGCCTTTTGGAAGTCTAAATACACTACGTCCACTGGTTCCCCTTTATCCACCCTATATGTTACTTCCTCAAAGAACACGAGCAAATTTGTCAAACATGACTTCCCCTTCATAAAAACATGCTGACTTTGTCCTATTAAATTATGATTATCCAAATGTCCTGTTACTGTCTCCTTAATAATGGACTCCAAAATTTTACCTACCACAGATGTTAGGCTAACCGGTCTATAGTTTCCAGCCTTCTGTCTACTGTCCTTTTTAAATAAGGGTCTTACATTAGCAGTTTTCCAGTCTGCCGAGACCTTTGCTGAGTCCAGGGAGTTTTGGAAAATTATTACCAATGCATCCACAATCCCTACCGCCACTTCCCTCAAGACCCTAGGATGTAAGCCATCAGGTCCAGGTGATTTATCCGCCTTGAGTCCCATTATTTTACCGAGTACTACTTCCTTAGTGATTTTGATCATGTTTAGCTCCTCCCCCCCATAGCCCCCTGTTTGTCCAGTGTTGGGATATTCTTAGTGTCTTCTACTGTAAAGACTGATACAAAATATTCATTCAGTTTTTTTGCCATCTCCATATTTCCCACCATTAATTTCCTGGTCTCATCCTCTAAGGGACCAACATTTACTTTAGCCACCCTTTTTCCTTTTATATAACTATAAAAACTCTTACTATCTGTCTTTATATTTTTTGCTAATTTACTTTCATAATCTATCTTCCCTTTCTTAATCAATCTTTTTGTTATTTTTTGCTGTCTTTTAAAGTTTTCCCAATCCTCCCACTAGATTTGGCTACCTTATATGCCCTTGTTTTTAGCCGAATACTATCCTTAATTTCTTTACTTAGCCATGGATGGCTGTCTTTTCTTTTACACCCTTTTCTTCTCAGTGGAATATATATTTTTTGGAAGTTGTAAAATAAATCCTTAAATGTACACCACTGATCATGTATCGTCTTACCCTTTAATCTATTTTCCCAATCCACTCTACTCAATTCCGCTCTCATACCTTCATAGTCTCCTTTATTCAAGCTTAGCACGCTTGTTTGAGAGCCAACCTTTTCACCTTCTAATTGAATATGGAATTCAACCATGTTATGGTCACTCATTCCAAGGGGATCCTTTACTAGGACATTTTTAAATAATCCTGTCTCGTTAAACAGGACCAGATCTAAGGTTGCTTGCCCCCTGGTCGGTTCAGTTACATACTGCTCAAGAAACCCATCCCTAATACACTCAATGAATTCATCCTCAAGACAGCCCTGCCCAATTTGATTTGTCCAATTAATATGATAGTTAAAATCCCCCATAATTATAGATGTTCCCTTATTACAATCCTCAACTATTTCCTGATTGATATTCCATCCAACAGAGTTGCCACTGTTCGGAGGCCTATAGGCTACGCCCACTAGTGTTTTTTTCCCCTTATTATTCCTTACCTCCACCGAAACTGTTTCATTATCCTGATCTTTTGACCCAATATCATTTCTCTGTATTACAGTGATTCCTTCCTTTATTAACATAGCCACCCCACCTCCCCTTCCTTCCTGCCTGTCCTTCCTGATCGTTAAATAACCTGGTATGTTTAATTCCCAGGCATTGTCACCCTGCAGCCATGTTTCTGTAATGGCCACAAGATCATACCCATATGTAGTTATTTGTGCCATTAACTCGTCTATTTTGTTACGAATGCTACGTGCATTCAGATAGAGAACTTTCAAATATGTTTTGTGACACTTAGTTCCTCCTTTTGCCCTTTTTATTACTTTACCTTTTACTCCATACCTTCTGCCCCTTCCTGACACGCTCTGGTTTTTAATTTCCCCACTGCTACCTAAGTCTATGACCTTCTCTGTTGTCATTTTTATTATTTGCTCTCTAGGAACCTCCCCCCCACTTGTTAGTTTAAAGCCCTCTCTACAGCCCAATTATATGATCCGCCAGGACTCTAGTCCCAGCACTGGCCAAGAGAAGCCCGTCCCAACGGAACAGCTCCCTCCTGCCCCAGTACTGGTGCCAGTGTCCCAGGAAGCAAAACCCATTTCTCCCACACCAGTCTTTGAGCCACGCATTTAAGTCTCTAATTTTATTTGTCCTAGCCAAATTCGCTCGTGGCTCAGGTAATATCCTTGAGGTTCTGTTTTTTAATTTGACCCCCATCTGAATTACTTAACTTCATAGGTGTGACCACCTCCTGATACACAGAGTCCAGGTACTTCTCCCCCTCCCTGATGTGTCGCAGTGTCTGAAGCTCAGACTCCAGCTCATCAACACGGAGCTGGAGTTCCTGTAGCAGCAGACACTTGTCACAGACATAATCACCGTGAGCCTCAATGGGGTTCACCGGCTCCCACATCTCGCAACAGTAGCACATCACCTGCTCCATTCTATGTAATTAATTTAAAAAAAAATTATTGTTAGTTATGGACACCCTCTGCCCAATTTTAGATGCTAGTATCCCCTTTAATTAATTGGATTTAAATTAAATCAATCCCTCTAGTTACACCAGTTAAATGGTTTACCAACAGTCACTCTGCACCAGAAAGGCCTTATTAACTACAACCCACAGAGTTAAAGTTTGAAAAGAGCACCTAACACCCCACTTACCCTAACTCACAGCACTCTTTGATGACTCGCACTCAGTGCTTGCTCGCACTAGGACTGGTCTTTTTATACTGTTTGTTTGTTTACAGCCAAATGAGTCACCCCTGCTGATTGGTTAGAAATCTGGTTTCCACTGCCTGCTGTGCCAATTTACTCCTACTGCAGTGTAACCTTGTTTTACTCTTCTTAAACCAACAGAATCCCAAATATTTAACTTTTCCCCTTTACTTAAACTGCTTAAGTAATCTTATCAAGAATGATTTAAGAGAAATAACAATTAAAGAACTCTCACACTTACCCAAACTCACAGCACTCTTTGATGACTCGCACTCAGTGCTTGCTCGCACTAGGACTGGTCTTTTTATACTGTTTGTTTGTTTACAGCCAAATGAGTCACCCCTGCTGATTGGTTAGAAAACTGGTTTCCACTGCCTGCTGTGCCAATTTACTCCTACTGCAGTGTAACCTTGTTTTACTCTTCTTAAACCAACAGAATCCCAAATATTTAACTTTTTCCCTTTACTTAAACTGCTTAAGTAATCTTATTAACTGTTTATTACATGGTGTAGCAGAGAGACATCTCTTACAGGCTGCAAGCAAAACACAGTGGCCTAGAAATTCGCTATCGCCGCGCCAGGTCTTTAGCGCCCGAAATTTAGCGCTCGCCCGGATTCCCGTAGCGCCCGCCTGAAATTCAGTTGCGGCGCCCCAAGACGGAGCGGGCGCTATTGCAGGGTTTGGCCGCCTCGCTTGGGGTGATGAAAGTCAATTTCAGGCGTCCAGCTGTCGCTGCGGCACCCGATGCGGTGCGGCAGGCTGGGGTACTGCAGGCCTCCTCCTTCTCTTAAGGAGGAGCTGCCTGCAGCCGTGAGATCGCCGCTGGATTCCCCCGGCAAATGAGCCCGGCACCACGGAGAAGTGCCGGGCTCACGGGAGTCAGACACCAATGCCGCGGGGGGGTGGTGCAGGAGTCCGGGGAGGGAGGTGCGGCCAGGCGCCCGCCGGGAAAGCGGCCGCCCGCCCCTCCACCTTTATGCGCCGGCCTCTCGGAGCTGCAAGGCCCCGTTTTTCAAACGCTGTTTGCGGCTGCTACGGGCGAGGCGGCCGCAACTGAATTTGGCCATCGGCACGGAATCGCGTTGGAACCGGGGCGCTGCGCACACCGATGATGTCATCGGTGCCGGCGCAGCGCTACCGGCTAACGCTGATTTTAGGGACCAACTGAATTTCGGGCACTAAAAAACTTCCGGCGCAAACCACTCTTTAGCCAATAAGTGGGCGCAAACGCGACTGAATTTCTAGGCCAATATTTCTAACTGCACGATGCAAGATGGAGGATTCAACTCTGAGTCATACCCATAATGCAATGCCACATTACCATACTAACTGGTGTACCAGGACATTACCTTAACCACTGGTGAATATGATCCCTTAATCTTTGGCTCCATCTGGTGGATAACTTAAACATTACATCCCAGATTACTATATCCCCCCCTCTTAAGTTTACATTAATTTCTTAACAACCTTCTTAAAAAGTCCCATAAGGGAACTCCTTTAACGATAGTCCATACTGAACGAATCTAGCAGGTCGTTATCAATCTCTCTGGTGGCTTGCGAGGCCTTGGTGAATGTCTTACAGTCAAGTCCCTGCTTGGTTGTGGTAGAGCCACCTGCTGCTCCTGAGCAGTACTCCGAATATCTGACTCTGCTACGATAGTTTCCTCTTGATGAAGGGGTCCAGGTGTAACTGGCTCTGTTCATGGTGGTGGCACCACCGCTGCATTTGGATAACTGGGGGCCAACTTGTCCTCCGCCATCTCCTCTGGAACCTCCAGTTCGATTTCCCCTTGTCTGGTCAGTATCTGATCTACATGTCTGCGTAGTACCTGACCAGTTCCCACCATGACCGTATATGATACTGGACCGATCATTGAGTCTATGACACTAGGAATCCATTTTGGACCATAACTGAAATTCCTGGTAAGGACCGCATATCCTTCTCCAAAACTGCGGCTCTTTGTCCTTCTGTCAAGCCTGCACATCTGCCAATGCACTTTATTATGGTTATGTTTATGTTAATGTATTACAAGCCAAATGAATGTTGAATGTTTAAATGTCTTAATCTAAATGTACACTCTCGGGAGCCGCAAGCCTACATTTCGTTGTACTGCACTTGTGCACTAACAATGACAATAAAGTTGATTATTATATTATTATTCCTTTTTAGATCTGGGTGAACCAGGTCAAGAGTGGAGCGTAGTCGACGTCCTAACAACAGCTCAGCAGGAGAGAGTCCTGTGGTAGATTGAGGTGTTATTCTGTAGCTGAACAGAACTCGTGACACCTTGGTTGCCAATCTCCCTTCCGCACTTTTTTTCATCATCTCCTTAAATGTTTGTACGGCTCTCTCCGCAAGTCCATTCAAAGACGGATGATATGGAGCTGAGGTCACATGCACTATGCCATTGTTTCTCATGAATTCTTTTGTTTCTGTACTCACAAAACACGTGGCATTGTCACTTACTATGATCTCCGGTAGCCCTTGATTACTAAAACTCCTACGCAGGCAGTCTATAGTAACAGTAGATGAAGCAGAATTTACAGGATACACATCCATCCATTTGGAATGTACATCAATGATTATGAGGAACATCTTTCCCATGAATGGACCTGCATAATCTACATGTAATCTTCTCCATGGTTTATCCGGCCACTCCCAGGGGTGGAGAGGAGCCGCTGCTGGTGCCTTCCTGTGTACTTGACAAGTGCTGCATGTCTTGACTAGATTTTCTATCTCCTCATCTAGCTTTGGCCACCACAAGTAACTCGTTGCCAAGGCTTTCATACATGAAACTCCAGGATGACACTGATGTAGTTGTCGTGCTGGCTGTGGAATAATCACTCGTGCTCCCCACAACACGCAACCATCCTGCACACTCAGCTCTGTCTTCCTGACACTGTAAGGTGTGAAATCAGTCCCTTCCGGATGCGGTGGCCAACCCCTCATCACATATTCTCGGACTCTAGACAGTATTGGATCTTTACTGGTCCATGTCCTTACTTGTTCTGCGGTCACAATTGCCGTGTCCGTGTCCTCCAACATCAAAACTCTGTCCTCTGGAGCTGCACGGATAGGTGTACCTGGCAGTGGAAGACGGCTCAAGGCATCTACGTTCCCATGGTACTTGCCCGCCTTGTAAATGATGACATACTCATATGCCCTTAACGTCACTGCCCACCTCTGGATCCGGGGTGACACCATCTGTGGTACTGCTTTCATTTCATTAAAAAGAGATAGAAGAGGTTTATGATCGGTGCAAATGGTGAATTTCCTGCCATATATGTACTTGTGAAACCTCTGTAACCCAAACATTACTGCCAGTCCCTCTTTATCTAACTGGGAATAGTTTTATTTCGCTGGTGTCAGAGTTCAAGACATCAACCCTATTGGTCTTTCTGTTCCATCTTCCAAGCTGTGTGAAGGAACTGCCCCCACCCCGTAAGGTGAAGCATCACAAGAGAGAATGATGTCTTTCGCTGCATTGTAGTGAACCAGCACATCCGAGGACAGCATCAGTTTCTTGGACTGTTCAAAAGAAACCCTCTGTTCCTCTTCCCACTGCCACTGTGTCTCCTTGCACAGAAGTTTGTGAAGAGGTGCTAACACTGTTGCCAAGTTTGGTAAAAATCTGTTATAATACATGTGCAGGAAGTGCATCCAGCTGCAGCTACTGACAGACCGCATTGCGGCGCTGGAGCTGCGATTGGACACATACTGGAGCATTCACGATGCTCAGGACAATGTGAATAGCACATTTACGGAGTTGTACACACCGCAGGTAGAGGTTGGACAGGAAGAAAGGGAACGGGTGACCAACAGGCAGAGTACTAGGTGCAGGCAGGTAGTGCAGGGGTCCCCTGTGGCCATCCCCCTCTCCAACAGATACACCACTTTGAGTACTGTTGGGGGGGATGGCTTATCAGAGGAAGGCAGCAGCAGCCAACTTCCTGGCACCAGGGGTGGCTCTGCTGCACAGAATGGGAGGAAAAAGAGGGGTAGAGCTATAGTAATAGGGGATTCAATTGTAAGGGGAATAGATCGGCATTTCTGCGGCCGCAAACGAGACTCCAGGATGGTGTGTTGCCTCCCTGGTGCAAGGGCCAAGGATGTCTCCGAGCGACTCCAGAACATCTTGGAAGGGGAGGGTGAACAGCCAGTTGTCGTGGTGCATATAGGCACCAACGATATAGGTAAAAAGCGGGATGAGGTCCTAAAAGCGGAGTATAGGGAGTTAGGAGATAAATTAAAAAACAGGACCTCAAAGGTAGTAATCTCAGGATTGCTACCAGTGCCACGTGCTAGTCAGAGTAGAAATAGAAGGATATTTCAGATGAATATGTGGCTAGAGGAATGGTGCCAGGGGGAGGGATTCAAGTTCCTGGGACATTGGAACCGGTTCTGGGGGAGGTGGGACCAGTTCAAACTGGACGGTTTGCACCTGGGCAGGGCTGGAAACAATGTCCTAGGGGGAGTGTTTGCTAGTGCTGTGGGGGAGGGTTTAAACTAAAATGGCAGGGGGTTGGGAACCTGAGCAGGGAGACAGAGGAAAGGGAAACAAGGATAAAAGCAAAAGATAGGAAGGAGAAAAACAAAAGTGGCAGTCAGAGAAATCAACGGTTTAAATCAAACATGGCCACAGTAAATAATAATTCTAATAGGTCTAAGAGCGTTAAAAGAACAAGCCTGAAGGCTTTGTGTCTTAATGCGAGGAGCATTTGTAATAAGGTGGATGAATTGGCTGCGCAAATAGAAGTAAACAAATACGATTTGGTTGGGATTACGGAAACGTGGCTCAAGGAAGGCCAGGACTGGGAACTCAACATCCAGGGGTATTCAATATTCAGGAAAGATAGGCAAAAAGGAAAGGGAGGTGGGGTAGCATTCCTGGTTAAAGAAGGGATTAACACAATTGGAATGAAGGATATTAGCTCTGATGAGGTGGAATCTGTATGGGTAGAATTGAGAAATACTAAGGGGAAAAAAACGTTAGTGGGAGTGGTTTATAGACCTCCAAACAGTAAGGCGGAGGTTGGGGATGGCATTAAAAGAGAAATTAAAGAAGCGTGCAATAAGGGCACAGCAGTCATCATGGGTGACTTTAATCTACATATAGATTGGCCCAACCAAATGAGTAACAATACTGTGGAGGAGGAATTCCTGGAGTGTTTACGGGATGGTTTCCTGGACCAATATGTCGAGGAACCAACCAGAGATCAGGCCATCTTAGACTGGGTATTATGTAAAGAGAAAGGATTAATTAGCAATCTTGTTGTAAGAGGCCCCTTGGGTCGGAGCGATCATAATATGATCGAATTCTTCATTAAGATGGAGAATGAAGTAGTTGACTCGGAGACTAGGGTCCTCAATTTAAATAAAGGAAACTATGATGGTCTGAGGAGCGAGTTGGGTAGGATTGATTGGGGAATGGCACTCAAAGGGTTGACGGTGGATAGGCAATGGCAAACATTCAAAGACCGAATGGATGAACTACAGAATTTGTTCATCCCAGTTTGGCATAAAAATAAAACAAAAAAGGTGACCCAACCGTGGCTAACAAGGGAAATTAGGGATAGCATAAGGTCCAAGGAGAGGACATATAAATTGGCCAGAAAAAGTAATAATCCTGAGGATTGGGAGCAGTTTAGGATTCAACAAAGGAGGAAAAAGGGATTAATTAAGAAAGGGAAAATAGAATATGAGAGTAAGCTTGCAGAGAACATAAAAACTGACTGTAAAAGCTTTTATAGATATGTGAAGAGAAAAAGATTGGTGAAGTCAAGCGTAGGTCCCTTGCAGTCAGAATCGGGGGAATTTATAATGGGGAAGAAAGAAATGGCAGACCAACTAAATACATATTTTGGTTCTGTCTTCACAAAGGAGGACACAAATAACCTCCCAGAGATGCCGGGGAACATAGGGTCTGATGAAAGGGTGGAACTGAAAGAAATCAGTATTTGTAGGGAAATGGTGTTAGGAAAATTGATGGGACTGAAGGCCGATAAATCCCCAGGGCCTGATAATCTACATCCCAGAGTACTTAAGGAAGTGGCCCTAGAAATAATAGATGCATTGCTGGTCATCTTCCAGAACTCGATAGACTCTGGAACGGTACCCATGGATTGGCGGGTAGCTAATGTTACCCCACTATTCAAAAAAGGTGGTAGAGAAAAGGCGGGGAATTATAGACTGGTAAGCTTGACATCGGTAGTGGGGAAAATGCTGGAGTCCATTATAAAAGATGTAATAGCAGAGCACTTGGAAAGCAGTGACTGGATTGGACAAAGTCAACATGGATTTACAAAAGGTAAATCATGCTTGACTAATCTATTGGAATTTTTTGAGGATGTAACTGGTAAAATAGATAAGGGAGAACCAGTGGATGTGGTGTATTTGGATTTTCAGAAGGCTTTCGATAATGTCCCGCATAAGAGATTAGCGTGCAAAATTAAGGCACATGGGATTGGGGGCAAGGTACTGACTTGGATAGAGAACTGGTTGGCGGACAGAAAGCATAGAGTTGGAATAAACGGGTCGTTTTCCAAGTGGCAGGCAGTGACTAGTGGGGTGCCGCAAGGATCGGTCCTAGGACCCCAGCTGTTCACAATATATATTAATGACCTGGACGAGGGAATTGGATGTAATATCTCCAAATTTGCAGACGACACAAAGCTGGGTGGGAGGGTATGCTGGGAGGAGGATGTCATGAAACTCCAGTACGATTTGGACAGGTTAGGTGATTGGGCAGAAACATGGCAAATGCACTATAATGTGGATAAATGTGAGGTTATCCACTTTGGTGGCAAAAACAGGAAGGCAGATTATTATTTGAATGGCAATAGATTGGAAGAAGGGGAAGTGCAAAGAGACCTGGGTGTTCTTGTACACCAGTCGCTGAAGGTAAGCATGCAGGTGCAGCAGGCGGTTAAGAAGGCAAATGGTATGTTGGCCTTCGTAGCAAGAGGGTTCGAGTACAAGAACAAGGATGTCTTGCTGCAGTTGTACAGGGCCTTGGTGAGACCACACCTTGAGTATTGTGTGCAGTTTTGGTCACCTTACCTGAGGAAGGACGTTCTTGCCATGGAAGGAGTGCAGCGAAGATTCACCAGGCTGATACCTGGGATGGCAGGAATGACGTATGAGGAGAGATTGTGTCGATTGGGCTTATACTCACTGGAGTTTAGAAGATTGAGAGGGGATCTCATCCAAACCTATAAAATTCTGTCAGGCCTGGACAGACTAGATGCAGGAAGGATGTTTCTGATGGCCGGGGAGTCCAGAACCAGGGGTCATAGTCTAAGGATAAGGGGTAAGCCATTTAGGACTGAAATGAGGAGGAATTTCTTCACCCAGAGAGTGGTGAACCTGTGGAATTCTCTGCCACAGAGGGCGGTGGAGGCCAGTTCATTAAGTATATTCAAGAAAGAGTTGGATATATTTCTTAAGGCTAAAGGGATCAAAGGATATGGGGAGAAGGCAGGGACCGGGTACTGAATTTGGATGATCAGCCATGATCTCATTGAATGGCGGAGCAGGCTCGAAGGGCCGAATGGCCTACTCCTGCTCCTATCTTCTATGTATCTATGTAATAGTTTAGCAGTCCCAGGTAAGCTTTTAACTCAGTCACATTGGTAGGAGCTGGGGCCTCCTGCAATGCTTGTACCTTCTCCTTGATTGGATGGAGCCCGGTGGCGTCCACTCTGTGTCCCAGGAACATGGCCTCATTCCCCAGGAAAGTGCACTTACTTCTCTTGAGCCGTAACCCAGCCTTATCCAATCTTTGTAGTACCTCTCTCAGAGTGCTCAGATGCTCCTGGTCGGTTCTTCCCGTCACCAGAATGTCATCCCGATAGATTGAAGTACACCCTCGATAGTCCTCTGGAAAATAGCTGGACTAGATGAGACACCGAATGGTAAGCGGTTATAGGTAAACAAACCCTTGTGTGTATTTATGGTTACATACTTCTTGGATTCCTCATCTAGTGTAATCTGCAAGTATGCATGACTCATATCCAACTTCGTGAATTTCTTCCCTCCAGCCAGGTTTGCAAAGAGATCCTCTGTTTTGGGAATAGGATACTGTTCTAGTTTCGACACCCTATTTACAGTCAATTTATAATCTCCACAGAGTCTTACCGAATTGTTCAGTTTTAAAACAAGTACAATGGGAGGTGCCCATTCTGACCATTTCACGGGTTCCAGAATGTTCTCTCTGAAAAGACGGTCAAGCTCAGCCTCTACTTTTGGTTTCATGGCATACGGCACAGGTCGTTGTTTAAAAAACCTTGGCAGTGCCTCCTTGTCTACATAAATCTTAGCTGGGGGGCCATTAAATGTGCCAAGTTCTTCCTTGAACACGTTCTCATGTTCAATCAACACTTCTTGCAAAGACAACTGTTTGCCTCCCTCTATTTGATTTATTGCTCCCCAATCTAATTTAAGTTCTTGTATCCAGCCCCGACCTAACAAGTTTGGTCCAGAACCCGATACTACAACTACAGGTAGCTGTTCCACGGTGTCCCTGTGTTGCACAGTTACACTAGCTGTACCCAATGTCGCCACTCGTTCACCGGTATATGTTTTAAGCCATATAGAGCAAGACTTTAACTCTGGAACTTTTGCATGGTTCCACAATTTTGAGCACTCCTCCCTGTTCATTATGGTTACGCCGCATCCTGTATCCACTTCAAAGTTGACCTTAGAGTCATTTACTGTCAGTTGCAAAGTGATAGGATACACTTTTGGGATGTTTTCTAGCATACTATGCATTATGAACATGTCGTTTTCTTTCTCAGCTTCTCCGCTGATGTGATGTGCTCCCTGTTTTTTCACTTCTCTTCCTAGGTTTTGCTTTCCTCCCCCTTTTGGTATGTAGTCCTCCACGGTTGCTTTTGCCCTGCATGCACATTTTATATGTCCTTTTTTCCCACACTTGTGGCACTTTTCCTCCAGAAACCTGCATTCCCTCGCCAGATGATCGCCATTGCATCTATAACATGCCTTTACACGCTCACGTTGTGGTTTCTGACGCATATTTAACTTGCGCACAACAACTTGAATTCCAACTTGCTTTGTCGTAGCCCAGTCTGAACCTTGTATGTCTTTTACATCTCAGGTCGCTGTCTCTATGGCTTGAGCAAGCTCCAACACTTTTTCATACGTAAGCCCAGTCTCGGACAATAATCTCCTCTGCATTCGATCATCCATTATCCTGCAAACGAGCCTATCTCTCAGCATGTCTTTCAGGTTGTTCCCGTAATTGCAATCGTGTGCCAATTTTCGCAACACCGCTACATAATCCAACACAGTCTCTCCCGGTTTTCTGTTCCGTGAATTAAATTTGAAACGCTGTACAATCTCACTCGGTCTGGGATTGAAATGTTCCTTCAGCAAGGCCACTAATTCAGCAAATGTACTGTCTCCCAGCTTTGCAGGACTGCATATGTTTCTCATTAAACTATACATCTGACTTCCCACAGAAGTGAGCAAAATAGCTCTCCTTTTCCCGACATCATCTACATCATTTGCTTCAAAGAAATGCATCAGCACCTTGCAGTACTCATCCCAGGTCTGAGTCTGAACATCAAAAGCAGAGATCTTTCCTACCATAGCAGCCATGATCTGTTGATCCTCTATTCAGTGCTCTTTTCTTTTTCTTCTTCAAGATGTGATCTGTTGACCCTCGTCGCCAATATGTGATATCCGAGTGGTAAGGTCCGAAACTGAGATAAGTGAGATATAAGGAAGAAAACCCAACTGTTTATTACACAGTGTAGCAGAGAGACATCTCTTACAGGCTGCAAGCAAAACACAGTATTTCTAACTGCACGATGCAAGATGGAGGATTCACCTCTGAGTCATACCCATAATGCAATGCCAGATTACCATACTAACTGGTGTACCAGGACATTACCTTAACCACTGGTGAATATGATCCCTTAATCTTTGGCTCCATCTGGTGGATAACTTAAACATTACATCCCAGATTACTATAGGTAGTTTAGACTGAGTAAGTAATCTGCTAAGAGTGTGTATTTTGGGTCGAGGTCGCGAGACCCGACCATGCTTCACCCAAGCCAGAGAATCTCTTGGGGACCTGGCTGTATGTTTTTGTATCTGTTACAGAAAGACTGTCGGGATGAAGGGGATCGTAATCCTACTCGCCCTGAAGTGACGGAGCCTGGGAAAGCGGGGCGATGTAGAAGACTCCCACATCTATGGGTGCTCGGGAGATAGAGCGCCGATAGCAACCGACGGAAGCGGTGAACGGGATGCAGAGGAGACTGCCATCTAAGTCCACGAGGGAAGGTGGCCAGGGTGGCTGGGGTCCAATTCGTCTCAGTACTCCAGCCAGACCGGGTTCACGTACGGGGAGGCCTCCCTCCTGTGCCCCAGGGTACAGGTCGTTACCACAAGGGTCAGTGTCACCATAGGGAAGTGTGTATGTTTAACGTGCAAGGGACACATTCCTCTGGATAGGTGGTGGTGGCTCAGGAAGCTGAGCAAAGATATGAAAAACCCCGCAGTCGAGTGGGAACGGTTAGGGAACAATACCCACTGGACGATTACAGGGACTCATGGGGGATTAAGCGTGTGTTGGGACAAGTGGTGGGAACTGGATCAAGGGATTTACATCTGTATGTGGGGGTCAGAGAGGTTCTGCCCCGCAGGCATATCCATCATTTTCCACCGGCAGTGACAAGACGCCGGGGAGGGGATGAAGTGGGATACCAGCCTGAAGGCATGCGCAGTCCCATTCTCCCTGATCCCAGTCAATGCCACTGAGCTTGTAACCCGCCCCCGCCCATGGAGCCGGCAGTGAGGATACACAGGGAAGGGTGCCCCACCACCACCAAGGGACCAGGGAATGGGTTGGTACTAGTACCTACCGACCAGGTGCTGTACCAGGAGGTACACCACACGGTAGCCTCCATGATTTTAAATCTCACCGAGGTACATTTGCCGGAGTGGTGCCCCAAAGAAACAGAGCAGCTATACCAGGCCCTATTAAAGGACACGTTCAGGAAGTTTTATGAGTTCGATTTCGCCAATGTCGACAAAACCGAACTGTACACCACACACCAAGAATTTTTGGGTAATGCAGGGAGACAAAGAAGGGGAGTATGGAATGATGTTTTTACTGCGTTTAACACTGGGTCCTCTGTCATCAACAGTTTGGATGACATAGAGCTGCAGACCCAGATAAACGGTTTAAAAACACAGTTAAAGAAGATATTAATGGATGAGAACGAAGTAGTGGGCTCGGAGTTGCATGAGGACCAGGTCCATTTAAAGGAGATCATAGCGGAGTTGGAGAAGCACGCAAAGACGGTAAATGCCCTCATAAGGGAGGACAGAAATGTTTCTGACCAGGCTGCGCAGAATGAGGTGTGCGTGGTTGCTGGGCGAGGGCCGCAGTAATCTGGAGGATTTAAAACAGGGTTTAGTCCCCTCCTGGATCAGCAACAAACACCTCGCAGCCCTCCACCCGTTTGAGAATGCATTAAGCCCGCGCCAACTCCGGCTAGCTTCCGAAGCCTACCCAGTCCCCGTGGATTGTGGGCGGTCCAACCACACAATCATAGGAGTAGTAGTTAGGATGCCGGTCATGGGTAGGACAGCCCGACTCGCACCGGTATACAGGGTAGAGAACATTGGAGCCATTCAAGGGGGTGCACACATTCGTTACACAGCGGTCCCGCCTTACGTCATAAAGTGGGAGCATACTATGACAGATACTGACCTCTCAGGGTGCTGGAGCCGGGGAGCACACATAATCCTGTGTCCCCAGCACTTGAATGCCTAATTAAAACCGCAGTGTGGGTTCAGAGCTGCTGGCGCAAAACCTATAAATTGCACCATGGAGGCAATGGCACAAGGCCATGTTCCCCCGCAGGTAGCATATATAGGGGGTGGGACATATTGTGTCACCACAGGAGCATCCCACTACCAGCATGGACAGCATAGCTTGGTGTCCAGTTAGTGACAGCAGTTTCTGTTTTAAACCCGAGGCAGAAGTTCAAGTGACCCAGGAGCGAATTGACCCCATTCCTGAACCCTCCACTGTTCACCTCACTGTGAAGGAGAATTTTACGAATTTGCAAAAGTATGTAGCGCATTTTGGCTACAAAATTCCCCCTCTCCCTGAACACCTTACCAAAATACTCAAAGCAGTTATAGTTTCGCAAAAACATTTTTACACTCTAGAGCAGAAAACAGTAGAGATAGGGGCTAAGATATTGGATATTGTGATTCCGCCCTGGTGGGACATTTTCAATAATATAGAGGTCCTTTCGTGGATCAGACTGGCTTCCCACATTCTCGTGGTTTGCCAGTTAGGGATAGTGTTGTATCGAGTATGCATTCAATGTAAGGGAAAAGGTCAGTTGTTAGAATTCCGAAACCAGAAGATCTGGAAGGAACATTATGTGAAGGTAGAGGGAGATACACCTTTTTGAGTTTTTTCCTTGTCTTTTTGATTAAAGATTGTTATTTTTTTGTGTTTGTTGTTTTTAATAAAGATTTTGCGACGCGTTGTTAATAAAGATGTATATGTACCAAGTGGTGCAGGAGTGTTGGACCCCCTCCATGCTTGGATGTGTGTAAACGACTATAGTTATTCTATGTATCCTTATGTACACTACATTGTCGCGGAATGGGAAGTGCACGTGTCGTGGGTATATTAGATAGCTAATTACAGGGGAAGGTTGACTATGGAGGTTCAGAAACTTTTTGCTCACCTTGTAAGGATGATACTTCAAGCAAGTCTTAGTATCACAGGGGGGAGTGTAGGATTCACAAAATTTCCAGATTCTCCCAAGGTTATTTATAAAAGGGACCCTATGGACAATTTAAGAAGGGTACCCAAAGATGACGTCCGCACCTCGTGACCAAAAGCCTGTAAGATTTTAAAAGCTTGGGCTCTGCAGCTCAGAACAAGCAGCTTTGGGAAGTCAAAACTTAAAATACATTTCTGTGAAAAGGACTTTTGTGTTTGAAGGGTCAGACAGCTAAGCAAACATTTGAATAAGCATTTTCGTCAAACTGGAACAGATCAACCCAGTTAGGCCTAAGCAAGAGGCCATTAGTTTGCCCACATAAATAATCGGAAACAGCTTAAGGAAGCCATCAAGGCCGGACAGGCCGTTTAAAATGCATTAATGACAATACAGCCCGGACATCAGGCCATTAGGTGCGATAAACGGCCATCTAAAAAACAGTTATTCTAGATTGGTATAATCATTTAAAACAGCCCACCAAAATTGAAACAATGGACTAACTTGATTTGGCGCGCAGATAAGGGGCCATCGAAAGGAATATAATTGTAGGCCCTTAGTAGCAATCGCTCTCTTGTCTCTTCTCTTGACTCTTGTGTCTTGTCTCTGGACTCTCGCTCTCTGCTCACGTGGGCTACTGCCGCCCACACTCGAGCCCTGGCCTCGTGGCGGGTTCTCTTCTCGCTCCCCGCATTGGTTTTTCAGCAGTCAAGGACATCCATACCAACAGCAGGGGAGGGGAATGAGGCCCGAGTCCAAAATCACCCAGGACACCCGGGCCACGAGAGGGGGCAGAGGGAACGAGGGGAAACGAACTGAGACGCAGAGTAAGGTAGACCCGACAAAGAGCAGAGCAGGGCAGCGAAAAACACACTGATAAAGGCCAAGCACCTAGTTATAAGCTGGCGCTTGAGGGGAAGAATCTTGTTGAACACTGCGAATAAGTGCAGGTGTCCACGCCACAATGAATATACTGGCGTTTGACGCTTGGGTAGGAAAATCTAAGCAGTAAAGATTGCTAACTGTCTCATTGATGCAACGTTACCGCCAATGACCGCCCGAGGGAGAAGAAGAGAACCCATCGCGACGAGACGACGACAGTAGCTGAGGAGAAGAAAGGTGTGTCGCAGCAGCAGCTCCAGCACCGTGCCCTGAGACCACATGGCGAACGGGTTCCTAAAGGGACAGAAGACCAAACCTCAAAACCCGCATTTGTTAAAGCAACAGGCTTTGGATTGGTGAGCATGAATTCCTGGCCTCTCACAGCTTAATCTAGTTAGGTATAGGGGTGGGATAAGGATAAGGGGATTGTTAAAGTAGTTGTTTTTCCCTCGATGTGCCGTGTGTTCCCCATTCCCTGTATAAGTATAATTATTGTTATATGCTTGTAAAGTTTTCTACCAGTAATTTCTCATAAGACTGTGTTTCCGTTTCTGTTTTAATAAAATCTTGGTTTTCTTACACCGAGCCACCTGTCTACTCAAATCTTTCTGTATCGCCACCTGTATCTAAGTCCGGTGTCTAGAACCCAGGGGCGTGGGAGCGATTCGAACCGCTCACAGACAGTCAGGGGCATAACTGACTGGGCGTTTGCGCCACCCGCCACCCCCTACAGGGAGGGGCAGAGGAGAGAGAGGCACAGGAGAGAGGGGCACAGGAGAGAGGGGCAAAGGAGAGAGGGACACAGGAGAGAGGTGCACAGGAGTGAGGGACACAGGAGAGAGGGCACAGGAGGGAGGTGCGCAGGAGAGAGGGACACAGGAGAGAGGAGCACAGGAGAGAGGGGCACAGGAGAGAGGGGCACAGGAGAGAGGGGCAAAGGAGAGAGGGACACAGGAGAGGTGCGCAGGAGAGAGGGACACAGGAGAGAGGAGCACAGGAAGGAGGGACACAGGAGGGAGGGATACAGGTGGGAGGTGCGCAGGAGAGAGGGACACAGCAGAGTGGAGCACAGGAGGGAGGGACATAAGAGGGAGGGACACAGGAGAGGTGCTGAGGAGAGAATGACACAGGAGAGACGGACACAGGACAGAGGGACACAGGAGAGAGGGACACAGGAGAGAGGTGCACAAGAGAGAGGGGCACAGGAGGGAGGTGCAAAGGAGAGAGGGACACATGAGGGAGAGGCACTGGAGAGAGGGGCACAGGTCAGAAGTGCAAAGGAAAGAGGGACACAGGAGGGAGAGGCACAGGAGAGAGGGACACAGGAGAGAGGGGCACAGGAGGGAGGTGCAAAGGAGAGAGGGACACAGGAGGGAGAGGCACAGGAGAGAGGGGCACAGGAGAGAGGGTCACTGGAGAGAGTGGCAGAGGAGAGAGGTGCACAGGAGAGAGGGGCACAGGAGAGAGGCACACAGGAAGGAGGGGCACAGGAGAGAGGGACACAGGAGGGAGGTGCACAGGAGAGATGTGCACAGGAGGGAGGTGCACAGGAGAGATGTGCGCAGGAGAGCTGCGCAGGAGAGAGTGACACAGGAGGGAGGTGCACAGGAGGGAGGGACACAGGAGAGATGTGCACAGGAGGGAGATGCACAGGAGAGATGGGCACAGGAGGGAGGTGCACAGGAGAGAGGGGCACAGGAGGGAGTTGCACAGGAGAGAGGGGCACAGGAGAGAGTTGCACAGGAGAGAGGGACACAGGAGGGAAGGACACAGGAGCAAGGGACACAGGAGGGAGGTGAACAGGAGAGAGGGACACAGGAGAGAGGTGCACAGGAGGGAGGGACACAGGAGAGAGGGGCACAGGAGAGAGGTGCACAGGAGGGAGATGCACAGGAGGGAGGTGCACAGGAGAGAGGGGCACAGGAGAGAGGTGCACAGGAGAGAGGGACACAGGAGAGAGGTGCACAGGAGGGAGTTGCACAGGAGAGAGGTGACACAGGAGAGAGGGGCACAGGAGAGAGGGGCACAGGAGAGGGGGCACAGGAGAGAGGGACACAGGAGGGAGTTGCACAGGAGAGAGGGGCACAGGAGAGAGGGGCACAGGAGAGAGGGACACAGAAGTGAGGTGCACAGGAGAGAGGGGCACAGGAGAGAGGTGCACAGGAGAGAGGGACACAGGAGAGAGGTGCACAGGAGAGAGGGACACAGGAGTGAGGTGCACAGGAGAGAGGGACACAGGAGAGAGGTGCACAGGGGAGAGGTGCACAGGAGGGAAGTGCACAGGAGAGAGGGGCACAGGAGGGAGGTGCACAGGAGAGAGGGACACAGGAGAGAGGGACACAGGATGGAGGTGCGCAGGAGGGAGGGACACAGGAGAGGTGCACAGGAGGGTGGGACACAAGAGAGAGCGGCACAGGAGAGAGGGGCAAAGGAGAGAGGGACACAGGAGAGAGGAGCACAGGAGGGAGAGACACAGGAGGGAGGGACACAGGAGAGAGGGCACAGGAGGGAGGGACACAATAGGGAGGGTCATGGGAGGGAGGTGCACAGGAGAGAGGGACACAGGAGAGAGGGACACAGGAGAGAAGTGCACAGGAGAGAGGGGCACAGGAGGGAGGTGCACAGGAGAGAGGGACACAGGAGGGAGAGGCACTGGAGAGAGGGGCACAGGACAGAGGTGCAAAGGAAAGAGGGACACAGGAGGGAGAGGCACAGGAGAGGCGTGCAGAGGAGGAAGGTGCACAGGAGAGACGGGCACAGGAGGGTGGTGCACAGGAGAGAGGGGCACAGGAGAGAGGTGCACAGGAGAGAGGGACACAGGAGAGATGTGCACAGGAGGTAGTTGCACAGGAGAGAGGGGCACAGGAGAGAGTTGCACAGGAGAGAGGGACACAGGAGGGAGGTGCACAGGAGAGAGGGGCACATGAGAGAGTGGCACAGGAGAGGGACACAGGAGAGAGGGGCACAGGAGAGAGTGGCTCAGGGGAGGGGCACAGGAAAGAGGGACACATGGGAGAGGCACACAGGAGGGAGGTGCACAGGAGAGAGGGACACAGGAGAGAGGGGCAAAGGAGAGATGGGCACAGAAGAGGGGAGCACAGGAGAGAGGGATACAGGAGAGAGGGGCACAGGAGAGAGGGGCAAAGGGAGATGGGTGCAGAAAGGGTTGCACAGGAGAGAGTGGCACAGGAGAGAGGGACACAGGAGAGAGGGACACAGGAGGGTGTTGCACAGGAGAGATGTGCGCAGGAGAGGTGCGCAGGAGAGAGGGACACAGGAGAGGTGCATAGGAGGGAGGGACACAGTAGGGAGGGACACAGGAGAGAGGGTCGCAGGAGTGGTGCACAGGAGGGAGGGACACAGGAGGGATGGACACCGGAGGGAGGGACACAGGAGGGAGGTGCACTGGAGAGAGGGACACAGGAGGGAGCTGCACAGGAGTGAGGTGCACAGGAGAGAGGTGCACAGGAGAGGTGCGCAGGAGAGAGGGACACAGGAGAGGTGCACAGGTGGGAGGGACACAGGAGACAGGGACACAGGAGGGAGGTGCACAGGAGAGAGGGACACAGGAAAGAGGTACACAGGAGACAGGGACACAGGGGACAAGGACACAGGAGGTAGCTGCACAGGAGACAGGGACTCAGGAAAGAGGGACACAGGAGAGAGGGACACAGGGACACAGGAGACAGGTGCGCAGGAGACAGGTACAAAGGAGGCAGCGGCACACGATGGAGGTGCACAGGAGACAGGGACACAGGAGGGAGGTGCAGAGGAGACAGGGTCACAGGGGGAGGTGCACAGGAGATATTACATAGGATTATATAGGATATACAGCACAGAAACAGGCCATTCAGCCCAACCTGTTAATGTCGGCGTTTATGCTCCAATTGAGACTCCTCCCATCCTTCCTCATCTAAACCTATCAGTATAAGCCTCTATTTCCTTCTCCCTCATATGCTTGTCTAGCTTCCCCTTAAATGCATCTAAAGTATTCGCTTCAACCACTCCCTGTGATTGCGAGTTCCACATTCTCACCACTATTTGGGTAAAGAAGTTTCTTCTGAATTCCCTATTAGATTTCTGGGTGACTACCTTATATTCATAGCCTCTAGTTATGCTCTTCCCCACAAGTGGAATCATTCTCTCTGTATCTGCTCTATCAAAACCTTTCATAATTTTAAAGACCTCTATTAGGCCATCCCTCAGCCTTCTTTTTTCAAGATGTGGAGATGCCGGTGTTGGACTGGGGTGGACAAATATAAGAAGTCGCACAACACCAAGTTATAGTCCAACAGCTTCATTTGAAATCACAAGCTTTCAGAGTGCTGCTCCTTCATCAGGTGAAGTGGAGAGATACATATAGGCACAGCTTATGTAGTCAGAGAATACTGCTAGATGATTACAGGTAATCTTTCTAACTGCCCTTCATCAAACTTCGGCAGAGAGATAATCACAGCAATCAAAGGTGTGAATGGTGTCCAAACAGATCAGTCAGGAAAACATTACATCAAAGAACAATGAGGTGGGGTCACAAGGGGTCAAATGTTGCAGATGCTGGGGTCTGTATGAAAAACAAAAAACAAACAATAAAGCTATTTTTTTGCTGGAAATCACAGCAGGTCCGGCCGCATCTGTGTAGAGAGAACAAACCAACGACGACTCGAGTCTGGATGTCTCTACATCAGGTGCGGTTACATGTAGCGTGACATGAACCCAAGATCTCGGTTGAGGCCGTCCTCATGAGTGCGGAACTTGGCTATCAGTTTCTGCTCGACAATTTTGCGTTGTCGTGTGTCTCGAAGGCCACCTTGGAGAATGCTTACCCGAAGATCGGAGGCTGAATGTCCTTGACTGCTGAAGTGTTCCCCGACTGGGAGGGAACACTCCTGCCTGGCGATTGTTGAGCGGTGTCCGTTCATCCGTTGTCGCAGTGTCTGCATGGTTTTGCCGATGTACCATGCTCCGGGGCATTCTTTCCTGCAATGTATGATGGTGTGGAGATGCCAATGTTAGACTGGGGTGGACAAATGTAAGAAGTCACACAACACCAGGTTATAGTCCAACTGTTTTATTTGAAATCACAAGCTTTCGGAGCGCTGCTCCTTCGTCAGGTGAAGTGGAGAGATGCATAAAGACACAGCTTATATAGTCAGAGAATAATGCCAGAGATTACAGGTAATCTTTCTAACTGCCATTTATCACAAATGAAGTTCTCAGCCGAGGGCTCAATTTCTGCCCCACCACCAAAATGGACCCCATCGGTCTCACGGCAGACACAGAGGAATTCATCAGGAGAATGAGGCTCCGTGAATTCTTCCACAAATACCAAGATGTCAGCAGCGAACCCAATGAGACAACCAATGATCCAGAACAGCAGACAGAGGGATCTACAGTGCAGCAACCGAAGAAGAAAGAGTCAAATTGGACCCCTCCGGAGGGTCGCTGCCCTAAGCTTGACATGTATGCTCAAGCTGTCAGGAGATGCATCAACGCCAGATTCATCAGCCGCACTGACAAGATAGTCCAGAATGTCACCCGAGCACAACGCAACGCCATCCACGCTCTCAAGACCAACCGCAACATCGTCATCAAACCAGCAGACAAAGGAGGAGCCATTGTCATACAGAACAGAACGGACTATTGCAAAGAAGCATACCGACAACTGGACAACCAGGAACACTACAGACAGTTACCCGCAGATCCGACCAAAGAACACACCCACCAACTCAACAGACTGATCAAGGCCTTCGATCCAGACCTTCAAAGCATCCTATGCGCTCTCATCCCACATACTCCCCGCGTGGGAGACTTCTACTGCCTCCCAAAGATACACAAAGCCAACACACCCGGACGTCCTATCGTATCAGGCAACGGAACCCTGTGTGAGAACCTCTCTGGATACATCGAGGGCATCCTGAAACCCATCGTACAGGGAACCCCCAGCTTCTGTCGCGACACTACATACTTCTTACAGAAACTCAGCACCCACTGAACACTCCTCGCCATGATGGACCTCTCGGCACTCTACTCCAGTATCCCCCACGATGACGGCATCGCTGCGACAGCCTCAGTACTCAACACCAACAACAGCCAATCTCCAGACGCCATCCTACAACTCATCCACTTCATCCTTGATCACAATATCTTCACCTTCGACAACCAGTTCTTTATCCAAACACACGGAACAGCCATGGGGACCAAATTCGCACCCCAATACGCCAACATCTTCATGCACAAGTTCGAGCAAGACTTCTTAGCTGCACAGGACCTCCAACCAACGCTATACACCAGATACATCAACGACATTTTTTTCATATGGACCCACGGCGTAGAATCACTGAAAAGACTACACGATAACATCAACAAGTTCCATCCCATCATCAAACTCACCATGGGCTACTCCTCAGAATTGATTTCATTCTTGGACACACGAATCTCCATCAAAGACGCACACCTCAGCACTTCACTCTACCGCAAGCCCACGGACAACCTCAGGATGCTCCTCTTCTCCAGCTTCCACCCTAACCATGTTAAAGAAGCCACCCCCTATGGACAAGCCCTGCAAATACACAGGATCTGCTCAGACAAGGAGGAACGCAATGGACACCTACAGATGCTGAAAGATGCCCTCGTAAGAACGGGATATGACGCTCAACTTGTCGATCGACAGTTCCGACGTGCCACAGCGAAAAATCGCATAGACCTCCTCAGAAGACAAACATGGGACACAACCAACAGAGTACCCGTCGTCATCCAGTACTTCCCCGGAGCAGAGACACTACACCATGTTCTTTGCAGCCTTCAACAAGTCATCGATGACGATGATCACCTCACTAAGGCCATCCCCACGCCTCCACTACTCACCTTTAAACAGCCGCCTAACCTCAAACAGACCATCGTTCGCAGCAAATTACCCAGCTTTCAGGAGAACAGCGACCATGACACCACACAACCCTGCCACGGCAACCTCTGCAAGACATGCCAGATCATCAACACAGGTACCATCATCACACGTGAGGACACCACCCACCAGGTACATGGTACATACTCATGTGACTCGGCCAACGTTGTCTACCTCATACGTTGCAGGAAAGGTTGCCCCGGAGCATGGTACATTGGCGAGACCACGCAGACACTCCGACAACAGATGAACGGACACCACGCAACAATTGCCAGGCAGGAGTGTACCCTCCCAGTCGGGGAACACTTCAGCAGTCAAGGACATTCAACCTCCGATCTTCGGGTAAGCATTCTCCAAGGCGGCCTTCGAGACACACGACAACAACGCAAAATCGTAGAGCAGAAACTGATAGCCAAGTTCCGCACTCATGAGGACGGCCTCAACCGGGATCTTGGGTTCATGTCACGCTACATGTAACCCCACCTGACGTAGGGTCATCCAGACTCGAGTCGTCATTGGCTTGTTCTCTCTACACAGATGTGGCCGGACCTGCTGTGATTTATAGCAAAATAAATGTTTTTTTGTCTGTTTTTTGTTTTTCATACAGACCCCAACATCTGCAACATTTGACCCCTTGTGACCCCACCTCATTGTTCTTTGATGTAATGTTTTCCTGACTGACCTGTTTGGACACCATTCACACCTTTGATTGCTGTGATTATCTCTCTGCCGAGGTGTGATAAATGGCAGTTAGAAAGATTACGGCCTAGAAATTGGTTATAGCCCGACTTGAGGCGTTAGAACTGGCGCTGCGCAAAGCTTATAGCCAGACGAAACTTATCGCCGCCTGGCGCGATATTGGGTTGCATCGCCCCTAAAGGTGATTGAGGCGCGAATTCAGGCGTTACACGGTACTCCACCTCCCTGCTTTCAGATGCTGCATCACCAGCTTGGGAGCCGGGCCCTCAAGCTGCCAGTGCCAGTGCCTCCGAAGGCTCAATGAAAAAATTACTGTCCAACAGAATGTCAGCAACTCTCTCTAGCAACGATCAGGATGGCCAGCCCAAATGGCTGCAGCTTTTATACTAGTGCTGTCCCCTTTAAATAGCGCCCCCCGAGTCCGAGAAGGGCCTGGGAACGCTCCATCCAACTGTCACTAATAGGGCCAGGCGGAAAGGTTGCGGGCGCCACCGAATATCCGGTCCGGGGCGCAAAAATGGTGTTGCACACTGAAATGACATCATGATCTGCCTGCGCCCGCGGGCGCGTGCAAAGAGTTAGCGCCGGTGCTAAAATCATACTCAATATGGGAGGTGGCGCTATATTCACAGCGCCCACCCAAAAATTGGGTAACGCCCCAATTCTTGGGCTTTTTAGGTGCTAATTGCTGGCGCGACAAACCGAATTTCTAGGCCTACCTGTAATCATCTGGCATTATTTTCTGACTATATAAGCTGTGTCTTTATGCATCTCTCCACTTCACCTGACGAAGGAGCAGTGCTCCGAAAGCTTGTGATTTCAAATAAAGCTGTTGGACTATAACCTGGTGTTGTGTGACTTCTTACATTTGTCCACCCCAGTCCAACACTGGCATCTCCACACCATGGCTACTATCGACACCACAAACTGCCGGCTCAAAGTGGAGAGGATCTCCAAGAAGGTCGCACATATCGACACAGACATCAAGTTTCTACAGAGATGCAAGAAAGCAGACAAGATCCCAAAAGGGCTACAGATCATGAACCCACTCAAGTCGACCTACAACACAGACTACGCTGATTGACTCTGCTGTCATACCTCTCGCACACTCCTCAACCATCTCATACACCAACTCTACAGCAGACGCCGCAACCTCGCAACCGAGATAGGGTCCTTGTTCTCAGCCTGTGCTCAGGACACAGCAGACCAGCTACGAGACACCGCCAAACAGACGAGGCAACTGAACTACACTGCCTACATGCACACCAAGAACAGGAAGCTTGAGAAACTTGGCATCACCACCAGCAGCAACCAAGCCTCCCCCGGTACCACGGTTAAAACCACAGTGAAGTCCATCGTCAACTTGTCCGACCACACCCTTCAACCAGATGAAATTGAAGTTCTCAGCCAAGGGCTCAATTTCTGCCCCACCACCAAAATGGACCCCATCGGTCTCGCGGCAGACACAGAGGAATTCATCAGGAGAATGAGGCTCCGTGAATTCTTCCACAAATCCCAAGATGTCAGCAGCGAACCCAATGAGACAACAAATGATCTGGAACAGCAGACAGAGGGATCCGCAGTGCAGCAACCAAAGAAGAAAGAGTCAAATTGGACCCCTCCGGAGGGTCGCTGCCCTAAGCTTGACATGTATGCTCAAGCTGTCAGGAGATGCATCAACGCCAGATTCATCAGCCGCACTCACAAGACAGTCCAGAATGTCACCTGAGCACAACGCAACGCCATCCACGCTCTCAAGGCCAACCGCAACATCGTCATCAAACCAGTAGACAAAGGAGGAGCCATCGTCATACAGAACACAACGGACTATTGCACAGACGCATACTGACAACTGGACAACCAGGAACACTACAGACAGTTACCCGCAGATCCGACCAAAGAACACACCCGCCAACTCAACAGACTGATCAAGACCTTCGATCCAGACCTTCAAAGCATCCTACGCGCTCTCATCCCACGTACTCCCCGCGTGGGAGACTTCTACTGCCTCCCAAAGATACACAAAGCCAACACACCCGGACATCCTATCGTATCAAGCAATGGAACCCTGTGTGAGAACCTCTCTGGATACGTCGAGGGCATCCTGAAACCCATCGTACAGGGAACCCCCAGCTTCTGTCGCGACACTACAGACTTCTTACAGAAACTCAGCACCCATGGACCAGTTGAACCAGAAACACTCCTCGCCACGATGGACGTCTCGGCACTCTACACCTGTATCCCCCATGATGATGGCATCGCTGCGCCAGCCTCAGTACTCAACACCAACAACAGTCAATCTCCAGACGCCATCCTACAACTCATCCGCTTCATCCTTGACCTCAATGTCTTCACCTTCGACAACCAGTTCTTTACCCAAACACACGGAACAGCCATGGGGACCAAATTCGTACCCCAATATGCCAACATCTTCATGCACAAGTTCGAGCAAGACTTCTTCGCTGCACACGACCTCCAACCAACGTTATACACCGACGACATTTTCTTCCTATGGACCCACGGCGAAGAATCACTGAAAAGACTACACGACAACATCAACAAGTTCCATCCCACCATCAAACTCACCATGGACTACTCCTCAGAATCGATTTCATTCTTGGACACACGAATCTCCATCAAAGATGCACACCTCAGCACTTCACTCTACCGCAAGCCCACGGACAACCTCAGGATGCTCCACTTCTCCAGCTTCCACCCTAACCACGTTAAAGAAGCCATCCCCTATGGACATGCCCTGCGAATACACAGGCTCTGCTCAGACGAGGAGGAACACGATGGACACCTACAGATGCTGAAAGATGCCCTCGTAAGAACGGGATATGACGCTCGACTCGTCGATCGACAGTTCCGACGGGCCACAGCAAAAAATCGCATAGACCTCCTCAGAAGACAAACATGGGACACAAGCAACAGAGTACCCTTCGTCGTCCAGTACTTCCCCGGAGCGGAGAAACTACGCCATGTACTTCGCAGCCTTCAACATGTCATCGATGACGATGAACACCTCACTAAGGCCATCCCCACACCTCCTCTACTCGCCTTCAAACAGCCGCCTAACCTCAAGCAGACCATCGTTCGCAGCAAATTACCCAGCTTTCAGGAGAACAGCGACCATGACACCACACAACCCTGCCACGGCAACCTCTGCAAGACATGCCAGATCATCAACACAGATACCATCATCACACGTGAGGGCACCACCCACCAGGTACATGGTACATACTCATGTGACTCGGCCAACGTTGTCTACCTCATACGTTGCAGGAAAGGATGCCCCGGAGCATGGTACATTGGCGAGACCATGCAGACACTGCGACAACGGATGAACGGACACCGCGCAACAATCGCCAGGCAAGAGTGTACCCTCCCAGTTGGGGAACACTTCAGCAGTCAAGGACATTCAGCCTCCGATCTTCGGGTAAGCATTCTCCAAGGCGGCCTTTGAGACACACGACAATGCAAAATCGTAGAGCAGAAACTGATAGCCAAGTTCCGCACTCATAAGGACGGCCTCAACCGGGATCTTGGGTTCATGTCACGTGACATGTAACCCCACCTGATGTAGGGTCATCCAGACTCGAGTCGTCATTGGCTTGTTCTCTCTACACAGATGTGGCCGGACCGGCTGTGATTTCCAGCAAAAAAAATGTTTTTTTGTCTGTTTTTTGTTTTTCATACAGACCCCAGCATCTGCAACATTTGACCCCTCGTGACCCCACCTCATTGTTCTTTGATGTAATGTTTTCCTGACTGACCTGTTGGGACACCATTCACACCTTTGATTGCTGTGATTATCTCTCTGCCGAGGTGTGATAAATGGCAGTTAGAAAGATTACCTGTAATCATCTGGCATTAATCTCTGACTATATAAGCTGTGTCTTTATGCATTTCTTCCACTTCACCTGACGAAGGAGCAGCGCTCCAAAAGCTTGTGATTTCAAATAAAGCTGTTGGACTATAACCTGGTGTTGTGTGACTTCTTATATTTGCAACGTATGAGGTAGACAACGTTGGCCGAGTCACATGAGTATGTACCATGTACCTGGTGGGTGGTGTCCTCACGTGTGATGATGGCATCTGTGTTGATGATCTGGCATGTCTTGCAGAGGTTGCCGTGGCAGGGTTGTGTGGTGTCGTGGTCACTGTTCTCCTGAAAGCTGGGTAATTTGCTGCGAACGATGGTCTGTTTGAGGTTAGGTGGCTGTTTGAAGGTGAGTAGTGGAGGCGTGGGGATGGCCTTAGCGAGGTGTTCGTCGTCATCGATGACATGTTGAAGGCTGCGAAGAACATGGTGTAGTGTCTCTGCTCCGGGGAAGTACTGGATGACGACGGGTACTCTGTTGGTTGTGTCCCATGTTTGTCTTCTGAGGAGGTCTATGCGATTTTTCGCTGTGGCACGTCGGAACTGTCGATCGACAAGTCGAGCGTCATATCCCGTTCTTACGAGGGCGTCTTTCAGCGTCTGTAGGTGTCCATTGCGTTCCTCCTTGTCTGAGCAGATCCTGTGTATTTGCAGGGCTTGTCCATAGGGGATGGCTTCTTTAACATGGTTAGGGTGGAAGCTGGAGAAGTGGAGCATCGTGAGGTTGTCCGTGGGCTTGTGGTAGAGTTTTTTCAAGAGAAGGCGGGAGAGTGGGGTTTTAAACTAACTTGGCAGGGGGATGGAATATGGAGTGGAGCTATAGTAGGGGGTGATGCACATCCAAATATAGATGAAAAAATAAGTTAGCCTGGAAGGCAGAGCAAATATATAACAGCACAAGGGAGCATGGCAAGGCTGGATGGCATTTATTTTAATGCAAGGAGTCTTGTGAGTAAGGCAGATAAATTGAAGGTGTTGATGAACACATGGGAGTATGATATTGTTGCTATCACAGAGACATGGTTGAGGGAGGGGCAGGACTGGCAACTCAATAATCCGGGGTATAGAATCTTCAGACGAGACAGAGGGAGTGTAAAAGAGGAGGGAGTGATGCAATATCAATCAAGGAGTCAATTATTGCTGTAAGGAGGGATGATATCTTAACAGATTCCTCTAATGAGGCCATATGGGTAAACTTAAAAACAAAAAGGGGGCAAGCATTTTGCTGGGAGTGTACTATAGGCCCCCAAACAGTCAGGGGGGAATAGAGGAACAGATATGTCGGCAAATCTCAGAGAAGTGTAGAAATAATAGGGTAATAACAGTAGGGGATTTCAACTTCCCCAATATTAACTGGGATAGTCAGAGTGTGAAAGGCTTAGGGGGAGCGGAATTCTTCAAGTGCATCCAGGAGAGCTTTTTGAGCCAGTATGTAGAAAGTCCTACAAGAGAGGGGGCGGTACTGGACCTAATTCTAGGGAATGTAGCCGGGCAAGTGGTAGAAGTGTCAGTTGGAGAGCATTTTGGTGACAGTGACCATAATTTGGTGAGATTTAAGGTAGTCATGGAAAAGGACAAAGATGGACCAGAAATAAATGTTCTAAATTGGGGGAAGGCCGATTTTAATATGATAAGACGGGATCTGGCCAAAGTGGACTGGGATCAGCTACTTCAAGGAAAATCCACATCAAAGCAGTGGGAGACTTTCAGAAAGGAAATCGAGAGAGTACAACGCCAACATGTTCCTATAAAGGTCAAGGGTGGGACCAACAAGCCCAGGGAACCCTGGATATCAAGGGACATACAAGAATGGATTAGGAAAAAAAAGGAGGCTTTTGGCAGATACAAAGGACTAAAAACAGTGGAAGCCCTAGAGGAGTATAGAAAGTGCAGGGGGGTACTTAAAAAAGAAATTAGGAGAGCGAAGAGGGGGCATGAAAAAACACTGGCGGGCAAAATAAAGGAAAATCCCAAGGTGTTTTATAAGTATATTAAGGGCAAGAGGATAACCAGGGAAAGAGTAGGGCCCATTAGGGACCAAAGTGGCAATCTGTGTGTAGAGCTGGAAGATGCGGGTGAGGTTTTAAATGAATATTTTGCACCTGTGTTCACTTTGGAGAAGGATGATGTAGGCATAGAAATCAGGCAGGGGGAATTGTGATATAATTGAACAAATTAGTATTGAGAGGGAGGAGGTACTAGCGGTTTTAACAGGCTTAAAAGTGGATAAATCCCCAGGCCCAGACGAGATGTATCCCAGGCTGCTGTGTGAGGCAAGGGAGGAGATTGCCGGGGCTCTGACATAAATTTTCAAAACCTCTTTGGCCACAGGGGAGGTGCCAGAGGACTGGAGAACAGCTAACGTAGTTCCATTATTCAAGAAGGGTAGTAGGAATAAACCAGGGAATTACAGGCCAGTGAGCCTAACATCAGTGGTAGGGAAATTATTGGAAAAAATTCTGAGGGACAGAATTAGTCTCCAATTGGAGAGGCAAGGATTAATCAAGGATAACAACAGAAAATGCTGGAAAAACTCAGCAGGCCAGGCAACATCCATGGAGTGAAAATAGAGTCAACGTTTCGAGTCAAACACTTTGTCAAGACTGGAAAGGCATAGGAAATGAAATAGATTGAGAGGCCAGGCTGGGAGAGAACAAAAGAGAAGTGAAGAGACATTAAGAGGTATTCAAAACGAGACGAGATGGTGATAGGACTAGTGGAGACAAAAGACGGCTCTAGATTAGGTGTGGAATGTGCTGGCAAAATGGGAGACAGCTGCCATGTGGGAGAGAGAAAAAAAAGTGGGGAGAGGAAAGGGCCAAAACAAAGGTGGGGATAAAAAATAAGTAAAAATGTAATGGGGGCCGAGGTTATGATCTGAAATTGTTGAACTCGATATTGAGTCCGGAAGGCTGTAAAGTGCCTAATCGGAAGCCATGCTGAGTTTTTTCCAGCATTTTCTGTTGTTATTTTGGATTTCCAGCATCTGCAGTATTTTGCTATCGATTAATCAAGGATAGTCAGCATGGCTTTGTCAGGGGAAGATCATATCTAACCAATCTGATTGAATTTTTCGAGGGGGTGATGAGGTGTGTGGATGAGGGTAGTGCAGTTGATGTAGTCTACATGACAAGGTCCCGCATGGGAGACTGATCAAGAAGGTAAGAGCCCATGGGATCCAGGGCAATTTGGCACATTGGATCCAAAATTGGCTTAGTGGCAGGAGGCAGAGGGTGATTATCGAAGGTTGTTTTTGTGACTGGAAGCCTGTGTCCAGTGGTGTACCACAGGGATCGGTGCTGGGTCCTTTGCTGTTTGTAGTGTACATTAATGATTTAGATATTAATGTAGGAGGTATGATCAGTAAGTTCGCAGATGACACGAAAATTGTTAGAGCGGTAAATAGCGAGGAGGGAAGCCTCAGGCTACAGGATGATAGAGTTGGTTAGATGGGCAGAACAGTGGCATATGGAATTTAACCCTGAAAAGTGTGAGGTGATGCATTTTGGGAGGACTAACAAGGCAAGGGAATACACAATGAATGGTAGGACACTAGGAAGGACAGAGGATCAGCGGGACCTTGGTGTGCATGTACATAGACTCCTGAAGGCAGCAGGAAAGATAGATAAGGTGGTTAAAAAGGCATAAGGGATACTTGCCTTCATTTGCCGAGGCATAGAATATAAGAGCAGGGAGATTATGATGGAGCTGTACAAAACGTTAGTTTTACCACAATTGGAATAATGTGTGCAGTTCTGGTCGCCACACTATAGGAGTGATGTGATTGCATTGGAGAGGGTGCAGAGGAGATTCACCAGGATGTTACCTGGGCTGGAGCACTTCAGCTATGAAGAGAGACTGGACAGGCTGGGGTCAATAACCAGGGGGCATAGTTTCAAGATAAGGGGCAGGGGGTTTAGAGGGGATTTGTGGAAAAACTTTTTCACCCAGAGGGTGGTTGGAATCTGGAACTCACTGCCTGAAAGGATGGTAGAGGCAGGAACCCTCACAACATTAAAGAAGCATTTAGATGAGCACTTGAAATGCCATAGCATACAAGGCTACGGACCAAGTGCTGAAAAATGGGATTAGAATACACAGGGCTTGATGGCCGGCGCGGACATGATGGGCCGAAGGGCCTCTTTCTGTGTTGTTTAACTCTATATAGGGCTGGATTTTGATACTGGAATGGGCTGGGGTCGTGTAATCCACATTTTGTGTTATCCATCCGATTCTAAATCGATGTGAGAAAATGATGCGATTTTAGCTTAAGTGGGCAATTGAGTTCCAGCATGTGGGAACCCATGGCCAATGAGTTTTTCCAGTCTGAAAGTCGCCTCTGATGACGTCATCATTGCTGCTGCATTTAAGGTCTGCAACAAGCCTTGCTTCTTCTGCAGACTGCCAAGCTTTTGGCCTTTCATGTTAGAGGGACCTGGAGGCAGAATGACCAGCGAGAGACCTAGGTCTGCTCCCAGGTTTGATGACGTTGCCCTGCAAGCTTTAGTGGAGGGAGCAAGAGCCAATAAAGAGGTGCTTTTCCCTTCTTCAGGGAGGAAGAAGCCTCCCCAGCAGACCAAGGCTGTGTGGATCCAGGTGGCCCAGGATGTCAACACTTTGTCCATAACCTGCAGAACCTGGCTTCAGTGCAGGATGAGATTTCATGACATTCTGCGCACTGGAAAAGTGAGTATGAATTTCCCATCACCCTCAATCAGATCCCCATTGCCTCTGCTCACCAGCACTCAGCTTTAGCAATCTCTTCCTCCACATCCCACATGCCACTGACATCCATGCACCCCTACCCATTCCCTCTCTCTCTATGGTCACATTCACCTAACTATTCGACACTATGTAGCCCTCACACTCCCTATCACTGTGATGCTAAAAGACAACTGACAACACATAGGGAGGGCCCTTGGTCTTGCCACCTCACTCCATCTTTGTCTCCTTCTAAGCATCTATGCTATGGATTCTCTATACTCACTCCTTCATTCTCACTCAAACTCCACTGGTCTCCCTCATTGCAGGAAAAGAGAGCTCACAATAAGAGGGAAAGAGTGAGGACAGGAGGAGGGTCACCCTCAGTAGCCCAGCTCAACCCCTGGGAGGATACTGTTGTGTATGTACCTTTAAGGGAATAACTGGTCTCAGACTGCAGTACCGGCAGTGACCACCCCTGTATAAAAGGCCCTAGCAGGCTTCTGTAGTTTCAGTTTCCAGGTTGTCTCCATTCAGTAAAGGCTTGTTATAATCAACTCCTGCAGTCCGTGTCTCAATTATACACGGACATAATACTGGCGATGAGTAAGAAACGAACTTACCTGCAACTCGGCAGCACCTCAGACGATGTTATTGAAGGTCGAAGCCAGAAGAGAGAAAAAAAAAATAATCCAAGGGAACTCGAGAAACGGGCGTCAGCCGTGGGCAACCGCCCTCCAAATCATCGAGTTGAAAAGTTGCAGGAGAGACTGTCAAGAGCCAGGCTTGGTTCTCCAGTCTGTGGTTTCCCAGCTAATCGGGCTGGTGGCAGGTAGTGCACTGATTCTTCCTGGGCTGCGGCGGGCTAGAGCTCGATCGGGTGGCTCTGCAACGGGGCCGGGCAGCGAGTCGGAAAGCAAAGAGAGAGAGAGAGGGTGGAGCAAACAGGGCGCGGCCGGTGCTTCGAAGCCGGGCAGCGTTCGGACCTAAGAAGAGGGAGGGAAGTGTCCCAGAGGGTCCGCCCCACGACGGGAACGGTTCTTCAATTAACGGAACAAATACTGAAGCGCGATAGAAAAATAAAAATACCGTTGGCAGCAGTGGCAGCGGCGGGAAAGCGCGGGAGGCGCCATCTTAACTCAGCGGGGAAGAAGGAAAAGCGCGGGAGGCGCCATTTTTATCCATCGGGGATGAAGGCAAAGCGCGGGAGGCGCCATCATAGATTTTCAAGATGCCAAAGACTGGCGATATCACTGCCTTCGATAATGCAATAGAAGACTGGACCACATATGTGGAAAGAGTCGAGGTATATTGCGAGGCAAACGAAATAGCCGATGAGAAAAAGGCATCGGTATTGCTAAATTTAATGGGCGCAAGAACGTACGGCCTATTGCGGGACCTGATTACTCCAGCCAAACCGAAGGCGAAGAGTTTTAACAAAATTGTTGCTATCCTACAGGAACACCTAAATCCTACACCGCTGCTGATAGCAGAAAGATTTAAATTCCACAGGAGAAATCAGCATAAAAATGAGAGCAATGCTGATTACCTTACGGAACTACGCAAGCTATCAAAGCACTGCCAGTTCGGAGCAGGACTGGCAGATACCTTACGGGACAAATTTGTCTGTGGACTCCTGAGTGAAGGAACCCAGAAGAGGTTACTCTCAGAGAAAGAGCTGACGCTAGATAAGGCTTTCAGCGTGGCACTATCATACGAAGCAGCAGCAAGGGGAGCTGCGGAAATACAACAAAAGCCACAGGAATACGGCACCCACGAAATGACACGGGGATTTGCAAAATATTATCGCTGCGGCAGAACAAACCATGACCAGAAGGACTGCTGGTCCAAGGACAAAATATGCAGGCAATGCGGAAAGATGGGACACATTGCACGAGTTTGCAGGTCTGGGAAGAAGACCAACGACAACAAAAAGGCTACTAAGGAACCGTACAGGAAAGTACAAAAGATGACGGACAGTAGTTCCGAAGACCAGATGAGCGATAGTGAATCCGGGAACAAGAGACTAAGCTGTCTCAAACTTCACAACGTAATCGCAAAAGAGGATCACCGAACCATTTGGGTCACCCTCATGATAGCAGGGTCCCAAGTCAAAATGGAATTGGATACAGGATCAGCTCTAACCGTCATGAATCGATGAGACTACGAGAGGCTATTCTCACACATACTCTTGAGAGAGACATCCATTGTCTTGAGGACGTATACGGGGCAAAAAGTATGCCCCAGAGGAAAAATAAGGGTGTCTGTCGAATACAACGGCAAGAAAATACGGAAATTGTATCTCTACATTCTGCAAGATGGTGGACCACCGTTATTGGGACGTGAATGGATAAGAAAGATAAGTTTAGACTGGCACTGCATTCAGGCACTGACGGTGGCTGGTAAAAAGGATGACGACGTCACTCCTGGACGATTGTCAACAATCTTAGCTGATGCCAAAGAGGTATTTCAACAAGAACTGGGCACGCTTAAAGGCATAACCGCCTCGATAAAAATAGAGGAGAATGCAATTCCCAAGTTTTTCAAAGCAAGACCGGTACCATATGCAATTCGCCCAGCCGTCGAGGCAGAGCTGGAGAATCTGGAGAATGCAGGCATGTTATCTAAGGTAGACTGGAGCGAGTGGGCGACACCCATCATTCCTGTCATGAAGAAAACGTTAAACAATAAGTCTGAGGAGCCAAGGAAGGTTCGCATCTGTGGGGACTTCAAGGTGACAGTGAACCCAGTCCTTCACACAGTTCAATATCCTCTTCCAAGGATAGAAGATATATTCGCCTCACTATCTGGAGGGAAGTGTTTTACAAAAATTGACCTAGCACAAGCATATTTGCAGATGGAGGTTGAAGAATCCTCTAGGAAGTATCTCGCGATAAACACTCACAAAGGTCTTTACCAGTATAATCGACTGGTATTCGGAGTAGCATCAGCTCCGGCGATATGGCAAAGAGCGATGGAACAAGTCCTGCAAGGGATTCCGGCGACTCAGTGTTACTTGGACGACATCCTAGTGGCAGGTGAAGATGACAGTGAACACCTTGCCAACCTAGAGCAGGTGCTCACTAGACTACGTGAACATGGGCTACGAGCCAATCGCCCCAAGTGCGAGTTTTTAAGAAACGGATATCGTATTGTGGCCACGTGATTGATGAAGAGGGGTTGCATAAGTCCCCTGACAAAATTGAAGCGGTAGTTAAGGCTCCAGTGCCTGAAAATGTGTCGCAACTGAGGTCATTCCTCGGATTGGTGAATTACTACCATAAGTTCTTGCCGAATTTGTCCACAATTCTGCATCCACTGAATGCCCTACTACGAACGGGAGTAGCATGGAAATGGAGCGATGAATGTAAGCGGGCCTTTCAGAAGAGTAAGGACCTAATCACTTCAAGAGAAGTATTGGCTCACTACAACCCATCACTACCGATAAGACTGGCGTGTGATGCGTCTCCCTACGGCATTGGGGCGGCACTGTCACATAAATTCCTTGATGGTTCAGAGAGGCCGATAGCTTTTGCGTCACGCTCGTTAACTTCAGCCGAGCGTAACTACGCCCAGATTGACAGAGAGGCCCTCAGCCTGGTGTGGGGGGTGAAGAAGTTCAATCACTACCTGCACGGTCAGAAATTTACTCTACTAACTGATCATCAACCTCTCGTCTCCATTTTCAACCCTCAGAAGGGCGTACCGATAATGACGGCCCAATGGCTACAGAGGTGGTCCCTTTTCCTAGGGGCACACCAATATGACATCGAGCACAAAGGAACTAAACAGCATGGGAATGCTGATGGATTGTCGCGCCTACCGTTGCCGACGGTGGAAGAAGAACTGGCAGTGGATCCAGTGGAGTTATTCCACTCGACTATAGTCGAATGTCTCCCCTGTGACGAGTGCAAACATAGAAAAGGAAACACAAAATGACCCGACACTCTCCTGGGTCTATGATTTAATGGTGAAGGGATGGCCAGCACATGGCGAACCACTGCTGCCAGCATTCTCGCCGAGAAGAGAACAGCTGTCAGTGTGCAGAGGAACCTTGATGTGTGGATCCAGAGTAGTAATTCCGCCCAAATTGAAGGATAGAGTGCTCAATGAGCTCCATGAGGGTCATCTGGGAGGGGTAAAAATGAAGAACTTAGACAGAGCGTTTGTTTGGTGGCCGGGAATCGATAGAGAAATCGAAGAGATGACCAAGAGCTGTACAGGATGCCAGAAGGTCCAAATCGCCCCACCACAAGCCCCTCTACATCCATGGGAGTGGCCCTCATCTCCATGGCAAAGGGTGCACATTGATTTTGCTGGTCCCTTTATGGACGTGATGTTTTTAATTGCGGTGGATGCACATTCAAAGTGGCAGAGGTAATAAAAATGTCCTCAACCACCACAGAAAAAACTATCACAGTCTTACGAACCATATTCGCCAGGAATGGGCTGCCTGAACAGATTTGCTCTGACAATGGACCACAGTTTGTGTCTGAAGATTTCCGGTGGTTCTTAAAGAACAATGGTGTTAAGCATTACACATCCGCCCCATATCATCCAGCCACTAATGGATTGGCCGCGAGGTTTGTTCAAACATTCAAGAAGGCTATCAAGGCAATGTGTAATGAAGATATACCCCTACAACACAAGGTGGATAACTTCTTGTTTGCCTACCGGAATGCGACACATGCGGTTACCAACCAAACTCCAGCCATGATGTTCTTCAATCGAAGACTATGATGCTGCTTGGATTTGGTTAAGCCAAACGTCAGAAGAGATGTGGAGAACAGGCAGTTTCAGAATATGATTGAAAGGCCGACCAGGAGTTTTAAGATAGGTCAACCAGTTTTGGTCCGGGACTACCGCACAGAGAAATGGCAGCCAGGAACGATCTGTACACGGCAAGGACCTCTAATGTATACCGTGGACGTTGGAGAGAGCATTGTAAGACGCCATGCTGACCAGATTCTAGAGTCACTGGAAAACGTCAACTCCACACCACGATCTGATACACCTGGCGATGAAACCGAAGTACCAATTGCATCTACCGCAGAATCGGTGATATTGGAAGCAGACAAACCAAACAACGACATTGATCCCGACTCAACCTTGCCAGAAGAACCTGATATCCCAAAGAGGCGTTATCCAGACAGAATCAGGAAGCCTCCTCAAAGACTGGACTTATAATTGCTTAACTTCAACCAATGTATCTAGCAACCGTAATTGTAATTGTAATTAGTTATTATTTAGTTGTTAAATGAGTGTTATGTACTGTTTATCTAAAAGGGGAGGAATTGTTGTGTATGTACCTTTAAGGGAATAACTGGTCTCAGACTGCAGTACCGGCAGTGACCACCCCTGTATAAAAGGCCCTAGCAGGCTTCTGTAGTTTCAGTTTCAAGGTTGTCTCCATTCAGTAAAGACTTGTTATAATCAACTCCTGCAGTCCGTGTCTCAATTATACACGGACATAATAGATACTGTCCTGGAGATCGTGGGAGTGGAGGACGATGCGCAAGTGGTGGACGGACAGACGGGTGCATCACCGCAAGGTGTTGACAGAATAGTTTTCCTTCTCTCTCATTGACATTGCATGAGTCGCTGATAATGATTCTAAACTCTAACAGATGGACTTATGATCATCTGCAATATGCAATGTGCATGTAACCTTGGCGTCACATCTCTGATTCTTTCCTTTACTTCCCCACAGGACCATCGCAAGCCCCCATCCCCACTGTGCAGGAGGAAGAGCCTGAGATTCCAGACTCCTCAGAGGAAGCTGCAACCTCTGAAGGTGCAGCATCAGCAGAATTAAGCGCACCCAGCACCAGCACAGACACTCACACCTCGCTGGTACCTTTGCGAGATAGAGTAGAGTTGTCACCTGGTGTATCACAGCTCACAAGTGAGCATCAACAGATGGTGGAGACAGGGACAGCAGTGGAGAATCCCAGTTGGAGGGCGCAGGACTCCCACAGCTCGGCTCAGTTGCATGTCGACCCTCTGCCTCTGGGTCCATCCACAATATCAGCGGTCTCCAGGAGCTCCAGGAACAGATGCAGGAGTCTCTGGCAAGTTTTGTCTCCAGGGTCGCTGCGAGAGTGGAGCGAATGGAGGAGTCCATTGCGAACATGACCAGAGCCTTTGTGGAGTCATTTGCGCATGAACGCATCACCATGGAAAGGATGGCAACCTCCACGGAAGTGCTAAGTCGCCAGAGTGCAGAAAACATGGTGAGTATTCTGAATAGAATGACTTCTCTGGAGGAGCGATGGTCATCTATTGAACAGAGAAACCAGACCTTCATGGAAGTCCTTCTGAGTAGGACTGCCAATGCAGATACGGGTCCCCATGGCCCCCCTGATGTGCAGCAATGTGCTCTCAAGCCACTTGCAAGCGCTGATTAGAACCTGACCCATGAGAAGGAAGTTGGTGGCAGACATCAAGGAAGTGGGGGCTCCTCTCCAAGTGCTCACACTTCCATGGTACTGCAGAGCCCTCGGTCAGAGCCCCACCAAAGTCCACACCCAAATGAGATCGGCGACTCAACCCCTGCACAGCCGTAGGAGCAGCAGACTGTTGAGGAGCCCTCACAGGCTCGCAACCCCAGAGGACGCCCGCCAAAGGTATCGAGACAGGAGCAGCAAGAAACTGAGCAAGGGGCCTCCACATCTGCGGAAGCCACTGGGGAATCACCATGTAGAAGCACGCGTAAGAGAAAGATACTGCACAAATAGTCACAAGGGTAGTCATTTGGGTGAAATTTCATGTTTAATGTTAAAAAGCCATCAGATGGTTACTGTAAATAAAAAATCTGATGGCTACTGCTGCAGCTGTGGCGTGTGTCATTTCGCTAATGGGAAGCTCTGGTAAGAAGCTGCGAGGCAAAAGTGCTTGATTGGCTAGGCTAAGGAAATTTGGCCAAGATGAGTGCGTTCCTTGCATCCCGGGCAGCAATGTGGTCAAATGCCCATTGAAAATCGAGCCCTATGATTCTATGGGCTCGAATTTCCCAGGGCCGTGAAGGCGGGAATGGAGGCTTGTGGGGTGTTAAAATTGCAAAAAGTGGTGGGGGCCCAACCCCGCCTCCATCCCGCCTCCAAGCAATTTTCAAGAAATCGTGTTTACTGCTCCTGTCTCCGTCCCGCCTCCAAGAGGCGGGATAGGCCCTTAAGGCCCTTAACAAGCACTAAATTGCCTCTATTATCCGATTTTGAAAGGCCTTTGTGATTTTAACCCTTTTCCCACATGAATCACGCCTGCTCTGAAACACAACGGTGAAACCTGGCGGGAGCACAATTGGATTGCTGACTATTAGCTGCAGCTCCACCATTAAATAGGATATTTGATCAGCCATCATTTGCAGGTGGCAGGACTTTGTTGTCTCAGGTCTGGGGAAACTTTTAGAAGGCATAACCACAGCTGTGGAAGTTTGGAGCCTGACATCCATCTCCAGTGTGACCTCCTGAGAAACCCCTCTCACCACCTTGACTGAGCGCTTCCTCAACTGAGGCATCTACCAGAAGCATGGGAGCCATTTATTTCCTTCCCTTCTGGACATCAGATGAGGACAAAGACCAGCCGTGGCACCAGCAGAACCATGAACAACAGCAGCACCAACAACAGCAGCAACAACAGGAGCGCCAAGCTGCTGTTCACCCACCTGAAGCTGCACAGGTCAGAAGGGGCCAGCGCATGGAAGCCCGTCGGCGCAGGAGATACGCCCCAAACAGGGTCTACAGACACAGGGTCAACTACCTCAACATGTCTGAGCAGCAGTGCCAAATGTGGCTCCGACTTTCGCGAGAGGTAGTGGGAGACAAATGCGCACTGCTGCAACAAGACCTGGAGCCCAGAGGACCCGATGGCCACACCTTACCAGTGGCCGTCAAAGTCACCACCACACTCAACATTTTTGCCTCCGGCTCATTCCAGGGATCAGCAGCAGACATCAGTGGCATCTCCCAGGCGGCCATACACACTTGCATCACGCAGGTAACCGATGCCCTCTTTACCATCGCGCACAATCACATCCATTTCAACAAGGATCAAGCAAGTATGACGGCGTGTGCGGTTGGATTAGCTAATCTGGCAGGCTTTCCAAGGATGCAGGGCATCGTTGACTGCACACATGTGCCCCTTCAGGCACCTCATCGCAATCCAGGTACTTTTGTCAACCGCAAGGGCTTCCACTCCCTCAATGTTCAGCTGGTGTTGTGGTGTATGTAACCTGTTCCACCTTAAGAGAACTACCTTAAGAGATGTACTACTTTCTCTTGGCTGCTGCATACTGTAATACCGGTGGTGACCACACCGGTATATAAACGTTGTGTAGTGATTTGCTGGGCAGTTCAGCCCTGACCTCCGAATAGTAAAGACCTGTTAAAGTTATTCTTGTTGTCTGTGTCCAGTGATTTATAATAAACATAACTGGGACACACAGACTCAACAGTGGCGACGAGTCCGATCTTACCCTGCGGCAGTTTTACATCCAAGGCAGCTTCGTCCTCAGAACGGGCATCGAGAAGAGGCATCTGCCCTCATCATCCTGCTGAGCACCACATCGCACGGGAGGCATCGAGAACCTGGGTTAAAAAGAAAAATTCTGACCACGAAGCCCTCCATCAGCGACAGGCAGTGATCATCCCTTCTACCACGGTGGTGGGTAAGCCGATCACGACACGAGCAGAAAGTCGGCCGCGTTGGCTGTGGAGTAGGGGAGGGAAAACGGAGGAAAAAGGGCGGAGAACTCGACCGCGGCCGGTGAAAAGGGCCGGGCTGCAATCGGGGCCGAGAGGCGCAGCAACTGGGGCAGCGTTAAGGCCACGAGAACCGCGGAGAACTCAACCGCAGCCGGTGTAAAGGACCGGCCTGCAAGTGGGGCTGAGAGGCGCAACAGCAGGGGAAGCGTGAATGCCCACGGGAACCGCGGGGGAGCAAAAAGCAGCGTCGGGGAATTGAGAACCGCTGGGGAGGCGAGAACGGCAGCAGCACGGCAATCGCCATTGCAGCCAGCGGGGGAAGAAGGCAAACGCGGGAAGCCGCCATTGTAGTCGGCGGGGGAAGAAGACGAGCGCGGGAAAAACCGCCAAGCGCGGGAAGCCGCCATTTTAGTAGGCGGGGGAAGAAGACAAGCGCGGGAAGCCGCCATTTTGGGAAAAAGAAAATTTAAAGAAACTTGCAAGGATGCCTAAACATGGTAACATCAATGCTTTTGATAGCGATGTCGAAGATTGGGCCACGTATGTAGAACGCATGGAAGTTTATTGTAAAGCAAATGAGGTACCAGATGATAAGAAAGCACTACCCTTATTAAACTCAATGGGTGCGAGGACGTAAGGGCTATTGAAGCACCTTGTATCACCAGATAAACCGACGGATCAGACTTTCGCGAATATTGTTACTGTCCTGAAAAATCATTTAAAACCCACGCCGCTGCTGATAGTGGAACGATTTAAATTTTACAGAAGAACGCAGCTGAAAGAAGAAAGCAACGCTGAATTCTTAATTGAACTGCGTAAGCTATCAAAGTACTGTCAGTTTGGAACAGGACTAGCAGATGCGCTGAGAGATAAATTTGTGTGTGGATTGTTAAAAGAAGGAACACAAAAGCGACTGCTAGAAGAGAATGATCTTACGCTTGATAAAGCTGTCACTATTGCAGCATCGTAAGTGTTATCGTTGTGGAAAGACAACGCACGGTCAGAACCAGTGCTGGTTCAAAAATCAGGAATGCAGAAAATGTGGCAGGCTTGGTCACATAGCTAAAGTATGCCGGTCAGGAAAGAAGACCAGCAACAAAAAGTCACCGCAGGAAAAGTGCAGAAAGGTACACAAGGTGACAGAGAACAGTTCGGATGAACAGAAGTCAGATTCAGACTCCAGCAGTAAGGAACTGGGTTGTCTAAGAGTACACAATGTGGGTAATGAAGCAGACCTCCAAACTATCTGGGTCACACTTCAGATAGCAGGAGTCCAAGTGAAGATGGAATTGGACACTGGATCAGCATTGACGGTCATGAATAAGCAAGATTACAAAAGGTTATTCCCACATATTCCCCTACGGGATACGGAGATTGTATTGAAAACATACACGGGGCAAAGAGTATACCCCATCAGAAAGATAAAGGTAAAGGTGGTCCACAAGGGCAAAGAAAGCCGAGGAATGGACTTATATGTGCTACCTGAGGGAGGTCCACCACTACTGGGACGGGAGTGGATCAGGAGAATAAATATGGACTGGCATTCCTTAAAAGCACTAACGGTAGATTCCGGTAAAAAAGAAGATGTCAAACCTAAACGATTGTCCAGAATATTGGATGATGCTAAAGAGGTGTTCCAACAGGGACTGGGAACACTGAGAGGAATTACGGCAACCATCAAGGTTGAAGAACATGCAAACCCGAAATTTTTCAAAGCCAGACCGGTACCTTATGCGATACGACCTGCTGTGGAAGCTGAGCTGGAAGGGCTAGAACGTTCAGGAGTACTGTCTAAGGTGGACTGGAGTGAGTGGGCCATGCCCATTGTTCCCGTCATGAAGCGTTCATCGAGCAACAAGCCGGGGGAACCGGAGAAGGTTCGCATCTGTGGCGATTTCAAGATCACTGTTAATCCGGTGCTTCACACGGTGCAATATCCGCTTCCGCGGATTGAGGATATCTTCGTTTCGTTGTCTGGCGGGAAACACTTCACCAAGATAGACCTGGCGCAGGCGTACTTACAGATGGAAGTTGAGGAAGAGTCACGCCAGTATCTCACGATCAACACGCGTAGAGGCTTGTATCGGTATAATAGACTGGTTTTTGGAGTGGCATTGGCTCCATCAATTTGGCAGAGGGCCATGGAGCAGGTATTACAGGGAATTCCAGCCACACAATGTTACCTGGACGATATTCTGATTACAGGGGATGATGATGAGGAACATCTTGCAAATTTGGAACTGGTGCTCACCAGATTGAAAGAATATGGACTTCGAGTTAATCACCAGAAATGTGAGTTCTTTCAGAAGCGGATCTCGTACTGTGGTCATGTCATTGACCAGGAGGGGCTTCATAAGTCTCCTGACAAGATCGAAGCTGTTGTGAAGGCTCCCGCTCCGGATAATGTATCCCAGTTGAGGTTGTTCCTAGGGTTGATTAACTATTACCATAAGTTTCTGCCAAATTTATCCACGGTGCTGCACCCGCTGAACGCTCTTTTGCAGAAGGGAGTACCATGGAAGTGGAGCGAGGACTGTAAGAGGGCCTTTCACAAAAGCAAGGCATTGATCACCTCAGAGGAAGTGTTGGCTCACTTCAACCCAACGCTGCCTATTCGTTTGGCTTGTGATGCTTCTCCATATGGTATTGGGGCAGTACTCTCACACAAGTTGCCAAATGGCTTGGAGAGGCCAGTCGTGTTCGCATCCAGATCATTGACCTCTGCTGAGCGCAACTATGCTCAGATAGATAGGGAGGCTCTCAGCCTTGTGTGGGGAGTAAAGAAGTTTAATCATTACCTGCAGGGCCAAAAGTTTACGCTACTGACAGACCACCAGCCGTTGGTATCCATTTTTAACCCTAAGAAGGGTGTTTCGGTGATGACAGCACAGAGGCTCCAGAGATGGTCCCTTTTCCTAGGGGCACATCAATATCAGATTGAATTCAAAGGTACAAAGCAGCATGGTAATGCTGATGGGCTGTCGCGCCTGCCACTACCTACAGCGGAGGAGGCACCGACGGTTGACCCTGTTGAGTTATTTCACTCGACCATCATCGAATGTTTACCAGTCACCAATGCAAGTATTGAAAGAGAAACCAGGAACGACTCGACACTGTCCTGGGTCTACGAATTGACAGTGAAGGGATGGCCAGCACATGGTGATCCACTGTTACCGGCATTCTCAGCAAGACGAGAACAGCTGTCCGTCTGTCAAGGAACATTGATGTATGGAACAAGGGTGATTATTCCTCCTAAGTTAAGAGAGAGAGTTCTAAAGGAACTGCATGAAGGTCATCTGGGGGGGGTCAAGATGAAAAGCCTTGCTAGGGCTTATGTGTGGTGGTCGGGTATCGACCAACAGATAGAGGATCTGACGAAAAGCTGCTCAGGGTGCCAAAAAGTTCAAAATGCACCTCCAATTGCACCGCTGCATCCATGGGAATGGCCTTCAACCCCATGGCAACGTGTACATATTGACTTTGCTGGTCCATTCATGGACTCCATGTTTTTAATTGCGGTGGACGCACATTCTAAATGGCCAGAAGTGATTAAGATGACTACCACTACCTCGGAAAAGACGATCGCGGTGCTAAGAACGATATTTGCAAGAAATGGATTGCCAGAACAAATATGTTCAGACAACGGACCGCAGTTCATGTCAGAAGAATTCCAGAAATTCATGAAGAAGAATGGGGTGAAACATTATACCTCTGCCCCATATCATCCGGTTACAAACGGGTTGGCCGAGAGATTTGTACAAACGTTCAAAAAAGCAATAAAGGCCATGAGCGAAGATCAGATTCCACTACAACACAAGGTGGACAATTTCCTACTGGCATATCGAAACGCCACTCATGTAGTGACAAACCAAAGTCCTGCCATGATGTTCTATAACAGGAGGTTGCGGTCCAGGTTGGACTTGTTAAAACCAAATGTGCGGAGGGAAGTCGAAAACAAACAGTTCCAGCATATAAATAACAAGACCACTCGGAGTTTCGAAATAGGACAACCAGTGTTAGCCCGGGACTATAAAAATGAGAAATGGCAATCTGGAACAATTCGGGCCAGACAAGGACCCCTGATGTACACGGTAGATATTGGTGAAAATGTAATACGACGTCATGCTGACCAACTGGTAGAATCGAGAACAAGGGCCGAACCCAGGGTTACGGCAGAGACAACCGTGGAAGAAGTTAGTGAACCTGAAGCATCTACCTCAGAAGTGAATGTACCTGATGATGATGTCCAATCCATAAGAGATCAACTAGATGAGTCACCCCAGCAACGAGAATCAGAGACCCCTGAAAGGCGTTATCCAACTCGGATCAGGAGGCCTCCTCAGAGACTGAATCTTTGAACTGTTTTGCATGAAGTTGTATATATATATATATATGTTATTATGTTATGTTAAATGGGGATATACACTGTTAAGCTAAAAAGGGAGGATTGTGGTGTATGTAACCTGTTCCACCTTAAGAGAACTACCTTAAGAGATGTACTACTTTCTCTTGGCTGCTGTATACTGTAATACCGGTGGTGACCACACCGGTATATAAACGTTGTGTAGTGATTTGCTGGGCAGTTCAGCCCTGACCTCCGAATAGTAAAGACCTGTTAAAGTTATCCTTGTTGTCTGTGTCCAGTGATTTATAATAAACATAACTGGGACACACAGACTCAACAGGTGTGTGACCACAAGAAGGAAATTTTGCCTGTTTGTGCTCAGTACCTTGGCAGTTGCCATGACTCCTTCATACTGTGCCAGTCTAGTGTGCCTCCGCTATTCAGTCAGCCAGACCAACTTAATGGATGGCTACTTGGAAACAAGGGCTATCCTCTGAAGATGTGGCTAAAGACACCGTTGAGGAGCCCATCCAATGAAGCTGAGGAGAGCTACAACTCCAGCCACATGTCCACCAGATCCATAATAGAGCAAACCATCGGTTTGCTGAAGATGCGCTTCAGATGCCTGGATAGATCAGGTGGAGCCCTGCAATACTCAGCAGCCAGGGTATCCAGAATCGTTGTGGTTTGCTGTGCTCTTCACAACATGGCACAGCGTCATGGCTTGCAGGTTCCTGAGGACCAAGTGGCTCCTCACATATCCTCCTCAGGTGAGGAGGAGGAGGAGGAGTGCAAAAACGAACAGCTTGCAGAGGCCCATCAACCAGCGGCAGCAGTATGCGTGAACATTGCTGCCCGGGATGCAAGGAACGCACTCATCTTGGCCAGATTTGCTTAGCCTAGCCAATCAAGCACTTTAGCCTCACAGCTTCTTACCAGAGCTTTGACAATGGCCAAGAACCAGCGGATTCCTAACAATTTGACTACCATACTGACAATTGCAAGTAATCCTAAGCCCTCAATGTGGAAGTCCCATTAGCGAAATGACACAAGCCACAACTGTAGTGTATGTACCATGAAGAAGGAACTATATTCTGCAGCCCCTGTATATTGCAGTACCAGTAGTGACCACCCCTGTATATAAGCCTGTGTAGTAACTTTGTATATTAGTTCCAGTTTTGTCTCCATTCAGTAAAAACCTGTTATAACCAACTTCTGCAGTCCGTGTCTCAATTACACACAGACATTACATTGGCGACGAACAGATCCGAACTTATCTACAGTTCTGCACCACCTCACGAGGATCCATCCCTGAAGCGAAGTTATTGGAGGTCGAAGCCAGAAGGAAGAAATCCAAAAAGAAAGGAAAAAGAAAAAAAAACAGACAGAGGAAATGGGCGTCGACCGTGGGAAACCGCCCTCTGATTCATCGAATTCGAAGATTTGCAGGAGAGGCTGTCGATAGCTGGGCTTGGTTCTCCAGTCTATGGTGTTCCAGCTAATCGGGCTGGTGGCAGGTAGTACACTGATCCTTCCTGGGCTGCGGTGGGCTAGAGCTCGATCGGGTGGCTTTTCAACGGGGCCGAGCAGCGTTGTCGGGAAAGAGGAGAGAGAGAGAGAGGGTGGAGCACACAGGGCGTGGCCGGTGCTATGAAGCCGGGCAGCGTACAGACCCGAGAAGAGGGAGGAAAGTGTCCCATAGGGTCTGCTCTGACGACGGGAACAGTAATTAAAATAAAGGAAAAAGAAGTTAGAAGCTCAGAAAGCCGCGAGGAGCTGCAGTTTGCCACGGGGACCGCGGAGAGCGGCGTTGGCAGCAGCGCAGGGGGAAGCGCGCGAAGACCATAGGGCGTCGCCATCAAGGCATAAAAACACCAGCAACAGCGCTGGCAGCAGCGGAAAAGACAGAAAGCGCGGGAGGCGCCATCTTAATCCAGCGGGGAAGAAGGCAAAGCGCGGGAGGCGCCATTTTGTTCAATCGGGGAAGAAGGCAAAGCGCGGGAGGCGCCATTTTGTTCAATCGGGGAAGAAGGCAAAGCGCAGGAGGCACCATCTTAGATCTCCAAGATGCCAAAGACTGGCAATATCACTGCCTTCGATAATGAAATAGAAGACTGGACCACATATGTGGAAAGAGTCGAAGTATATTGCAAGGCAAATGAAGTAACTGATGAGAAAAAGGCATCGGTACTGCTAAACTTAATGGGCGCAAGAACGTACGGCCTATTGCGGAACCTGATCACTCCAGTCAAACCGATGGGGAAGAGTTTTAAAGAAATTGTTGATATTCTACAGGAACACTTAAATCCTACACCGCTGCTGATAGCAGAAAGATTTAAATTCCACAAGAGAAATCAGCATAAAGATGAGAGCAATGCTGATTACCTTACAGAACTATGCAAGCTATCAAAGCACTGCCAGTTCGGAGCAGGACTGGCAGATACCCTATGGGACAAATTTGTCTGTGGACTCCTGAGTGAAGGAACCCAGAAGAGGTTACTCTCAGACAAAGAGCTGACGCTAGATAAGGCTTTCAGCGTGGCAGTATCATACGAAGCAGCAGCAAGGGGAGCTGCGGAAATACAGCAAAAGGCACAGGAATACGGCACCCATGAAATGACACGGGGATTTGAAAAATGTTATCGCTGCAGCAGAACAACCCATGACCAGAAGGACTGCTGGTCCAAGGACAAAACATGCAGGCAATGCGGAAAGATGGGACACATTGCACGAGTTTGCAGGTCCGGGAAGAAGACTAACGACAACAAAAAGACTACTAAGGAAAAGTGCAGGAAAGTACAAAAGATGACGGACAGTAGTTCCAAAGACCAGAAGAGCGATAGTGAATCCGGGAACAAGAAACTAAGCTGTCTCAAACTACACAACGTAATCGCAAAAGAGGTATTTCAACAAGGACTGGGAACTCTTAAAGGCGTAACCGCCTCGATAAAAATAGAAGAGAATGCAATTCCCAAGTTTTTCAAAGCAAGACCGGTACCATATGCAATTCGCCCAGCCGTCGAGGCAGAGCTGGAGAATCTGGAGAATGCAGGCGTGTTATCTAAGGTAGACTGGAGCGAGTGGGCAGCACCCATCGTTCCTGTCACGAAGAAAACGTTAAACAATAAGTCTGAGGAGCCAAGGAAGGTTCGCATCTGTGGGGACTTCAAGGTGACTGTGAACCCAGTCCTTCACACAGTACAGTATCCTCTTCCGAGGACAGAAGATATTTTTGCCTCACTATCTGGAGGGAAACGTTTTACAAAAATTGACCTCGCGCAAGCATATTTGCGGATGGAGGTTGAAGAATCCTCTAGGAAATATCTCACGATAAACACTCACAAAGGTCTTTACCAGTATAATCGACTGGTATTCGGAGTAGCATCAGCTCTGGCTATATGGCAAAGAGCGATGGAACAAGTCCTGCAAGGGATTCCGGGGACTCAGTGTTACTTGGACGACATCCTAGTGACAGGTGAAAATGACAGTGAACAGCTTGCCAACCTAGAGCAGGTGCTCACTAGACTAAGAGAACATGGGCTACGAGCCAATCGCCCCAAGTGCGAGTTTTTTAAGAAACAAATATCGTATTGTGGCCACGTGATTGATGAAGAGGGGTTGCATAAGTCCCCTGACAAAATTGAAGCGGTAGTTAAGGCTCCAGCGCCTGAAAATGTGTCGCAACTGAGGTCATTCCTCGGATTGGTGAATTACTACCATAAGTTTTTGCCGAATTTGTCCACAATTCTGCACCCACTGAACGCCCTGCTACAAATTGGAGTAGCATGGAAATGGAGCGATGAATGTAAGCGGGCCTTTCAGAATTGTAAAGGCCTGATCACTTCAAGAAAAGTATTGGCTCACTATAACCCATCACTACCGATAAGACTGGCGTGTGATGCGTCTCCCTACGGCGTTGGAGCGGTACTGTCACATAAATTCCTTGATGGTTCAGAGAGGCCGATAGCTTTTGCGTCACGCTCGTTAACTGCAGCCAAGCGTAACTGCGCCCAGATTGACAGAGAGGCCCTCAGCCTGGTGTGGGGGGTGAAGAAGTTCAATCACTACCTGCATGGACAGAAATTTACTCTACTAACTGATCATCAACCTCTTGTCTCCATTTTCAACCCTAAGAAGGGCGTCCCGATAATGACAGCACAACGGCTACAGAGGTGGTCCCTTTTCCTAGGGGCAAACCAATATGACATCGAGTACAAAGGAACTAAACAGCATGGGAATGCTGATGGATTGTCGCGCCTACCGTTGCCGACGGTGGAAGAAGCACCTGCAGTGGATCCTGTGGAGATATTCCACTCGACCATAGTCGAATGTCTACCTGTGACGAATGCAAACATAGAAAAGGAAACAAGAAATGACCCGACACTCTCCAGGGTCTATGATTTAACGGTGAAGGGATGGCCAGCACATGGCGAACCACTGTTGCCAGCATTCTTGCCGAGAAGAGAACAGCTGTCAGTGTGCCGAGAAACCTTGATGTGTGGATCCAGAGTAGTAATTCCACCCAAATTGAAGGATAGAGTGCTCAATGAGCTTCATGAGGGTCATCTGGGAGGGGTAAAAATGAAGAACTTAGCCAGAGCGTTTGTGTGGTGGCTGGGAATCGATAGAGAAATCGAAGAGATGACCAAGAGCTGTACAGGATGCCAGAAGGTCCAAAATGCCCCACCACAAGCCCCTCTACATCCATGGGAGTGGCCCTCATCTCCATGGCAAAGGGTACACATTGGTTTTGCTGGTCCATTTATGGACTCGATGTTTTTAATTGCGGTGGATGCACATTCAAAGTGGCCAGAGGTAATAAAAATGTCCTCAACCACCACAGAAAAAACTATCACAGTCTTACGAACTATATTCGCCAGAAATGGGCAGCCAGAACAGATTTGCTCTGACAATGGACCACTGTTTGTGTCTGAAGAGCTCTGGAGGTTCTTAAAGAACAATGGTGTTAAGCATTACACATCCGCCCCATATCATCCAGCCACTAATGGATTGGCCGAGAGGTTCGTTCAAACATTCAAGAAGGCTATCAAGGCAATGTGTAATGAAGATATACCCCTACAACACAAGGTGGATAACTTCTTGTTTGCCTACCGGAATGCGACACATGCGGTTACCAACCAAACTCCAGCCATGATGTTCTTCATTCGAAGACTAAGATGCCGCTTGGATTTGGTTAAGCCAAACATCAGAAGAGATGTGGAGAACAGGCAGTTTCAGAATATGAATGAAAGGCCAACCAGGAGTTTCAAGATAGGTCAACCAGTTTTGGCCCGGGACTACCGCACAGAGAAATGGCAGCCAGGAACGATCTGCACACGGCAAGGACCTCTAATGTATACCGTGGACGTTGGAGAGAGTATTGTAAGACGCCATGCTGACCAGATTCTAGAGTCACTGGAAAACGTCAAATCTACACCACGATCCTATACACCTGGTGATGAAACCGAAGTACCAATTGCATCTACCTCAGAATCGGTGATAATGGAAGCAAACGAACCAAACAACGACGTTGATCCTGAATCAACTTTGCCAGAAGAACCTGATACCCCAAAGAGGCGTTATCCAGACAGAATCAGGAAGCCTCCTCAAAGACTGAATTTATAATTGATTAACTTCAGCTAATGTATATAGCAACTGTAATTGTAAATATGTTATTTAATTATTAATCGAATGTTATGTACTGTTTAGCTAAAAGGGGAGGAATTGTAGTGTATGTACCATGAAGAAGGAACTATATTCTGCAGCCCCTGTATACTGCAGTACCAGTAGTGACCACCCCTGTATATAAGCCTGTGCAGTAACTTTGTATAGTAGTTCCAGTTTTGTCTCCATTCAGTAAACACCTGTTATAACCAACTTCTGCAGTCCGTGTCTCAATTACACACGGACATTACAACAACTGCAGCAGTAGCCATCAGATTTTTTATTTACAGTAACCATCTGATGGCTTTTTAACATTAAATATCAAATTTCACCCAAGTGACTGCTCTTGTGACTATTTGTGCAGTATCTTTCTCTTACGCGTGCTCCTACATCGTGATTCCCCTGTGGCTTCAGCAGATGTGAAGGCCCCTTGCTCAGTTTCTTGCTGCTCCTGTCTCGACACCTTTGGCGGGCGTCCTCTGGGGTTGCTAACCTGTGAGGGCTCGTCAACAGTCTGCTGCTCCTGCGGCTGTGCAGGGGTTGAGACGCCGATCTCAGTTGGGTGGGGACTCTGGTGGGGCTCTGGCCGAGGGCTCTGCAGTGGCATGGAAGTGTGAGTGCTTGGAAAGGAGCCTCCACTTCCTTGATGTCTGCCACCAACTTCCCTCTCATGGGTCAGATCCCCCTCAGTGCTTGCAAGTGGCTTGAGAGCACCTTGCTGCACATCAGGGGGGACATGGGGACCTGTATCTGCACTGGCAGTCCTACTCAGAAGGACTTCCATGAAGGTCTAGTTTCTCTGTTCAAGGGATGACCATTAACGTAATAAAACGCACTACGAACTTGGTTCGAGTCTAAAGCAAGGCATTAATCAACTTGTTTCAAAACATGGAGGTCCAGTTATCTTTCACTAGTTCCTGTTTACAAAATGTCCTGGGCAGGCTGGGCCCACACCTGAGTATTTATACTCCTTGGACAGCGCCACTAGCTGGCCATCCAGTGTTATTTCATGAGTCTTTCTTCATGGATCATAAGATTCATAACATTCTTGCTCCCTAAAGATTTGGAAGTCTGTTGACTTCCTTTTAACGGAATAGCCAGACCATGAATAGCTGCAGTCTTTTAGCTCTTCACTTGTGGCTGGAAGGCACATCTCCCCGGACTGTGCCTAGGTCCCTGGGTCACTTGATTCATACTGGTAGGTCAACAGGGCCCATGTCGCCTTGATCGACCTGAGGGAGACTCGGGAGATCATGACTCCGGTTGCGGGTCCCCACAGGCGCAGAGCTGGCTTCATTTTGTTTGGTAGCCAGGGATTGACTGGCGTCCTGGCTTTGGGTGGCCATCCCATGGGGAGCGCTCTGCTCCCTGAGTTGATCCGGTGGAGTAGCCGGCAGATCTCTTGATGTCCCAGGTAGGGCGTCATCTTCAAAGGTGCGCCGAGTGTCGGCATCATTGCCATGGGACCCGCTATTATTTGGGTCCGTGGGACCGGTTTGACAGGGAGCCAGATCTCTGAGTGAAACGGTGGACTCCTGGCCATAAGGGTACCGCACGTGCGCGTAAGTGGGATTAACGTCAGTTAACTCCACCTCGTTGACGAGGGGATCATTTTTGGCAGATCGGACGAATCTTCGGAGCAGCACAGGGCCAGGAGCTGCCAACCATGACGGTAGGGGCGTCCCATGTGTGGATCGACGCTGGAACCTGAAGAATCGCTCGTGAGGCGTGACGTTGGTGGAAGTGTTAAGAGGAGACCTGATGGAATGCAACACGTCAGGGAGCACAGTTTCCCACTGCTGGTCTGGTAGGTTGCGTGACCTCAGTGCAAGACGAACAGCATTCCAAATGATAGCGTTGTATCTCTCAACCTGTCCATTACCGATGGGATGATACGGTGTTGTTTTACTGGTGGCGATTCCCCATTGGGAAAGATAACTTTTGAGTTCGCTTGACATGAAGGAGGAACCCCGATCAGAATGGATAAAATTGGCTGTACCGCAAAGGGAAAAGACTTGATCGAGGCATTTGATCACTGTGGAAGTAAGCATATTGGGACAGGGGAAAGCAAAGGGAAAGCATGAATATTCGTCCGCCATAGTAAGTAAGTAGGTGTTTCGCGTTGAGGAAGGCAATGGCCCTTTAAATTCAATGCTGAGTCGCTGCATAGGCTGCATAGCGTGTATGAGCGAGCCATCTGATGGACGGAAGAATTGCAGTTTTAATTCTGCACAAATTCTACAGGAGGAGCATATTCTTTTCACATCTTCCATAGAAAATGGGAGATTTTTAGGTCACACAAAGTTCAGCATACAGGTAACGCCAGGATGGCATAAGTCAGTGTGAAGATCCGCAAGAGTCGAAGTTGATATAGAAGAGCAGAATGCCCGCGTGAGGGTACCCGGGGCCACATTCTCTTTGCCGGGTCGATAATGTATGGTGTATCCAAAGGCGGCCAATTCTATCCTCCAGAGTTGTATTTTGTTATTCTTGATCTTAGTGCGTTTCCAGTTATCTAGCATGAAGGTCATGGAGTGTGAAATGGCGACGAGCGAGAAAATGACTCCATTGACGTACAGTTTCGATGATGGCCGTAGCCTCCTTCTCGACAGGAGGATAATGGAGCTCACTACCCTGCAAAGTTCTGGATAGAAATGCCACGGGTCGACCACCTTGATTCAAGGTAGCCGAGATCGCCACCTCCGATGCATCGCACTCGACCACGAAAGGGAGATTTTCATCAATGGAGCGAAGCGTGGCTTTTTCCAGTTGTCGCTTGAGGAGGTTGAAAGCTGAAATGGCCATTGCCTCCAACGGAAATGACTTCGCGTGAAGCAGAGGCTGGATCTTGTTGGAGAAGTGGGGTATCCACTTCGCATAACAGGTGAACATGCTGAGTGCCTGACGAAGAGAGCCGAGATTCGTAGGGGGAGGGAGCTCCTGAAGCGGACGAAGTCGCACCGGATCCGGTTTGATGAAACCGTTGCCCACCCAGTAGCCAAGGATGTTGACTGATGGTACTGATTTCACAGATTTGGACTCATTTAAGGTTAAGTTGTGATGACGGAGAATGTCAAAAAATTTCTGGAGGTTGGCATCATGCTCCTTCTGGTCATGACCAGCAATGGTGATATTATCTAGATATGGAAAAGTGTCCGTTAAGTTCGCCTGTTTGACTAGGCTATCCATTGCCCATTGAAAGATGGCCACCCCATTGGTGACCCCAAATGGAAGGCGACAAAACTGGTAAAGCCGACCATTGGCCACAAAGGCCCTATACTTTTTGTCAGAGCCCTTTAACGGTACTTGGTGGTATGCACTCTTTAAATCAAAAGTTGTAAATACCTTGTAGTTTGCAAAGTTATTGACCATGTCATCGATGCATGGTAGTGAGTAGGCATCTAGGTCGGTATACTGGTTACTAGTTTGCGAGTAATCAATGCAAAGATGTTTCTTGTGTTGCTTCAGAGGATTTTTAACAATGACGACTTGAGCACGCCAGGGAGATGAACATGGCTCAATGATACCGTCAGCTAGAAGGCGAGAGATTTCCGCCTCGATAAAGGATCGATCATCTTGGCTGAAACGTCGTGATTTAGTGGCTATGGGCTTACATCGGGGGGAAAGATTGGCAAACAAGGAGGGCTCGTCGAGCAAAGCCGCCGAAAGTGCACAAAACGGTATTTGGAAATAGTAAGCACCGGGTTTGACCCTCCAAACTCGAAAGTGAGTCTTTTGTGTTGTTTCTGGAAATCCTGTCCCAGGAGCACATTAGTGCATAGGTTTTTGAGCACCCCGAGCCAGATGGAGAAATAAGTGCGGCCATTGAGAATAAGGTTGACAAGACAAAAGCCGGAAGAATTGGTGGTCAGTGTCGTCAGAGCCATTGCAATTTCCCTGTCCGAGGGGTAAATACGCAGTTTTAACTTACTGACAGCCCGCTCACTAATGAAGCTATCAGAGCTGCATGAGTCAATTAGTGCGCTCAGAATGTGTCCATTTACCGAAACCTTCGTGGCTGCATGGGACAGACTTTGGGGAAAAACAGCTGTGATGGGAGGAGGGTCAATTTTATCCTTGACAGCTGTAACCTTAATAGTGGTTCTTGGGGGAGGAGCAATTTCATAGATAGCAGCTGCAAAACTAACAGGAGCTCTCGACCGGTATACCTTAGAAAAGGGGCCTTTCTTACTAACAGCGGCTCTTGACTGGCATGCCTTAGGAAAGTGACCTTTCTTGCTGCAATGATTGCAGGTTGCGTTACAAGCAGGACAACATTTCCAATAATGGAATGCACCTCCACAGAAGAAACACTTTCTACCAGATTGCCAAGATGCTGCTAGGGCAGGGTCATCATCAGTGAAGGCTTCTAAGGTTGGGTTGTCTTCTGCTCGGTTAGAGTCATCATCAGTGAGGGCTTCCACCCGAGACCTATCGAAGGAGTCATTAAAAGTGATAGCAGCAGCCCGTGCACGAGGTAAAAGATAGGTATCTGCATTCCTCTTTGCTAAGTCCAGGGAACACGTCTGGTCATAGGCAGACTGTAACTTGAGGGATTTATTCTCCAACAGATGCTGGCGTATGAAGGGAGACATAATTCCATTAATAAATGAATTGCGAATTAGCTCCTTCTGGTACTGCACAACTGTGACAGCTTTAAGGTTACAATCCTTGCTGAGCCTGCGAAGCTTTTGAAGGAATTCGTCAAGTGATTCCCCAGGTTGTTGTCGAGTTGTGGCCAATAGATGCCAAGCAAAAATTTTGTTTGGGGCCTTAACATATAGTCGCTGTAATATTGGGATAGCGGAGTCATAGTCTACACAGTCTTCGATATAGTCAAACACATGAGGAGATACATAATTGGCAAGTATCTCTAATTTATCAGGAACATTCTCACCACACACCCTGAGGAAATTGTCTGAAGGTACGATACCAATGTTTCCATACCTTAGCAATTGTAGGTGAATTTGGGTCCAGGTCAAGACGAGCGGGTCTGAGTAGTTTGTCCATGATGGATTGATTTCTACGCTGGAGTTCCCTTCTGCAGTTGAAGTCGTAGCTGGCTGTTCCCGAAATCACTCAGAGCGTGGAATCGATATCAAGTTGATTAAATTGACGTAATAAAACTCACTACGCACTTGGTTGGAATATAAAGCAAGGCTTTAATCAACTTGTTTCAAATCATAGAGGTCTAGTTATCTTTCACTAGTTCCTGTTTATAAAATGTCCTGGGCAAGCTGGGCCCACGCCCGAGTATTTATACTCCTTGGATGGCGCCACCGTCTGGCCGTCCAGTGTTATTTCATGAGTCTTTCTTCATGGATCATAAGATTCATAACAACCATCGCTCCTCCAGAGATGTCATTCTATTCAGAACACTCACCATGTTTTCTGCACTCTGGCGACTTATCACCTCCATGGAGGTTGCCATCCTTTCCATGGTGATACGTTCATGCACCAATGACTCCACAAAGGCTCTGCTCATGTTCACCATTTGCTCCACACTTGCAGCAACCCTGGAGACAAAACCTACCAGAGACTAATGAGTCTCTGTTCTGTAGCAGGGACTACTGTTAAACAAGGGCCCTTGAGTATATGACTTAATTGGTGTGTAATTGGTGGGATTGATTTGATTTAATTTAATTTGTATTAATTAAAGGGTAAGTCATGGCAGGACAGCTCAGCACCGTGGTATGCTCCTCCTGCACTATGTGGGAAATCAGGGACACTTCCTGTGTCCCTGATGACCATGTGTGCGGGAAGTGTATCCAGGTGCAGCTACTGACAGACCACATTGCGGCGCTGGAGCTGCGAGTGAATACATACTGGAGCATTCACGAAGCTGAGGATGTCATGGATAGCACGTTTAGGGAGTTGGTCACACCGCAGTTAAAGGCTGCACAGGCAGGAAGAGAATGGGTGACCACCAGGCAGTATAGTAGGCGCAGGCAGGTAGTGCAGGGTTCCCCTGTGACCATCTCCCTCTCAAACAGATATATCGCTTTGGATATTGGTGAGGGAGATTTCTTATCAGGGGAAGGCAACAGCAGCCAACTTCCTGGCACCATGGGTGGTTCTGCTGCACAGGACGGGAGGAAAAAGAGTGGGAGAGCTATAGTGATAGGGGATTCTATTGTAAGGGGAATAGATGGGCATTTCTGCGGCCGCAAACGAGACTCCAGGATGGTATATTGCCTCCCTGCTGCAAGTGTCAAGGATGTCTCCGAGCGGCTACAAAGCATTTTGGAAGGGGAGGGTGAACAGCCAGTTGTCGTGGTGTATATAGGTACCAACGATATAGGAAAAAACCAGGATGAGGCCCTAAAAGCTGAATATAGGGAGTTAGGAGCTAAATTAAAAAATAGGACCTCAAAGGTAGTAATCTCAGGATTGCTACCAGTGCCACGTGCTAGTCAGAGTAGAAATAGAAAGATATTTCAGCTGAATATGCAGCTAGAGGAATGGTGCAAGGGGGAGGGATTCAAATTCCTGGGACATTGGAACCGGTTCCGGGGGAGGTGGGACAAGTACAAAACGGACAGTTTGCACCTGGACAGGACTGGAACCGATGTCCTAGGGGGAGTGATTGCTAGTGCTGTGGGGGAGGGTTTAAACTAAAATGGCAGGGGTTGGGAACCTGTGCAGGGAGACAGAGGAAAGGGAAACAAGGATAGAAGCAAAAGACAGGAAGGAGAAAAGCAAAAGTGGCAGTCAGAGTAATCAAGGGTTTAAATCTAACATGGGCACAGGAAATAATAATTCTAAAAGGTCTAAGAGTGTTAATAAAACAAGCCTGAAGGCTTTGTGTCTTAATGCGAGGAGCATTCGTAATAAGGTGGATGAATTAGCTGCACAAATAGATGTAAACAGATATGATATGATTGGGATTATGGAAACATGGCTCCAGGGTGATCAGGGCTGGGAACTCAACATCCAGGGGTATTCAATATTCAGGAAAGACAGGCTTAAAGGAAAAGGAGGTGGGGTAGCATTGCTGGTTAAAGAGGAGATTAACACAATTGTAAGGAAGGATATTAGCTCTGATGATGTGGAATCTGTATGGGTAGAGCTGAGAAATACCAAGGGACAGAAAACATTAGTGGGAGTTGTATACAGACCCCCAAACAGTAATGCGGAGATTGGGGATGGCATTAAACAGGAAATTAGAGATGCATGCAAAAAGGGCACAGCAGTTATCATGGGTGACTTTAATTTACAAATAGATTGGGCTAACCAAATTAGTAACAATACTGTGGAGGAGGAATTCCTGGACTGTATACGGGATGGTTGCCTGGACCAATATGTCGAGGAACCAACTAGATATCAGGGCATCTTAGACTGGGTATTATGTAATGAGAAAGGATTAATTAGCAATCTTGTTGTGCGAGGCCCCTTGTGGCAGAGCAATCGTAATATGATAGAATTCTTCATTAAGATGGAGAGTGAAGTATTTGACTCAGAGACTAGGGTCCTGAATTTAAATAAAGGAAACTACGATCGTATGAGGCGGGAGTTGGATAGGATTGATTGGGGAATGTTACTCAAAGGGTTGACGGTGAATAGGCAATGGCAAACATTTAAAGATCGCATGGATGAACTATAGAATTTGCTCATCCCTGTTTGGCATAAAAATAAAACAAAAAGGGTGAATCAACTGTGGCTAACAAGGGAAATTAGGAATAGCATAAGATCCAAGGAGAGGACATATAAATTGGCCAGAAAAAGCAGTAAACCTGAGTATTGGGAGCAGTTTAGGATTCAACAAAGGAGGACAAAGGGATTAATTAAGAGGGGGAAAATAGAGTATGAGAGTAAGCTTGCATGGAACATAAAAACTGACTGTAAAAGCTTCTATAGATATGTAAAGAGAAAAAGATTGGTGAAGTCAAGCGTAGGTCCCTTGCAGTCAGAATCATGGGAATTTATAATGGGGAACAAAGAAATGGCTGACCAATTAAATACATACTTTGGTTCTGTCTTCACAAAGGGGGGCACAAATAACCTCCCAGAGATGTCGGGAACATAGGGTCTAATGAGATGGAGGAACTGAAAGAAATCAGTAGTTGTAGGGAAATGGTGATAGGGAAATTGACGGGATTGAAGGCCGATAAGTCCCCAGGGCCCGATAATCTACATCCTAGGGTATTAAGGAAGTGGCCCTAGAAATAGTAGATGCATTGCTGGTCATATTCCAAAATTCTATATACTCTGGAACAGTTCCCATGGATTGGAGGGTAGCTAATGTTACCCCACTATTCAAAAAAGGTGGTAGAGTGAAAATGGGGAATTATAGACTGGTAAGCCTAAGTGGGGAAAATGCTAGAGCATTATAAAAGATGTAATAGCAGAGCACTTGGAAAACAGTGACAGGATCAGACAAAGTCAACATGGGTTTACAAAAGGTAAATCAGGCTTGACTAATCTACTGGAATTTTTTGAGGATGCAACTGGTAAAAGAGATAAGGGATAACCAGTGGATGTGGTGTATTTGGACTTTCAGAAGGCTTTCGATAAAGTCCTGCATAAGAGATTAGCGAGTAAAGTTAAGGCACATGGGATTATTCACAATATATATTAATGATATAGACGAGGTAACTAGATGTAATATCTCCAAGTTTGCAGACGACACAAAGGTAGGTGGGCGTGTGTGCTGTGAGGAGGATGCCGAGAAACTCCAGTATGATTTGAACAGGTTGGATGATGGGGCAGATGCATGGCAGATGCAGTATAATGTGGATAAGTGCGAGGTTATCCACTTTGGTGGCAAAAACAGGAAGGCAGATTATTATCTGAACGGCAATAGATTGGGAGAAGGGGAAGTGCAACGAGACCTGGGTGTCCTTGTGCACCAGTCGCTGAAGGTAAGCATGCAGGTGCAGCAGGCATTTAAGAAGGCAAATGGTATGTTGGCCTTTGTAGCGAGAGGGTTCGAGTACAGGAACAAGGATGTCTTGCTGCAGTTGTACAGGGCCTTGGTGAGGCCACATCTTGAGTATTGTGTGCAGTTTTGGTCACCTCATCTGAGGAAGGATGTTCTTGCCATGGAGGGAGTGCAGCGAAGATTCACCAGACTGATACCTGGTGTTGTGTATGTACCTTTAAGAGAGAACTGTTTTACAGCTCCTGTATACTGTAGTACCGGCAGTGACCACACCTGTATATGAAGCCGGAGCAGGCTTCTGTACTTTAGTCTTGAGACTACTCTACTCCAGTAAACACCTGTTGACTGTTAAGTTACAGCCTCCGTGTAGTTCTTGGGGAAACATCCTATTTAAAGAATCACGGATCTAACAGTGGCGACGAGGTTGATTCGAATCCGCCGGCAACTCTGCATTTCCCGTCAAGGAGTCGCTCCGGGAGGACGGTGGAAGAAAGTCGAGGCCAGAAGCACGGGCGTCGACCACGAGCAACCACCCAGTCATCCGGCAGCAAGTAAACATTGCAGGAGTGGCTGTTGAGAGCCGGGCTTGGTTCGCCAGCCACGACGACCCAGCAACAGACTGGCAACAGGTGCAGCGCACACCCTTCCCGGACAGCGGCGGCGGGAGCCGACCGACGGCGTAGAAAAGCCGAGCAGCGTCGACGGGGTAAGAGAGAGGGTGAAGCGCACAGGGGGCGGCCGGGGTTTAAAAAAACCGAGCGGTGTCGAGGAAAAACAAGCAGAGAGAGAGAGAGAGGGTAAAGCAGCAGCCGGGTTCAGGACCGAGCGACGGCAACGGGAAAGGCGCACAGTAGAACGCGCAGAGCACAGCCAGGGCTCAAGGGCTGAACCGCATCTGCGGGGAGAAGAAGGGAGAACGCGGGAGACGCCATTGAGCCGCGGAGAAGAAGGGAGAGCGCGGGAGACGCCATTTTTAGAAGCCGCAGCGGAGAAGAAGGGCGCGCGCGGGAAGGAAGGAAAGCGCGGGAGACACCATTTTGTTGCCACGGAGAAGAAGGGAGAGCACGGGAGACGTGATTTTTAGACAGTTAAATTACACCCAGCGATGGCGAAGAGTGCCAGCATCACGGCGTTCGACAATGAAGTCGAAGATTGGGCGACATATGTGGAACGCATTGTGGTGTACTGCAGGGCGAATGAAGTGCCAGATGCTAGGAAAGCACTGGTTTTGTTAAATTCCATGGGTGCAAAAACTTATGGCTTACTGCGAAACCTGATAACCCCAGAGAAGCCCGTGGAGAAGAATTTCGAAAGCATAGTAGAAATCCTACAGGACCACTTAAGCCCCACACCGCTGCTGATAGCAGAAAGATTTAAGTTCCACAAAAGGAACCAGCATAAAGACGAAAGTAATGCTGAGTACTTAACGGAACTGCACAAGTTATCGAAACACTGCCAGTTTGGAGCTGGACTAGCAGATACGTTAAGGGACAAGTTTGTGTGTGGGCTTCAAAGTGAAGGAACCCAGAAACGGCTTCTATCAGAAAAGGATCTTACGCTGGACAAGGCTTTCAGCATGGCAGTATCACACGAAGCAGCTGCACGGGGCGCTGCAGAGATACAACGGAGACCGCAAGAATACGGCACCAATGAAATATCATATGGAGCAGGGAAGTGTTATCGCTGTGGCAGAACGACACACGATCAGAAGGATTGTTGGTTTAAGGACCAAGTGTGCAGACAGTGTGGAAAGACAGGACACATAGCAAGAGTCTGCAGGTCAGGGAAGAAAACCAACAGCAGGAAATCTCCACAGGAGAAGTACAAAAAGGTACACAAGGTGATGGACAGTAGTTCAGACGAACAGGGAAGTGATACAGACTCCGGAAGCAAGGAGCTGGGTTGTCTAAAACTACATAAGGTAACCAAAATGGAGGATCACCAGACTATCTGGGTCACACTCAAGATAGACGGAGTCCAAGTGAAAATGGAATTGGACACTGGATCAGCCCTAACAGTCATAAACCAAAGGGACTACAAGCAGCTATTTCCACATATACACTTGGAAGCTACAGAGATTCTCTTGAAGACGTACACGGGGCAAAAAGTCTACCCCAAAGGAAAAATAAGGGTGAAAGTGATATACAAAGGCCAGGAAATACCTAAAATGGACCTATATGTATTGCCAGATGGAGGACCACCACTACTAGGACGTGAATGGATCTGGAAGATACAACTAGATTGGCATTCCATACAGGCACTGAAGGTTGAGGCCAAAGAGGATGATGACGCCACACCTGGACGACTGTCAAAAATGCTAAATGACGCACAAGAAGTGTTCCAGGAGGGACTCGGAACACTAAAAGGCATAACAGCAACGATTAAAATAGAGGACAATGCAAGTCCAAAGTTTTTTAAGGCCAGACCGGTGCCTTATGCGATCCGACCAGCCGTTGAAGCAGAGCTGGAAGGGTTGGAACATTCAGGAGTACTGTCCAAAGTAGACTGGAGCGAGTGGGCTACACCCATTGTCCCTGTAATGAAGAGGTCGTTGAGTAATACGCCTGGGGAACCAAAGAAGGTCCGCATCTGTGGGGATTTCAAGGTGACAGTGAACCCAATCCTTCACACGGTACAATATCCGCTTCCACGGGTTGAGGATATTTTCACCTCGCTATCTGGGGGTAAACGCTTCACCAAAATTGATCTGGCCCAGGCGTATTTGCAAATGGAGGTAGAAGAAGCCTCGAAACAATACCTCACGATCAACACTCATAAAGGTCTTTATCAATACAACCGACTGGTTTTCGGGGTAGCATCGGCTCCAGCTATTTGGCAAAGGGCAATGGATCAAGTCCTGCAAGGAATTCCAGGGACCCAGTGTTATTTGGACGACATCCTGGTGACGGGCGAAAATGACAGTGAGCACCTCGCCAACCTGGAGAAGGTGCTCGCTAGATTAAAGGAATATGGGCTACGAGCTAATCGCCACAAGTGCAAGTTTTTCCAGAAGCAGATCTCGTATTGTGGCCACATTATTGATGAAGAGGGGTTACGTAAGTCCCCTGAAAAGATGGAGGCAGTAGTCAAGGCTCCAGCACCGGAAAATGTGTCACAACTGGGTCGTTCCTCGGGTTGGTGAACTACTACCATAAGTTCTTACCAAATTTGTCTACAGTACTACACCCACCGAATACCCTACTGCAAACGGGGGTACTATGGAAGTGGAGTGACGAATGTAAACGAGCTTTCCAGAAGTGCAAAGATTTGATCACATCAAAAGAGGTGTTGGCCCATTTCAACCCAGCACTACCAATCCGGTTGGCATGTGATGCATCACTCTATGGTATTGGAGCGGTGTTGTCGCACAATTCCCAGACGGGTTGGAGAGGCCTTTGCGTCTCGGTCACTATCCTCAGCCGAGCGCAACTATGACCAGATCGACAGGGAGGCCCTCAGCCTAGTATGGGGAGTAAAAAAATTCAACCACTATCTGCATGGACAGAAGTTCACCTTGCTGACTGACCACCAACCACTTGTCTCCATCTTTAATCCAAAGAAGGGCGTTCCGATGATGGCTGCACAATGGTTACAAAGATGATCCCTTTTTCTAGGGGCGAACCAATATGAAATAGAATATAAAGGCACGAAACAGCACGGAAATGCTGATGGGCTATCACGCTTGCCACTGCCTACTGTGGAGGAAGCACCAGCAGTGGACCCTATCGAGATATTTTATTCGTCAATAATTGAACGATTGCCAGTAACTAACGCGGATATAGAGAAGGAGAACCGCAATGATCTGACACTGTCTCGGGTATATGATTTGACGGTGAGGGGATGGCCAACACATGACGACTCACTGTTGCCAGCATTCTCATCCAGAAGAGAACAGCTGTCAGTATGCCAGGGGACAGTGATGTGTGGATCCTGAGTGGTAATTCCACCCAAGTTAAGGGAGAGAATGCTAAATGAGCTTCACGAAGGTCATCTGGGAGGGGTGAAAATGAAAAGCCTTGCTAGGGCTTATGTGTGGTGGCCGGGGATTGATCAACAAATCGAGGACCTAACTAAGAGCTGCTCAGGATGCCAGAAGGTCCAAAATGCACCACCACATGCCCCTCTACACCCTTGGGAGTGGCCCTCCTCTCCATGGCAACGGGTGCATATTGATTTTGCTGGTCCATTCATGGACTCAATGTTTTTAATAGCTGTGGATGCGCACTCGAAATGGCCTGAGGTGATCCAAATGTCCTCCACCACCACGGAGAAAACTATTGCAGTCCTACGGACCATCTTTGCCAGGAAAGGCTTGCCAGAGCAGATTTGCTCTGATAACGGACCACAGTTTGTGTCCGAAGAGTTTAGAAGATTTATGAAAAGGAATGGGGTAAGGCATTACACCTCCACTCCGTATCATCCAGCCACCAATGGATTGGCTGAGAGGTTTGTACAAACCTTTAAAAAAGCAGTAAGGGCCATGTGCGATGACGACATTCCACTGCAGCATAAGGTGGACAATTTCCTGTTAGCCTACAGAAATGTGACACATACAATCACCAACCAGACCCCGGCCATGATGTTCTTTAACCGAAGGTTGAGATCTCGCCTGGATTTGCTCAGACCAAATGTGCGAAGAAATGTCGAGGATAAACAATTCCAGCACATCAATGAGAAGCCGACAAGGAGCTTCAATGTAGGACAACCAGCCTTGGCCCTTGATTACCGAACAGAGAAATGGCAACCTGGAACGATATGCACATGGCAGGGGCCATTAATGTACACAGTGGATGTCGGGGAGAACATTGTGAGACGCCATGTCGACCAGATCTTAGCGTCACAGGAACGAGTCAACCCCATGTCTCGCGTACCTGGGAATGAACCCGACATACCGGCAGCATCTACCTCAGAAACAGTAGCAGTGGGAACCAATGGAAAGGGGCCAGAATCGCCTCCGCACCAAGAATAAGAACCTCAGGAAAGGCGCTATCCAGAAAGGATCAGGAAGCCGCCCCAAAGACTGAATTTATAAATGGACTATTTCTGTTTAATGTGCATGTTAAAGTGTTAATTGTTATTTGAATGTTATGGGTACGGTTAATCTAAAAGGGGCAGAATTGTTGTGTATGTACCTTTAAGAGAGAACTACTTTACAGCTCCTGTATACTGTTGTACCGGCAGTGACCACACCTGTATATAAAGCCTGGGCAGGCTTCTGTACTTTAGTCTTGAGACTACTCTACTCCAGTAAGCACCTGTTGATTGTTAAGTTACAGCCTCCGTGTAGTTCTTGGGGAAACATCCTATTTAAAGAATCACGGATCTAACACCTGGGATGGCAGGAATGACGTATGAGGAGAGATTGGGTCGATTGGGCTTATACTTGCTGGAGTTTAGAAGAATGAGAGGGGCCTCATTGAAAGTTATAAAGTTCTAACAGGACTAGACAGACTAAATGCAGGAAGGATGTACCCGATGGCCGGGGAGTCCAGAACCAGGGGTCACAGTCTTAAGGATAAGGGGTAAGCCATTTAGAACAGAGATGAGGAGGAATTTCATCACCCAGAGAGTGGTGAACCTGTGGAATTCTCTACCACAGAAGGCAGTTGAGGACAATTCATTAAACATATTCAAGAAGGAGTTAGATATATTTCTTAAGGCTAAAGGGATCCAAGGATATGGGGAGAAGGCAGGGACAGGGTACTGAATTTGGATGATTAGCCATGATCTCATTGAATGGCAGAGCAGGCTCGAGGGACCGAATGGCCTACTCCTGCTCCTATCTTCTATGTTTCTATGTTCCCTGCATCTGTTCCTGGAGTTCCAGCACCACTGATCTTGTGGATGGACCCAGAGGCAGAGGGTCGACATGCAGCTGAGCCGAGCTGGGAGAGTCCTGCGCCCTCCAACCAGGACCACATCCTCCCAGGGGGTGAGCTGGGCTACTGAGGGTGGCCCTCCTCCTGTCCTCGCTCTTTCCCTCTTATTGTGAGCTCTCTTTTCCTGCAATGAGGGAGACAAGTGGAGTTTGAGTGAGAATGATGGAGTTAGTGTAAAGAATCCATAGCATAGATGCTTAGAAGGAGACAAAGATGGAGTGAGGTGGCAAGACCAAGGGCTCTCCCTGTGTGTTATGAGTTGTTTTCGTAGCATCAGAGTGATAGGGAGTGTGAGGGCTACATAGTGTCGAATAGTTAGGTTAATTTGACCATAGAGAGAGAGGGAATGGGTAAGGGTGCACGGATGTCAGTGTCAAGTGGGATGAGGAGGAAGAGATTGCTAAAGCTGAGTGCTGGTGAGGAGAGGCAATGGGGATCAGATTGAGGGTGATGGGAAAGTCATACTCACTTTTCCAGTGCGCAGAACATCATGAAACCTCTTCCTGCACTGAAGCCAGGTTCTGCGGCCACCTGGATCCACACAGCCTTGGTCTGCTGGGGAGGCTTCTTCCTCCCTGAAGAAGGGAAGAGCACCTCTTTATTGGCTCTTGCTCCCTCCACTAAAGCTTGCAGGGCAACGTCATCAAATCTGGGAGCAGACCTAGGTCTCTCGCTGGTCATTCTGCCTCCAGGTCCCTCTAACATGAAAGGCCAAAATTTTGGCAGTCTGCAGAAGAAGCAAGGCTTGCTGCAGACCTTAAATGCAGCAGCAATGATGACATCATCGGAGGCGAGTTTCAGACTGAAAAAACGAATTGGGCCATGGGGTCCCACACGCTGGAACTCAATTGCCCACTTAAGTTAAAATCGCATCATTCTCCCACATTGATTTAGAATCGGGTGGCTAACACGAAAAGCGGATTACATGACCCCAGCCTGCCCCAATGACAAAATCCAGCCCTATGACTCTATGAGAAAAGTTACTCAGCCTGCTCATCCTTCCCTGATATGTATACCCTCGCATTTCTGGTATCATCCTTGTAAATCTTCCCGGCACCCTCTCCAATGCCTCTATATCTTTTTTATAATATGGCGACCAGAACTGTACGTACTTCTCTAAGTGTGGTCTAAACAAGGTTCGATACAGGTTTAGCATAACTTCCCTATTTTTCAATTCTATCCCTCTAGAAATAAACCCTAGTGCTTGGTTTGCTTTTTATGGCCTTGCTAACCTGTGTCGCAACTTTTAGTGATTTGTGTGTTTGTACTTTGAGATCCCTTTGTTCCTCTACCCCACCTATACTCGCACCCTCCAAGAGTAATAAGCAATCCTATTCTTCCTACCAAAATGTAATACCTTGTTGAGATACCGCGGCAAACGTGGGAGTCGAGACAGAGCTATTGAAAACACAACTGCTTTATTCTGACCACATGGCAAACAGGAACTAGAAAAGCCCGCACATCCACTTAAATACTTCCCAGACAGGAAGTGCTCCCGGCAGCCTGTCCCTGCGGGAAACAAGTTGCTGGAGGAAAGGGCCCCCGGCTGGGGGCTTCTGCTTAGACTGTCTGTGCTGCCGTGAGCGGATTATGTCCAGTGGTGGCGTGTCGCCACAGAGCTCCCCCCAGAATCCGCTTAGGAGGAGTGGACGAGTCGTGACGGTGGTCTAATGGTTCTGCCGCAGCGGCTCTGAGTGGTCGCCGGTCTGGTTGGTTGGGTCGGGCGGTTCGCCGCCGGCTGTGCTGGCTTGCCGGGGGGACGGCCTCTGGCTGGAGGCTGGGCCACGGGGACCTGTTCCCCTGGTTCTGTGTGTGCTGGTTTGAGCCGGTCGATGGAGACTGTCTCGACCCTGTCGCCGAGTCGCAGCTTGAATACCTTGTCCCCGGTTTGTAGTACCTCGTACGGACCATCGTACGGGGGTCGCAGGGGCCCGCGGTGCGCGTCGTGTCGCACGAAGACGAAGCGCGCCTGCTGTAAACTTGGTGGGACGTGAGGTGCGAGTTCGCCGTGTCGGTTGACCGGAAGTGGGGCGAACTGCTGAGCGGAAGAGAAAGAGTCGAGCCGCTGCTGTTCGGCCGACCAAGACTTGGTAGGCTCCGGAAGGAATTCGCCTGGGACGCGCAGCGGTTGTCCGTAGACTAACTCCGCTGCCAAGGACTGGAGGTCTCCCTTGACCGCGGTGCGTAGGCCGAGTAGCACCCACGGTAGGCGGTCAGTCCAGGTACTGTCCTGCAGGCCGGCGCGGAGTGAGGCCTTGAGTGACCTGTGGAAGCGTTCACAAAGTCCGTTGGCCTGCGGGTGGTACGCCGTGGTGCGGTGGAGCGTCACCCCGAGGTTGCGTGCTGTGGCCGTCCAGAGTTCGGAGGTGAACTGGGCGCCTCTGTCGGAGGTTATGTCGGCCGGTACGCCGAACCTCGCAACCCAGGTGTTAACGAACGCCCTGGCGATGTCGGCTGTGGTGGTGGAGGTCAGCGGCACTGCCTCAGGCCAGCGTGTGTAGCGGTCGACCATCGTGAGGAGATAAGTTTGGCCTTGCGATGGCGGCAGGGGACCGACGATGTCGACGTGTACGTGGTCGAAGCGGCGGCTGGGTACCTCGAAGTCTCCCAGGGGTGCTTTGGTGTGCAGCTGTACCTTAGCCCGTTGGCAGGCGAGGCAGGAGGTGGCCCAAGTCCGAACATCTCTGCTAAGGCCACGCCAGACGAAGCGCTTGGAGAGGAGTTTGACGGATGCGCGGGAACCCGGGTGAGAGAGCCCGTGGAGCGCGTCGAAGACGCGGCGGCGCCAGGTCTCAGGGACGACCGGCCTGGGTTGGCCGAGTGAGACGTCGCACGTGACTGCCGTGGCTTCGGGCCCGTGCGCGACCTTGGCTAGGCGTAGCCCTGGCAGGCTGGTAGCCGCCGAGAGGAGGTCTGGGTCCGTGAGCTGGGCCGCTGCTAGTTGTGCGTAGTCGACCGCGAGGTGATTCGCACAGACGGCGGGACGGGAAAGGCAGTCGGCGACCACGTTGTCTCTACCGGAGACGTGCTGAATGTCCGTAGTAAACTCGGAGACGGCCGCGAGCTGGCGTTGCTGCCTAGTGGACCAGGGTTCGGTGTGCTTGGCCATCGCGTATGTGAGTGGCTTGTGGTCCACATACGCGGTGAAGGGGCGGCCTTCCAGGAGGAACCTGAAATGGCGGACCGACAGGTGGAGTGCGAGAAGCTCGCGGTCGAAAGTGGAGTATTTGACCTCCGGGGGGCGCAGTTGGCGGCTGTAGAAGGCAAGTGGCTGCCACGCGCCATTGACCCACTGCTCGAACACGGCCCCGACCGCGTGGTCGGAGGCGTCGGTGGTGAGCGCGACTCGGGCATCGGCCCTCGGGTGCGCGAGCAGAGTGGCGTTGGCGAGCGCGTTTTTGGTGGCGTCGAAGGCAGCTGCCGTGTCAGTGGTCCAGGCTACGTCCATCTTGCCGGATTTTCCTCGGAGGGAGTCGTATAGGGGCTTCATAAGGGCTGCGGCTCTGGGGATGAACCTGTTGTAGAAGTTCACCATCCCGAGGAACTCCTGGAGGCCCTTGATGGTTGTGGGGCGGGGGAATTGCTGGACGGCCTGCACCTTGTTGGGCAGGGGGACGGCCCCAGCAGGGGTGATGTGGTGACCGAGAAAATTGATCTCAGTTAGGCCGAATTGGCACTTCGCCGGGCTGAGGATGAGCCCGTGTTGGGCTAGGCGCCCGAACAGGATGCGAAGGTGTTCGAGGTGTTCCTGTTTGGAGGAGCTGGCCACGAGAATGTCATCTAGATAGACGAATAGGAAGTTCAGGTCCTGGAGGACTGAGTCCATAAGGCGCTGGAAAGCCTGTGCTGCATTCTTGAGGCCGAAGGGCATCCTCAGGAACTCGAACAGGCCGAATGGGGTGATGACGGCTGTTTTGGGGATATCCGCGGGGTGTACGGGGACTTGGTGGTAACCGCGCACCAGGTCGACTTTGGAAAAGACGGTTCGTCCGGCCAGTCGGGCCGAGAAGTCCTGGATGTGTGGCACCGGGTACCGATCGGGGGTGGTGGCGTCATTGAGGCGGCGGTAGTCCCCGCAAGGGCGCCAGCCTCCGCCGGGCTTGGGGGCGATGTGGAGGGGCGAGGCCCAAGGGCTGCTGGAGCGGCGGATGATGCCGAGTTGTTCCATGTTGGTAAACTCGGCCCGCGCGATTTCCAGCTTGGCCGGGTTGAGTCTGCGGGCGTGGGCAGAAACTGGGGGGCCGGTGGTGGGGATATAGTGTTCCACACCGTGCTTGGCGGCTTTGGCCGAAAAGGTCGGGTTAGTGAGGGCGGGAAACTCAGCTAGGAGTGCTGAGTAGTCGTCCGTGGCTCTGGCGAGGCAGTAGGTCATCGGGCCGGCCGAACGGGCCGGGGTAAAGGCGCCGGGGATGGGGGCCATAGTGTTGATGTCGACGAGGCGGTGCCTCGGAATGTCGACAAGGAGGCCGTGGGCGCGTAGGAAGTCGGCGCCAATGAGTGGGCAGAGGACCTTGGCTGTCAGGAACTCCCAGCGGTAGCGGCGGCCCGCGAGGTCGAGCGTGACCATGCGGGTGCCATATGTGCGGATTTCAGAGCCGTTGGCTGCAGCCAGTGTGATACCCCGTGTGCCGCGTTGGATCTCGAGGGCGGAGGCGGGGGTGATGCTGTGCTGGGCCCCTGTGTCGCACAGAAATCGGCGGTTGGTTCTGTCGTCAGTGACGTACAGTAGGGGCTCCTTCTGCCCCGCGGCCATCGCGGGGGCCGGTGCGGGGGGGGGTTTGAAGGAACACGGTGGCGTGCAGCGTTGAGCCCTAGCGCCAAAACGGGTGTGGTAGTAGCAGTGACCCGGAGTGGTAGGGCGGTCGGGCCTAGCGGCCCGGGAAGACCGCGTGGTCGTTGCCGTGAGGTCGGGCGCGACGTCGCGAGCGGCCTGTGCAGAGAGCAGCCGGTCGGCCTTTTCGGCTATCTCATTCAGGTCCGTGGAGTCAGACTCCACAAGGAGCGGGCGGATGCTGGCGGGGAGCTGCCGAATGAAAAGCGTGCGAAAAAGGGCGCCGGGATTTTTGTCGTCGGAGAGGGACAGCATGTGGGAAAGCAGGTCTGATGGTGAAGCGTCACCAAGGCCGGGGAGGTCCAGGAGTTGGCAGTGGCGCTGGTAAGAGGACGTTTGAAATTTTTTAAGTAGCGCAGCCTTCAGATGCTCGTACTTGCCCTCTGTTGGTGGATTCTGCAGCGCTGCCCAAACCTTGGGGACTGTAGCGTAGGTGAGCGAGGCGACGAGGTGGTCGTACTTCGTGGCGTCGACTGTAATGCCTTTCAGCCGGAATCTGGACTCAGCTTGAACGAACCAGGCTTCGGCGAGGTTCTCCCAAAAGTCAGGTAATTTAACCGTGACTACGTTTGTATCCGCCATGCTAGCTTAGGATTCGTCCTGAGCGTCGGGGTCACCAGTGTTGAGATACCGCGGCAAACGTGGGAGTCGAGACAGAGCTATTGAAAACACAACTGCTTTATTCTGACCACATGGCAAACAGGAACTAGAAAAGCCCGCACATCCACTTAAATACTTCCCAGACAGGAAGTGCTCCCGGCAGCCTGTCCCTGCGGGAAACAAGTTGCTGGAGGAAAGGGCCCCCGGCTGGGGGCTTCTGCTTAGACTGTCTGTGCCGCCGTGAGCGGATTATGTCCAGTGGTGGCGTGTCGCCACAACCTCACATTTATCTGTGTTGAAGTTCATTTGCAAATTATATGCCCACTCTGCAAGTTTATTAATGTCTTCCTGTAATATGTTGCAGTCCTCCTCAGTATTGACTATTCCCCCACCCCCCAATTTGGTGTCATCCACAAATTTAGAAATTGTGTTTTTGATTCCAAAATCTAAATCGTTAATCTAAATTGTGAACAACAGTGGTCCCAGCACTGATCCTTGTGGAACACCACTACCCACCTTCTGCCATCGTGAAAAGCTACCTTTAACCCCTACTCTCTGCTTTCTGTCTTGAAGCCAGCTAGACATCCATTCTGCTAATTGTCCCCTGACTCCACATTCTCTGACCTTGTTCATCAGTCTATTATGGGGTACCTTATCAAAGGCCTTTTGAAAATCTAGATAAATTACATCTTCTGCTTTACCATTGTCTACTCTCTATGTTACTTCTTCAAAAAATTCAATGAGGTTGGTCAAGTAAGATAGATCCTTGGAGGACTCCAGAGGCAAAGATGTTCCTTAAAACCTACCTCTTTGACCAAGCACTTGGTCACCTTTCCTAATATCTCTTTATTTGACTCAGTGTCAAATTTTGTTTGATAACTCTATTATGAAGCGTCTTGGGGAAGTTTTACCATGTTAAAGGTGCTATATAACTACAAGTTGTGATGTTGCTGTTGGCCTATTCGTTCACTTTTCAGGACTGATGTACCTAATGCATGTTTTCAGCATTTTCTCTTTCATTTCATACCTCAGGCCTCATTTCAATGTTTCTAACAAAGTGTAAACAGCCCGCTGGTCAAGAGAACGTCAAGTTTGGGCCAATGTTAGTGTTGCAGCAACCCTCAGGTAAGCGTTGTCGTGGATTGAGGTCTGGGTTGGGGCCAGGGTTTGGGGCCGGGATCCAGCATCAGCAGAGGAGCCGGATCCGGGGTTCAGAGAGGAGGTTGGGGGGGGGGCAGTGGGAGTGGTGGGGGTGGGGTCGATCTGGGGTCAGGAGGGGAAGCTGGGGCTGCTTATCGTGGGTCGGGAGCGGTGGTGTTCGGGAGGTGGGTTGAAAGTGGAGTTGGGAGGAGCAGGAGTGCTTACATTCAGGTAAGGTACTTACTGTCTTTGTTGCAGGCGATCCCTAGGGCTGGTTTCCCTGAGTGCAGCTACAATGGTGTGAACTGCCTCAGGGCAAACCAATCTTGGAAAGCGGACCTGAAACAGGCATTATACCCCTGCAAAGGGCCTAACATCTGCTTCAAGTGTGGGTAAAGGATGCCTCTTTATTGTCCTTACCAATATGGTGGGTGTCACACTTCTATCCAGAAATGTGTGTACGTCTCTTGCCCACCATTTGGAGGCTTTCATAGTCCAAGTAACGTGCGAAAAACAAGTGCTGCATGGACTAATTTCTAGCCCTATGCTCTTGCAATTTTGTTAGCAGTTGTTAATTGCAGAGAAAAGAAAAGTAGCCATTTTTCATTAAATGGAGAATTTCACCTCAAAAATGACCACACTATTACTAGAGTAATATCAGCAGGAAAATGCAAAAAATTAAGAAGAGAAAATGTATGGTTTAAAGCAACGGTGTGATCATGATAGGGGGAACGTTTTCTTATAGATTTTACGTATATTGTGAGAAGCATTTGTAATTGAGGTACATGAAAACACCTGAAACAATAATGATAAACAATCACCATCACCTTTTAGCAATATAGAAAACTTTTATTCCTTGTAGAAAATAAACACATTCACTTCAACCCATACAATTTAGCGCTTACATCTCTTTGTGAGATGAATTAATGGTGCACATTAATTGGCATTGCTAACTTCAGAACTGATCAACCAGGTTTTGAAATGTCCGCTGTTTTTCACCTGAGATACTATATGGGCCAGATATATACAGTGAAGTTACTAGGGCTAAAAGTCCATCATTGTATCTTTACAAATACATTCAAACAGTATAGATATTTAAAAATGGAAATTAAAAAGATGCAGAGCTGACAGGAAACTGCATCAGGGATTTTCAGAGATTCATTGCAACGATGGTGACACAAGGACAGGTTTCTATTCCTTTTTGAAGAATCTCTTGGCATCAACTCCCTCATACAAGTAAGTCTGTAAGAGATTTCATAAAAGTTATTGTACCGGTTTTAAACCCAAGGTAACTTTTCACAACAAAAGCCCTAATGTGTGCTGAACTGTTCTAGGCTATTGGAAAAGAGAATATTTTTTGTATAAAAATATGTTGCATTTCAAGTTACAGAAAATAAAATTTTAAAATATGCTGCAACATTTCAATTTGAAAGGCCCCAAGGGAGTGGAATCGATCATGTTGCTATATGTTCCTGAGGCCTGCCTCAGTGATTTCCCCATCTTCCCTGGGGTGAGCTTCCTAACTGTAAGTTTCATGGAACTGTTTGGCCGCAGCATAAGGGCATGAAACGGTTAAACTTCAAGGCACAGAAAAGGTGCCAGTCATTAAAGTTTGCAGTTCTTGGAGAACACATTGCTACTGGACAATGAAAGCTTTGGCCCATGATTAAATCTGAAAAGGACATTGACATTGAACTGTGAGTCCTTGAATCATTATTGGTTTCAATGGGACAAATTAACATATGGACAATGCTCTGAGTTTAACTTCCTGACATGAATGGAAGATACTCAAGTCAATCAGCCAACTGGCCATCAACAGTAATAGAAATCACATTGAATATGCGTTACAGAAAGCAGGAGAGGAAATAAGGAATTATCTTCGATCTCACAATTCTGTACACTTCCGGTGATTGAATTACAGGTTGACGAGATGTGAATGTCGGACAGTTCAGCAAACCGACAACCGAAACTGGCTGGGGGAGGCCCAGCATGGGGCCAAGTGACTAAAAGAACTATAAGAAGGAACCACACCCACAGCTCTCTCTCCTTTTCGCTCGGAAGCTCTCTCGGAAGCTCGCTCTGACTACAGGAACTGCCAGGTGTAAGGAGGAAGGGAAGACGGTCATCTCCAGCTCCCAGCCTGCAATCGATGTCGGCCACGACCAGCCGGACGGGTGATTGTAAGTATCAGTTGCCTCTACAAGGGGTTTGTGCTGTGTAGGCAGATGCAGTCAGATAAAAGAGATGAGAACAGGTTTTCTCCGATTCAGGCCTACAATCCACAACGGTAACGACTGGCCATATGGGTGATTGTAAGTTTCAGCCAAATCTCAACAGGTTTTTGTCTGTGTTTTGTTGGTTTTAATAAACTAACAGTTTTGGTTTGAACCTAAACCGTTGTGTCATCTATGATTTTGTTCCTGTAAATCTCAGTCAAAGAACCCTTGTAAGGACGAGGAAACCAAACATCTTACAATGACTCAGGTGGGAATCACAAAAGATAATCAAGCGATCCTGAACTGGGAAATCTACTTGGGTCAGGGGCAGAGAAAATTAGCGGGTGAAAGTCTCACTTCACCCCCCTCCCTCCCCAGGTTACAACAGCATTGGGTCGGTATCTCTGGTGATGTTAAAATAGTCAGGTCTGATAAATCTTCCAAGTCAGTTCCCTGATTGCGGGATTAGCACTGCATGTTACAGTGTCAACTTGACTTAATCGTATCAGTCTTTCCTCTGAGTCAGAAGGTCGTGGGTTCAAATTGCCCTCTGGACTCGAGCACATTATCGAGGTGACACTTCAGTCCAGTACTGAGGGAATGCTGCACTGTCGGAGGTCTGTCAGATGAGGCGGAGGTGCCAGCTGCCTGTTCAAGCGGATGTAAAAGATCCCATGGCAGTATTCTCCCGGTGTCCTGCCCGACATTCAACCCTCAACCAACATCACCAAAACATAACAATTATTTGGTCATGATTTTGTCGCTGCTTGTGATATATTTCTGTGTGCGATGTTGGCTCTTGCATTTGCTAACAGAACAACAGTGACTACACTTCAAAAGTAATTCAATGGCAGTGAAATGCTTTTGGATGTCCTGAGGATGTGTTCTATAAATACAAGTTCTTTCTTGAAGAGTTTGAACAAAATGTTTACAAAAATTGTAAGAAATTGGGAAAAAGTAGAAGAATGTTGAAGTGAATGATAATTCTTTCTACCTAAATTTGAAAACAATCCCTTATTGTGGAGACTATTTTTGCGTACAAATACTATGGTATCATAAACTCAGCGATTAGTCAAATGTTCACAGATTGTTCTATTATAAATGACAACCAGCAATGAATTTACCTGAACAAGTTCACCACCAACTATTTCCCTTGTCGTCAGGAGTACCTTGCTATTGTCCTTCCTAGTGAACTTTCCAACAAGTTTGTCTCCCTCACAGTTCCATGAACCCTAGAGCAAAGAGATACTTTATATTAGTCCCAAAATGAACATTTTTTCCAGAAATGTTATGTGAATTAATCATTAAAATCTTTATAGGATGCCTTCGAAAAAAGAAAGATCACATGTCGACTTAAATTACTCTCTCCACCCTTCCTCAAGAAATCTTATTAGTTGCACAGGGAATCTTATTAATTTGCACAGCAGCAAGAAATATTGGTTTTGATTCTTACATTCAATTCTGTTCCATCTGCCTGGGAGTAGTCGAACGCTACCCCCAGAGTGAACTCAATGTCTTTTGTGCGGATGGTACTGGACTCCTTGATACTGAACTTATTCCCATCTTGCTGGATTGTAATCTTTAGATTATCATGGGCTCCAAGCTTTCTTTTCACAGCATTTACCCCTGGTGTGCAAAGCGAGAATTGCAGTTATTAAATTGAAATAGAAGCAGGTTATTTCTGAACACATTTTGTAGCATTTTCTTTCTCACTTGTACTATTGATTATGGACATTACTAATATTTATAATTCAAATTAGGAGAAGCTGTGAAATATTTTGAGAATCATGAGGAAAACCAAATAGTTAACTTCTATTAGGAATAGATCTTTACTTTTTGGAGCCAAAATACACAAAATGATTTTACAGTAAATGTGTTAATACTTTACATCATGGCATTAAATTTTCAGAATTCAAGTTTATTCAGGCACAATACAAGACTTGAAATCAATTCAGCTGTAAATTGGTTTCTCCTGAAGTCCCTTTGTATACTGTTAATGAATAAGCCGATTTGTCCATGGTTGTTTTTGGCACTAGTTCACTCATTAAAGTTTATTGTTATTTTGAACTCCGAACGGTTGGTCTGGATATCCCCTTCTGTTGCTAAAGCACTTTAATGGCAGTAGAAAAAAAATAGTTCAATTCGGATTTTATTATTCATCTGACAGGGCATTATTTCAAGTAACAGCATAATATATTCTCCTAATGCTAAAGAGCTATTAAATACTTTTATTTGTTCTTACTGACAGAACAGTTTGGTTTTCTCTTATAGTAACATTTCCTGCAGTTTACAATTTTTTCAAATTTAATGCATTAAACTTTTACCTGTTTTTGCATGTACAAACTATATATTCTTTCATCTTCTTATGACACACTTACCCATCTGTTCCATAAACTTTTCATAGTTCTCATTTCTTTCAGCCTTCCAGGTACCATTGAATGTCATCTTTATAACTAGAGTGAGCTCCTCCAACCAGTGTGGAATCTCTTCTCCAAACTCAGCTTTTAAAGCTTACAGACTAATCAAAACCAGGGTTTTATCAGCGTGATCATGATGTGGCTGGGTAAAGTTCAATTGTTAAACGCAACTCCCTCCAAGGACATTATAATGAGGTATTATTTTAGTACATTAAAAGTTTAAGGTGTGAGGAAATCTACATGATATAAGGGGTTAATTTCAAGTGCTTGCTGGGTAAAAGTTTTCAGACTTGACACTGGGCAAGTGTCGATGTGTAACTAGAGCTATTGCACGTACTCGAACTACAGCCAAGAACAGATGCCTGCCCACCTAATGAGAATGTAGAAGTGGAATAATGAGTTTCTTTGATGTACCAATGACCTGATAACTTGTGACCGAAAGCAAAGCTTGCCTCCCTTATATATGATTAAAGAGGACCTCCGGTTACACGATTCATGCCCTGTTATAGATTAACGGTTGACTTATGTGTCCAGGATCCTTCTGTCAATATGTTATTTCTACCTGATGATTAATCTAAAATGTATCCTGATAGAGGAACAAAGGGATTTCAATCAAACTTGTTTGTTACACTGTATAAATATAGAACGTTTACACTGTATCATTGGAATAGTAGCCTCACCCCTTGAGTGGAGGTGCTGATTCCCCTTGCAAGAGAAGTTAAATAAAAGGCCTGTCCGTCTGACGAATCCAAGTGTGTATTGAGTCATTACCCAGAGCTAAGAAGTAAGGCACTTCTACAATTTGGAGGTTCCACCGAGATGGCTTGCTGTACCAATTGGTGAGTTAACAGACGCCGAGTACGTTGCTCGGTTGGGAAAATCCCATCGGCCGAAGGTGGTGTTTTGCCACATTTTTGGGACTTTCCCTGCCATAAGCATAGCTGCGCACAGTCTGTTTATTCCATTGGACAGCACTGCCATCGGGTAATTGACTCACAAGGTTCGGGGGTTAAACTGCCGTTGTGACTGCTTCCCTTTCAGAAACGGAACAGAGGACCAGCCATGAGGCGCTGACGCCCCGCGAACAGGATCGTGCAGAAAAGGACTGTAGGAAGCGCTGAAATAAAGGTACCAGAGAGAGAAGGTTAAGTCAGGAATTTGATTAACTAAGGAGCTAGCGATTTATTGGAAATTGAACTAGCAAGGTTCCAGCTTGCTGAGAGAGAAGGTTAAGTCAGGAATTTGATTAACTAAGGAGCTAGCGATTTACTGGAAATTGAACTAGCAAGGTTCCAGCTTGAAGTTAGCTGGGACAAATTGAAGGCCCTTTTTGCTAAAGATTTGGCTAAAGGGAGTAGGGTAGAAGGAGAGAAGAGCTTGAAGTTAGCTGGGACAAATTGAAGGCCCTTTTTTTGCTAAAGATTTGGCTAAAGGGAATAGGGTAAAAAAAAAAGAGAGAAGAGTGGGCGGTTGTCTGAAACACAGTGTCAATGTTTAATGTTTATGAGAGTGAGTATTTAACTACTTGTTATTATCAATCAACTTTGCAGCTTTGTCCAGTAAGGCTGCATAGGTTGGGGATTTAGTAACACTTTGGTTGTTGTTTAACAAGTGTATTGTTTATTGTTTATTGTTATATGTATTAATGTTTAGTCATGTCTGATCTGTAGAGGCGTCCCACGCAGATCATAGAGTGTTACAGAATTGTTGTATGTTTTAACTAAAATATTTAAGCTGAAAAAAAACTGCAGAAGGGGTTGGAAAAGACCCAAGCCGGGGAAGTGAGTCCCGCGGCGGAATGTATGGTTGAGAAAATAGTGATGTCTTTTACATGATCCACTAAGCTATTGTGGATTCAGTATTTTCCCCAGTTAGAAATACCTTCCACGAGGGTTGAGAACCCTCGAGTTTTATACGTATGTATAGTTTATTAATCTGATCTGTAGGGGCGTACAACGCAGATCATGGATTGTCACGGGAGTTTAGATTGTTTTAAGTGAACCATTTAAGCTGCTAAAATGAGTGCTAGCGCCAGTAAGCCACCCGAGAAAGGCACGCCAGCAGCCTTTATGTTAAAGAACTGGTCAATCATCCATTGATCACCTACCAAATTGGTCCAAATGGACTGTAAATAAGACTAGACCCTTTCCCTCAGATAGTCATTTAACATAGAAAGAATTACTTGCCTCGAGAAATGTTTAACGGACGAGAGAGAAATAGAGAACAGCCAGATAAAAAGACTGCCTCTATGTTTGTTGAGTCAGAAAAAAAAAATTACCCCGAAGAAACACCTTTCTCCTCTATTATGGTAGGATAACAAGGTAACTATAGAAGGATGAATAGAGGGGAATATAGAGGAAGACGTGGTAGAGTAAGAGGGTATGGACGATCTGGTAATTGTTACAATTGCGGACAACCCGGACATTGGGCAAACCAATGCCCTGCGAAAAATCGTCAGAATAAAACCTCCAATAATGGACCTCCGTTAGAGAATAAAGGTCCTAATTTCACTGTCCATAACCCTTTTTCGGACCAGTCAGGAGGTTACCCTACAAACGGACAGGGATTTAGGAGAAATAGAGATCAGAATTACTGACTGACACCAGCAGCCCCAGGCGCCACAGACCACCAAATGCCCGTTGTTTCTTTAAATTCACGCAGCGAACCTGAAATTAAAATGCAAATAGCTGGGAGACCTATGTCATTTTAGTAGATACAGGAGCAACCTTTTCGGTGTTAGGGAAAGGATATTCTGAAGGAATGCCTATTAATGGGAAAAAGACCCCGATAGCTGGATTGGCTGGAATACTACAACGCTTGAATCAATTGACTCCCCTCACAGTAAAAGTAGAAGAATTTGAGGAAGAACACTCCTTTCTGTTATCAGGAGATGTCTCTATGAATTTATGTGGAAGAGACTTGCTGTGCAAAATGAATGCTACAATTATTTGCTCCCCATCAGGAGTAACGGTAGAAATCCAAGTAGATAAGGCATATGCGTACCCAGTAACAGAAATAAAACACCCTGTTCTTTATGCATGGGAAATTGCCGACCCAAGTTTGAGTCCCAAACTTGTCAGTCTGTTAGGAGCGTGGGGATTCGTTACAAGCTCCATAAAACAATACCAGGAATCCCTGAAACTAGGGAAATGGCATTCAAAATTGCACTGCACGGCCTGCTATGACAAAACAGGACAAGATTATCAGCCGTTTTTAAATTTAAAATACCTCCTAACTATTAGACTGCACAGCCCTATAAAGTTATAATTAATCCAGCTGCACCATTACCCAAAAGGTCACAGTATCCATTGTCAGAGAAAGCAGAAAAAGGAGTTGAGCCAGTGATGGAATCATTGTTAAAACAGGGAGTTAACGCCGGATAGAATAAAGGTTGTTTGCAACACATCGTTGCCAAAAACTAAAGGAGAAATGAAGCATTTTCTAGGAATGACTGGCTATTGTAGACAATGAATACATGAGCATGACAAATTTGGAAAATTCATGGTTACCTGACTTCCTCGGGAACCCAGATTAAAAATGCACAAGAAGTGAAAAATCTTTTACTAGCTATTCAGAGACGTAAACAGATTGCAATTATTAAGTGCCAAGCGCACACGGGGCATTTGGACAAGGTTGCGCTTGGAAACGCTGCTGCAGATAGCGCTGCTAAGTCAGTAGCTATATCAAGTACTGAACGACAAGTTTCAGCCTTCCCTGTTAGGGAAAAGCCAGAGATACCGCAGCCCCCGTCCTTAGATGATGTGCTGACCCATCAAAATAGGGCCAGTTCTGATGAAGTAAAGGAATGGGTTGTTAATCATTGTTTTAAAAACACTGACGGCTTATGGGTTCATCATGACGGCCGCATGGTGGCAGCCAAATCATTACTATCACCAATTGCCCGATGTGTTCATAAATTCACCCATGCGGGCAAAGAGGGGATGGCGGACTGTATCCTCAAGACCTGGTATGCACCAGGAATCTCAAAATTGGCAAAACAAATTTGTGAAAATTGTATTATCTGCCAGACCATGAATGCAGGAAAAAAAATCAAGAAGGTACAGCCCGCATCCCATCCAAACCCCATGGGTCCTTTTGTACACTTGCAAATGGATTTTATTGAACTACCTGTGTGCATGAGCTTTAAATATGTATTAGTTATTGTTGATATGTTTTCAAGATGGATTGAAGCGTTTCCTTGTAGAAAGAGTGACGCCACTACTGTTGCTAAATGTTTATTGAAGGACATTGTACCTCGCTTTGGGATACCAGCAAAACTGTCAAGTGACAATGGGTCCCATTTTACGGGAACAGTGATTAAGGAACTATGCAAAGCTTTACAGATTAACCAGCACCTTCATTGCAGTTATCATCCACAGTCGGCTGGACTAGTGGAAAGATATAACGGGATGCTGAAAAACAAGCTTGCAAAACTATGTAAAGAAACTGGACTTAAATGGGTTGATTTGTTACCCATAGCTTTAATGACAATGCGGTCTGCTACCAACAGAACTACAGGATTGTCGGCTCACGAGATCGTCATGGGAAGACCACAAAGATTGCCTTTTTCGGCACCTTTAACAGCTAAACAAATGGACATCCATAAAATGGAGGAAGATATGTTGAGTTATTGCATTGCACTAACCAAATGCATTTCTAGTTTCCATCAACAGGTGAAGGAAGCCCAGGTCGATCCCGCTGAAGGAAAGTGCCATACTTTCGAGCCAGGAGATAACGTCTACATAAAAATCTTCAAACGAAAGAATGGCCTTCAACCCAGATTTGAGGGACCCTTCCAAGTACTCCTGACCACAAACACCGCTGTAAAAGTAAAGGAGCGACCAACATGGATACACGCGTCCCATTGTAAGAAGGCATCAGTCTAAGACAATACACTGCCAAGATGAACTGGATTTGGACTCTAATAAGACTGTTCCCTTTGTTAACGATAATTGAAACTGCCATATGGATTTACCCAGATCCTCTGAAAGGCAAACCATGTATAAAAGAATGTGTACTTTTAACCAAAAATCTCTTTTATATTATATGTTATAATGAGACCATGAAAGCCCAGCTCCAGGACCATACTATGCAGGTACCCCTGTATCAACCCCTAAATCTTAGGGTAAGACAGGGTAAGATAGTAGAAGAAGATAGTGGACAAAGGCTTGATAAGCTATGGGTCACATGCCCTGATACTGTATTACCAAGTGACAAAACTGCGAACGGAGGGGTTATCTGCAGTGGTAATTCAAGAGGAGGACTGGCCCTGACAGCTAAGTCAATGTTTTGTGATAATCCTTTTACACAACCCCTCATTTCAACATCAATTACTCAGAAAAGAAAAATTAGTAGGACCGCTAGGAAACAAGGAGGGAGAAGTAGAAGACTGTTAAATAAGCATAACTATCATCAAGTTAATACCTTTGTATACATGAGCTATCTGTATGCTAAAAAAACAGAACCTTGCCAAATGCTGGATATGCAGCCACATCCCTGTGCATGCAGAGGGTGGAATACCTCTAAGGCCCATTCCCTTCGAGATAGAAGAGATGGTAGGGTGGTTATTACAGTCTAATACCACCTGGAATAAGGAGGCAGCCAGTACATTTCAGACCCAAAATAGTTTAAACCCAGATCAGTTGGAAAATGAATGGAAAAATGCAGGATACAACCTTATAAAATTTGAAGGGTGGTTTCATCCCCTATATGATAATCGAAGGAATCCAGAGAGTCTATTAGTTACGTCGATGGGAACCATAAATAAAACAAAAGGAGAAGTCTGTCTTGTAAACGACAATGGAGAAGGATTGATGGTTGGATGGAGTGAGTGCAAATGTAACTACACTTTGACTAAAACTACTACTAAACCACCAGGTGCAATCGAATGGCCTTATTGGGGATGGTGGAATCTGTCCACAGTACAAAATTTGACTAGCAAAAAAAATCTGGAAAGGAGAATACGGAATAGGAATGATGCACCAGATATGGAACAAATTTGAAGCCTATAATAACACCTATTTCATTTGTGGGCATAGAGCATACCCCTGGTTACCACAAAATTGGACTGGGTCATGTTATTTGGGATATGTAGTGCCTTATATACATCACATTTTATCTTTGGATAGCCACCCTGGGACACGAGCAAAACGAGCCATTACAGAAATTGAAAGGTTCTTTGCTATAGCATTTCCCTGGTATGGAACAGGGAAGTTAACAAGAGAATCTATAAACATGGCAGCAGTGTTGGAACAAATAGCCAATGATACTGCAGATGCTCTTAGTGATGTAAACGCAGAAATGGTGGCTTTGCGCACTGTTGCCTTACAAAACCGCATGGCTCTGGACTATTTGTTGGCAAAAGAAGGGGGCACATGTGCAATCATAAAAACCGAATGTTGCACCTATATCCCAGATAGCTCAGAAAATATCACCAATCTGGTAAACCACATAAAGAAGGCCGTAGAGAAACTACGTCAACCTGAACCATGGTCAATGTGGGATTGGATTTCAGGATGGGGAGGAGCATTGGGAAAGCAAATTTTGGAAGCTTTTATCGCAATTGTGATGATAATAATTTTAATTAGTTTATTGATTGGTTGTTTAAAATTATTGTGTACAAAAGTCCTTTCCTTATTAGCGTCAACTCCTCCAGTACCAATGATGTCTGAATATGAGGATATTAAGGGTGAGACCTTTGATGTAGAGTTTCTTAAACTTAGCGAGATAGATTGTCCTTAGAAAGGACAAAAGGGGGGAATGAGGAAATCTACATGATATAAGGGGTTAATTTCAAGTGCTTGCTGGGTAAAAGTTTTCAGACTTGACACTGGGCAAGTGTCGATGTGTAACTAGAGCTATTGCACGTACTCGAACTACAGCCAAGAACAGATGCCTGCCCACCTAATGAGAATGTAGAAGTGGAATAATGAGTTTCTTTGATGTACCAATGACCTGATAACTTGTGACCGAAAGCAAAGCTTGCCTCCCTTATATATGATTAAAGAGGACCTCCGGTTACACGATTCATGCCCTGTTATAGATTAACGGTTGACTTATGTGTCCAGGATCCTTCTGTCAATATGTTATTTCTACCTGATGATTAATCTAAAATGTATCCTGATAGAGGAACAAAGGGATTTCAATCAAACTTGTTTGTTACACTGTATAAATATAGAACGTTTACACTGTATCATTGGAATAGTAGCCTCACCCCTTGAGTGGAGGTGCTGATTCCCCTTGCAAGAGAAGTTAAATAAAAGGCCTGTCCGTCTGACGAATCCAAGTGTGTATTGAGTCATTACCCAGAGCTAAGAAGTAAGGCACTTCTACAGGTGTAGGACTTGATCGAATTGTGTCATATTACTCTTTTTGTTTTAAAAGTAAGTCCTATTTTGCAATTCTCCAGAAATACTGGCACATTTCATTTAAACAAATACATTTTGCAATTCTCCAGAAATACTGGCACTGTTCTTTTAAATGAATATAGTACTTGCAAATAATACTGAATAGCTGGAGTGGATTATGCAACTGCACAGTTTTTATCAGATATTGTCAGCTACTTATCTCTGCCTGTTATCAATGTGGATTGTGAAGGTTGCTGTCTTGTTTCAAGTAGGGTATAGCTTTTAGTTATAAACAGAATATTACTAAATTATATAATGAAAGAAACAATACTGGGATGGTTCTTATATCTTGAAATTAAAAATTTTGTCATTAACATGACTTCAGTTAACAAGTACGATAGCAAAATACTACGGATGCTGGAAATCTGAAATAACAACAGAAAATGCTGGAAAAACTCAGCAGGCCAGGCAACATCCATGGAGTGAGAAATAGAGTCAACGTTTCAGGTCGAAACCCTGCATCAGGATGAAGCAAATCTGCTGGAAAGAACAATGGAGAGACTTAGGGAAAGAGCTCAGAGTGCAGCCCCCACAGTCTCTTCTAAATCGATACAAGGAAGGGCAAATCAAAATGAACCTGCAAAGTGCTGCTCCGTACCCAAAACTCCTTCACACAGCATTGAACCTCTCCAGAAGTCTCTCTCTCTCTCTCTCTCTCTCAGAATGCGTGGTGCAAAAATGTCACCAACAAAAAAAGGCAGGAAGCGGTCGCCTTTAAATAGTGCTCCCCAGTCCCTTCCTGACTGCAAAACGCTCCCCTCAACCTGTCGTTGCTAGCGGCAGGTGGTAAGGCAGGGGGTGCCATGAATATCCAGTCCGGGGCGCTACTGGGGCGTTGCACACTCGACTGACGTCATGATCTGCCGGCACAGGAGATCGTGGCGGTAGTGTTTAGCACCGCCGCAAAATGTTTAGTTAATTTTGTGAGCGGCGCAAATATCGCCGCGCACAGGCGCTAGTTGCTTTGCGCCCCATTAGTGCCCTCTTAATGCGCTAATGGGAGGCGCAAACCAACTGAATTTCCCCCCCATAATGTTGCCAAATAGAGTAGTAAGCCTGAGGATTGGGAGGATTTTAGAATTCAGCAAAGGAGGACCCAGAAACTGATAAGAAAAGAGAAAAAAGAATATGAGAGTAAATTAGCAAGAGACATAAAAACAGATTGTAAATGTTTCTATAGGTATGTAAATAGGAAGAGATTAGTGAAAGTAAACGTGGGCCCATTAGAGGCAGAGACAGGAGAAATTATAATGGGCAATAAGGAAATGGCAGAAACATTAAACAAATACTTTATATCCGTCTTCACAGTAGAAGACACAAAAAACATTCCAGAAATAATGGGGAACCAAGGATCTAGAGAGAATGAGGACCTTAAAGAAATCAATATAAGTAAAGATATAGGGGGAACAATTCGGCTGATTTTCACCTCCCGTTAGCGCCCTAAGAGGGTGCTAAGAGGACGCAAAGCAACTAGCGACTGGGTGCAGCGCCGCCAACGCCTCCCGTGAAATTCAGTGGGAGTTCAGCGGTGGTGGTAACCATTAGCACCCCGCAGCGCTGCGCCACCGGCGATGACGTCTTCGCCAATGCAGTGCCCCGGCTGCATCTTCGGTAGCGCCCCCTGACTTACCACTGGACGCTATGTCCGACAGGGTCAGGGGGGCCTACCTGCAGCCGGGGTGGCACAAATTAAAGGGGAGGTGCCGGGCGGCCTTTTTTGTTGCTGGCTGCCTGCCAGCACCTGCCCCCGTTGCTGTCCCCGGCCTACTGTGCAGCCCCCCACCCCCCCGCAGGGTGCCGGCTGCACTCCGTGAACCCGGCACTTCTCTTGAGTTCCAGGTTCTTTTGCCGGCACTCCGATCCCTGGTGGCCCAGCTGGGCCCCGGGTCACGCTGCGCTCTGTCCCTCCCCTTTAATAAGAGGAGGAAGGCCTACAGTATCACGGTGCAACGTGTCGCAGAGCGTGGTGCTGTGACACATAGCACCGTGATATTCACTCACAGCGCCCCAAGAGGGAGGCGGGGCGCTTCCAGTAGCGCCTCGCCTCCCTCTTGGGGCGCTACCAGTGATTTTTGGGTGCGGGGTGCTAATTTTGTCGGGGCGCTGCAACCCAATTTTTCCCCCATAGTACTGGATAAATTAATGGGACCAAGTGGTGACAAATCCCCTAGGCCTGACGACCTACATCCTGGGGTTTTAAAAGAGATAGCTGCAGAGATAGTGGATGCACTGGTATTAATCTCCCAGAATTCCCTAGATTCTAGAACAGTCCTCAAGGATTAGAAGGTAGCAAACATAACCCTGCTATTTAAGAAAGGAGGAAGAGAAAAAATGGGGAACAATAGGCCAGTTAGCCTGACATCAGTAGCAGGCAAAATGCAAGAATCTATTATTAGGGATGTGGTAACAAGGCACTTGGAAAATCATAATTTGATTAGTCAGGATCAACATGGTTTTAATCTGTTAAAATGTTTTGAAGATGTAACTAGTAGGATGGATAATTGCCTTAGAGGGAGTGCAACGAAAGTTCACTAGACTGGTTCCTGGGATGAGGTGATTACCCTATGAGGAGAGATTGGGTAGACTAGACCTATATTCCCTAGAGTTTAGAAGAATGAGAGGTTATCTATATGAAACATATAAAATTATTAAGAGGCTGGGAAATCTAGAACACGGGTTCACAGTCTCAGAATAAGGGGTCAACCATTTAGGATTGAGATGAGAAATTTCTTCATTCAAAGGGTTATGAATCTTTGGAATTCTCTACCCCAGAGAGCTGTGGATTCTTAGTCGTTGAGTATATTCAAAATATAGGTCGATATATTTTTGGGAACTAGGGATTAAGGGATATGTGGCTAGTGCAGGAAGATGGAGTTGAGGTCAAAGATCAGCCATGATCTTGTTGAATGGCGGAGCAGGCTCGAAGGGCCAAATGGCCTACTCTAGCTCCTATTTCTTATGTTCTTATAGCTCTACTACAGTCAATCCAGTAAACCAACAGTGTATGTATCATGGAGCCTCCCAGACTATCTAAAGTTTAAGGGAGAAAAATTCAGTTGCTTTGCGCCTCCCGTTAGCGCCCTAAGTATGGGGCGCAAAGCAACTAGCACCCGGGCGTGGCGATGTTTGTGCCGCATGCAAAATTGGCCAGGCATTTTGCGGCGGCGCTAAACACTACTTCCACGATCTCCTGCGCCCGCAGATCGTGATGTCAGTTGAGCGTGCAATGCCCTGGTAGCACCCCGGAACAGATATTGAGTGGTGCCCCCTGCCTTACTGCCTGGCGTTAGCAATGACAGGTTGAGGGGAGCGTTTTGCAGTCTGGAAGGGACTGGGGGAGCGCTATTTAAAGGCGACTGCTTCCTGCTTTGTTTTGTCTGCGACATTTTTGCACCACACATTCTGAGAGAGAGAGAGAGAGAGAGAGACTTCTGGAGAGATTCAACACTGTGTGAAGGAGTTTTGGGTACTGAGCAGCACTTTGCAGGTTCATTTTGATTTGACCTTCCTTGCATCGATTTAGAAGAGACTATGGGGGCTGCACTCTGAGCTCTTTCCCTGGGCCTCTCCATTGTTCTTTCCAGCAGATTTGATGTACAGGTCTCTCCAGGCCGAGATTCAAGGCTGCAATGAGCAGGATGTGGTTGGAGAGCAAGATCAACCCTCCCCTTTGCGAACTGGCCGGCGCCATTGTGTCTGTGTTCCATTGCTGACTGACATCACATGAGCTTCGCCAGCGCTCTGAGGTAACGCCTCGCTCCTCGGCTTTTGCGCCCTAAGACATGTGTGTAGCGCCTGATTTAGCGCTCCAATCACCTCCAGGGGCGATAAAAGCCAAGTTTGTAGTCAGAGGCGATAATTAGCGGCAGGCGCTAATCTTTGCATCCGGCCGATAATTGCGCCCCAAATGGGGCGATACTGAATTTCTCCCCCTATAAGTCTCTTCCTTTGATCTAATACTATCTTTAACTTCTCTTGTTAGCCACGGTTTGACCACTTTTCCTGTGGGATTTTTGTGCCTTAAAGGAATGTATATTTATTGTAAATTATGTATTAATTCTTTAAAAGCTAGCCATTGCTTGTCTATCGTCATACCTTTTAATGTAGTTTCCCAATCTACTATAGCCAACTTGCCCCTCATACCTAAGTAGTTTGCTTTGTTTAGATTTAAGACCCTAGTTTTGGATTTAACTAAATCACTTTCAAACTGAATATAAAATTCTATCATATTATGGTCACTCTTCCCTAAACACCCCTTTACTACAAGGTTATTAATTAGCCCTTTCACATGGCACAATACTAGATCTAAAATAGCTTGCTCCCTGGTTGGTTCCTCAACATACGGATCTAGAAAACTATCTTGTCTATATTCCATAAACTCGTCCTCCACACTATTACTGCAAATTTGGTTTGCCCAGTCTATATGTAGATTAAAGTCCTCCATGATTACTGTATTACCTTTGTTACATGCACCTCTAATTTCCTGATTTATACTCTGCCCTACGTTACAACAACTGTTTGGGGACTTATAAACAACTCCCACCAATGTTTTCTGCCCCTTGCTGTTTCTTAGCTCCACCCAAACTGATTCTACTTCTTGATTTTTGGAGCTAAGAGCCTTTCCCTCCACTGTCTTTATCCTATCCTTTATTATAAGGGCTACCCCTCCTTCTTTTCCATTTTGCCTATCTCTTCTAAAAGTTAAGTCACTTGGTCACTTTGCAACCACGTCTCTGTAATGGCTATTAGATCAAACCTATTAATTTCTATCTGCGCTATTAATTCATCTATTTTGTTGCTAATGCTTCACGCTTTTAGATATAGTGCCTTTAGCTTTGACTTTTTTCTATTTTTACTTGATGTCACCTTAGTCACTGATACCCTATTACCTTTGTTACTCTCTCTGTTCCTTCCTCACCCACTCTGCTTATTTTTACCCAAAACTTTGTTCTGCTATAGAGCCTTGACATTTCTCTTGCTGCTTTTAAATTTATTATTTCTTGAATCCTCCCACCACCCCTTCATTAGTTTAAAGCCCTGTCTACTGCCAGAGTTATTCAATTTATAAACATAGAAACATAGAAGATAGGAGCAGGAGTAGGCCATTCGGCCCCTCGAGCCTGCTCCGCCATTCAATGAGATCATGGCTGATCATCCAAATTCAGTACCCTGTCCCTGCATTCTCCCCATATCCCTTGATCCCTTTAGCCTTAAGAAATATATCCAACTTTTCTTGAATATATTTAATGAACTGGCCTCCACCGCTCTCTGGGGCAGAGAATTCCACAGGTTCACCACTCTCTGGGTGAAGAAATTCCTCCTCATTTCAGTCCTAAATGGCTTATCCCTTATCCTTAAACTATGACCCCTGGTTCTGGACTCCCTGGCCATCAGAAACATCCTTCCTGCATCTAGCCTGTCCAGGCCTGACAGAATTTTATAGGTTTCGATGAGATCCCCTCTCAATCTTCTAAACTCCAGTGAGTATAAGCCCAATCGACACAATCTCTCCTCATACGTCATTCCTGCCATCCCAGGTATCAGCCTGGTGAATCTTCGCTGCACTCCTTCCATGGCAAGAACGTCCTTCCTCAGATAAGGCGACCAAAACTGCACACAATACTCAAGGTGCAGTCTCACCAAAGCCCTGTACAACTGCAGCAAGACATCCTTGTTCCTGTACTCAAACCCTCTTGCTACGAAGGCCAACATACCATTTGCCTTCTTAACCACCTGCTGCACCTGCATGCTTACCTTCAGCGACTGGTGCACAAGAAAACCCAGTTCTCTTTGCACTTCCCTTTCTCCCAATCTATTGCCATTCAAATAATAATCTACCTTCCTGTTTTTGCCACCAAAGTGGATAACCTCACATTTATCCACATTATAGTGCATTTGCCATGTTTCTGCCCAATCACCCAACCTGTCCAAATCATACTGGAGTTTCAAAACATCCTCCTCACAGCATACCCTCCCACCCAGCTTTGTGTCGTCTGCAAATTTGGAGATATTACATCCAATTCCCTCGTCCAGGTCATTAATATATATTGTGAACAGCTGGGGTCCTAGGACCGATCCTTGCGGTACCCCACTAGTCACTGCCTGCCACTCGGAAAACAACCCGTTTATTCCAACTCTTTGCTTTCTGTCCACCAACCAGTTCTCTATCCAAGTCAATACCTTGCCCCCAATCCCATGTGCCTTAATTTTGCATGCTAATCTCTTATGTGGGACCTTATCGAAAGCCTTCTGAAAGTCCAAATACACCACATCCACTGGTTTTCCCTTATCTATTTTACTAGTTACATCCTCAAAAAATTCCAGTAGGTTAGTCAAGCATGATTTACCTTTTGTAAATCCATGTTGACTTTGTCCGATCCTGTCACTGCTTTCCAAGTGCTCTGCTATTACATCTTATATATATATAAAGCGGTTCTTCTGTCTGTCATTCCGTCTGTCTGTCTGTATTGAATAAACTCGAAAGTTATAGAGCGTACCTACACGTGTGTTGCATCGAAAGAAAGCTGACGATTCCAGAACCGTCATAAGCGTATTTACGTTTCGGCCAGACAAAAATTGCGCCCGCGGTATCCAAAAAAGTTCAACATTCCGCTCATTATCCGCTCATTAGCATCGAGTGACGTCGAGGTCGACCAATCGTACGGTCGAGCGACCCGACGGTCGACCAATCACTGCGTGGCGGGGGCGGGTTCCTGGCGCATGCGGGTGGGCCCTCCTACAGTCGAGTAATGGGACGATTGACCAATCCTACGCTTCTGTGACCTGACGGTCCACCAATCGGTGCATGTGTGGGCGGGCCTTATCATTCTGAACCGAGGTGAGTCGCCACCATCTTGATTGCAAACTTTTCATTTCTTTTTCCCGCTTTCTGCGTGTTTCTTTTCAAATCTACATTTCCAGCAAAAAAAAAGTTGCTTTTAAAAGACAAATTGTTTTAAAAAAAAGTTAATTAATTTGTAAATCTTTTGTCTAACCTTTATAATTTTCCTACCTTTCACCGTTTTTCCAGACTTCAAAGCCTGGGCGTCTGTTGACCAGCCCCGCCCGAGCTAGGCGCCTCCCGTCGCGATCGACAAAAGGCCAGTGATCGGCGCCATCTTTGTGAAGGCTGGAGGGGGCGGGCCTGAGCCGAGCATCGCCACCGCCGCCATAGTAGTAAAGACGGGTGGGGCAGGAGTCAGCGCGCGCGACTTGAGTCCGGCCGGGCCTCACGCGGTAGGTTGCGCAGCGGCGTCTCTCTCTCTGCTGTTGAAGCCGGCTCGGGCGGGGGGCGGGGCTCGGGAGATCGGGCCTCCTGAGATCGGGGGGGGGGTGAGCCTCGGGAGATCGGGGGTGGCGGGGCTCGGGAGATCGGCGCTCGGGGGGCGGGGCTCAGGCGATCGGGCCTCCGGAGATCGGGGGGGGCGAGCCTCGGGAGATCGGGGGGGGGGTGGGGGGCGGGGCTCGGGAGATCGGGCCTCGGGAGATCGGCGCTCGGGAGATCGGGGGGCGGGGCGCGGGGCTCGTGAGATCGGGCCTCGTGAGATCGGGCCTCGGGAGGGCGGGGCTCGGGACATCGGGAGGCGTGGCTCGTGAGATCGGACCTCGGGAGGGCGGGGCTCGGGACATTGGGGGGCGGGGCTCAGGGACTCCCCCTCTCCCCCTCCTCCCCCCCTCTCCCCTCCCCTCCCCTTCCCCCCCTTTCCCCCCCTTCCCCCCTCCCTTTCCCCCCCTCCCTTTCCCCCACTCCCCTCCCCCTCCCTCCCCCTCCCCTCCCCCCCGCCCCCCCTCCTCCCCCCCTCCCCCCTCCCCTCCCCCCTCCCCCTCCCCTCCCCCCTCTCCTCCCCCTCCCCCCTCTCCTCCCCCTCCCCCTCCCCCCCTCCTCCCCCTCCCCCCTCCCTCCCCTCCCCTCCCTCCCCTCCCCCCTCCCCACCCCTCCCCCCTCCCCTCCCCTTCCCCCTCCCCTTCCCCCCTTCCCCCCTCCCTTCCACCCCTCCCCCCCTCTTCCCCCCAGTCACTCTCTCTCTCTTCCCCCCAGTCGCTCTCTCTCTTCCCCCCAGTCGCTCTCTCTCTCTCTTCCAATAACAACATGCCCTCAAAAAAGCCTCGGCACCGCCGGGCACTCCAGCTAGTCTTTTATAATGGACTCTAGCATTTTCCCCACTACCGATGTCAGGCTTACCAGTCTATAATTCCCCGCTTTTTCTCTACCACCTTTTTTGAATAGTGGGGTAACATTAGCTACCCTCCAATCCATGGGTACTATTCCAGAGTCTATCAAGTTCTGGAAGATGACCAGCAAGTTCTGGAAGATGACCAGGGCATTGGTTCCAGCCCGGTTTAAGTGGAGCCAGTCCCAATGGAGCAGCTCCCTCTTTCCCCAGTCCTGGTGCCAGTCCCCCATGAAGCAAAACCTCTGCCTCCCACATCACTCTTTGAGCCACACATTTAACCTTCTAATCTGCTTATCCCTATGCCAATTGGTGTGTGGCTCAGGTAACAATTCAGAGATTTTTCCTTTGAAACCCAAGTCCTCAAATTCTCTCAACAGAACCTCATTCCTAATTCTACCTATGTTGTTGGTTCCTATGTGGATCATGACAGCTGGATCCTCCCCGTCCCACTCCAATTTCTTCTCCAGCCGCGAGGAGATGTCTTTAACACTGGAAGGCAACACAGCCTTTGGTACACCCTGTTGCTGCTGCAGAGAACAATGGCCCAGAAATTCGGGTCGGGGGCTTCCCGCGGGTGTAAGCCCCCAACCTGCACTTACCTTGCGCGCCAGTAGTTGAGCTGTAGGGCCCCGTGGAATTCCGATCCGGGGCCTGGCCCAGTTGCCAGCACGCAGTGCTTGCGTGTCCCAGGGGCGCAGTTAGTTTGATGCGTCCCCTGGGATCACATGGGCCATGGGTAGCCAATCGGAGCAGGGAATGCTCCATTCATAAGTATTGACAGCTAGACCTGTCAAGACTTATAAATACTACGGCCCCAAAATAGCAGTAAACCTTCAAATAATTTTTTTTTAAATCACACTTTTTAAATCTATATATATAAAAGGATAGATCTGTCTGTCTGTCTGCCTGTCTCTCTGTCTGTCTGTCTGTCCTTCAGTGTGTCTGTCCGGCTATACACTCTCAAGTTATAGAGCGTACCTACACACGCGTTACGTCCAAAGAAAGCTTACAATTCCAGAACGGTCGTAAGCGTACTTACTTTTCGCTCAGGCAAAAATTGTTCGCGCGTTATACAAAAAACCTTCAAAATTACACACATTATCCGCTCATTAGCATTGATTGACTGACGTCAAGGTCCACCAATCCTGTGCCGTCATGATTGACCAATCCTACAGTTCAGTCACCTGATGGTTGGCCAATCGCTGCGTCTGTGGGTGGGACTAATCATTTTGAACTCAGGCATCGGGCAGCCATTGCTTCAACTACTTCCAGCTCAAAATCTGCTAATCCAGCTTTGAAAAAGTTAGTATCTCTTTTAAAAATAACATAACATTTACCAAAAGCGTTTTATAACTACTTTCATTTTCATCTTTGAAGGTATTAAAAGGTAGAAATGTTGCCCGGCAGCAGATTCACAGAGGGCTAGAGAGACAGGGCCCAAAGCCTGGGACTCGATTTAAACCACCCAGCCCAAAACAGTTAATCTCTCTTTTGAAAATAACATTACATTTACCAAAAATGTTTTATAAGTACTTTAGCTTTCATCTTTGAAGGTATTAAAAGGTAGAAATGTTGCCCGGCAGCAGATTCACAGAGGGACAGAGAGACAGGGCCCAAAGCCTGGGACTCAATTTAAACCGCCCGGCCCAAAACAGCCCTGGCAACGCGGAGCCCCCCCAGCTAGTAAACTATAAATTACATTAAATAACTATTTTAAACAATTTAAATTTTTGAAAAAAATAATTTTATATTCTAATGGGGCTAAAAATAAACTTACCTTGCTTTAAAGTATTTAAAAATAATAAACCTGTGGAAAAAATGTTTTAATTTTAATTAATTGACCACTTACCTTGTAAAAAAGCAGGCCTTACACCTGCTTTTTACATTTCTAAATTCTAAAGACTTACCCTCACGGAAAAACCTGTAAAAAAAACGTAAGTTCAAAGCGCATGCACAGCCTCTTCCGCGCACGCGTTCGACCTCTGAGCCCCCGGTTTCAGAGGAACAGAAGTGCCGGTTTCCCGCGCATGCGCAGTGCATGCAGGAAACCGGCACTTCCTTCGGGCCCACGCGTGAGTACCCCGTGCGTACTCACCCGTGGAGACCCAAATTTCTGGGCAATATCTATCCCCCTGACTATACTGCCACCTACCACTACCACATTCTTTTTTACTCCCCCGACTTGAATGGCCTCCTGTACCACGGTGCTGTGGTCAGTTTGCCCATCCTTCCTGCAGTCCTCGTACCTGTTGGACAAGGTCAAGGGCTGCGTCTCCTCCATCACTATATCCTGGGTCCCCATACCTTCCTGACTCGCAATCACACACTCCTGTCCCCGACCATTGACTAACTCTAAAGTACTACTTAACTTAAGGGGTGTGACTGCCTCCTGGAACAAAATGTCCAGGTAACTCCCGTCTTCCCTGATGCATCGTAATGTCTGCAGCTCGGACTCCAGCTCAACAACTCTGAGCCGAAGTTCCTCGAGCTGCAGGCACTTACCACAGATGTGGTTGCTCGGGATCTCATTGATCTCCACCAACTCCCCAATGCTACAGCTATGACACATCACCTGCACTGCCATCTCTATCTAATCTTATTTCATTTATATAATTAGTTACAGTTTTTATTCAAATGATTATTTTTAGCTTTAATTTTTAATTTTAATTAGTCAATTTAGTTTGTTATTAATTAAGTAAAGTTATAGTAGTTAATACTCTCCCAATTCTGAATCTAATCCACTTACCTAATCTAGAGAGCAAAAGAGCTGTAATACTCACCAACCAATCACCTACCTGCTGTCCTGTGACGTCATTCCTTGATTTTTGTTGTTGTTTTTGAATTCGAATGTGCTGCCGATCCTCCTCTTGCCGCCGCTCAGGACCGCTCTGCCTGAGGCCTTCTCCCCCGCTGTTTTTTTGCCATCGATCCTCCTCTTGCTGCCGCTCAGGGCCGCTCTGCCTGAGGCCTTCTCCCCTGTTGTTTTTGTGCTGCCGATCCTCCTCTTGCTGCCGCTCAGGACCGCTCTGCCTGAGGCCTTCTCCCCCGCTGTTTTTGTGCCGTCGATCCTCCTCTTGCTGCCATTCAGGACCGCTCTGCCCGCGGCCTTCTTCCCCGCTGTTTTTGTGCCGCCGCTCCTCCTCTTGCTGTCATTCAGGTCCGCCTATGTTGAGGGATTGTAGTGGAGGTGTACAAGACCATACTTGAAGTGCACTAAGGGGACTAAACTAATCGTATACTGAAGTGTATAATAGAAGTACTATATTGGAGATGTACTAAAGGGATGTGGTAAATGTGAATTAAAGCGACTAGTATGGGTTTAATAAAGGAACAGTCGGCATGTGCTGGAAAGATTAATCTTGAGGTTTACTTGTTAAATATTGGATACCATGCACACAGCTGCAATGAAGTGCTGGGTCCAGAACAAGTATTGAAAAGGAAAATTAGAAAGAAAGTTACCCTTTGGCTGTTGCCTCATGCCTCCTAGCAACCAGCTTAGAACAGCCCTAGGTAGAGGCCTAGAAGCACATTCTTTTGGCTGTAGATAGTACACAGCTTCGGCTGATTGGGAAGAATGTAGAATGGTGTGATATGCTCACAAAATTGTGAAAAAGAAGAAATATATATGCTCCTCTTTGGGAAAATAGATATTCCTAGAAGACTTTGTTGATAAGTTAATCAAATTATATCAATGACTTGGTTGATAATATAAGGTCCAAGCAGTTCTTCCTTCAACCTTTGAAGATTAAGTAGCATTTTTCTTAAATTAATTGTCAGTTACACTTCTGCAAATTTGTATGTGCTGAGAAAATTAAGAACTGTCCCTTTTGTTTCGTAAATTTCAAGCATTTAAAAATGATAATATAAGGAACTTACTCATTTTGCAGATGTAATGTGATTGGTCATCAGTTTTAAAGCCAAGGAGAGAAGCGAATAAAAAAAAATGTATTTTGAAATGTTTTCTTCAAACTTGTGTATTTGCATTCATCAGTAAAGATCATGTTTAATCTAATACAGCAGTTTTAGCTGAGATTTGTTTTAAAAAGGCTTGTTTCCTGAAAGAAAGGCATACATTTATATAGCGCCTTTCACAACCACCTGACGTTATGAAGTACTTTTGGAGTGTAGTTGTAATGTGGGAAACACGGCAACCAATTTGCACACAGCAAGCTCCCACAAACAGCAATGTGATAATGACCAGATAACCTGTTTTTGTTATGTTGATTTAGGGATAGATATCTGCCAGGACACCAGGGATAGCTCCCCTGCTCTTCTTTGAAATAGTGCCATGGGATCCTTTACATCCACCTGAGAGAGCAGGCGGGGCCTCGGTTTAACGTCTCATCCAATAGACGGCACCTCGAGAGTGCAGCACTCCCTCAGCACTGCAGTGGCGTGTCAGCCTAGGTTTATGTGCTCAAGTCCCTGGAGTGGGACTTTGAACCCACAACCTTCTGACTCAGAGGTGAGTGTGCTTCCCACTGAGCCACAGTTGACACAGCTAACGGTAAATTGTCTTCCAGCAGAGAGCAACAGGGCACAGCTACTTCCAATGCACTGACATATGAAGGGACTAAAATAAAAATAAACTTATAGCTTATTTATAACAGTTATAGCAGGTATTTATTCCACATCACCAATCTCAGTGTCCTGGTGATAGTCCTGATAAAAACATGGGATTTCATGTTGTTTAAGCACTTGCTAATCTAGGTTTAAGAGTTGTAGCTGATATCACACATGAAATACTAAATAGAACTAAGAATTCAGCCCTTTGAACCTGCCCCACCATGCAACAAGATCTGGCTGATCTTTGACCTCAACTCCACCTTCCCGCACTATCCCCATATCCCTCGATTCCATTAGTATCCAAAAATCTATCGCTCTCTATCTTGAATATACTCAACGACTGAGCACCCACAGTCCTCTGGGGTAGAGAATTCCAAAGATTCACAACCCTTTGAGTGAAGAAATTTCTCCTCATCTCAGTCCTAAATGGCCGACCCCTTATTCTGAGACTGTGACCGTTTGTTTTAGACTTCCCAGCCAAGGGAAACATCCTCCCATCATCTACCCTGTCAAGCCCCCTTAAGAATTTTATATATTTCAATGAGATCACCTTTCATTCTTCTAAACTCTAGAGAATATAGTCATAGTCTACTCAATCTCTCCTCATAGGATAAACCCCTCATCCCAGGATTCAATCTAATGAACCTTTGTTGCACTCTCACTAAGGCAAGTATATCCTTCCTTAGGTAAGTAGACTAAAACTGTACCCAGTACTCCAAGTGTGGTCTCACCAAGGCCCTAAACAATTGCAGTAAGGCTTCTTTACTCTTACACCATAATCCCTTTGGAATAAAGGCTAACATACCATTTGCTTTCCTAATTGTTTGCTGTACCTGCATGTTACCTTTCTATGATTTGTGTACAAAAAACACCTAAGTCCCTCTGAGCACCAACATTTCCCAATCCCTCACCTTTTAAAAAATATTCTGATTTTCCATTTACTAAATCTGATAACCAGGCTTTACCTCTGTACTTTGTCACTTTAGCAATCATGTAATGGTACAAGTTGCAAAGTTAATGAAGATTTTGTAATGGTAATTGCAGTTGATTGCTCTGTTAATAAATTTGTTGCCAGGGTGGAACTGAGTCATACAGAGCCAGCAAAGTTCCAAGTTCAGTCTGTGCTGAGTTAGCTGATTAGAATCACTAGTTGGTACCAGATAAGCCTTCCCTTTGCATAGTCTGCATCTTCAGGTGAAGAGACAAGGTTACAGGGAAGAAAACATTATGGCCTAGAAATTCAGTTAGGGGCGCCCAGCTCGCCTGGGCGCCGGAATTACCGCTGCGCGCGGAGCCACTTGCGCCAGCGGGATATTCAGCTTCAGCGCCCCAAGTGGAAGCCGGCCGCTAAATAAAGGTTTCGGCGCCCCGTTTGGGGCGCTGAAACTGAATATTGGCGTGCAAAGTGCCGCAGCGCCACCCGCTGCGGCATGGCAGCCTGCGGTACTGCAGGCCTTCCTCTCGCTCTTAAGGGGGAGGTGCCTGCAACAGCGCGATCCCCGCTCGCGAGTGCCGGCAAATGAGCCCGGCACCAAGGAGAAGTGCCGGGCTCTCGGGAAACAGCTGGCAATGCCGCGGGGGGGGTGGGGTGTAGGAGGCCGGGGACGGAGGTGCGGGCAGGCGGCCGCCGAAAAAGCGGCCGGCCGCACCTCCACCTTAACTCGCCCCACTACCGGCACAGGTAGGCCCTGTGTACCGGTCGCTGTTTGCGGCCGGCGCGGGGGAGGCGGCAGCGACCAAATATGGCCAGCGGGGCGATAGCGGGGCGCTGCGCACACCGATGACGTCATCGGTGGCGGCGCAGCGCTACTGGCTAACGCCGCCATTAGCGCCCCGCTAAATATCGCGGTAGGTTTGCACAGTGGCGCAAAAGCCCTCTTTGGGCGCAAACTGGTGGCGCAGGCCACTGAATTTCTAGGCCTATACTTCCAACATGTAATAATGGTGAAGTATGTTTTAACATAAGAACATAAGAATGTAAGAAATAGGAGCAGGAGTAGGCCATCTGGCCCTTCGAGCCTGCTCTGCCATTCAATAAGATCATGGTTGAACTTCTGCCTCATCTCCACTTTCCAGAACTATCATCATATCCCTTGATTCCCTTAATATTCAAAAATCTATCGACCTCTGTCTTGAATATACTCAACAACTGAGCCTCTCCAGCTGTCTGGGGTAGAGAATTCCAAAGATTCATCACCCTCTGAGTGAAGAAATTTCTCCTCATCTCAGTCCTAAATGGCCGACCCCTTATTCTGAACCTCTGACCCCTGGTTCTAGACTCCCCAGCCAGGGGAAACATCCTCCCTGCATCTACCCTGTCAAGCCCTGTAAGAATTTTGCATGTTTCAATGAGATCACCGCTCATTCTTCTAAACTCTAGAGAATATAGGCCTAGTCTACTCAATCTCTCCTCATAGGACAATCCCCACATCCCAGGAACCAGTCTGGTGAACCTTCGTTGCACTCCCTCTATGGCAAGTATATCCTTCCTTAGGTAAGGAGACCAAAACTGTACACAATACATAATGGTCTCACTGGGGCCCTATATAATTGCAGTAAGACGTCTTTACTCTTATACTCAAATCTCAAATTCTCTTGTAATAAAGGCCAACATACCATTTGCTTTCCTAATTGCTTGCTGTACCTGCATGTTAACTTTCAGTGATTTGTGTATAAGAACACCCAGGTCCTCTGAACACCAACATTTCCCAACCTCTCACCATTTAAAAAATACTCTGCTTTTCTATTTTTTCTACCAAAGTGGATAACTTCACATTTCTCCACATTATATTTCATTTGCCATGTTCTTGCCCACTCACTTAGCCTGTCTATATCCCCTTGAAGCCTCCTTGCATCCTCCTCACAACTTACATTCCCACTTAGCTTTGTTACATCAGCAAACTTGGATATATTACATTTGGTCCCCTCATCCAAATCATTGATGTAGATTGTGAATAGCTGAGGCCCAAGCACTGATCCTTGTGGTACCCCACTAGTTACAACCTGCCAACCCGAAAATGCCCCATTTATTCCTACTCTCTATTTTCTGTCCATTAACCAATCCTCAATCCATGCTGGTATATTACCCCAATCCCATGAGCCCTGATTTTGTTTAATAACCTCTTGTATGGCACCTTATCGAATGCCTTCTGAAAATCCAAATACACCACATCCACTGGTTCCCCCTTACCTATTCTGTCAGTTACAACCTCAAAAAACTCTAACAGATTTGTCAAACACAATTTCCCTTTCATAAATCCGTGTTGACTCTGCCCAATCCTATTATTATTTTCTAAGTGCCCTGTTCACGTCCTTAATAATAGTTTCTAGCATTTTCCCTACTACTGATGTCAGGCTAACTGGTTTGTAGTTCCCTGTTTTCTCTCTCCCTCCTTTCTTAAATAGTGGGGTTACATTTTCCACCTTCCAATCCGCAGGAACCATTCCAGAATCTAAGGAATTTTGGAAAATGACAACCAATGCAGCCACTATCTCTATAGCCACCTCTTTCAAAACCCTCAGATGTAGGCCATCAGGTCCAGGGAATTTATTGGCTTTCAGTCCCATTAATTTCTCCAGTACTATTTTTTTAACTAATACTAATTGCTTTCAGTTCCTCATTCTCACTGGACCCTTGGCTCTCCACTATTTCCGGGAAGTTTTTTGCGTCTTCTTCCGTGAAGACAGACGCAAAGTATTTGTTTAATTTCTCTGCCATTTCCTTATTCCCCATTATAACTTCTCCTGTCTCAGCCTGTAAGGGACCCACATTTACTTTCGCTAATCTTTTCCTATTTACATACCTATAGAAGCTTTTATAGTCTGTTTTTACATCTCTCGCTAGTTTACTCTCATATTCTATTTTCCCTTTCTTTATCAATTTCTTGGTCCTCCTTTGCTAAATTTTAAAATCCTCCCAATCCTCAGCCTTACTACTCCTTTTGACAAAATTATAAGCCTCTTCCTTTGATCTAATACTATCTTTAACTTCTCTTGTTAGCCAAGGTTGGACCACTTTTCATGTGGTGTTTTTGTGCCTTAAAGGAATGTATATTTGTTGTAAATTATATACTAATTCTTTAAATGCTAGCCATTGCTTGTCTACCGTCATACCTTTTAATGTAGTTTCCCAATCTACCATAGCCAACTCACCCCTCATACCTACGTAGTTTGCTTTGTTTAGATTTAAGACCCTCGTTTCGGATTTAACTAAATCACTTTCAAACTGAATATAAAATTCTATCATATTATGGTCACTCTTCCCTATAGGCCCCTTTACTACAAGGTTATTAATTAACCCTTTCTCATTGCACAATAATAGATCTAAAATAGCCTGTTCCCTAGTTGGTTCCTCAGCATACTGATCTAGAAAACTATCTTGCATCTTTTATTTCGGTAAAGCGTAGACACTAGATAATGCAAACCTGAGCCAAAATTCATATATTATTCAACTAATATTACAGTGTATTATTTCTCGGAGGAGCTATTAAAGTAGCATTGCGGTTGCAGGCCTTGTTTAAAAAAGCCACTTTCCAATTATTTTTGTCCTCTTACAGTTATCCTTGGTAGTGCAGACAATCTGGTGAGGCGATTGGACACATAACCTGATCTCAGACATCTGATTAAAACTGATGCTAGGACAGTGTTGATCTGATAACTGACTAGCCATGGTGTGGCTACAAGGACACCGTTTTAGCCACATGCACTGAATTTAGTAGACAACTCTTTACAGACACTCACACAATACAGGTAAATGTACTTCATAAGTGACAGGCTTGGCTTCCAGTCCAGAGGAGGCCGCAGCTCCAGGTAAGTTGCCTGCTGCTGCTAGTGGGATCTTGGGGGGTGGTGGGGGGAGGGAGGGGAGAGGTGGGTCTGATCCCCGACCCCGGGGAGGGTGTTGTATGGTGCGGGGGGGGGTCTAATGGGGAGGAGCTTGGGAGGGCCGGGGAGCAGATACCTTCTCTCCGAAGTTCTCTTTGCCTCCCTTCAGCTATCGGGTTTCCCAAGGCCTGGTTAAACCTGCAAAGCCAGTTAAATCAGAGGCTGCCAGCCTCATTAAAATATTTAATTGGCCAGCTTGCCTCCTGGAAGCGGGTTGGCTGCCCGACCCTTGTCCCGCCTCTGTTAAACTTGGAAGTGGGCGGGTTGGAGGCTGGTTGAGCTCAAGTTTCAGAGTTTCAAAATTTTAACTTCTCGCCATATTCCAACCCACCCAGTTAAGATTCAGTCTTTTGAATTTCATCTTACCATTTTAGCAACAAACATACAAAAATGTTAAATCACACATGCATACACCATGCGGATATGTATATTGAGATCATGTGCCCAAGGACGGTGTCTATTATTAATGTTTTATGTACTAAATGCAGTTCACCACATCTGGATTCCCAATTCACCACATGAGGCTAATGGCTAACGTACTGGACAACACTTCTGTAGGAGATGCATAAACATGGTTCTGGTTGTCCATTCTTCCGATTTGTCCCTATACCCCCACCCACATTAATGAGCCTGAAATTGAGAGGTTTTCATCTGAAGAATCTCAGATGTAGCCCCACCACTCTCAGATTGGCAGATCTAAATGCATTTTGTTAGAAAGTTCTCACTGCCAAGTAGAATTTGCTGAGATTTACCAACATAATGGTTTGTTTAAAAATTAAATATCGAACATTTCAATCTCATAATTTCAATAGAAGCACCTTTTACGCATTTTATGTCATTTTTCCAGGGTTTCTGTAGTTTTTCTGTCGAAGTTAAGGCAGACAAGCTGTAGATCACCAGTAAAAATTCACCCTAGTGGGGCCTTTGGTACTATGGCTGTAAGGGGTGGTGTGTGTGGTCAGCTTTGCCTCTGACTCCCTGAGTGGTTCGAATTGCTCCCACTCCCTTGGTTCTAGACTATGGACTTATTTGGGGGTTGTAATGAAATTGCAACAGACAACTGAGTTGGTCAAAAAGAATTTAGATTTTATTTTGAGACAGGAAAATATACAATACAATAATCTTATACTCTAAAAGGGGGAACACTTCGGAATATGCGAGGGAGAATGACAATAGACAAAATACCTTACCCCTCCCAATCCCACTATACTAACTAGATTGGATTCCAGAGGACCAGGAAATGCTCACCAAATGACCTTGACAGTTGTAGAGGTTCGGGGTTCTCTTTAGTTGTGGCGGTTGGGGCCTGCCGTACCCCGGACGTGGTGGAAGACTGCACCTGTGTTGGGTTTTCAGTCTTCGCATGTCCGCTGATGCGGTCGGGTGCGTAGTTGAATTTGTCGGGTAAGTACCCAATTTTGTTTGGTTAGGTATAGTTTTTAGAGTCTTTTGTGTTAAATCTCACCCAGAAGTAAGTCAGGCTAGCTTGTAAAGTGGAAACAAACTTGCAAATCTTCGGTTTCTTCCAGGTTCGTTTCTTGTCGGTCGCGGTGGCCCAATATTACCTAGATGGTGGTAATATTGTTAGTTGTTGGTTTCTTGAAGCCTTTGGTTGCCGCGATTCCTTTCTCCTTTCGTTTCGTTCTTCTTTCCTCAAGTCTCCGATTCTCCGACTATGTGCGGTTATGATGATGATGTGTAGCACCCTTCTGAACCATACTTTCTAACTGCTCTCCTTTCAAATACTCCTTTCAACTGGTTCTTATCAACCGGTTTTCTGTGTAAAAGCAGCCCTCAATTATATTGTTTTGAGGCCTGGCTTATCTGACCGCCAAATCTCCTCTGGCCCATTGTTAATTTTGGCGGGCTTGTTCATTTTAATAGTTTTAAAATTCTTATCGAGTTTCGGGGCTGGTCCCATCTATTTTTAATTGACATTTAACTAGTTTTGGGATTGCTTCAAAATCAGTTTAAGTGTGCGAAGTGGTTTTGGATGTCTCTCTGAGTGGGTTTAAACTGTTGTTCGATTGTCTTCTCCTGCTGGGGCCAGGGTCTCTTTTGTTGATTAGTGGCATGTATTGTATTATTCATGTTCTTGATGGCCCTGTAGGTTTTTGGCGGGAATTGTCCTTCCGTGGGCCAATTGTCTTTATGTAGAATGACTGGGATGGTCCAGAACATTCCCAGACAATCTGGCCTTTTCTAATACTCAAACTGTCTGTCCCACAGTGCCCAACCCAGTTCCTTTGTTGCAGCTTTCCACAGGCCTGGACATGCCTTTTAAAATAGCCAAATCTTCCTGGGGTTTTGACTTTAAGTCCCTTTTGGCCCAATATTCTTTAAAACAGCCCAAAATCTCTCCTTTTTTTGGTTTGGGGGTATCTGTAGAATTTTGCGAACCTTACACACCCCCCTGTGATACTTTAAACACTATAGTATCATGCTGAGTGAGCAAAATTTTCTGATCCCTGGGAGCCAACCTTCCCCTGTATTATCTAAACTAATACCCAAAACAAAAACACTCTCCTGTTCCCCTTTAGGTGTAGTGTTTACACAGATATATACAAGGTATGAAAAATTCAATTACATTCACATCCAAGCAGGGAGGGGGTCCAACATCCCTGCACCACTTGGAAAAATTACATACACATGGGAAAAATAATGACACACACACTCATCAAACTCTATTTTTAATAATGGTCAAGGTTTGTTTTATACCTGGTCATAGACTTTATTTTTGTCCCATGCTCCCTCATGTTGAGAGTGGAGCATTCGGTCCCTTCCCTTGCACTTTGTGCACAAGAGGTAGAAAACTATGCCGAGCTGGCAAACTACTAAAAGATGTGAAGCCATTCTAAACCAAGAAGGGACCTCTATATTTTCAAAAATGTCCCACCAGTGTGGAACTACAATATCCAAGATCTTGGCCCCTATCTCGACTGTCTTCTGCTCTAATATACAGAAATGTTTCTGTGAGATAACCACTGCTTTTAATAGGGCGGTAAGATGTTCGGGTAGAGGGGGAATTTCATAGCCGAAATGTGTTATGTAATTTTGCAGGTTGGTAATGTTTTCCCTGACAGTGAGGTGAACAGTTGAGGGTTCAGGGATGGGTACAATCCGTTCCTGGGCCACTTGAACTTCTGCCTCAGGTTTAAAACAGAAACTGCTGTCACTCACCGGACACCAGATGTGCTGTCCATGCCGGTAGTGGGGCAGACTTGTGGTGACACAATATGTCCCACCCCCTATGAATGCTACCTGTGGGGAAACATGGCCTTGTGCCATTACCTCCATGGTACAGTTCACAGGTTGTGTGCCAGCAGCTTTAAACCCGCACTATGGTCTCGAATAGGCATTCAAGTGCTGGGGACACAGTGTTGTGTGTGCTCCCCGGCTCCGGCACCCGGAGAGGTCTGTACCTGTCATAGCATGCTCCCACTTTATGACATAAGGTGGGACCTCTGCGAAACGGACGTGTGCACCCCCTTGAATGATCCCAATGTTCTCCACCCTGTATACCGATGTGGGTTGGGCTGTCCCACCCATGACCGGCATCCTCACTACTATCCCCATGATAGTGTGATTGGAACGTCCACAATCTACTGGGACAGGGTAGACTTCAGAAGCTAGACGGAGCTGACACGGGCTCAGCAAATTACTAAACGGGTGGAGAGCTGTGAGGTGCTTGTTGCTAATCCAGGAGGGGACTATACCTTGTTTTAAATCCTCCAGGTTGCTGTGGCCCTCGCCCAGCAACCATGCCCCGTATAGCACGCTCACCTCATTTTGTGCAGCTTGATCCGAAGCATTCCTCTCCTCCCGTATGAGTGCATTTACTGTTTTAGCGTGTCTGTCCAGCTCAGCAATAATCTCTTTTAAATGGACCGTCATGGCCTGGTCCTCATGTAGCTCTGAGCTTACCACTGTGTTCTCCTCTGTTAGGATTTTTCTTAACTGGGTCTTTAAACCATTTATCTGAGTTTGTAACTCTATATCGTCTAGGCTGTTTAGCACTGAGGGTCCTGTACTATAAGCTGTGAAAATATCATTCCAGGTGCCCCTTCTTTGTCTCCCCACGCCCATATTATGCTCAGGATGTAAACTGTACAGTTTCGCTTTGTCTACACTGGCAAAGTCGAATTCATAAAATTTCTTAAACATTTCCTTCAGCAGGGCCTTGTATAGCTGTTCTGTTTCCTTGGGTCACCATTCAGGTAAGTGTATCAGGATCACTGAGGCCACTGCATAGCGTACCCCTTGGTACAGCAACTTATCGGTTGGCACTAGGACTAACCCATTCCCTGGTCCCTTGGTGGTGGTAGGACACCTCCGTACTATAGTCGGTGATGTCGTGGTCGTGGGCAGGGGCTTCCGGGGGCGGGTTACGAGTTCGGTGGCATTGACTGAGATTGGGGAGTGTGGGATCGCGCACGCATGCAGGCTGGAATCCCACTCCATCCCCTCCCCGGCATCTTGCCATTGCCGGTGGAAAATGATGGATATAAGAACATAAGAACATAAGAAATAGGAGCAGTAGTAGGCCAATCGGCCCCTCGAGCCTGCTCGGCCATTCAATAAGATCATGGCTGATCTGGTCCTAACCGCCAATCTACTATCACAGAACCATCTCCTGAATCTAACAGAATTAGACACACGAAATAGGAGCAGGATCAGGCTACACGGCCCCTGGGCCCGCTCCGCTACCCACAGGGCCATGACCGATCTGAACCTAGACTCATGTCCAAATTCCTGTCTGCTCCACATAGCCCTTTATTCCCTTTACTTCTAGGAAACTGTCTATATCTGTTTTAAATTTATGTAATGATGTAGCTTCTACAGCTTTTTGGGGCAGCATATTCCATGGACCTACCACCCTCTGAGTGAAGTAGTTCCTCCTCATCTCAGTTTTGAAAGAGCAGCCCCTTATTCTAAAACTATGCCCCCTAGTTCTAGTTTCACCCATCATCAGGAACATCCTCCCCGCATCCACCCGATCCAACCCCTTCACAATCTTATATGTTTCAATAAGATCGCCTCTCATTCTTCTGAACTCCAATGAGTAGAGTCCCAATCTACTCAACCTCTCCTCATATGTCCATCCCCTCATCCCCAGGGCAGACTTTCTCTGACCCCCATATACAAACATAAATCCCCTGATCCAGCTCCCACCACTTGTCCCAACACACACTCACTCCCCCTCAGGTCCTTGTAATCCTCCGATGGGTATTGTTCCCCAATCGTTCCCAACCAACTGCGGGGTTTCCTATATCCTTGCTCAGCTTTCTGAGCCACCACCACCTATCCAAAGGAATCTGTCACTTACATGTCAAACACACACGTTTCCCCTCGGTGACACTGACCCTTGTGGCAACAACCTGTGCCCTGGGGCATGGGATGGAGGCCTCCCCGTACGTGAACCTGGTCTGGCTGGAGTACTGAGTCGAGTTAGACCCCAGCCACCCTGGCCACCTTCCCTCATGAAAGTAAATGGCGAGCTCCTCCACACCCCGTTCACCACCCCCTGCGGTAACGATCGGTGCTCTCTCTCCCATAGATGTGGGAGTTCTCCACGCCACCTCGGTCACCGATGTTCACCCCTACCAGGGCGAGCAGGAGCAGAACCTTTCTCATCTCGATTTCCTTTCTGTAGGTACACACAAACAATATAGCCATGTCCCGAGAAGGTTCTCTGGCCTGACACAGTTATCAAAATTTCCAAAACTTAAACTTATTACAACCAAAATTAGACTATTAAAATTCCAAAACCAAAGAAACTGTAAAACACTCTTAAACTAAAAGCTATATACATCCGCCGCCCGTCTCCGGACGGTCAGGCTAATTCCTGTTTGGCCTCTGCCTTTTGTGGAATCTGGGCAGATTGTACGCCTGGGCGTAAGGTGACCTGTGCCACCGGACCCGGAGAGTCCTCCTTAAAACACCTGGGAGTTTCCCTGAATCCCAGTTAATCGGGGGAGTGTGCCCTCCTGTGCTGCAGCACACTACCACTTTCTGTGTGGCTGCCAAGTCCCTGTCCTGTCCTGTGGGTTCCCCGCAGCCTCATGCTGCAGGCTGGGACCACTTCTCTCTCTCTTTGCCCAACACTACCTCTCCTGTGAGTCCCTCACCTTTGGAGGCGGCAGGCTTGGGATCTGTGTCCTTAGACTGGTCCCTGACCTTGGTTTTTCCCTTTCTGTTAAGGGCTCGCCTGGGGCTGGACCGTTTAAAATGATACTGGGGTGACCACGGTAGTTTAGGCTGTGGTATGCGAGGAGACCTTCTTAAGGCTCCGGCTACTGGGGGTGTACCTGAGTCCCACTTAATTGGTGGGTGGGTCTCTCCAGTCACACAATTCACGGCCCCCACCTTTGCGGTCTGTGAGTCTGTCACAGCTGCAGGCTGCTGCTCTCTAGCTTTAACACGGTTCACCCTTGCTGGCCGTTCTCCACTCTCAGTCTTGAACAGCTTGCACTGATTAATGTGGAACCACTTTGTGTGGCGGGGCATCTTTACGGCATAGACCACGGGGCTTGCCTTATCCACAATGCTGTACGGCCCCATATACAATGGTTCGAAACTTCCCAACCGGGCAAAGTTCCTTACCATGACCTGATCTCCTATCTCCCACTCGTGGTGCCTGTTCGGTTCCAGCAGCAATCGGTTACTCCGGTGTTGTTTCCCCATGTTGCTAGCAGCCTGCCAGTGAATCTGTTTAAGGTGTTCAAACAGATTCCTGACAAAACTGTCCCGGTTCACCTCTCTGAGCTGACCTTCCGTGAGCACCGGGGCTAGCACATAGGTGGGGGTCCGCATAACCCTGCCAGTCATCAGCCCGTGTGCGGAATACCCCGTGCTTTTTGACTGGCTGGCTCGGATCCCCATTAGGACCAATGGTAAGACTTCTACCCACTTCTTGGGTGAGGTTCCCGTCTCCTTGCGCAGCCTTTCTTTTATAGTTCGGTTTAAACGCTCTACAGGGCCCGATGACTGTGGGTTGTAGGCGATGTGCCATTTCCCCTCAATGCCGAGTACCATGAGGGTCTCTTCCAGGCCTGTCCGTTAAAGTGACTCCCTTGGTCGGACTCCACATACTGTGGGAGTCCCCATCGTGAGAACACTTCCCTGACCAGGATCTTGGCTGTACCCAATGCGGTAGCTGTACGGCAGGGAAAAGCTTCCACCCACTTTGAGAACACATCCACCAGGACTAGGCAGTACTTGTAGCCTCCCTGGGTGGTGGGTAGGGGCCCGATGTAATCAATCTGGATCGACTGCCATGGTCCCTCTACCCTCCTGGTGTGTCCCAAAGATACCTTCCTCTTCTGGGGGTCAGGGTTATTGGCAGCACACACCAGACATCCGGCGCAGAACCCGCAGACATGTTCCCCCAGTCCTGGCCACCATCCTGCCTGTTCCACCCTCTGTCAGGTGGCCTCAGGCCCAGGATGCCCCACTCCTGGATCCTCATGGGCCAGTTGGAGAAATTCCCTTGGGTGCTGCTGCAGCACTACCCATTGCTCCCCCCTGAACAGCATGCCTTCCTTGACGGTGATGGCTGCTGTACCGTATGGGCCCTCTATTTTCTCCCCTTTTGTGAGTGCGTTCAGGACGGCTCTGAGGATGGGATCCCGTACCTGGGCCTGCTTTAGGTCCGGGACCAAAGGGTACCTCCCTTGTCCCGGATTGCGGCTACCAAACCTGTCTGGTAGGGTTCCCAAAACTCTCCTTCCCCAGCTCCCTGCTTAGCCAATTCATCTGCCTTTTGGTTGCCCTCCCTCATGGGTTCTGTCTTCGAATGGGCCTTAAACTTATGGATATAGACCTTCCCTCCCTCCCCTACGGCTGCCATGATTTTCTCCAGCAGCGGCTTGATTGCCAGGGGTCTCCCGTCAGCAGAGGTGTATTCCCGACGGGACCAGATGGCCAGATATTCCGTACATGAATTGCATGTGAACATGCTGTCTGAGCAAGTCGTGTATGGGGTAGGGAATTTCTCTGGGTGTGTAACCACGTACACTACCACGGACAGTTCAGCATGCTGGGCACTCATGGTGCTGGGGAGTTTACTTGCCAGGGCAATGTCTGCCCCTGGGTCATAAACTCCACACCCTGTGAGTCGTTGCCCAGCAGATACAGTGCTTGAACTGTCCACATAGATTTCACGGCCTGTGGGGGGTATCCCGGCCCGAAAACATATGTTGACTTCCCATACTCCTTCAATGGAACACTGATGGGCCGTCCCTGGATAAATCATGTTGGCTGCGAGCTTCGGTTCACAGAGACCTTTCACCCTTAGGTCCATCTGGGAGAGAAGCAGGGTCCAGCGAGCAATGCGGGCACTGGTCACTGTCCCATCTTTAATTCTCCCATCTAGGGGCATTTGGGTGGGCGTGTGATGGGTGAGGAGGGTGATGGCTGAGGTGCCTGTGAAGATCAATGATCTTTTCACAGCCCAGTGAGTGGCAAGGAGGTGCCTCTCACAGTTGGAATAGCCCTTTTCCACATCCGTGAGTATCCTGGAGGAGTAAACCACTGGTCTCAGCTGACTGTGCCACTGCTGGAGCAGCACTGCACTCAGACTGTCCCCGCTGGCTGCTACCTCCAAGTAAAACCATCAATGGCCCCTAGAGCTGGCGCGGTCTGCAGATTTTGCTTGAGTTTTACAAATGCTGCCTCGCAACCCTCATCCCAAACCCACTCCACTCCCTTGTGTAGGAGTCGGAGCAGAGGGGCTGCTGTGGCGGTGTAATCCTCAATAAAGTTTCTGCAGTACCCTGTTAGCCCTAGAAAAGATCTCACTCCTGTCACTGTATTGGGGGCTGGTAACTCCTGCACTGCTTCCCTTCTGGCTTTATCTATGGCCCTTTCCCCTGCTCGTACAGCCAGCCCTAGGAACTTTACATCCTGTCGACCGATTTGTACCTTCTTGGGGTTTACCTTAAAACCTTCCTGCCTGAGCAACTCCAGCAGTTCAGCCAGTAGTGGACCATGTTCCTCTCCTTCATCAGTGAACAGGAGCAGGTCATCCACATACTGGACTGACTGTCAGGGTCGGCTGAAGCCTTTTAAACAATCTGCCATACACTGGTGGAAAATACTAGGGTTAATGTGGAACCCCTGTGTTAGGCAGTTCCAAGTGTACTGTTGGCCTTTAAACGTAAATGCGAACTTGTACTGGTCCTCTCTTCGTAGAGGGATGGACCAAAACCCATTGAAAATATCCAGCACCGTGAAGGTGGTCGTGGAGGCTGGAATACTTCCAATGAGATCGGCGACAGTTGCGACCGTGGGTGCACAGGCAGGGATGTTTCTATTGAGTACCAGATAGTCCACTGTGGCTCTCCAGGAGTTGTCCGGTTTCCTAATCGGCCACAGTGGAGAGTTTACGTGGGTGGCTATCGGTCTCAATACCCCCTGTTTGGCCAGAGAGGTCATGGCCGTTTCCATGTCTGCCCCCGCCTCCTTGGGGAAATTATACTGCTTTTGTGGTCGAGTCATGGGGTCCCCATCTACACTTACTTCGACCCCATTCACCCTCCCACAATCATGCTTGTGATTGGCAAATGTGCCGAGGTGTGCTCGCACAAATGCCTGGTACTCCATTGGAGTGTTACTGACCATTTGTTCGAGATCGTAACCCTCCTTTGGTTTTAGGGTACACAAGGTCCCCTTTCCCTGTTTCTCTGGGATAACTGCCACTTCACTTTCTTTGCCGGTGCATGCTCCCCACAGACAGTGTTTCCTGAGATCCACTAGAATCCTGTGGCCTATAATAAAATCAGCCCCCAGGATCCCTTTCCCTTCCTGCTCCCACTTCATTAAAACACAAGTCCACTTGGTGTGGAATGCTCCTAAATGAATGGACAGCAGGATAGAGAACGAGCCATCCTGCTCGTTACCTGTGAACCCCACTAAGCTGTACGGGACCCCGTTAGACAGAGGTGAGGCGGCAGGGTTATCTGAGTAGACTATGGTGCTCGATGCTCCCGTGTCCAACAGATAGGTCCCTTTCACCTTTACCACTTCCATCTTAGCAAGCGGTGTTTTCCATACATCGTACTCAAGGGGACACAGATAGACAGGCTGCGCTGGCTCTGGTCATAAGTCTGTGTTAGCTGGAGCAGATGGAGTTAAAGCACCCGTGGCTGTGGCTACCCTCCCTGGGCCAGCCAAGAAAACTCGAAGTGCAGCTACTAACGAATCAACTATGGGGGGAGAGGTCGGTGTTTCTGTCTTTGGGGCAGGAGCTGGGGAGGTTTTCCCCACATTATCCTTCCAAGGATTTCTACAGTCCCTTCTCCAATGCCCACTTTTCCCGCACCCGAAGCAGTTACGCCTCGTATCGGAAGGGTTACCCCCTTCCTGGTGCCAATCCTTCTTACTTTCGCTAGGTTTTAACTCGTGAACCTTTCCTTCAGTGTGTGGTTCTTCCACCCCTCTACCGTTGCAGTAAGCCAGGGTCAGTTGTCTGACCACTGTCTCCTCGGTGACTTGGGGGCCCTTTGGGTCGAACCACAGCTCGGCCTTGGCTCTGACCGTGGCAAGCTGTTTGCCACCAGACTTCGGAGCCAGTGAGCCAACACATCCTGGTTCAAATTAGCCCGGTCGAGATCCCCATTACAGGCACTCCTGTACACAGGACACAGCCTGTCTGCGAAAGCCTGTGGGGTCTCCCCTGCTAACTGTGTAGTCTTCTCCACCCGGGAGAACGGACTACCATCATTGATCCCCATCGCCTCCAGAACTTGCTCCCGGATGGCAGCGTACCCTCCCTGTCCCTTCTTGCTCTCAGCAGAGAGGGACTGGCACAGCTTGCCATCTAAGGTGAACAGAAGCATTTTGGCCATTTCTGAGTCATCGCACTCATTAATGCCTGCTGCTTGTTCCACTTCCATAAAATGGACTGAGGGGTCTCCCTTTTGGCTGAGTTTGCTCAGGTGGCTTACCATAGCCCTAAGCTGTTGGGTCCCATGGGGAATCACGAATTGGCTTTCAAGGTGCCCCTGGCGCCCACCACCCTTGGGTGGGCCAAACTTCTGCTGCTGAGCCGGGCACATCGGCACCGGCTCCGACCTTTCCTGCATTTGTTTGCCCACTTCACCCTGCTGCCAAACCAAGTCAAAACCCGGCGCCACAGGTGGTGGTGGTGTGCACTCCTCCCTGTCCTCCCTACAGAATGCTTGTCCCTCCTGCTGCCCAACCGGGTTGTTCCCCGGCGCCACAGGTGATGTCTGAACAGTTTCTACTTCTACTTCCAGGTCCGTCCGGGCTGCAACTGGGCTCACTAGGCATACCATGCCTTTTGCCCTGGATAGAGCAAGTTTTAAACTGTCGATCTGCTTTTGGCAGGGGCCGTGATCTCCCGCTTCAAAATCCCTAGTGCTTGCTACTTTATAAGCTGCCTTCACATCTCTGAACTTTTCCTCCTGTTCTTTTAACTGTCTGGTTAGGCGAGCGTTCGCCTCTTTCAGTACTAACTCATTGCTTTTAGCCTCGGTGACTTGACACCGAAAATACTCATGCCTGTTCCTGTGTTTCTCTACCAGCTGTAACTTCTCCTGACTTTGGGCCTGTAATTCCTGCAATAATTCTTCCCCTGCCATAGCTCTTGCTTGAGACAGTTTGGCTGCCTCCTGCAGCTCTTCTGTCAATGCTTTAATGTGCTGATCTAAGAGTTGGATCTGTCGCAGGGCGCAGACCAACCAGATGGCCTTCTCCACCAACTTCTTATGATCCTTGCTCTCAGTCCATTTGGCTGCAGCGTCCATGGGAAGCCCAGCACGCAACAGACTGGTCACCCATTTCTTGGTGATATTCACCTTCTCAAAAACGTAAGAGGAAATCCTCTCTTCCATTTTCGTCCTTTCATCAAACACAGGGTCTATTGCATTATATCCCTTTTGCCAAAGTCCTGCTGCGATCGCCATTTCTGTAAGGGGTGGTGTGTGTGGTCAGCTTTGCCTCTGACTCCCTGAGCAGTTCGAATCACTCCCTCTCCTTTGGTTCTAGACTTTGGACTTGTTTGGGGGTTGTAATGAAATTGCGACAGACAACTGAGTTGGTCAAAAATAATTTAGATTTTATTTGGAGACAGGAAAATATACAATACAACAATCTTATATACTCTAAAAGGGGGAACACTTCGGAATATGCGAGGGAGAATGACAGTAGACAAGGGCCTAGAAATTGGGTACAGCCCCGCTTGAGGTGTTAGAACTGGCGCTGCGCAAAGTTTATAGCCAGACGAAATTTATCGCCGCCTGGCGCGATATTGGGTTGCATCGCCCCTAAAGGGGATTGAGACGCGAATTCAGGCATTACGCGGGACTCCTAAGGCGCTAATCTTCCGGCGCAACCCAATATCGGAGCGGACGGGCGCAGCGCAGGTGCTCTCTATTACTGATGACCACGAGACTTCCAGGCGCCGGCCAGCTCTTAAAGGGGTGGGTCAGTCAGCTTCAGCATCCACACTCTTCACCTTGCAGGCCTCAGAATCGGTGCAGGCCCTTCTCTGGCGCTAAAAACTTGGACCAGATGGAGAAGGTGAGACAGAGAGCAGAGCGCTTCACCAATGAGACTCTGGAGCAATTGGTGGCCGCAGTGGAGCGCCGGCGAGATGTTCTCTACCCAGACAATGGCACGAGGCCGAATCATAAGGACTACCGACGAGCTTGGAGGGATGTATGCCAGAGAGTCAACTCCAGCAGCATGGTGTCCAGGAGCCCTGTCCAATGCAGAAAGAAATTCAACGACCTCACTCGGGTCGTGGGGGTGAGTGTTGTTTCTGCAAACTTCTGCATCCCCTCATTTGCACCTGACTTTATGGCTACAGGGTGGGCTGTGCCCCATTGGCCATCTGCCAGCAAGCACCCATGGCCCTTTCTGGGCACACACATGCACATTTGACTCAAGGTGCCATGTAAGGGCTCTTGCACCATGGGGGACATGAGATGATCACTCAGGGCATCATGTAACATAACTTCCCCTCCTTTCCCCTGCAGTCCAAGCTGGCGAGGATTGGCAAAGACCAGCTTCGCACCGGTGGAGGACCTCCACAAGTGGTCACTCTCACGGATCTCGAGGAGAGAGTCCACCAGATTCTTGGAGGACGTCTGAGTGGTCCTGTAACCACTGCAGCTGCCGACCCCATTGCCGACAGCGATGGTAAGGTTCTCACCTTTTACAACTGTCTCCTTCCACTTGTTCCCCCCGCCAGCATGCTTTCTCACTGTGGACCCATGTCATAGCCTTGCCGCAATCTGGCATCCCTTGCTGCCAAGCTATCCTTTTGCTACAGCCACTCTTCCACCTCCCTGCTTTCAGATGCTGCATCACAGCTCGGGAGCCGGGCCCTCAAGCTGCCAGTGCCAGTGCCTCCGAAGGCTCAATGAGAAAATTTCTGTCCAACAGAAGGTCAGCAACTCTCTCCAGCAATGATCAGAATGGCCAGCCCAAATGGCTGCAGCTTTTATACTAGTGCTGTCCCCTTTAAATAGCGCCCCCCATGTCTGAGAAGGGCCTGGGAATGCTCCATCCAACTGTCACTAATAGCGCCAGGCGAAAAGGTTGCGGGCGCCACCGAATATCCGGTCTGGGGCGCCTAAAAGGCATTGCACACTGAAATGACGTCATGATCTGCCTGCGCCCGCGGGCGAGCGAAAAGAGTTAGCGCCAGCGCTAAAAGGATACTCAATATGGGAGGTGGTGCTATATTCACTGTGCCCGCCTGAAAATTGGGTAACACCCCAATTCTCGGGCTCTTTAGGCGCTAATCGCTGGCGCTACCAACCGAATTTCTAGGCCAAGATACCTTACCCCTCCCAATACCACTATACTAACTAGGTTGGATTCCAGAGGACCAGGAAATGCTCACCAAACGACTTTCTTGACAGTTGTAAAGGTTTGTGATTTTGGGGTTCTCTTTACTTGTGGTGTTTAGGGCCTGCCGTACCCCGGACGTGGTGGAAGACTGCACCTGCATTGGGTTTTCAGTCTTCGCGTGTCCGCTGATGCGTTTGGGTGTGTAGTTGGATTTATATTGGGTAAGTTCCCAATTTCCTTTGGTTAGGTATAGTTTTTAGAGTCTTTTGTGTTCATTCTTACCCAGGGGTAAGTCAGGCTAGCTTGTAGAGTGGAAACAAACTTGCAAATCTTCGGTTTCTTCCAGGTCGGTTTCTTGTTGGTCGCGGTGGCCCAATATTACCTAGTTGGTGGTAATATTGTTAGTTGTTGGTTTCTTGAGGCCTTTGGTTGCCGCGATTCCTTTCTCCTTTCGTTTTGTTCTTCTTTCCTCAAGTCTCCGATACTCCGACTGTGTGCGGTGATGATGATGATGAGTAGCACCCTTCTGAACCGTACTTTCTAACTGCTCTCCTTTCAACTACTCCTTTCAATTGGTTCTTTTCAACTGGTTTTCTGTGTAAAAGCAGTCCTCAATTATACTGTTTTGAGGCCTGGCTTATCTGACCGCCAAATCTCCTCTGGCCCATTGTTAATTTTGGCGGGCTCGTTAATTTTAATAGTTTTAAAATTCTTATCGAGTTTCGGGGCTGGTCCCATCTATTTTTAATTGACTTTTAACTAGTTTTGGGATTGCTTCGAAATCAGTTTAAGTGTGCGAAGTGGTTTTGGATGTTTCCCTGAGTGGGTTTAAACTGTTGTTCGATTGTCTTCTCCTGCTGGGGCCAGGGTCTCTTTTGTTGATTAGTGGCATGTATTGTATTATTCATGTTCTTGATGGCCCTGTAGGTTTTTGATGGGAACTGTCCTTCCGTGGGCCTATTGTCTTTATGTAGAATGGCTGGGACGGTCCAGAACATTCCCAGACAATCTGGCCTTTTCCAATACTCAAACTGTCTGTCCCACAGTGCCCAACCCAGTTCCTTTGTTGCAGCTTTCCACAGGCCTGGACATGCCTTTTAAAATAGCCAAATCTTCCTGGGGTTTTGACTTTAAGTCCCTTTTGGTCCAAAATTATTTAAAACAGTCCAAAATCTCTCCTTTTCTTGGTTTGGGGGAATCTGTAGAATTTTGCGAACCTTACATGGCCTCATTTTAAATAGCACACAATGTTATACCAACATCTGTTTTCCTTTTAGAATTTGTACCTGGATAAATTGGATTGCAATACAACTGTACAATGTTTTAGATTTTCCATGGATATTCAGATTATTTCATCTGCTGCAGAAGCGGTGGACTTTTATTAATAGATAGATTTTTTTTGTTGCTTAAGGAGAGGAATTGTTACTCATCTAGGTAAAATTATACTGGGAAATTGAACATTTCCTACCTTCTGTATCAATCCCTTTCAGATCAGTTATAGCATGAAATGGATTCAGGAGACTCCGGATCTAGTTTTATATAAAAAACCACAGATAATTGAAGCAAGTTAAGATTAGAGAACATCTCGTAAACCGCAACCATAAAATAACTGGGTTTGGGTTAGACTTATCAGAGATAAGAAGACTATAATAGAAAAGTTTAATTTTGGAGAATGAGACAGTCCATGGAGTTGGACTTATAGCAATGGGTTAGAAACACAATGGGAATAAAAACAAATCTATGTGGCAACAGGAGGATAATTTTCTGATGACACTAAGAAGGGAGGAGGGGCACAAAGAGGCACAATCAATCAATAGCAGGTATAGAGATCTAGAGATATTTGGAAATGGAAAATTAAATTCAGTATCAACAAGGACAAAGCAATGAAACTAGAGAAGAAGAATAAACATTCTTGGAAACATTGGAATACTAAACAAAATGATGTTAGCCTACAGAATATGGTGCAGCAAAAGGATTTGGGGCATTGCTGGACCGATCACTGAAACTGCCCGCACAGCAAGGGGCAGCAGTAAATAAGACAAGTGGGATATTGCCTCTGGAGGCATGACAGGCAGCTCATCCATATGATTGAAATGAGGCCTGAGGCCCAATTTCAGGAGAGCTTTGAGCCTACCGGGGACTTTGGATGGTGTTGGTCTGACGGGGACAGGGCTCTGATCCCAGGGAAGCAAGTAAACTTGGGGGGGGGGGGGGGCGGGGGAAACACTCCTGCTCCTCCTGGCCCACAAGCAATGCTGTCGAGGCACTTACCTTTTCCCTGAAGCTGTCCTCATCTCCCTTCAGCCGACAGGTTTCCTGAGGCCTGGGAAACCCAGCCAGTTAGGGTTAAACCTATAAGAGAAGTTAAATGTGAGGCTCCCAGCCTCATTATATTTTAATGGCCAACCTGTCTCCTGGAAGCTACCCGACCCCAACCCACCTCCATTAAACCCGAAAGTAGGTGAGTTGGAGGCAGGTTGGGGTCAGTTTTGGGATTTAAAACATTTTTACATCTCACCCGACCCTAACCCACCTGTTTTTGGGAGTTAAAATTCACCCCATAAAGTTAGTGATCTGAGTATTCTGGTCTTGAATTCTGGGCTGACCAGTTGGACTTTGGAAAATTAATTTTCTGGTCATGTAGGCCATATGAATTACCACTTCATGGTAATTAAATCATTTTTAACTCCAACAGAATAGCAGTTAACTTTTGGTTCTATAGTTCATTCTGCAGTACAAATAATAGCAATGAAATACAAATGATTTTAAATTCCCTCCAATTTATTTACAACTGAATACGTAATATATATTTGATGTACTTTTCAGGTTACTGTGCTAAATGTCAAAAACCCTGTTCCATTAAGCTCAATACCAAAGCAAATCACATTTATTTATATATAAATATGTGTGATGTGCTTTGTTATTGTGCTTAATAGAACAGGGCTCTTGACATTTGGGGCTAGATTTTCAGTTGCTTGCGCCAGCAGTTAGCGCCTTAAGAGAAGTGATTTTCGGGCGCTATGCGTGTAGCGCCTGGGCGCAGCGCAGTTTGCGCCCCGCCCCAAATTAAGTTGCCCGTTAGCGCCGGCGCAACGTTTAGCGGCCGCCCGGATGCGCGCGCAGAAAATGACGTCACATCCTCGTGCAACGCCCTTTGGCCGCCCCGAATCCAAACTTCAGTCGGACCGCCCCATTGTGCGGCTGGCGTCCAGAGCGTTTGTAAAATGGAACGCAACACACCCTGGGGAGCGCAAATTAAAGGGCACTCCTATAAAAGGCACTCTGCATGTGTTGTGTGGAAGTATCCAGTGTGTTGTTGTGAACGGTGTATTTATGTTTCCGGCCACCACATCATCATTCCTATTCCTCCTCCTCCTCCTCCTCCTCCTCCTCCTCCTGCTGTTCTTTCCCCCCCCCCCCGACTTTGCCTTTGAAAAAAACACATGCACCCTTCCCCTTCCCCTTTAAGAGCTCACTGGCACCAGAGTGTCTGCCGTGCGCTGCGCCCGAGCTCGGGTGTTGCGCTCTCCACCGCCGGCTTAGCGCCTAAAGATACTAGTGGAACGCCTCTTTTAGCGCTCCACCAACCTCTTAGGGCGAAGCCACTGAATTTTCGGCAACGGGGCGCTACTTTGGGGCGGGCGCTAACTTCGGGCGGGCGCTAAGGTTAGCGCCCCAAAACTGTCTATACTGAAAATCTAGCCCTTAGCACAGTAATCTTAAAAATACAGACAGCAGTTTCCAGAACGCGGTGCTGACAACATTTCCAGTCCTTGTGTACAGGGCGAGTGACGCAGCTTCTCTAGTTTATTTTTCTCTGTGCTCATTTTCTCCCCCCTGTCCTAAAGACAGTGGCTTTTTGCTGGAGTGTTGTTCCATTTATTCATGTGTGAGCCTAGGCAGTGGGTGAAAGCAGAATATTTGACAGCTCACACTATCCTATCCCCACCCAACACCCAAACACGCACACTTCCTGCAGACTTCTCTGAATGATGACCAGGAGAGGGACCCTGCCTCTTCCTATTGCAGGTAAATTGTAGCATCCCTTTTTCCACAGCTCAGAAAACCTAACTCAGCACAGACCAGGGAATCTAACCTCTCCGTATGGTTCAGCTGCTTACTGAATAAACTCGCTGAGCTATTGGGACAACTGGTACTTCTGGAATTCTTAACGCATGCTCCAAACTTAAAATTACCAAAAAAAGTAAAAATGAAAAAACAAATGTCCAAGTACACACATCGGCCGCGATTTTGCCGGTGCTCAGAGGATGGGTTTGGCGGCGGTTAAAGTCGTTTTGATTGACGGCAGGTTCCGAATCCACCGTCATCCCGCCTCCACACAACCTTCCCAAGTGTCGGGTCCCCGATTTGCAAATGGACCCGACACCTAGCAGCGGGAAATGAATTAAAGGCAATTAACTGCCTATTAACAGGTACTTGTGAGCAGTTTTCAGGGTCGTTTTCGATTTTCTAACTTCTGGGTCAGGTTTCACGACGTCCGGAGAACACGCCAGGTAAGTTTGGCGTGTTGAGTCTGGTCTGATGTTTGTAAAAGGATGACAGCTGCAGAAGTGGTGTCAAGGATGCAGTGTTGCACATGGTGAGTTTCAGAGCAAAGAAAATGTTGGTTACTGCATTTTTAATACATATACAGATTTCTTTAGCTTACAAGATTTTAAATCCAACTCTATGTCCAGTGCCACCTCATTGGGAGAACCTCTCTCACCAATGACAGATCGCTTCTGTCATCTCACCTGCAGCTGCCATCTATTCCACCAACATCGGAGCCAATGAAACAGTCAGACCTTGGTCCTCCGAATCCTTCCACAATCATCTCCAACACCAACATCACCAACCTCATCACCAACCTTCGCCGCCATCACCTGATGCTGCACTGGACACAGGGCATCAGCTCCTGACAAAATTGCTGGCCAGGAGGCCAGCGATGGCATCACCATGGCCAGACTTTCTTCATTTGATACTGTAAAATCTGGCTGCCACATGATGTGCCAGGTTGACACCATCCAACACCAGCACCGTGAAGCATCCCTTTAATATCCAAGCCATTCCATGCACACACATCACTATAGCAGTGGGGAGGAGCGGGGGTGGGGGGGAGTTATGATTGGACAATCACTGGATCTCAGTAAGACACTTCTCAATGTGCACTCAGATCTGTTCAATAAGGGCACTTTTTGAAAAAGAGATTTCACTGTATGACAACACATTACCAGAAACTTTACATGGACATTGGCTAAACCTCTCAAGTGTCTTGTTAGCTGGTATGCTTGCAGTAGGATGAGGGTGAGTGTGAGGGGTGGCTAATGAGATGGGGAAGTGATAAAGTAGATAAAGAGGGTTGTGCAAGGTAAGTTGGTGTCCTGGGGAGGTCTCTTCCGCACTTGAAAGGGAAGAGAACCTCCCTGCGTAATGTGGCTCCCTCCATAAGCATATGGAGGGAGTCATTGGAGAGTCTGGGTGCAAGAGTTCACCATTGTGCAGTGATTGTCAGTGTTTTCAGTACCTCAATGCTGTCAAACACTGAAAAATCAACTGTCAAAATAAAATTGTGCATGGTCCCTTTAAGGAAACTGGCAGATGACGCATCATCAAATGACATCATCAGACCCGCTTCCTGTTAATTGGCCAGTAAAGGGGTGGGCATAACAAGGCTAATCAAGGGAAAATCACATCTGCAGAGCAGAGGCAGCTGGGGGCAGGACTGGAACCTGGAAACCAGCTGACCCTCCCCCAACCCGACACTGATGAGAAAATCGCGGCCTCCCTTTTGGTTGAATTGAAGTCCAGTTGTGTAGTGAACTAACCCCGATCCATTAATTTACACTTTACAGGTTTGTGGAGACATCACAGCTGGATTGTTGCTGCAAATTCTGATTTTAAAAAAAAGTTGAAGAAAATACTTTGAATGCACATTTAATACAACAAACTCTACTTTGCCTTATAGATAAGGAAGTAAATTTTCCACAGAGGTTCTCTTGATTTGCTATAACTTTGGCGGAAACCCCAGAAATGGCCAATTATCCTGATCATCTGTGAAAATTGTAGCAGGAGATTGGGAGAACCCTTCTGGAAATTCTCCATGACATGTTTAACAGGTAAAATGTAGTCATTGTGTGGTACTGTGTTAATTAACAACAGAAATGCAAAGTATGGAGTAAAATAACAAACGTAGTTAATACCAGTAAGAGCATCCGAATATTAATGCTAAATAAACCTTATAACAGAAAGGACAATTATTTTTTTCAAAGATCCCAATATTGCAGAATTATCAGGCAACAGGTGGAAAAGTAAAAAATTTGCCCTCCAGCCAAAAGCATTCTGCAAATTAACCTTTTTCCTTCATAGTACTTCTGCAGTCTCAGCTCGGGAGTACCCTCTGCTGGAGAAGGTAAGAGTTTAACCATTTTTCAAAGTTTCTATGTGAAGATCTGTTGTGTATGTACCTTTAAGAGAATAACTGGTCTCAGACTGCAGTACCGGCAGTGACCACCCCTGTATAAAAGGCGCTAGTGAGCCTCTGTGTTTTTAGTTTCACTATTGACTTCCACCAGTAAAGACTTATTTTGTTCACTCCTGCTGTCCGTGTCTCAATTATTCATGGACGTAACACTGGCGACGAGTAAGAAACAAACTTACCTGCAACTCGGCAGCACCTTAGATGACGTTATTGAAGGTCAAAGCCAGAAGAAAGAAAATAAATAAATAAATAAATAAATAAAATCCAAAGAAACTCGAGAAACGGGCGTCGACCGTGGGCAACCGCCCTCCAAATCGTCGGATTGAAAACTTGCAGGAGAGACTGTCCAGAGCCAGGCTTGGTTCCTTGGTCTGTGGTTTCCCAGCTAATTGGGCTGGTGGCAGGTAGTGCACTGATCCTTCCTGGGCTGCAGCGGGCTAGAGCTCGATCGGGTGGCTTTTCAACGGGGCCGGGCAGCGAGTCGGGAAGCAAAGAGAAAGAGAGAGGGTGGAGCACACAGGGCGCGGCCGGTGCTTCGAAGCCGGGCAGCGTTCGGACCTAAGAAGAGGGAGGGAAGTGTCCCAGAGGGTCCGCTCCATGACGGGAAAATAATAAAAGAAAAATAAATCAATATTAAACGCGCAACAAACCGTGGAAAGCAGCGCTAACAACAGCGGGGAAGAAGGCAAAGCGCGGGAGGCGCCATTTTGTTAAATCGGGGAAGAAGGCAAAGCGCGGGAGGCGCCATTTTAGATTTGCAAGATGCCGAAGACTGGCTGTATCTGCTTTTGATAATACAATAGAGGACTGGACCACGTATGTGGAAAGAGTCGAGGTATATTTCGAGGCAAACGAAATAGCGGAGGGGAAAAAGGCATCGATATTGCTAAACTTAATGGGTGCTAGAACGTATGGCCTATTGCGGGACCTGATTACTCCAGCCAAACTGAAGGCGAAGAGTTTTAACGAAATTGTTGCTGTCCTACAGGAACACTTAAACCCTGCACCGCTGTTGATAGCAGAAAGATGTAAATTCCACAGGAGAACTCAGCACAAAGATGAGAGCAATGCTGATTATCTTACGGAACTACGCAAGCTATCAAAGCACTGCCAGTTCGGAGCAGGACTGGCAGATACCCTACGGGACAAATTTGTCTGTGGACTCCTGAGTGAAGGAACACAGAAGAAGTTACTCTCAGAGAAAGAGCTGACGCTAGATAAGGCTTTCAGCGTGGCAGTATCGTATGAAGCAGCAGCCAGGGGAGCTGCAGAAATTCAACAAAAACCACAGGAATACGGCACCCACGAAATGACACGGGGATTTGCAAAATGTTATCGCTGCGGCAGAACTAACCATGACCAGAAGGACTGCTGGTCCAAAGACAAAATATGCAGGCAATGCGGGAAGATGGGACACATTGCACGAGTTTGCAGGTCTGGGAAGAAGACCAGCGACAACAAAAAGGGTACTAAGGAACCGTACAAGAAAGTACAAAAGATGACGGACAGTAGTTCCGAAGACCAGATGAGCGATAATGAATCCGGGAACAGAAGACTAAGTTGCCTCAAACTTCACAATGTAATCGCAAAAGAGGATCACCGAACCATTTGGGTCACCCTCACGATAGCAGGGTCCCAAGTTAAAATGGAATTGGATGCAGGATCAGCGCTAACCATCATGAATCGACGAGACTACGAGCGGCTATTTTCACACATACCCTTGAGAGAGACATCCATCGTCTTGACGATGTATACGGTGCAAAAAGTATACTCCAGAGGAAAAATAAGGGTGCCTGTTGAATACAATGGCAAGAAAATACGGAAATTGTATCTCTACATACTGCCAAATGGTGGACCACCGTTATTGGGACGGGAATGGATCAGGAAGATAAACTTAGATTGGCATTCCATTCATGCAATGACGGTGGACGGTAAAAAAGATGAAGACGTCACTCCTGGACGATTGTCAACAATCTTAGCTAACGCCAAAGAGGTATTTCAACAAGAACTGGGCACGCTTAAAGGCGTAACCGCCTCGATAAAAATAGAAGAGAATGCAGTTCCCAAGTTTTTCAAAGCAAGACCGGTACCATATGCAATTCGCCCAGCCGTTGAGGCAGAGCTGGAGAATCTGGAGAAGGCCGGCGTGTTGTCTAAGGTCGACTGGACCGAGTGGGCGACACCCATCGTTCCTGTCATGAAGAAAACGTTAAGCAATAAGTCCGGGGAGCCAAGGAAGATTCGCATCTGTGGGGATTTCAAGGTGATGGTGAACCCAGTCCTTCACACAGTACAATATCCTCTTCCAAGGATAGAAGACATCTTCGCCTCACTGTCTGGAGGGAAGCGTTTTACAAAAATTGACCTAGCACAAGCATATTTGCAGATGGAGGTTGAAGAGTCCTCTAGGAAGTATCTCACGATAAACACTCACAAAGGTCTTTACCAGTATCATCGATTGATATTCGGAGTAGCATCGGCTTGGGCGATATGGCAAAGAGCGATGGAACAAGTCCTGCAAGGGATTCCGGGGACTCAGTGTTACTTGGACGACATCCTTGTAACAGGTGAAGATGACAGTGAACACCTTAACAACCTAGAACAGGTGCTCACTAGACTACGGGAACATGGGCTGCGAGCCAACCGCCCCAAGTGTGAATTTTTTAAGAAACAGATATCGTATTGTGGCCACGTGATTGATGAAGAGGGGTTACATAAGTCCCCTGACAAAATTGAAGCGCCTGAAAATGTGTCGCAACTGAGGTCATTCCTCGGATTGGTGAATTACTATCATAAGTTTTTGCCGAATTTGTCGACAATTCTGCACCCTCTGAACGCCCTGCTACGAACGGGGGTAGCATGGAAATGGAGCGATGATTGTAAGCGTGCTTTTCAGAAGAGTAAGGACTTAATCACTTCAAGGGAAGTTTTGGCTCACTACAACCCAGCACTGCCAATCAGGCTGGCGTGTGATGCATCTCCCTACGGCATTGGGGCGGTACTGTCACATAAATTCCTTGATGGTTTAGAGAGGCCGATAGCTTTTGTGTCACGCTCGTTAACTTCTGCCGAGCGTAGCTACACCCAGATTGACAGAGAGGCCCTCAGCCTAGTGTGGGGGGTGAAGAAGTTCAATCACTACCTGCACGGTCAAAAATTTACTCTACTAACCGATCATCAACCTCTTGTCTCCATTTTCAACCCTCAGAAGGGCGTACCGATAATGACAGCACAACGGCTGCAGAGATGGTCCCTTTTCCTAGGGGCACACCAATATGACATCGAGTACAAAGGAACTAAACAGCGTGGAAATGCTGATGGATTGTCACGTCTACCGTTGCCGACGGTGGAAGAAGAAGACCTTTCAGTGGATCCAATGGAGTTATTCCACTCGACCATAGTCGAATGTCTCCCTGTGACGAATGCAAACATAGAAAAGGAAACACGGAATGACCCGACACTATCACGGGTCTATGATTTAACGGTGAAGGGATGGCCAGCACATGGTGAACCACTGCTGCCAGCATTCTCGCCGAGAAGAGAACAGCTGTCAGTGTGCAGAGGAACCTTGATGTGTGGATCCAGAGTAGTAATTCCACCTAAGTTGATGGATAGAGTGCTCAATGAGCTTCATGAGGGTCATCTGGGTGGGGTAAAAATGAAGAACTTAGCCAGAGCGTTTGTGTGGTGGCCGGGAATCGATAGAGAAATCGAAGAGATGACCAAGAGCTGTGCAGGATGCCAGAAGGTCCAAAACGCCCCACCACAAGCTCCTCTGCATCCATGGGAGTGGCCCTCATCTCCATGGCAAAGGGTGCACATTGATTTTGCTGGTCCCTTCATGGACTCGATGTTTTTAATTGTGGTGGATGCACATTCAAAGTGGCCAGAGGTAATAAAAATGTCCTCAACCACCACGATAAAAACTATCACAGTTTTACGAACCATATTCGCCAGGAATGGGCTGCCTGAACAGATTTGCTCTGACAATGGACCACAGTTTGTGTCTGAAGAGTTCCGGAGGTTCTTAAAGAACAATGGTGTTAAGCATTACACATCTGCCCCATATCATCCAGCCACTAATGGATTGGCCGAGAGGTTTGTCCAAACATTCAAGAAGGCTATCAAGGCAATGTGTAATGAAGATATACCCCTACAACACAAGGTGGACAACTTCTTGTTTGCCTACCGGAATGCGACACATGCGGTTACCAACCAAACTCCAGCCATGATGTTCTTCAATCGAAGACTATGATGCCGCTTGGATTTGGTTAAGCCAAACGTCCGAAGAGATGTGGAGAACAGACAGTTTCAGAATGTGAATGAAAGGCCGACCAGGAGTTTTAAGATAGGTCAACCAGTTTTGGCCCGGGACTACTGCACTGAGAAATGGCAGCCAGGAACGATTTGTACATGACAAGGACCTCTCATGTATACCGTGGATGTTGGGGAGAGCATTGTAAGACGCCATGCTGACCAGATTCTAGAGTCACTGGAAAACGTCAACTCCACACCACGATCTGATACACCTGGTAATGAAATCGACGTTCCAATTGCAGCTACCGCAGAACCGGTAATATTGGAAGCAGATGAACCAAACAACGACATTGATCCCGACTCAACATTGCCAGAAGAACCTGATACCCCAAAGAGGCATTATCCAGACAGAATCAGGAAGCCTCCTCAAAGACTGAACTTATAATTGCTTAAACTTAACCAATGTATCTAGCAACAGTAATTGTGATTGTAATTAGTTATCATTTAGTTGTTAAATGAATGTTATGTACTGTTTATCTAAAAGGGGAGGAATTGTTGTGTATGTACCTTTAAGAGAGTAACTGGTCTCAGACTGCAATACCGGCAGTGACCACCCCTGTATAAAAGGCGCTAGTGAGCCTCTGTGTTTTTAGTTTCACTATTGACTTCCACCAGTAAAGACTTATTTTGTTCACTCCTGCTGTCCGTGTCTCAATTATTCATGGACGTAACAAGATCTGTCATTTTATAAAATTCTACCCAAGTCCACTGGCCACTCAAGCTGATTTTGTCCAGAAAACAAAGAGTAGTGATAAACGGTTCTTTTTCAGGATGGCAGGCTGTGACTAGTGGGGTACCGCAAGGATCGGTACTTGGGCCCCAGCTATTCACAATCTATATCAATGATCTGGGTGAGGGGACTAAATGTAACATTTCCAAATTTGCTGATGATACAAAGCTAGGTGGCAGCGTCAGTTGTGAAGAGGATGTGAAGAGGCTCCAAGGGGATCTCGACAGGCTCAGTGAGTGGGCAAGAACATGGCAGATGGAATATAATGTGGATAAATGTGAAGTTATCCACTTTAGTAAAAAAAACAGAAAGGCAGAGTATTTCCTAAATGGTGAAAGATTGGGGAATGCAGATGCTCAAAGGGACCTGGGTGTCCTTGTACATGAGTCACTGAAAGTGAATGTGCAGGTTCAGCAAGCCATTAGGAAGGAAAATGGTATGCTGGCCTTCATTACAAGAGGATTTGAGTACAGGAGTAAAGAAGTCTTACTCCAATTATATAGGGCCTTGGTGAGACCACACCTGGAGTACTGTGTACAATTTTGGTCTCCTTACCTAAGGAAGGATATACTTGCCATAAAGGGAGTGCGAGGAAGGTTCATGAGATTGATTCTTGGGATGGCGGGACTGTCGTATGAGAAGAAATTGAGTAAACTAGGCCTGTATTCTCTTTAATTCAGAGGAATGAGAGGGGACCTCCTTGAAGCATACAAATTATTACAGGGCTTTATAGGGTGGATGCTGGGAGAATGTTTCCATTGGCTGGGGAGCCTAGAACCAGGGGCCACAGCCTCAGGATAAAGGGTAGGCCATTCAGGACTGAGATGAGAAGAAATTTCTTCACACAGAGGGTGGTGAATCTTTGGAATTCTCTGTCCCAGAGGGCTGTGGAGGCTCAGTCATTGGGTATATTCAAAACAGAAGTTGATAGATTTTTAACTAGCAAGGGCATCAAGGGTTATGGCGATAGGGCCGGTGAATGGAGTTGAGGCAGAAGATCAGCCATGATCTCATTGAATGGTGGAGCAGGCTCGAAGGGCCGAATGGCCTACTCCTGCTCCTATTTCTTATGTTTTTATGTTAGGATGAGTCCTGACCATTTCTTTATCAAATTTGGATGTAGTGCTGGACTCATTTGGATCGCTTATTGAGATGCAACTTATCTCTGTTTAGTGTAGCCCAGTCCATTTGGCATTTCAATTCACTGAAAGCAATCTGAACAGTAAATAGGCCTGTTTCAACAGGCTCCACTCTGCATACTGCAAATTATTATCAAATAATAATTTGTTACATATTTATATTACATATTTACTGTATTTTACTTGGTTCACTCTTGCCTCTCGGATCGTACCCAGATCATCTCTGGCTGTGACTTCTCTTCCCACTCAACACTACCATCTCAGGAGTTCTCCAAGGATTTTTCATTGGCCCCCTCCTCTTTCTCATCTACATGCTGCCCCTTGGCAACTGCATATGAGTCATGTGGTCAGCTTCCACAGGCATGCCAATGACACCCAGCTTCCTCTCCCCATCACCTTTATCTTCCCCTCCACTTCCTCTGTGCTGTCAGACTGGTTGTCCAACATCCAGTCTTGGATGAGCTCTGATTTTTTCCAGCTAAACATTTAGAAGGCCAAAGCCATTGTCTTCGGCCCTTGCCACAATCTCTGTACCATAGCCACTGACTCCACCTCCTTTCCACCTCCCTATGTTGCACAGTCTCAGGCTGAACCAGAGTGCTCATAATCTTGGGCTCCTATTGAGGTGAGCTTCCAACTCCATAGGGGAGATTTTCACCTGTGGTCACCTGTTTCTTGCCATCAAAATGGCCGACTTACAGAGGAAAATCTTGGACACCCATTTGCCCACCTAATTCAATTTAAATGACGGCCATCATTCCTAGCCACAACAGGTGGGAGGCTGTTTAAACATGCAAATCAGGGTCCTACGCTGGTTGTAGGATTCCGATTGCAATTTCCATGGAGAAATGGGCAGATGATGCGAAGTGTATGCTAGTCCCAGGTTTTCCGGTTTTAAAGGAGTCGTAGGATACACAAAGGCCAGAATTTAAATCTGGAGGCGGGTAGGGAACTGGGGGGCTCAAAAGTGGTCGGGAAACCTGGGAGAACGGGTTTCCCACAGGCCCTGCTGAATTAAATGGAAGGGCCTGATTAGCATTTCAAAGCACTGTTTCCCACCCGCAGCCCGGTGGCTGGCTGTTCGGCAGGTAGGCCTGCAGCACTAGGCTGCAGAGATGAGGGAGGGCGGGGTGGGGGGAGCTGGTTGGGGCCAGAGGAGGATCGAGGTTGGAGAGGGAAGGCCGGGAAGGCGATCGGGTGCCAGAGGAGGGAGGTCGAAAGGCCGGGGGGGAGGAATCGGAGACTGGAGGGGGTTGGGGGCTGGAGGGGGGAAATCGGACACCTCGGGAGAAAGTTGGGGGGAGATCGGAGGCCTTGGGGGGAAGATGGGTTGGGGGTGAGATCGGAAAGGTCGGGTGGTGTCCGATCGCGGGGGGTGGGTGAGGCAGGGACGCTGGATCCAACAGGTAAATGGAAAGGCACTTACCTCCTCAATCCAACAATTTTCACCTCCCTTTAGCTGGCGGGTTCCCCGAGGCCTGCGAAACCCACCGCCCACAGTTAAGTTTGAAATGGTGGATCACCGTGAGGCACGAGCCTCATTGAAATATTTAAACGGGAGACCCACCTACTGCGAGCGGCTTGGCCACCCACACTGTGTCCTGCCTCCATTAAAACTGGAAGTGGGCGGGTTGGGGGTCGCGATTCAGTTTTTTAACTCTTTAACCTCCCACTCGACCCCAACCCACCCATTTTGTGGGGTTAAAATTCCCCCCAAATACACAAATTTTCTCTTTCTTTTAAGATGAACTCTTCTGGCCACCTGCTGATCTGTTCTTGCTCCCAACCACCACCCTTCCACCTGTAGGGGGTTTTTTCCTGCTCTCTTGCCCGTTCTGGCCTCCTGCCAGGCTTCGTGCAAGAATTACCCTTGAGTGGTTCGACCCACTCCCCCTACGGTTCTAGACCTTGGACTTAGATGCAGAGAACAGTAGTGCAGAGAAAAGGACTCAATAGACCAGGCTGAATAGCACGAAATGGATGCTTTTATTTTTAAACAGTTTGAAGCATTACAAAATACATGTCATAGGCACAGATTAAAGTAACTACAATCATGCACAAATTTATGAACTTGACTCTATGGAAATGGGGAACACACGGCACATCGTAAAAGGGGAAACACATTACGATTTCCCTTAACTCCCTCCCCTATACCTAAACTAAGTTTCGACCTGGGGAACCTGGGATCATGCTCACCACTCTCGAAATCGTGAGAAAAGGGGGTTCGCAGCCCTTTTGGCACCGCTTTCCGTCGTCACGTGGATTTGGAAACTTCTGGCGCAGTCGATATTCTCTCTCTCTCTCTCTCTCTCTCTCTCTCTCTCTCTCTCGAGGCGATGGGGTAGACACAGCCTCGATGAGCGCTTGTCAAGGTTGAGATCCACTAAGCCTGTCGTGGATTTTTGTTCATGGAGTAGAACAACAACCCAATGGGATGTTGAGACACGGAAGTGTCAGGCCCGAACTGTCTTTTTGTCTCCGGCCTGGTCGGTTCTCCAGAGGGTTTCTTCTCCGTCGGCCTGGGTCGTCGATGATCTCCCGACCCCAGTACCCGGGCCACCCTCGTCGTCTTCTCGTCGTGGCCGAGCCTTGTTTGGCTGAACACCGACCACGTTGTCCTTTTACCGAAACCGTCCGTCTTTAAAAAGACGAAAACGTTTTCATCGATTCTGCATCTGCCGAAGTGGAAGAGGCGCCGATCCTGGCCCCGTCCAAAGAAGTTGAAGTAACGTATATGGACTTTCAATCCATAGTTATACTCTTTTGGAACAGTCTTATCTCCCGCCAAATCATAGTCCTGTCTTTGTATTAATTTTGGCGGGCAGAAATCTCTGCAGGGGCGCTTTGTCTTGTAACGGAGCCGGTGATAACTTAAACTGGCCTTCCTGGCCGATAATGTCTTTTAATGTCTTTTGCATTGTCACCGCGGCTCGGTTCGCATATTGATCGGTCCGGAGATTTTCCTTGATGGCTGCTAAACGGTTTTTCCTTTGTACAATAAATGGGTATGAGTGATTTTGCATTGTCCGCCCATATCTTGATGGGCCCCATCCTGTACTTGTAATCCATTGAATATGTATGCTGTTCCTCTGAGTTTCGGTTCCCAGATACTGGCTTTCGCGGGCTCACTGTCTTCAATCCACAAGCCTGTCTGGCTTGCAGTAACAGAAATAAAATGGTTCAGAAACTGATCACGGGGCCTGGCGGCCATTTTGTATGCCCTTTTATCAAAGGTTTTTCTGTGCAAGCTTACTTTGGTCAATAAACAGTCTTATTTTATCCAGTTTCCTTGCGTGATTTTTGCTGAAAATTGCGAATCTTACACACCACCCCCACCCAATAAACCCAACCTGCCGCCCGGCTCCCTGTGGAAGCCAACAGATTTTTCACTGCACCAAACCGGCGAGCTGCAGTGAAGTTGGTGATTGAGAAGAAAGGTAAAAGGGGGATTGGGGGCTCAGACATCTGTTTCATCCTTTGAGATCTGGATTTGTAGCCAGCTCCAACTGATGGAATAAAGTCTCCTCTGTTGGCTATGAAGAGTTAATGGTCTGCCTCAACTTGGCTTCTAATGGCTGTTAGTTGATTATAGAAACTGCCGATAGGCCAACACTAATTGGTACTGAAGCAGGAGATTTACTCACCGGGTTAGTAAAGAGACTGTATGGGGGACAAAGAATGTCATAATGTAGTCAGGTGCTGCCCTTCTGAGGTTGTGGTAAAACAGCATTATTGGGGCAAAGTAATCTAAGCTCCAGATGTACCTTATAATATATATTTATTGGTCTAAAGGTTAACAAACAATCTAGCCCAGGACAGTAATACATACCGCTTGAATCAATCAACTTTTGAGTTCAGACTTGAAGTCACTGAACAGGCTTTTACTAATCATACAGATGTATGAGTCACCCTATTATTTCACTGCAGCCATTGGATGCAGTAATTCACTCGGGTGCAGATGCATGCTATTCTCAGCACCCTTCACAATGCTCTTGTTTTTTGCCAGGTTAAAAAGGTGCCATCTTTATCACCAGAAGGGAGATCTGTTGGAACAGCTGTGTGTTATTTTTATCACAACAAAGTCTCGCTCCAGCAATAGAGTGACCTATTTACAACACAACATCTGTTCTTCAAATTCTATCATGTTGCAGTGATTTTGAAATATAAAAAAGGTTTGCCAAACAAACACTTTTTAAGGGAATGGGGTTTGGAAGTTTTGTTAAAAAGACTTTCATTTATATAGTGCCTTTCACAACCTCAGGACTTCCCAAAGCGCTTTACAGCTGATGAAGCAGTTTTGAAGTGTAGTCACTGTGCCAACCAATTTGTGCACAGCAAGGCCCCACAAACAACAATGAAATAAATGAGCAGATCAACTGTTTTAGGCGTTGGTTTAGGGATAAATGTTGGCCAGGGCACAGGAGAACTCCTCTGCTGTTTTTCAAATAGTGCCATGGGATCTTTTACATTCATCTGAGAGGGCAGATAGGAACATGGTTTAATGTCTCATCCAAAAGATGACACCTCCAACAGTGCAGCACTCCCTTCATACTGCACAGAAATGCTAGCCTAGGTTATAGTACTCAAGCCCCTGGGGTGTGGATATGAACCCACAAGCTTCTGACGCTGAGACAAGAGTGTAACCACTGAGCCAAGGCTGACCTTGGTGGAAGCCTGTTGAATGATTTCAATACCAAATTAAATTGGAGATTGAAGCAACATACTCTTAATCCAGGGGCTAGTTGATCAATCATCTGCTTAATTCCTGGTGCAAATTTCTTTTCATTGCAACCACACTTGGTCCATGGCTGTGGTTTTCATGTAGTGAATGACAGCACTGAAAATAAATGATGTTGCAAGAACTTGCCTCCTAATTTACAGACTGGCTTTGTAAGTGTGAAATTAAGTAAAACTACAGTTTCTATCCAAGGATTTCCTATTGATGAACAGTAGTAGCAATGAACCTGAACATATCTGATTCAGTATTTTCTCCATTGAAGTGGAGTATAGTGGATGGACTGTCCTCCAGATGTGCAAGAAGAGATTTTTTTTAGTTAATTTTCCCCCAACATTTCAATGTTTATCAGGACACGGATGCTACCAATAGGACTCCATGTAGTGACTGATAAGTTGCCAGGGAAATGATTCCATTATCCTTGTGTGGATGAGACCTGGCCCTAACTGAATTTGGCTCACTGATGAGAGAAACAAAGGGGCGCACCAGGTTACTATTAACACTGACTTGCCCCCAGTGACCAGTTTGCCCTCATAGAATCATAGAATTGTTACAGCATGGAAGAAGGCCATTCGGCCCGTCGAGCCTGTGCTGGCTCCCTGCAAGAGCACTTCAGCTAGTCCCACTCCCCCGCCCTTTCCCCATAGCCCTGCAAATTTATTTCCTTCAGACACTTATCCAACTCCCTTTTGAAAGCCGTGATTGAGTCTGCCTCCACCCCCCTTTCAGGCAGTGCATTCCAGATCCTAACCACTCGCTGTGTAAAAAAGTTTTTTCTTATGTCGCCTTTGGTTCTTTTGTCAATCACCTTAAATCTGTGTCCTCTGGTTCTCAACCCTTCTGCCAATGGGAACAGTTTCTCTCTATCTACTCTGCCCAGACCCCTCATGATTTTGAACACCTCTATCAAATCTCCTCTCAATCTTCTCTGCTAATCCTCTTCCCCCACAAGCAGAGTTAGCTCAGCAGCAACCCTTTGCTTTTGCCACTAAACATTCTGAAAAATCAGAAATCTTTACTTTTAACTAAAGCTGAAACACTATAGTATCACTAATGGTAAAGACTGGCCCCAGTTACCATCAGCTGGGCAGCCTATTCTATGTGTTTCCATACTAATGTATGTTTAACCGAGACACTACAAAATGTGACTGTATATTTCCATTTTGTAATTGTAAAAGAAAATTAACAACTCGTTTGAAGAAGTTGTCCTTCCAAGGTATGACTAATTAATAGCAGAGATACTATTCAAATTGTCAATTTGTAAACAAAACTGTATTTTATTTCTAAATGTACTTTTGATTAATTTACACAAAATAAACAAGTACTTATTCCTTGCCATCATTTCTATAATTTTTGGTCTGGTCTGGATAGCTGTGGCTGCGGCTGCATCTTTCTCCTCTCTTATACTTTCATCCCTATTTTTCTAATAGTCCACAGTCCAAAAATGCCCTTGTGCAGTGTCCCATTGGTTCAATTAGTAAGTGCGCAGTGCAGACGAAAAAACTCACATTCTGGCCCTGATTTTCGGCTTGTGTGGGAAATGGTCGGATTTCCCCGAATGTGGGGTTTCTGACACACATAAATAAGTGTCAGCCAGCCCCACGCAATTTTCCCTCAATTGGCCAATTAATTCCCAGCATGTGGGAAGCCTTGCTAATTGTCTAAATCGAGTCAGAAATCCCCACAGTCTGATGTCATCATTCGTGGTGATTTCAAGGTCCATAGCAAGCATTGCATCCTCTGAAGGCTTCCAAACGAACCATACAGGATGGCAGAGGAGCCTGCAGCAGCTGTGGCCAGTGCCAGACCCCGAGCTGCCTTCAAATTCGAAGAAGCTTCACTGCAGGCATTATTGGATGGGGTTAGGGCCCACAGGGAGGTCCTGTTCCCTAGGTCAGGCAGGAAGAGGCCTCCCACTGAGACCAAGGCTGCATGGATGCAGGTGTCAGCAGATGCCAACTCGCTGGGAGTCACCAGAAGAACCTTGGCATTACATCTCTATCTCCTTCCTTTACTCCCCCACAGTACCATCCAGAGCCCCCGTCCTCACTGTGGAGGAGGAAGAGGCTGTGCAGCCAGACTCCTCAGAGGAAGCTCCAACCTCTGAGGGCACAGCGCACCCAACACCAGCGCAGACACTCACACCTCGGGGGGACCTTTGGGACATAGAGTAGTGTTGTCACCTGGTGTTTCACAGCTGACAAGTGAGCCTCAGCAGATTCTGGAGACAGGGACAGCAGTGGAGAGTCCTCGTCGGAGGGCGCAGGGCTCTGCCAGCTCAGCTCAGCTGCGCTGCATCTCGACCCTCTGCCTCTGGGTCCATCCGCAAGAGAAGAGGTGATGGATCTCCATGCACAGATGCAGGAGTCTCTGGCAGGTTTTGTCTCCAGGGTCGCTGCGAGTGTGGAGCGAATGGAGGAGCCCATAGCGACCATGAGCAGAGCCTTTGCGGAGTCATTGGTGCATGAATGCAGCACCATGGAAAGGTTGGCAACCTCCATGGAGGAGATAACTCGCCAGCATACGGAAAACATGGTGAGTGCTCATAAGAGAATGACATCTCTTGAGGAGCGTTGGCCATCTGTTGAACAGAGAAACCAGATCTTCATGGAAGTCCTTCTGAGTAGGACTGCCAGTGCAGAAACGGGTCCCCATGGCCCCCTAAAGCGCAGCAAGGTGCTCTCAAGCCACTTCCAAGCGCTTCCCCCTTCTGGCTTGTGCAGCTTCAGGTGAGTGAGCAGCAGCCTGGTGCTCCTGGTAATCATCCTGCTGTTCCTGGTTCTGCTGCTGCCACCTCTGCTGTTGGAGATCCTCTAATGCCACTAAGGGAAGGTGCCAAAGGTCTCCCATGCTTCTAGCAGATGCCTCGGTTGAGGAGGTCCTGTGTTAGGGTGGTGAGAGGGGCTTCCCAGGAGCTCACACTGAAGAAGTGTGTGAGGCTCCAACTTTCTGCAGCTGCTCCTAAGGCTTCAAAAAGTTCCCCCAAGCCTTGATCAACAAGGTCCTGCAGCCTGCAAATGCTGCCTCTTTAAATATCTTCAGCCCTCAGCGACCTGCTGCTGCAAGCAAGCAAGCCAGCTGTTTTCACGCCAGCTCTCATCGGCGGGGTTCCCTGCAGGCGGGTTTCAGGCGGGGAAAGCCCCAAAGTCGCAACGGCACGGGAAAATCCACTTCAACAAGCAGATAACTGCTTGTTAGTGCTCCGATGAGCAGTCCCGCCAGCGGCGGCCGGGACTGAAGCGGGGCGCGCGGAAACGGCAGTCCGAAAGTCGGACGGGGCGGGGAATCAGGCGGGGGGGGGTCCCGACCCGCTTTTTCCGCGATTTTCGGATCACGGCCGCATGAAAAGCCGCCCGACGGCTGCCCGAAAATCGGGGCAAGTTGTGTTAGCTTACCTGATCTGAGATGGCAGGGAAATGACCCAGTTAGCTTGATGGGGATTAGATCTGGTCCTAACCGATTTTGCCTCACTGAAAGTAGAAACAAAGAAAGTATCTATTAGGTTACTATTAACACCTGCCCTCATTAACCAGATTAGCCTCCTTCTCCTTCACGACTGCCTCAGTGTCCCTGGGCTGGAGAAGGGGAAACTCAGCCAGATTTCTCACAGTTTCCAGTGACCCTTGTTGAAATGTGGCCATTATGCGAATGTAGGGTGAGGACAGAATTGGATTTGACTGTGAAGCCCTGATGGAAATAACATTCCATCACTCACTCTCTCTAGGTTCACACATGAACAATAGGCACTTGGGTAAGATAGATAACATAAGAACATAAGAAATAGGAGCAGGAGTAGGCCAATCAGCCCCTCGAGCCTGCTCCGCCATTCAATAAGATCATGGCTGATCTGATCCTAACTGCCAATCCACTATCACAGAACCATCTCCTGCATCTAACAGAATTAGACACACAAAATAGGAGCAGGATCAGGCTACACGGCCCCTGGGCCCGCTCCGCTACCCACAGGGCCATGACCGATCCGAACCTAGACTCATGTCCAAATTCCTGCCCGCTCCCCGTAACCCTTAATTCCCTTTACTTCTAGGAAACTGTCTATTTCTGTTTTAATTTTATGTAATGATGTAGCTTCTACAGTTTTTTGGGGCAGCATATTCCATGGACCTAACACCCTCTGAGTGAAGTAGTTCCTCCTCATCTCAGTTTTGAAAGAGCAGCCTCTTATTCTAAGACTATGCCCCCTAGTTCTAGTTTCACCCATCATCGGGAACATCTTCCCTGCATCCACCCGATCCAACCCCTTCACAATCTTATATGTTTCAATAAGATCGCCTCTCATTCTTCTGAACTCCAATGAGTAGAGTCCCAATCTACTCAACCTCTCCTCATATGTCCATCCCCTCATCCCCGGGATTAACCGAGTGAACCTTCTTTGTACTGACTCGAGAGCAAGTATGTCCTTTCTTAAGTATGGACACCAAAACTGTACGCAGTATTCCAGGTGCGGTCTCACCAATACTTTGTACAACTGAAGCAATACCTCCCTATTTTTATATTCAATCCCCCTAGCAATGAAAGCCAACATTCCATTGGCCTTCTTAATCACTTGCTGCACCTGCATACTAACAGATGGCAGTGGATACCTGGGGAATAAGGTCCCAGTGTGAATTGAGGCCGTCAGAATGGGGTAGAGAGGGGGAACGGAGGGGCATTAGAAAACATGATAAAGTGCCCTTAGAAAGTGATTGTAATCTAAATTGTCAGACTGCTTGTCTGGATGAGCAGAAATTTCCTCCAATTAAATAGTGAAGACTGAAGCCATTTGGGTCGATTTTAACTCAGGTGCGGTGAATTGTCGGGTTCCCCGAATTTGGTGTTTCCCACACGAATCTAAATGGGTGTGTGAGATTGATACAATTTTAACTCAATTGGCCAATTGATTTCCAACGTGTGGGAACCCTTGGCAAATGAGTATTTCCAGTCAGAAAGTTGCATAATATGATGTCATTATTGCTGCTACATTTAGGGTCTGCAACAAGCCTTGCTTCTTCTGCAGGCTGCCAACCTTTTGGCATTTGCTGATACACTGAGCTGGAAGCAGAATGGCAAGTGAAAGACCGAGGTCTGCACCCAGTTTTGACGACGTTGCCCTGCAGGCTTTAGTGGATGGAGCAAGAGCTCATAAGGAGGTGATCTTCCCTTCTTCAGGGAGGAAGATGCCTCCCCAGCAGACAAAGGCTGCATGGCTGCAAGTGGCAGAGGAGGTCAACTCCTTATTGGCTACCCGCAGAACCTGGATACAGTGCAGGAAGAGATTTCATGTCCGTCAGCACACTGGAAAAGTGAGTATGAAGTTCCCATCACTCTCAATCTGATCTCCATTGCCTCTCCTCACTGTAAGGGGTGGTGTGTGGGTGTTGTTTGTCAGCTTCACCTCTGACTCCTTAGAGCGGATCGAATCGCTCCCACTCCCTTTTGTTCTAGACTTTGGACTTATTTGGGGGTTGTAATGAACTTGCAACAGACACCTGGGTAAGCCTGACATCGGTAGTGGGGAAAATGCTAGAGTCTATTATAAAAGATGTAATAGCAGAGCACTTGGAAAGCAGTGACAGGATCGGACAAAGTCAACATGGATTTACAAAAGGTACTGGAATTTTTTGAGGACGTAACTGGTAAAATAGATAAGGGAGAACCAGTGGATGTGGTGTATTTGGACTTTCAGAAGGCTTTCAATAAGGTCCCACATAAGAGATTAGCATGCAAAATTAAGGCACATGGGATTGCGGGCAAGGTATTGACTTGGATAGAGAACTGGTTGGCGGACAGAAAGCAAAGAGTTGGAATAAACGGGTCGTTTTCCGAGTGGCAGGCAGTGACTAGTGGGGTACCGCAAGGATTGGTCCTAGGACCCCAGCTGTTCACAATATATATTAATGATCTGGACGAGGGAATTGGATGTAATATCTCCAAATTTGCAGATGACACAAAGCTGGGTGGGAGGGTAAGCTGTGAGGAGGATGTCGTGAAACTCCAGTATGATTTGGACAGGTTGGGTGATTGGGCAGAAAAATGGCAAATGCACTATAATGTGGATAAATGCGAGGTTATCCACTTTGGTGGCAAAAACAGGAAGGCAGATTATTATTTGAATGGCAATAGATTGGGAGAAGCGGAAGTGCAAAGAGACCTGGGTGTTCTTGTGCACCAGTCGCTGAAGGTAAGCATGCAGGTGCAGCAGGCAGTTAAGAAGGCAAATGGTATGTTGGCCTTCGTAGCAAGAGGGTTCGAGCACAGGAACAAGGATGTCTTGCTACAGTTGTACAGGGCCTTGGTGAGACCGCACCTTGAGTACTGTGTGCAGTTTTGGTCGCCTTACCTGAGGAAGGACGTTCTTGCCATGGAAGGAGTGCAGCGAAGATTCACCAGGCTGATTCCTGGGATGGCAGGAATGACATATGAGGAGAGATTGTGTCGATTGGGCTTATACTCACTGGAGTTTAGGAGATTGAGAGGGGATCTCATCGAAACTTATAAAATTCTGTCAGGCCTGGACAGACTAGATGCAGGAAAGATGTTTCTGATGGCCGGGGAGTCCAGAACCAGGGGTCATAGTCTAAGGATAAGGGGTAAGCCATTTAGGGCTGAAATGAGGAGGAATTTCTTCACCCAGAGAGTGGTGAACCTGTGGAATTCTCTGTCACAGAGGGTGGTGGAGGCCAGTTCATTAAATATATTCAAGAAAGAGTTGGATATATTTCTTAAGGCTAAAGGGATCAAGGGATATGGGGAGAAGGCAGGGACAGGGTACTGAACTTGGATGATCAGCCATGATCTCATTGAATGGCGGAGCAGGCTCGAAGGGCCGAATGGCCTACTCCTGCTCCTATCGTCTATGTTTCTATGTTTCTATGTCAAAAGAATTCAGATCTTTATTTTGAGACAAGAAAATATACAATACAATAAAACTTATACTCTAAAAGGGTGGGGAACACTCGGAATAAGCGAGGGAGAATTACAATAGACAAAATCCCTTACCCTCCCAACCCCACCACACTAGCTAGGCTGGAATCCAGAGGACCAGGAAATGCTCACCAAAATGACTTTCTTGACAGATTGTAGAGGTTTGCGATTTTGGGGCTCTCCTTAGTTGTGGTGGTTGGGGCCTGCCGTACCCCGGACGTGGTAGAAGACTGCACCTGCGTTCGGTCTTCAGTTTGGGTTTGTCCGCAGATGCAGTTAGTCGTGCTGTTGGATGTATCAGGTGAGTACCCAAATTTCCTTGGTTAGGGCTAGTTTTAGGGTCTTTTGTGTCCAAATCTTACCCAGGGGTAAGTCAGACTAGCCTGTAGAGTGGAAACAAGTCTTTATTTTTTGAGTTTTTCGGCGGTTGGTTTCTTGTTGGTCGCGGTGGCCCAATATTACCTGGTTGGTGGTAATATTGGTGGTTGTTGGTTTTTGTAGGCCTTTGTTTGCTGCGACTTTCGTTCTCCTTCTGCTTCTTCAAGTCTCCGATGATGGTGATCTGTTGAGCTGTACTATGCCCTCGTTGGCTGTGCTGAACTTGAACTTCTTCTCCGAGCTGAACTGACTTGAACTGACCTCGAACTCGTGACGAACTGACTAACTGAAAAGGCAGGCCTCAATTATACTACTTTGGGGCCTGGCTTATCTGACCACCAAATCTCAGGTTTCTTTGTTAAATTTGGCGGGCTTGTTATTTTTAATGTATTTTAAAACTTTAACGAGCTTCGGGGATGGCCCATCTAAACTTAACGAGTTTAGGGGATGGCCCATCTAACTCTTAATCGGCCTTTAACTGGTTTCAGGATTGCCTTGAAACTAGTTTAAAAATGCAAAACGTTTGTCAATCTCTTTAATTGGTTTTGGACTGTGGTTTGATTGTTGTGTCCTGTAGGGCTATGTACTTTCCTTTGTGTTGCTGGGGAAATGTCCTGTTTATTCATGTACTTGGCTCTGTGAATTCTTGGCGGGAACAGGTTTCATTGTCTTTATGTAAAGCTGGGGTGGCCCAGGACGTCCTCAGACCGTCCAATATCCAAACTCGGGGGCCCACTCCACCTCCCCTGTGTCACAGCCTTTTGCAAGCCTGAACATATCTTTTAAACCAGCCAAATCTTCCTGGGATTTTAATTTTAAATCTCTTTGGCCCAATAACTCCTTAAAACAGTCCAAAATTTCTTCCTTCCTTACACTTAGGAAAAATGTGTAATTTAACTCTTTGAAATCTTCTGTTAGGCCCAACCATACATTTATCCTTTTTACAGATTTCTTCTGTGATGATCCAAAATCATTTTAAAATACAGGTAGACTACCCTTTATCCGGACTTCCGAAAACCGAAACCCTCTAAAAACCGAAGGTTTTTTCGTTCAGCGTAAGTCGTGCGTACGAACGAAAAAACCTTCGGTTTTTAGAGGGTTCCGGTTTCGGAAGTTCGGATAAAGGGTAAGTTGTGTGCACGACCCCCCGCCGACCCCCCCGCGGACCCCGCCGGCCCCGACAACCGCCGACCCCGCCAGCCCCGACAACCGCCGACCCCCCCGCGGACCCCGCCGGCCCCGACAACCGCCGACCCCGCCAGCCCCGACAACCGCCGACCCCCCCGCGGACCCCGCCGGCCCCAACAACCGCCGACCCCCCCCCGCGTACCCCACCGGCCCCGACCCCCGCCGACCCTGACTGACTTACGCTGAGCGTCAGCGTAAGTCGTGCGCACGACCCCCCGCCGACCCCCCCGCGGACCCCCGCCGACCCCCCCGCGGACCCCCGCCGACCCACCTTCCGAAATCCGAAATTCTCCTTTATCCGAAACTCGGCTGGTCCCGAGGTTTTCGGATAAAGGATAGTCTACCTGTAATGCTATTCTTCTGTTCTGGGGTTGTGCAGAAATTTTCAAACCTTACATCACCAGCACTCAGCTTTAGCAATCTCTTCCTCCACATCCCACTTGATACTGACATCCATGCACCCTTACCCATTCCCTCTCTCTCTATGCTCACATTCACCTAACTATTCGACTATGTAGCCCTCACACTCCCTATCACTCTGATGCTATGAAAACAACAACTGACAACACACAGGGAGGGCCCTTGGTCTTGTAGCCTCACTCCATCTTTGTCTCCTTCTAAGCATCTATGCTATGGATTCTCTACACTCACTCCTTCATTCTCACTCAAACTCCACTTGTCTCCCTCATTGCAGGAAAAGAGAGCTCACAATAAAAGAGAACGAGCGAGGACAGGAGGAGGGCCATCCTCAGCAGCCCACCTCACCCCCTGGGAGGTGGCCGTCCTGGAGATCGTAGGACCGGAGGATGAAGCGCAAGTGGGGGACAGACAGACGGGTGCATCACAGCAAGCTGGTGACAGAATAGTTTTCCATCTCTCTCATTGGCATTGCATGAGTCGCTGATAATGATTCTGAAACTATAACAGATGGACCTATGATCATCTGCAATATGCAATGTGCATGTAACCTTGACCTCACATCTCTAACTCTTTCCTTTACTCCCCCACAGGACAATCGAAAGCCCCCGCCCCCACCATCCAGGAGGAAGAGCCTGAGCTTCCAGACTCCTCAGAGGAATCTGCAACCTCTGAGGGCGCAACATCAGCAGAATTCAGCGCACCCAGCACCAGCGCAGACACTCACACCTCGGTGGGACCTTCGGGACATAGAGTAGTGCTGTCACCTGGTGTATCACAGCTCACAAGTGAGCATCAGCAGATTGTGGAGACAGGGACAGCAGTGGAGTGTGCTAGTCGGAGGGCGCAGGACTCTGCCAGCTCAGCTCAGCTGCATGTCGACCCTCTGCCTTTGGGTTCATCTATAAGATCAGCGGGGCTGGAACTCCAGGAACAGATGCAGGAGTCTCTGGCAGGTTTTGTCTCCAGGGTCAATGTGAGTGTGGAGCGAATGGAGGACTCCATAGCGAACATGAGCAGAGCCTTTGTGGAGTCATTGGCGCATGAACGCATCACCATGGAAAGGATGACAACCTCCATGGAGGAGATAAGTCGCCAGGGTATGGAAAACATGGTGCGTATTCATAATAGAATGACATCTCTTGAGGAGTGATGGGCATCTATTGAACAGAGAAACCAGACCTTCATGGAAGTCCTTCTGAGTAGGACTGCCAGTGCAGATACGGGTCCCCATGGCCCCCTGATGTGCAGCAAGGTGCTCTCAAGCCACTTCCAAGCACTGGCCCCTTCTGGCCTGTGCAGCTTTAGGTGGGTGAGCAGCAGCCTGGCGCTCCTGTTGCTGCTGCTGTTGTTCCTGGTTCTGCTGGTGCTGCGGCTGGTGTTCAAGCTCATCTAATGCCCAGAAGGGAAGGAAATAAATGGCTCCCATGCTTCTGGTATATGCCTCCGTTGAGGAAGCACTGAGTGAAGGTGGCGAGCAGGGTTTCCCAGGAGGTCACACTGGAGATGTGTGTGAGGCTCCAACCTTCCACAGGTGTGGTTAAGCCTGGTAAAAGTTGCCCCAGGCCTGAAACAACAAAGTCCTGCCACCTGCAAATGATGACTGATCAAATCTCCTCTTTAATGGTTGACCTGCAGCTGATAGTCAGCAAGCCAATAGTGCTCACACCAGGTTTCACAGGCGTGATCCCCACCAGGCGTGTTTTACGTGGGAAAAGGGTTAAAAATGCAAGGGCCTGTTAAAATGGGATTATAAAGGCCAATTATTGCTGATTAAGGGCCTTAAAGGCCAGTCCCACCTGTTGGAGGCGGGACTGATTCGGGACCATCAGACACGCCTGGGTTAAAATGGCTCGGGGTCAGGAACTAGGCGGGGGGGTGGGGGGGGTCCCGACCCCCAGTTTTTGCGATTTTAACCCCCCACACGCCTCAAAGCCCGCCTCACGGCTGAGTTAAAATTGACCCCATTGTCTTCGGTCCCCGCCACAAGCTCCATTTTCTAGCCACTGACTCCATCCCTCTGACTAGCATCTGTCTGAGGCTGAACCAGACTGTTCGCAACACTGCTGTCATATTTGACCCTAAAATTAGTTTCCAACCATATATCCGTGCCATAACATAAAGACCGCCTATTTCCACCTCCGTAACATCGCCCTTCTCCGCCCTTGCCTCAGCTCATCTGCTGCTGAAACCCTCGTCCATGCCTTAGTTACCTCTATACATGACTATTCCAATGCACTCCTGGATGGCCTCCCATGATCTACTCTTCGTAAATTTGAAGTCAACCAAAACTCAGCTGTCTAACTCACACCAAGTCCCATTCACCCATCACCCTTGTGCTCGCTAACCTATATTGGCTCCCGGTTAAGCAACGCCTCAATTTTAAAACTCTCATCCTTGTTTCCAATTCCCTCCATGGCCTCGCCCCTCCCTATCTCTATAATCTCCACCAGCCCCACAACCCTCCCCCCGCCCCAAGATATCTGCGCTCCTCTAATTCTGCCCTCTTGACCATCCCTGATTTTAATCGTTCAACCATTGGTGGCCGTGTCTTCAGCTGCCTAGGCCCTAAGCTCTGGAATTCCCTCCCTAAACCTCTCCACCTCTCTTTCCTCCTTTAAGACATTCCTTAAAACCTACCTCTTTGACCAAGCTTTTAGCGATCTGCCCTAATTTCTCCTTATGTGGCTTGGTGTCAAATTTTGTTTTATGACACTCCTGTGAAGTGCCTTGGGACATTTTATTGCGTTAAAGGTGCTATATAAATACAAGTTGTTGTTGTAAATAAAAGTGTGGTTTCTTTTAAGTTTACCACATCATATGCACAGCACATTCCAACAAAAGTTTAATTGATGGGATCTTTGTGTTTTTTTTACTACAACAATACAAAAGCATGAGAATTTACAAAGTGCCTTTTATTGACATATTTTAAATCAGTGAAATAAAGGTTTCAAGTTCAAACTTGCATCAAAGTTTGGAGGAACACTAATAATTTTTGCTTAATTCTCTCTTGTTAAGGCAGAACATCATCAAAATAAGAGAGGGAATAGGCCAGCGTAAAGTAACAAAGGATTTATTATGCAGCATGGAGGAGATGTGAATGTTGCAGAGTGCAATGTTTTCCAGTTATGGTGTGGAGAGTCGGTCAATTACTGGGAATCAGCTCATGCACACTTCACAGATTTGCCAAAAATTATTTTCTAAAATCTTTGATGAAATCAGATTTGAGAATGCTGGGCATTATTCAGTCATCACATGCCCAGACTTTGTCAGTTCATGCTCTTTCTTGGTCAGGATGATACCTGGTCTCACTTACCTGATGAAAGTAAAAAACTCTGGAGAAAATACTATTGTTGCTTTCCTTGCTGCAACCTCTCATGAGACATCATCCAGCTAAGTGCACAATGTAGACGAGAATAGTGTGCTCCCTTTACCTTGGATGGTATAAACCAACAGGAGGAATGAAATAATCCTTTCCCGAGCAATTAAACCATACCTAATTCCTAACAACTAGGAGATTCATTTAAAAGAGTTTTACCTTTGCAGAAACAGGTTAGATTTGGGGAGGGTGAAGTGCAGGGACAGTCATGCATTATTTTCATTGCTCTAATGTCACATACAGCTGATAATAATCGGGTAGATTTTATGAACTTGCACTCCTGGTGTGGAGCCTTGTGTGGCAGGAGTGCATATCTGGAATTTGAGAATGGAGGTCAATAGGCCCAGCAAAATGTTCCATCTTGATGGGCACTGACCCATGTCTGAATTCCCAATATGCACAGCTCACACCCAAAGTTCTGCATCAGAGTGAAAATTCATAAATTTGCCCTGATTTACATCATTGTGCATTTGTAAACAAATGGCTAGCCAAACATTTTCTCATGAAGAGGCATTTGCTGTTTTAATATAAGTCTGACTGAACTAATTTGAATTTTGTTGAATTTGGGTTCAAGTTATTTGGGAATAAAAGGAAAGGGCATTAAATTTTGTTATGAATATGGCACTACGTCGAAGTTGGATGAACCCTGTTTCTCCACTGTTGCAGTGAAGAACGATGAGTAAAAAGAGGGCTACCAAATCAGTTTAAAATTGTGAGAATAAACTCAAAGGGGTCGATTTTCATTGATACGTGGAGTCAGGATTGGAGGCGTGTGGGGGGTTAAAGTCCCGAATTCGGGGGTCCTGACACCATCCCGCCCCCAACCCACCTCCATGTAAGTTTCAAAGGAGGCGGGTACCCGCCCCGCACTGGGACCCGCCTACCCGAGGCGGGAAGAGATTAGTGCCAATTAACTGCCTGTTAACACATAGTTAACAGGCATTTTTTAGCCTAATCCTTATTTTAAAGCTTGAAGTGTGGGATTCCCGACGGCCCCAAACCACACCAAGTTAGGGGAGTCGGGCTGTCGGGTTGAAGGACTTGGAGGGGTCGAGATGTCGGTGTTCAGGTGAGTGATGGGTGCATGAGTGCAAAGGTAAGTGTGTTGGTGTGTCTAAAGTGTGTAAAGAAGTTTAAATTACTTGTACTTACCTTTTCAGCCTTCCTACCTCTAGGTTTCGGGAGTCCATCATCTAACCGGTACAGAAAGCAGAATGGCTGCGAACTGTCAAAAGTGACAGCCTGCAGCTTTCTGTGCAGGAGAGATTTCTAACTGAGTCTGTGGAGAAGGACTCATGTTAGAAGTAAGACTGTCAGTGTTTGACAGCTTCAAACAGCTGTGAAACACTGATATTTCATCTGTCAAAACGCCTTGACAGATGAAATTTCAGTCTGTGACGTCACCTGTTGCTGGATGGCCCGTAATTGGCCTGCTGAGCCCGCTGGGCAGGCTCAACAAGGTCAATCAAGTTAAAATGGCGTGGATTGGCCGCATATCGATGGAGGCGGGACTACAACCCCAAAAGTTGTAGTCCCGCCTCCTTCCCGACTTCCGAATGAAAATCACCCCCAAAGTGTTTAAGTAGGAAAAAAAAGTGATTCAACAGAGTGCTTCATTTTTTTTGAAAAGTAAACTTTTTCTGAAAGGATTTTTAAAAATATGTTTACGTCTTGGTTGTTAAATGTTTTGCCTTCCTGTTTAGATTCACAATAATTGTCTTCATGAAACAACGGGCTGGATTTTATCAATGGGGACGTGTTGGGGGCGGGACTGCTGCTTGTCAGGTTTCAGTCCCGCCTCCAATGACGTCCGGCCAACCCACACTATTTTCCCTTGATTGACCTTGTTAAGCCTGCCCTGCGGGCTTAGCCGGCCAATTAAGGGAAAGCCGGTGACAGAGGACATCAGCGTATAACGTTTCATCTGTCAAATATTTTTGACAGATGAATTGTCAGCATTTGACAGCTTTGAGAAGCTGTCAAACACTGACAATCTCTGTTCTAAGGTAAGCCCTTGGACTGAAGACTTACCAAGCCTCTTTCCTCAGCAGAAATCAGATGGCTCCTGCATCTGAGAATGCAGCAGCCATTCTGTCATCTCTGCCGTTGAGATGAGGCACCTTTGGATCCCCAAGGTTTGAAGCCTGCAGAAAGAAACAAAGGTAAGTAAACTTTTTCTAACACTTTACACTCACCTCTCATACTTACCTCTCCACACTTGCACACATCACTCACCTCCACAGCAGACTTTTCGACCCCTCTCATCACCGCAGACCCACTGCTCATCTTGCTGACCCTGGCAAGGTTCGCAGCCATCAGGAAGCCCGCACTTGTGTGAGTAAAATGGGGATAAGCCTCTTAACTACCTATTAACTACCTGTTAACAGGCAGTTAAGTGGCTGTAATTCCCTTCCCACCTCGAGGAGACGGGTCCCTGCGCAAGTCGGGGACCAGCCTCCTGGGGAGATGGCACGGAGGTGGGTTGGGAACGGGGTTGGTACCCGCGCCCAGTTTCTGCAATTTTCCCGGCAGTCCCGCCTCCATACCCGCCTCCCCAGGGCTGGCAAAATTCCCCCCGTTTCTATACAATAAAATCAGCAAACTATTTTCATGGTTTCTGTAAGGGGTGTGTGTGGTCAGCTTTGCCTCTGACTCCCTGAGTGGTTCGAATTACTTCCACTCCCTTGGTTCTAGACTTTGGACTTATTTGTGGGTTGTAATGAAATTGCAACAGACAACTGAGTTGGTCAAAAAGAATTTAGATTTTATTTTGAGACAGGAAAATATACAATACAATAAATCTTATACTCTAAAAGGGGGGAACATTTCGGAATATGCGAGGGAGAATGACAATAGACAAAATACCTTACCCCTCCCAATCCCTATACTAACTAGGTTGGATTCCAGAGGACCAGGAAATGCTCACCAAACGACTTTCTTGACAATTGTAGAGGTTTGCGATTTCAGGGTTCTCTTTAGTTGTGGCGGTTGGGGCCTGCCGTACCCCGGACGTGGTGGAAGACTGCACCTGCGTTGGGTTTTCAGTCTTCGCATGTCCGCTGATGCGGTCAGGTGCGTAGTTGGATTTATCAGGTAAGTACCCAATTTCCTTTGGTTAGGTATAGTTTTTAGAGACTTTTGTGTTAAATCTTACCCAGAAATAAGTCAGGCTAGCTTGTAGAGTGGAAACAAACTTGCGAATCTTCGGTTTCTTCCAGGTTGGTTTCTTGTTGGTCGCGGTGGCCCAATATTACCTAGTTGGTGGTAATATTGTTAGTTGGTTTCTTGAGGCCTTTGGTTGCCGCGATTCCCTTTTCCTTTCATTTCATTCTTCTTTCCTCGAGTCTCCGATTCCCTGACTGTGTGCAGTGGTAATGATGATGAGTAGTACTCTTCTAAACCGTACCTTCTAACTGCTCTCCTTTCGACTACTCTTTTCAACTGGTTCTTTCAACTGCACCTCCTGTGTAAAAGCAGGCCTCAAATGTACTGTTTTGAGGCCTGGCTTATCTGACCGCCAAATCTCCTCTGGCCCATTGTTAATTTTGGCGGGCTCGTTAATTTTAATTGTTTTTAAACTTCTTATCGCGTTTCAGGGCTGGTCCCATCTATTTTTAATTGACTTTTAACTAGTTTCAGGATTGCTTCAAAATCAGTTTAAGTGTGCGAAGTGGTTTTGGATGTCTCTCTGAGTGGTTTTAAACTGTTGTTCGATTGTCTTCTCCTGCTGGGGCCAGGGTTTCTTTTGTTGATTAGTGGCATGTATTGTATTATTCATTTTCTTGATGGCCCTGTAGGTTTTTGGTGGGAACTGTCCTTCCGTGGGCCTATTGTCTTTATGTAGAATGACTGGGACGGTCCAGAACATTCTCAGACAATCTGGCCTTTTCCAATACTCAAACTGTCTGTCCCACAGTGCCCAACCCAATTCCTTTGTTGCAGCTTTCCACAGGCCTGGACATGCCTTTTAAAATAGCCAAATCTTCCTGGGCTTTTGACTTTAAGTCCCTTTTGGCTCAATATTATTTTAAACAGTCCATTGTCTCTTCTTTTCTTGGTTTGGGGAAGTCTGTAGAATTTTGCGAGCCTTACATTTCCCTTCATGGAAAGCAGCACTTTCCCAGTGTGCAGTTACTCACAGGCTCCTCTCTAATTGTAGAGTTGGGGGAACACTTCTGTTCCTTGTAGCGCCACATTTTTTTTTATTGGCAGCTGAAGAACTGGCAAGAATTGCTATTGAACGCCCTTCTCTAAATCTTTTCCAGGGCCTCTATATCACCCACCCAGCATTAGCAGCAGGGCAGAGAAGAGCCACAAGGCTGATCCCTGGTGTAGGTGCTGGAGTTATGGGGAAAAACACGATAAACTTCAGCTTCTCACCTTGGAAAAGAAGCAACTGACAGATGTTTCAGTTTGAAGAATCATCGCTTCGCTCATCCTAAACTAAGCTCAGCAAGGGTTCCTTCAGCAGGTTTTAGGCCTCTCATTTACTTTTGCAAGGGGTCTAACGCTTCTTTCTGCGCAGATTGGGTGCAGTGCAGGCCATCCCAGGGTGTGAGTTGCCTCCGTTTTTGGGTGCAACACACAGCAATTTCTATCCCAGTGTATCGGAAACCATCTTTTCTCTTTTCAGATGCTGACAGACTTCCAGCCTACTGCTTGACTTTCAGAATATTTCTATTTTTGATTTTCAAACTGTAGGGTTTTTTTTGTTTATCATCGCTGGAAGAAAATCACTAGGGGGCGCCATTAGAACCAGAATACTGCATCCAATTGTTTTTTAAATGACCCGAGGGTTTTTGCCTCCACCACTCTGCCTGGAGTCTATTCCAAGTGTTGATCACCTTCTGTCAAGAAGACCATCTGAATATCCATCCTGAAATTACCTTTTATTTGAATCTGTGTCCCCTTGTCATACTCTCACGATTTAAAGTAACATTAACCTTTTTTTATATAGTATTTACCATCTGTAAGAGCATCTGTCAGTTGTTTCTTTTCCAAGCTGAAGTTAATCGTGTTTTTCCCCATAATTCGGGCACCTGCTCTAGTGATCAGCCTTGTGGCTCTTCTCTGCCCTGCCACTAATGTTTGAATGCTGGGTGGTAGAGGCCCTGGAAAAGATTTTTAGAGAAGGGCCACTAGATTAATAACATCAGAAATGCTGGAAACACTCAGCAGGTCAGGCAGCATCGAGGAGAGAGAAACGGGCAGCATCGAAGGGTCCCGACTCGAAACGTTGACTCTGTTTCTTTCTCCTCGATGCTGCCTGACCTGCTGAGTGTTTCCAGCATTTCTGTTGTTATTTCAGATTTCCAGCACCTGCAGTATTTTGCTATTCCACTAGATTAATACCTAATTTAAAATCCTTTAATTACCACAATAGGCTTAGAAAGCTGGGCCTTTTTACTCTACAAAAGCATAGCCTTCGAAAAGATTGGAGAAACACACGAGGGCACGTACAAAAGACACGATAACCAATTCAGGTCAAACCCCCTGGGTTATGTTAAAGTACAATTAGATACTAGGCAGTACAAACATGCCCCCGAACATAAGACACTCAGACAGCTTATGGGAGTGACCAGCACCACCATACCTGAGAAAGTATCCAAGTCAGAAAACATAAGCTTCTAACACTGTGTTTGGCACTCTTATATTCCTGCCAACTATAGTTATTGCATATCAACAACTATATAGTATACACATTTCTGCTTTCAAAGATACCTCAGGAAGAATTTAAATGTTCATGCTTCCTTTATCTTGTTCTGATGTTTTATATAAATCAAAAAATTTGGTTTCTGCTAAAAATGGTTTCCCTAAGGGTTTTTGTTCTCAGTAATTTTCCATTAGAGGGGGCTGAACTATAAATAGCAATTCTTGACATGTTCTATGAATAAATAGTCTTGCGGTCAATCATAAACATTTCTGGAAGTTGTAGACACAGATGTATGCTGGGCGCTGTAGCTTGCTAGCTTGAGTCTCTTCAGGGATGGGTCTGGGAACCTGTATAAAGTCAAAGCTCAAATTCTCAAGGCACAGGTCTACAATGAAAGCATTGTAAGAGACATTTCCAATATTGAAACTGCTATTGTTTAAAGGTTTTATAAGTTTATGGAGGGGAGGCTTGGGGAGGGAAAGGAGGGCAGCGAACTCAGAGGGGAGCTGAGATGGGGATTAAAATCAGTAAGGATGAGGAGTCATTTAGTGCAATGGCTGAGGGAGGAAAGGTGGGAGGAAAGGAGGGAGGATATCTGAGACCTGCTTAAGGAGGATGACTCACACCACTTCATACATCCCAACCATCAGTGATTCATGCTGAAAGTATTTTGGACTTCCTGTCCACTTGTCAGTATTTGTTGACAAAAATCAGCTTGGATCATAGAATCATGGAAATTTACGGCACAGGAGGAGGCCATTTGGCCCATCGTGTCTGTGCTGGCCAAAAAAGAGCTATCCAGCCTAATCCCACTTTCCAGCTCCTGGTCCATAGCCCTGTAGATTGTGGCACTTCAAGTGCATATCTAAGTAATTTCTAAATGCGATGAGGGTTTCTGTCTCTACCACCCTTTCAGGCAGTGAGTTCCAGCCACCCACCACCCTCTGGGTGAAAAAAGTTCTCCTCAACTCCCCTCTAATCCTTCTACCAATTATTTTAAAACTATGCCTCTTAGTTATTGACCTCTCTGCTAAGAGAAATAGGTCCTTCCTGTCCACTTTATCTAGCTCCCTCATAATTTTATACACCTCAATCAAATCTCCCCTCAGTCTCCCCTGTTGAAAGAACACAACCCCAGCCTGCACAATCTTTCCTCATAGCTAAAACTCTCCAGTCCTGGCAACATCCTCATAAATATCCTCTGTACGCTCTCGAGTGCAATCACAACTTTCCTGTAATGCGGTGACCAGAACTGTACACAGTACTCTAGCTGTGGCCTTACTAGTGTTTTATACAGTTTAAGTATAACTTCCCTGTTCTTATATTCTATGCCTTGGCTAATAAAGGAAAGTATCCCGTATGCCTTCTTAACCACCTTATCTACCTGTTCTACTACCTTCAGGGGCCTGTGGACATGCATGCCAAAGGCCCCTCTGTTCCTCTACGCTTTTCAGTATCCTACCATTCATTGTGTATTCCCTTGCCCTGCTAGCCCTCCAATGCCTTACCTCACACTTCTCCGGATTGACTTCTATTTGGCACTTTTCTGCCCACATGACCAGTCCATTGATTTCTTTCTGCAGCCTACAGCTTTCATCCTCACTATCAATCACACAGCTAATTTTTGTATCATCTGCAAACTTCTTAATCATGCCCCCTACATTGAAGTCTAAATCATTGATATATACCACAAAAAGCAAGGGACCAAGTACTGAGCCCTGCGGAACCCCACTGGAAACAGCCTCCCAGTCACAAAAACACCCGTCAGCCATTACCCTTTGCTTCCTGCCACTGAGCCAATTTTGGATCCAACTTGGAACTTTCCCATGGATCCCATGGGCTTTTACTTTTTTGACCAGTCTGCCACGTGAGACCTTGTCAACAGCCTTGCTAAAATCCATGTAGACTACATCAAATGTGCTACCCTCATCGACTCTCCTTGTTACCTCCTCAAAAAATTCAATCAAGTTAGTCAGACATGACCTTCTCTTAACAAATCCATGCTGGCTGTCTTTGATTAATTCGTGCCTTTCTAAATGACAATTCATACTGTCCTTCAGAATATTTCCAATAATTTGCCCACCACTGAGGTTAGGCTGACTGGCCTGTAATTACTCGGTCTATCCCTTTCTCCCTTTTTAAACAACAGATATTTACTTCTGTGCTGCTGGAATAGGCTTGAAAGAGGTTAAATTTATGACACCAGAGGTTTCTCAGGGAGAAGCGCCATATCAGCAATGTTACTGCTTACTCATGCAATTTACTGTAGCTTTGCAATAATGGGGAAATCTTAGGCCAGCAATCAAGGTGGTCTTTTTTGTGTTCATTTGATATTGTTGACATATTCATTGTGGGTTAATTAAATCATGAAAGGTATATTTTCTATGTACAGACATACAACAACAACTTACATTTATATTGCGCCTTTAACATAGTAAAATATCCCAAAGAGCTTCACAGGAGCGATTATCAAACAAAATTTGACACCAAGCCACATAAGGACATATTAGGGCAGATGACCAAAAATTTGGTCAGTGGTAGGTTTTAAGGAGCATCTTTCAGGACGAGAAAGAGGTAAAGAGGTGGAGAGGTTTAGGGAGGGAAGTCCAGATCTTATGGCCTAGGCAGTTGAGGGCATGGCTACCAATGGTGGAGCGATGAAAATTGGTGATCCATAATAGGCCAGAATTGTAGGTGCACAGAGATCTCAGAGGGTTGTGCAGCTAGAGGAGGTTACAGAGATAGGGAGGGGCGAGGCCATGGAGGAATTTGAAAACTGGGATGAGAATTTTAAAATCAAGTCATTGCCGGACTGGGAGCCAATGTAAATCAGTGAGCACAGGGGTGATGGGTGAGCAGAACTTGGTGTGAGTTAGGATATGGGCAGCAGAGTTTTGGATGAGCTCAAGTTTATGGAGGGTACAAGGTGAGAGGCCGGCCAGGAGAGCTGTGGAATAGTCGAGTCCAGAGGTAACAAAAGCATGGATGAGGGTTTCAGCAGCAGATAATGGGTAAGGCAGGGGTCAGGTGATGTTACAGAGATGGAAGTAGGCAGTCTTGGTGACGGAGAGAATATGCGATTGGAAGGTCAGCTCAGGGTCAGATAGGACGTCAAGGTTGCGAACAGTCTAGTTCAGCCTCGGACAGTGGCTAAGGAGAGGGGTGGAGTTGTTGGCTAGGGAATGGCATTTGTGGCTGGGACCGAAGATGATGGCTTTGGTCTTCCCAACATTTAATTGGAGGAAATTTCTGCTCATCCAATACTGTATGTCAGACAAGCAGCATGACAAATCAGATGCAGCTGAGGGGTCAAGAGAGGTGGTGGTGAAGTAGAGCTGGGAGTCATCAGCGTACATGTGGAATCTGATGTTGCGTTTCCAGAATGATGTCATTGAGGTGCAGTGTGCAGTTGAGAAATAAGAGGGGCACAAGGATAGATCCTTGGGGGACTCCAGAGGTAACGATGCAGGAGTGGGAAGAGAAGCCATTGCAGGAGATGCAATGGATGGAACTAGGTGAGGGCAGCCCTATCCAGCTGGACAATGGAGGAGATGTGTTGGAGGAGAATGGTGTGGTCAACCATGTCAAAAGGTCAAGAAGGATGAGGAGGGATAGTTTACCATGGTTACAGTCACATAGGATGCCATTTGTGACTTTGATATGGGCTGTTTCAGTGCTGTGGCAGGGGAGAGTTTTAAACATGGAATTGCGGAAAAGGTGGGCACAGATTTGGGAGGTGAAAACATGTTCAAGGACTTTGGAGAGGAAAGGGCAGTTGGACATAAGGGAGATGACAGATATCTCTCTCTCGCATGGTGAGCTTTGTATTGCATGAGCAGAAAGAGGCAGCCCATGTTTTAAAAAGCATGGAGCAGCTTAACTAGAGGAAATGAGCTAATGTTCAAAGAGTTAGTAAGTTGCGTATTTATTGTTTTCCTTAATTTATACATGGCATATTTCAGTAGACTGTATATGGAGTACAGGTTCTTTGTTGCAATTCCCATTCCATACTATAATTTACCTGAATATTGAGCTGTAAAAATGTACCTTTTCAATCTGGAATCTGGAATTCTCTGCCTCAAAAGGCTGTGGATGCTGGGGCAATTGCAGCTTTGAAGATTGAGATCGATAGACCTTTATTATGTTAGGCTATCAAAGGATATGGAGCTAAGGCGGGTAAATGGAGTTGAGGTACACATCAGCCACAATCTAACTGAATGGTGGAGCAGGCTCAAGGGTCTAAATGGCCTACTCCTGTTCCTTTGTTCTTATGTTCCAATTCTAACGGTCGTGAGGGCTACTTATAGGAGTGACTGGTGACTCTGAACCCGAGAACCAAAAATTGTGCCAATATAAAGTAATAGATTGCATCTACTTGTTGATCAGATGGTAACATGGGGACCCAAATTTAGGATAATCACAAAGAAATATGAAAGGATAATTACTAGTCCTAGCCCTTTTCGGGCTATCCCAGATCAGGCATATTCCCCAGACGTTCACCTTCAACTAAAGTTAGAGATAGCCAAATTCCATATGATGCTTAAATGGGTCTAAAGGTTCAGGCTATCTCTCCCTAAAGGAAAGGAACAACTGAAGATGTTACCGTCCTCCAGATAGCACTTTTAATAAGTTTAACTAGACTGTAACCTTCCAGATATTATGAGGGTCCGGAATACCCCCCAGAATTCTGCAACTCCTTATAAAAGAGTGCACAGAAATTGGGTTTGCGAGTTTATACAGAAATACTCTTTGAGACAATTCTAAAACTATATAGTTTTATTTAAGAGCCGACACTCATTTAACAGCTGTTGAGTCAGTCGTAACATTAAGAATTCAAAATACAAATAGCTTACATTTCTTATTTCTCAGAGATCCTTATTCTCAAATCTTTACTTCGATGCATTTCTACATTTCTTACTTATCTCTAAATCCAGAACATCCACCAAAATCAAATTATAGTACCGTTTGATCCCCGAGACTCAAAGTTAAAAACTTACAGATGGTGCTTGTAAAGTTGAGAAATGCTTGGCCCATTCAGCGACTTCTGACTTTCTGTTTGAAAAGGTCTATCTTTTATACCCTTTTTGCAGTGGTTTATTCTTTGAAGTTCTCTGCTGATGTAAGCTAATTGTCTTATTCATTCTCTCTGTTGAATGCTTTCTGTTTTTACTGTCAATTCAACTGCTGCATGCATAATTATGTTTCTACCTTTAGGTGTTTCAAAAACCATCATAAAAACAATATGACAGCAATGGTTTCTGTTTGATGCCATTCTTATCGAAGATTTTCCATTCAATTCTTACTTTCACTTTTAGCTGGCTTAACAGACTTCGAGTCTCCTAACTGCTCCAAGTTCAATACAAACACAATGTAATTGCTTGGTGTATCTATTGAAGTCATATCTTCAAAGTGTTCTTGTTGGTATCATATTTACTATGTATAAATTAAAGACACTTTGACTGAGTGTTTACTTGTTTTCTAGCTATCTCAATTGATTGCATATTTAATCTTATGTTTCCTGTCTTCCAAGTTTAACATAAAAACTATTTGACCAGCAGGTGTTTCTTTTACTTGATGTCATCTTTTCAAAGGCACATGTCTCTTTTAATGTTTGTGTTTCTGTTCAACATGTTGGTTTCCAACACTTCACTTGGGTCTTTTCATTGTGTTTTTCCCAAACTCCAGACCCTCTGGAATCGCCAAACTGCCATTTCAATTTAGTATATTTAACTAATTCCCATTTCAAAGCTTGTATGTTTACAACTTTGTTAAACAACTGATCTTTATCTCAGAAGCCTGTATTTCTGTTTACAGCTTGTGTCTCCGAGGCTTTAGATTTTTAAACCCAGCATATCACATATTAATAAATATCAGAATTCTGTTCATATTATGGTGTATCTTTCTGAAATATGGCTTATTCCTTCACAAATAAAGGGGAGATTAGAAAAAATATCTTTACATAGATATTTGTGAGAATATGGAACACACTGCCCAAAAACATCACTGAAGCAGACTTCATAATTTCTTTTTAAAAGGAGGTTAGATAATTGCTTTAAAAAGAATATTAAAGGGTATGTGATACAAGCAATGGATGGGATGAGACTGGCTCATGGACAAAATTACTGGCACAGACTTGATGGGTTGAAAGCCATGTTTCTGTATCCTATGACACTACACTCCACTTTAGATCAAAGAATAATTGTTAAAAAAATAACTATGAGGTCTTAGATTCACACAGTATTTTGGATGAGGTCTAAAAAATATATAAAATTGAATGTATTTGTGAATTCACCTTGTTCTTAAAAATATATCTCAGTTTTCATTATTGCCCCTTTAACAACCAACGGACATTTAAAGATCCATAAAATGAATTGCTGCAATTCCTTCTTTCCCAATTTAACATATTTTATGGCTTAGAATGTACTTTTCATCAGGTTCAGCTGAAACTAATGGGAGAGACAACTGAATGCATCATAGTTGAAAATGATATCATGTGTTGCCTAGGAAACCTCTAGCTTGAATATTCCCAGCATGGTCATAATATGTGATCTATATGTTGAAAACTTCCATTTGACTGCCAGCTGTAAGCTTAAATGGGGTTCATGCATAAATCTGCCTTTATTTTAAATCTTCTGGTGCCTGGCATTAGATGGCGTGTGCAAATAAGGATGACTGAACTTGTTAGCAGTTTCATGTCCATAATATGCTTGTTTTCTTATAACCATGAGATTTATTTTTTACTTTGAACAGTAAAATGGATTTTTTACTTGACAAGTACGCCACTTCACTGGGGACAGGTTTTATTCCTCTTTAATTTAGGTCACACAAGTGGATTTGCTGTGAAACTCTAGCCCTGAATATATTTGCAATGAACTTGGTTGTCTTTGTAACCAAAGTTTTAAATATGATTACCTTTTTATAGCATTTTTTCTGGAGCCAGTACAAAAGTCGTTATAACATCAACTAGGCTATTTTAAAAACAGGAAATTGTGATCTCTCACTGGAAAAATAAAAAATAACTTCATAAAAACTTATGAATCTGTAATAACTGCATAATGCACACATTAGAGTGTGCAAACACGGAGGCTTCTGTGTAATCGCTGGAGTCTGAGGTCACCACATATATTGATAATCACACAACTGGATTGAACCAGTTCTCAGACAGTGTTGAGCAGTGTGTTTTATTAAGTGGAAATAAATAAGCATCTGGGTAGAACAGAAGTTGGAATTTGTTGTGAATAGGAGACATTAGGGTAACCAGAAGAAAACCAGAACAAGAGCTATCGTTCTAATTATTTGTACACTTGCGCCATACAGTGTTCTAAGGAACTCTACTAGCATTGATATTTTTTAGAAATGAGCTCTCAATAGGACTGAATGCTTTAATTCATGAGTAAATCCATAAAAGCTATAACAATAAAAATTACCATTATGCAGTTCTATGACATTAAAAAGAAACTTGGGAAAAAGTGTCAATAAGGATGCAGGAACCATTTAAAATCCAGTTGATTTTGATTCTTGGAACAGAATGTATGAAAAAGGAGTCAATATAGACAGATCAAAAATGCTGTAAAAATTTCACTGAGTAATTCAAGGTACTGTCTGGATGATTAATACCTTCAAGTTGTGCCAATAAACATTGAGGGCTGGATTTTAATTCAGGGGTGGGTTGGGGTCGTGTAATCCACATTTCGTGTTATCCACACAAATCTAAATCGATGTGGGAGATTGATGCGAATTTAACTTAATTGTCCAATTGAGTTCCAGCGTGTGGGAACCCATGGCAAATGAGTTTTTCCAGTCTGAAAGTCGCCTCCAATGACGTCATCATTGCTGCTGCATTTCAGGTCTGCAACAAGCCTTGCTTCTTCTGCAGGCTGCCAACCTTTTGGCCTTTAATGCTACAGGGGCCTGGAGGCAGATTGGCCAGTGAAAGACCTAGGTCTGCTCCAAGATTTGACGACGTTGCCCTGCAGGCTTTAGTTGAGGGAGCAAGAGCTCATAAGATGCTCTTCCCTTCTTCAGGGAGGAAGAAGCCTCCCCAGCAGACCAAGGCTGTGTGGCTGCAAGTGGCAGAGGAGATCAACTCCTTATCGGTAACCCGCAGAACCTGGATACAGTGCAGGAAGAGATTTCATGACCTTCTGCGCACTGGAAAAGTGAGTATGATTTTCCCATCACCCTCAATCTGATCCCCATTGCCTTTCCTCACCAGCACTCAGCTTTAGCAATCTCTTCTTCCACATCCCACTTGACACTGACATCCCTGCACCCTTACCCATTCCCTTTCTCTCTATGGTCACATTCACCTAACTATTCGACTATGCAGCCCTCACACTCCCTATCACTGTGATGCTATGAAAACAACTGACAACACATAGGGAGGGCCCTTGGTCTTGCCAGCTCACTCCATCTGTGTCTCCTTCTAAGTATCTATGCTATGGAATCTCTACACTCACTCCTTCATTCTCACTCAACCTCCACTTGTCTCCCTCATTGCAGGAAAAGAGAGCACGCAATAAGCGAGAAAGAGCGAGGACAAGAGGAGGGCCACCCTCAGTAGCCCACCTCACCCCCTGGGAGGAGGCAATACTGGAGATCGTAGGAGTGGTGGAAGACGCGCAAGTGGGGGACGGACAGAGGGGTGCATCACAGCAAGCTGGTGACAGAATAGTTTTCCATCTCTCTCATTGACATTGCATGAGTCGCTGATAATGATTCTGAAGTTCTAACAGATGAACTAATAATCATCTGCAATATGCAATGTGCATGTAACCTTGGCATCACATCTCTGACTCTTTCCTTTACTCCCCCACAAGACCATCGCAAGCACCCGTCCCCACTAGCTAGGAGGAAGAGCCTGAACATCAACAATCCTCAGAGGAAGCTGCAACCTCTGAGGGCGCAGCAACAGCTGAATTAAGCACACCCTGCACCAGCGCAGACACTCCCACCTCGGTGGGACCTTTGGGACATAGAGTACTGTTGTCACCTGGTGCATCACAGCTCACAAGTGAGCATCAGCAGATTGTGGAGACAGGGACAGCAGTGGAGAGTCCTCGTTGGAGGGTGCAGGACTCTGCCAACTCGGCTCAGCTGCATGTTGACCCTCTGCCTCTGGGTCCATCCATAAGATCAGTGGTGCTGGAACTCCAGGAATAGATGCAGGAGTCTCTGGCAGGTTTTGTTTCCAGGGTCATTGCGAGTGTGGAGCGAATGGAGAAGTCCATAGTGAACATGAGCAGAGCCTTTGTGGAGTCATTCGCGCATGAACGCATCACCATGGAAAGGATGGCAACCTCCATGGAGGTGATAAGTCGGCAGAGTGCAGAAAACATGGTGAGTGTTCAGAATAGAATGACATCTCTGGAGGAGCAATGGTCATCTATTGAACAGAGAAACCACACCTTCATGGAAGTCCTTCTGAGTAGGACTGCCAGTACAGATACAGGTCCCCATGGCTCCCCTGATGTGCAGCAAGGTGATCTCAAGCCACTTGCAAGCGCTGAGGGGGACCTGACCCATAAGAGGCAAGTTGGTGGCAGACATCAAGGAAGTGGGGGCTCCTCTCCAAGCGCTTACACTTCCGTGCCACTGCAGAACCCTTGGTCAGAGCCCCACCAGAGTCCACACCCAACTGAGATCGGCATCTCAACCCCTGCACAGCCGCAGGAGCAGCAGACTGTTGATGAGCCCTCACAGGTTTGCCACCCCAGAGGCTGCCCGCCAAAGGTGTCGAGACAGGAGCAGCAGGAAAGTGAGCAAGGGGCCTCCACATCTGCTGCAGCCACAGGGGAAGCACCACGTAGGAGCACACGTAAGAGAAAGATACTGCACAAATAGTCACAAGGGTAGTCACTTGGGTGAAATTTGATGTTTTATGTGGAAAAGCCATCAGATGAATAATGTAAATAAAAAATCTGATGGCTACTGCTGAAGTTGTGGCATGTGTCATTTTGCAAATGGGGTTTCCACACTGAGGGCTAAGCAAATCTGGCCAAGATGAGTGCGTTCCTTGCATCCCGGGCAGCTATGTTCTTGCATACTGCTGCCGCTGGTTGATGGGCCTCTGCAAGATGTTCGTTTTTGCTGTCCTCCTCCTCCTCCTCCTCATCTGAGGAGGATATGTGAGGAGCCACTTGGTCCTCAGGAATCTGCAAGCTGTAGGATTCGCAAAATTGAACATTGTCCTATAAGGGTCTATTGGCAGAAAAGGCCTTAATTTTAAAGACTGTTTTAAAAGAAGCCCAGGAAAAGGGGGCACACAAAATGGCCACCAGACCCCGTGACCAGCTTTTTGGGACATTTTAAAATGGTTCCTGCAGTCCACAGACAGCTTTTGTCGATTCAGCCCACAGTAAGTTCTGGAATGTAATTTCGGAGAATGCAAAACCAGACAGAACCCCATACATATAGATTGGTTGCAGATCCAATCAGATCGGCCTGTAGATAAAGGCCATCAAAATGTTTACCCAGACAAAGGGAAACAGCTTCAAGTTCAAAGGGGGACATCAAGACCCATTAAAGACAATACAAGGTCATTCCAGACCAGAAATGGCAGTTACCGGCCATCCCGAAAATACTTTAAACACAATGACTACCCCTCTGTGCTACAAGCCCACCAAAAATTAAATAAAGACGAACCTTGATATGGTGGGAGATAAGGGCCTCCATGAAAAGTATAACTGGAGACCTGGGGTAGCCATTATAGAGAGAGCATTGTAGAGATCATTTTCGAGAGATCGTTTGGGGATCCGAAGAAGGTGCAGTTCGGTTAGAAGTTCGGGTTCGGTAGAGAGGCTGTTCAGACTCGGAAGAAGAAGACGATTCGGTAGACGATTGGGATCGGAGACGTTTTGAAGACTCAGAGTAGCCATTGGTGGTTCAGGTTGAGTCAGCGTCCAGATCCGGGGTAGCTATCGGGAGATCATTGACAAACCCTGGGCCATTGATGAGACGAGAAGACGACGACCCTCCAAGAGGAAACCTTATGAATATGGTCAAACAGATGGGCTCTCTCCACACCGACGTCCAGGCCTGTTAACATCCAGCCTGTCCGTGTCCATTACCTCGAGGGAGAAAAGAGTGTGTCGCAGCCCGCTGCATTCCGCTGACCACGTGGAGACAGGACGCCTGAGAGGACCAAAACGCAGACTTCAAAAACCTCTATTTTCTAACTGGGACAGGTGAGCATGTTTCTGGCCCCTCATAATCTAATCTAGCTAGGTTTAGGGGGTGGGCATTTTAGGGGATAATTAACAATGAGTTGTTGTCCCTCGATGTTCCGTGTGTTTCCTTATTTTATGGTGAACCTTGTAAAGTATAATACACCTGTGGATATATTGGTTAGTATTGTATTATGATTTGTTTTTCCCTCCCATGTACCTTATTGGCTTACATTCAATTTTTCTTTATGCAATAAAATTTAACTTCGTTTCATTAAACTTGGTCTACAGAGTATTCTCTGCATTGTAGTTCCTGCATCAAAGTCCAGTGTACAGAACCTAAGGGGAGAGTGGGTCGAACCACTCGGTAAATTACTGTGCAAAAGAGAGAAGTTTCACCAGAGAGAGAGACCTAGCAAAAACCCCTTACAAAGCCACGGCGCTGTGCCATGTTGTGAAGTGCACAGCAAACCATGATCATTCTGGAGACCCTGGCTGCTGAGTACTGCAGGGCTCCACCTGATCTATCCAGGCATCTGAAGCGCATCTTCAGCAAACCAATGGTTTGCTTGATTATGGTTCTGGTGGACATGTGGCTGGAGTTGTAGCTCTCCTCAGCTTCATTGGATGGCCTCCTTAACGGCGTCATTAGCCACGTCCTCAGGGGATAGCCGTTGTCTCCAAGTAGCCATCCGTTAAGTTGGTCTGGCGGACTGAATAGCGGAGGCACACTCGACTGGCGCAGTATGAAGGAGTCATGGCAACTGCCAGGGTACTTGGCACAAACATGCAAAATTTCCTTCCTGTGGTCACACACCAGCTGAACGTTGAGGGAGTGGAAGCCCTTGCGGTTGACAAAAATACCTGGATTGTGATGGGGTGCCTTAAGGGCCACATGTGTGCAGTCAACGATGCCCTGCACCCTTGGAAAGCCTGCCAGATTAGCAAATCCATCCGCACGCATCGTGACACTTGCTTGATCCTTGGATGTGATTGCGCGTAATGGCAAAGAGGGCATCGGTTACCTGCGTAATGCATTTGTGTGCGGCCACCTGGGAGATGCCGCTGATGTCTGCTGCTGATCCCTGGAAGGAGCCTGAGGCAAAAAAGTTGAGTGCGGTGGTGACTTTGATGGCCACTATTAAGGGTTGTCCACCTGGTCCTCTGGGCTGCAGGTATTGTTGCAGCATTGCGCAGATGTCACCCACTACCTCTCGCGAAAGTCGGAGCCACCTTTGGCACTGCTGCTCAGACATGTTGAGGTAGCTGACCCTGTGTCTGTAGACCCTGTTTGGGGGTATCTCCTGCGCTGACGGGCTCCCATGCTCTGGCCCCTTCTGGCCTGTGCATCTTCAGGTGGGTGAGCAGCAGCTTGGCGCTCCTGCTGGTGCTGCTGCTGTTGGTGCTGCTGTTGTTCCTGGTTCTGCTGGTGCTGCAGCTTGTCTTTTTCCTCATCTAATGCCCAGAAGAGAAGGAAATAAATGGCTCCCATGCTTCTGGTATATGCCTCAGTTGAGGAAGCGCTCCATGCCGCTCTTGGAGCAGCACAGCACTCAGGCTATCCCCGCTGGCTGCTACCTCCAGGAAAAACTCTTTCCCCCCATCTATGGCCGCTAGAGCTGGCACGGTCTGCAGATCCTCCTTGAGCCTGACAAATGCTGCCTGGCAACCCTCATCCCAAGCCCACTCCACTCCCTTGTGTAGGAGTCGGAGCAGAGGGGCTACTGTGGCTGCATAGTCTTCAATGAAGTCTCTGCAGTACCCGGTTAGCCCTAAAAACGACCTCACACCCGTGACTGTGTTTGGGACGGGTAACTCCTGGACCGCCTCCCTTCTAGCCTTATCTATGGCCCTTTCCCCAGCGCATACGGTCAGGACCAGGAATTTCACCTCTTGCTGGCCGATCTGCGCTTTCTTCGGGTTTACTTAAAAACCCTCCTGCCTGAGCAGCTCCAGCAGTTCGGCCAGTAGTGGGTCATGCTCCTCTCTCGAATCGGTGAAGAGGAGCAGGTCATCCACGTACTGCACCAACTGTCTGGGCTGGCTGAAGCCCTTTAAACTATTCACCATGCACTGGTGGAAAATGCTGGGGCTGTTGTGGAAGCCCTGAGGCAAAAAGTTCCAGGTGTACTGTTGCCCTTTAAACGTAAAGGCAAACTTGTACTGATCCTCCCTCCTTAAAGGGATGGACCAAAACCCGTTGAAAATATCCAGCACCGTGAACATGGTCGCAGATGCTGGGATACTTCCTTTCAGGTCAGCAACTGCTGCTACCGTGGGTGCACGGGCTGGGATGTTGCTGCTGAGCACACGATAGTCCACCGTGGCCCTCCAGGAATTGTCCAGCTTTCTAACCGGCCACAGTGGAGAGTTTACGTGGGTGGCTATCGGTCTCAGGACCCCCTGCTGCACTAAGGAGCACATGGCTGCTTCCATGTCTGGCTCCGCTTCCCTGGGGAAGATATACTGTTTCTGTGGTCGGGCCATGGGGCCCCCGTCTATGCTGACCTCAAACCCGTTGACCCTCCCGCAGTCGTGTTTGTGCATGGCAAATGTGGCTAGGTGGGCGCGCACAAATGCCTGGAACTCTTTTGTGGTATTGCTGACCACGAACTCGAGGTTATAACCCTCTTTGGGCTTCATGGTGCACAGGGTCCCCTTCCCTTCTTTCCCTGGGATTACTACTATTTCGCCGTCCTTTCCTGTACTTGCCCCCCATAGGCAATGATTTCTTAAATCCACCAGGATCCCGTGGCCTACAATAAAGTCGGCTCTCAGGATCCCCTTTCCACCCTCCTGTTCCCAATTCATTAGGATACAGGTCCACTTAGAGCGGAGTGTACCCAAACGAATGGAGAGCGGGATGGAAAATGAGCCAGCCTGTTTTCTGCCTGTGAATCCCGTCAGACTGTATGGGACCCCGCTGGATAGAGGCGAGGTGGTGGGGTTAGCTGAATGGACCACGATGCATGATGCCCTGCATCCAACAGATAGGTCCCCTTCACCTTTTCTATCTCCATCTCCACGCGAGGTCTCTTCCATACATTGTACCACAGGGAACACAGGTAAACAGGCTGCGCTGGCTCTAGTCATGGCTGTGGGTTGAATGGGGCTGACGGGGTCAGAGCATGGCGGCTACTCTCCCCTGGCCAGTCAATAAGGACCTCATGGTGTCCAAAAATGACTCGACCGTTGTAAAGTCCGCGCCTCAATAATACACGGACTTCGGGAGAACAGTTTTACAGGTACTTTACTGAACAAGAGGCAGCTTGAAACTGAAACTACAGAAGCCTGCTAGGGCCTTTTATACAGGGGTGGTCACTGCCGGTACTGCAGTCTAAGACCAGTTATTCCCTTAAAGGTACATACACAACAATTCCTCCCCGTTTAGATAAACAGTACATAACATTCATTTAACAACTAAATAATAACTAATTACAATTACAATTTTCTCAGTAATATATACATCAACTGAAATAGTCATTTACAAGTTCAGTCTTTGAGGAGGCTTCCTGATCCAGACTGGATAGCGCCTTTCTCGAGTATCCTGTTCTGGCGGTGGAGTCAATTCTGGCTCATTGTCATTGGTTGGTTCGTCAGCTTCCAATACCACTGCTTCTGAGGTAGACGCAATCTGTACTTCGGGCTCATTACCAGGTGCACATACTTGTGGTACAGGTTTGGCTTGTTCCTGTGACTCTAGAATCTGGTCAGCATGGCGTCTCACGATGCTCTCTCCAACGTCCACTGTGTACATTAGTGGTCCCTGCTATGTGCATATCGTGCCTGGCTGCCATTTTTCTGTTCGGTAGTTGCGGGCCAAGACTGGTTGCCCTATCTTGAAGCTCCTGGTTGGCTTCTCATTTATGTGCTGGAACTGCTTATCCTCAACATCTCATCTTATGTTTGGTTTGAGAAAATCCAAGCGACATCTTAGTCTCCGGTTAAGAAAAAGTACGGCTGGAGTTTGGTTGGTTACTGCATGTGTCGCATTCCGGTAAGCAAACAGGAAGTTATCCACCTTGTGTTGCAGTGGTATGTCATCATTATACATTGCCTTTATGGCCTTTTTAAAGGTCTGAACAAACCTCTCAGCCAATCCATTTGTGGCTGGATGATATGGGGTAGATGTGTAATGTTTCACCCCATTATTCTTCAGGAACCTCCGGATATCCTCAGACACAAACTGTGGGCCATTGTCGGAACAGATCTGTTCTGGCAACCCATTCCTGGTGAAGATGGTCCTTAGGACTGCAATAGTTTTCTCCGTGGTGGTGGTGGAGGACATTTTAATGACCTCTGGCCATTTCGAATGGGCGTCCACAGCGATTAGAAACATTGAGTCCATAAATGGACCAGCGAAATCAAAGTGTACCCGTTGCCATGGAGATAAGGGCCACTCCCATGGATGTAGCGGGGCCTGTGGTGGAGCGTTTTGGACCTTCTGGCATCCTGTGCATCTCTTGGTCATATCCTCGATTTCTTTATCGATTCCCGGCCACCACACAAACGCCCTGGCTAGGCTCTTCATTTTTACCCCTCCCAGATGACCCTCGTGAAGCTCATTGAGCACTCTATCTCTCAACTTGGGTGGAATTACCACTCGGGATCCACACATCAAGGTTCCCCGGCACACTGACAGCTGTTCCCTCCTTGGCGAGAATGCTGGCAACAGTGAGTCGCCATATGCTGGCCGTCCCTTCACCGTCAAAGCATAGACCCGAGAGAGTGTCGGGTCATTTCGGGTTTCCTTCTCAATACTTGCGTTTGTAACAGGCAAACATTCGACTATGGTTGCATGGAATATATCCACAGGGTCCACTGCAGGTGCTTCTTCCGCCGTAGGCAATGGTAGGCGTGACAGCCCATCAGCGTTTCCATGTTGTTTCGTACCTTTGTACTCTATGACATGCTGATGTGCCCCTAGAAAAAGTGACCATCTTTGCAGCCGTTGCGCCATCATCACCGGAATGCCGTTCTTTGGGTTAAAAATTGAGACCAGGGGTTGATGATCAGTCAGTAGGGTGAATTTCTGCCCGTGCAGATAGTGATTGAACTTCTTCACCCCCCACACCAGGCTGAGGGCCTCCCTGTCAATCTGGGCGTAGTTACGCTCGGCTGAGGTTAGCGAGCGCGATGCAAAGGCTATTGGCCTCTCTGAACCATCACGGAATTTGTGTGACAGCACCGCTCCAATGCCATAAGGTGACGCATCATATGCCAACCGAATCGGTAGTGTTGGGTTGTAGTGGGCCAATACTTCTTTTGAAGTGATTTGGCATTTACATTCCTGAAAGGCACGCTTACACTCATCACTCCATTTCCACGTTACACCAGTTTGAAGGAGGGCATTCAGTGGGTGCAGAATTATAGATAAATTCGGCAAGGACTTATGGTAGTAGTTCAGCAATCTGAGGAACGACCTCAGTTGCGACACATTTTCTGGTGCTGGAGCCTTGACTACAGCCTCAATCTTGTCCGGCGACTTATGCAACCCTTCCTCATCAATCATGTGGCCACAATACGAGATTTGTCTCCTGAAGCACTCGCATTTGGGACGGTTGGCTCATAGCCCATATTCCTGCAATCTCGTGAGCATCTGTTCCAGGTTGGCAAGGTGTTCATTGTCATTTTCGCCCGTAACCAGGATGTCGTCCAAATAACACTGGGTCCCCGGGATCCCTTGCAGGACTTGTTCCATTGCCCCCTGCCACATAGCCGGGGCCGATGCTACCCCAAATACCAGTCGATTGTACTGGTAAAGGCCTTTGTGAGTGTTTATCGTGAGGTATTTCCTAGATGCTTCTTCCACCTCCATTTGTAGATACGCTTGAGCCAGGTCAATCTTTGTAAAAAGTTTCCCTCCAGATAGTGAGGCAAAAATATCTTCTATCCGCGGAAGTGGATACTGTACTGTGTGCAGGACTGGGTTCACAGTCACCTTGAAGTCCCCACAGATGCGAACCTTCCTTGGCTTCCCAGGCGTGCTGCTCAATGCTTTCTTCATTACAGGAACGATGGGTGTGGCCCACTAGCTCCAGTCCACCTTAGACAGCAACCCCGAATGCTCCAGACTCTCCAGTTCAGCTTCCACAGCTGGGCGTATCGTGTATGGCACCGGTCTGGCCTTGAAAAATTTGGGGATTGCGTTATCCTCAATCTTTATGGTTGCCTTTACTCCTTTTTGAGTCCGAAGTCCTTGTTGGAACACCTCTTCCGCGTCAGATAGAATTTGTGACAGATGTCCAGATGCGACGTCATCATCTTTTTTGTCAGTCACAGTTAGTGCCAGAATGGAATGCCAATCCAATTGTAGTTTTCGGATCCATTCACGTCCCAATAATGGTGGTCCTCCATCTCATAGTATATACATGTATAGTTTCTGTGTTTCCTTTCCGTTATATTCAACTGGCACCCTTATTTTTCCTCTGGGGTAGACCTTTTGCCCCGTGTATGTCTTCAATACAATGGACGTGTCCTTTAAGGGTATGTGTGAGAATAGCCGCTCATAGTCTCGTCGATTCATGACAGTTAGGGCTGATCCTGTGTCCAATTCCATCTTCACTGGGGACCCTGCTATCATGAGGGTGACCCAAATGGTTCGGTGATCTTCTTTTGCGATCACGTTGTGTAACTTTAAACAACTTAGTCGCCTGCTCCCGGAGTCCTTATCACTCTCCTGATCTTCTGAACTACTATCTGTCATTTTCTTTACTTTCCTGTACTGTTCCTTAGTAGTTCTTGTCATGTTGGTGTTCTTTCCCGACCTGCAGACTCTTGCTATATGTCCCATTTTCCCACATTGCCTGCATATTTTGTCTTTAAACCAGCAGTCCTTCTGCTCACGGGTTGTTCTGCCGCAGCGATCGCACTTTTCGGCTCCATACGCCATTTCGTTAGTGCTGTATTCTTGTGGTTTCTGTTGCATTTCCGCAGCTCACCGTGCTGCTGCTTCGTAGGATACTGCCATGCTGAAAGCCTGTTCTAGTGTCAGGTCCTTTTTTGAACGTCGTCGTTTCTGGGTTCCTTCTCTCTGGAGCCCGCAGACAAACTTATCCCGTAAGGTGTCTGCCAGTCCTGCTCCGAACTGGCAGTGCTTCGATAACTTGCGTAGTTCCTTAAGATAGTCAGCATTGCTCTCATCTTGGTGCTGGTTTCTTTTATGGAACTTGAATCTTTCTGCTATCAGCAGTGGTGTAGGGCTTAGATGTTCCTGTAAGATATGAACAATCTCCTCAAAACTTTTCTCCATTGGTTTAGCTGGGGTAATTAAATTCCGCAATAGGCCGTACGTACTCGCACCCATCAGATTTAATAATACCGACGCCCTTTTTCCATCAGCCATCTCATTTGCCTTGCAGTATACTTCAATTCTTTCCACATACGTGGTCCAGTCTTTTACCTCGTTGTCGAAAGCAGTGATACTGCCACTTTTCGGCATCTTGGGTGATTTAAAACGGCGCCTCCTGCGCTTTTGCTTCTTCCCCAATGGAATAAAATGGCGCCTCCCGCGCTTTTGCTTCTTCCCCTTACTGCCACGCTGCTCCTAGCGTTCTACGGGGTAATGGCGGCGACCCGCAGCTTTGGCGTGTCTCGCTTTCCTTCCCCCCCGTTTAGTTTCTCTCCGCTGTCCTGTTCTCGAGCACCGACTGCGCCCTGTGCGCTCCACCCTCTCTCTCTTGTTTTCTTTTCCCGGCGACGCTGCGCGGCCCGATTTGTAGAGCTGCTCGATCGAGCTTGAGCCCGCCGCAGTCCGGAAGGGTCAGCGCGCTACCTGCTACCAGCACGATTTGCTGGAACCACAGTCTCTCCCGCAATTCTCCAAACACCGATGGATTCTTTGGGCGGTTGCCCTCGGTCGACGCCCGTTGCTCAGACTACGACCTTCCAGGACCTTCCTTTCAGGCGAGATCCCCGTGAGATGATGCCACACTGCAGGTGAGTTCGAACTTACTCGTCGCCACAGTAAAGTCCGCGCCTCAATAATACACGGACTTCGGGAGAACAGTTTAACAGGTACTTTACTGAACAAGAGACAACATGAAACTGAAACTACAGAAGCCTGCTAGGGCCTTTTATACAAGGGTGGTCACTGCCGGTACTGCAGTCTAAGACCAGTTATTCCCTTAAAGGTACATACACAACAACCGTGGTGGGAGGGATCCCTGCCTCTACCTTCTGGGCTGGGGCTGTGGAGTTCTTTCCCTTGCTATCTTTCCAAGGGTTTTTGCTCTCCTTCCTCCAGTGACCATCCTTTCCGCACCCATAACAATTGAGCTTATTGCTCGAACGTTTATTCCCTTCCTGATGCCACTCCTTCCTACCCTGTCCGGGTTTTACCTCATGTACCTTCCCCTTAGGTGGGTGTGCATCGGTTCCCCTACCGTTCTTATAGGCTAGGGTCAACTGTCTGATCACCGTAAGTTCGGTGGTCAGGGGATTCTTGGGGTCGAACCAGGCTTCTGCCTTGGCCCGGGCCTGTGGCAAGCTGTTTGCCACCAGGCAACGGAACCAGTGGGCCAGTTGATCCCTGTTCAGGAACGCCCAGTTAGGTGTTCCCGGACAGGCACTCTGGTACACTGGCCATAACCTGCCCGCGAAAGCTTGCAGAGCTGCAACGTGTTCTCCACACGGGAGAAAGGACTTCCCTCATTCATCCCCATGGCCTCCAGAACTTCATCCCTGAGCACCTCATTCCTGCCCTGCCCCCTCTTACACTCGTCAGAGAGGGACTGGAGGAGCTTACTCTCCAAAGAAAACAGTAGCATTTTAGCCTGCTCAGCACCATTGCATTCATTGATGCTGGCTGCCTGTTCCACTTCCCTGAAGTGGACTGAGGGGTCTCCTTTCTCGGTGAGCTTTGGGATATGGCTCACCATAGCCCTAAGCTGTTGGGTGCTATAGGTTAATACGAACTGGTTTTGGAGGGGTCCCTCTTCCTCGCCATCTACGGGTGGGCCGAACCTCCGATGCCGGGCTGGGCACATCGATCCTGGTTTTAGCCTCTTCCGCGGGGGTTGTTCCACCTCCGCTTCTACCCCTGACTGCACCCCCCTTGCTGCCAGACTGCGCTAAAACCTGGCACTATGGGTGGTGGTCGCGTGACCTCCTGTTCCTCAACCGGGTCGCCCCTTTGCACTACCTGTGGTGTCTGAACCGTTCTCCCCTCGTTCCCTGTGAAATCCGCCTGGCCTGCCTTCGGACTTATGAGGCACACCATGCACTTTGCCTTCCGTAGGGCCAGGCTCAGATTTTCTATCTGTTCCTTGCAGGGGCCATGATCTGCGTCTTCAAACCCCTGTTCACTCGCTAACTTATAAGCTGCCTTTACTTCCTGTACTTTCTCCTCCTGCTCCCTTACTTCTCTCGCTAGGTGGGCGTTCTTTTCCCGTAACCTCAACTCGTTACCCTTGGCTTCGGTGACTTGGCACTGTAGGTATTCCAACCTGGCCTTATGTTCTCCCATTAACTGAACCATTTCCTGATTCAGGGCCTGCAATGCTACCAGTAACTTCTCCCCTGCTCTCCAGGGCTAACTCCTTTATCTCGGCTGCTTGTGCTGCAACGAGCCTGTCCAAAAGCTGGACCTGCTTTTTGAAGCACATCAGCCAGACTGCCTTCTCTAGGGATTTCTTGTGCTCCTTTCCTTCTGTCCACTTAGCTGTGACATCAACCATACGCCCAGCCTTTAACAGAGTGGTGATCCACTTCTTTGTGATATTCACCTTACTAAACACATATTCAGAAATCCTTTCCTCCATCATGGTTTGCTCTTCCGAACAATTGTCTACTGTATCGCACCCCTGTTGCCGGAGTCCTGCCGTGGTCGCCATTTCTGTAGGGGGTTTGGTGTGTGCACAGTCAGCTCTGCCCCTGACTGTCTCTGAACAGTTCGAATCGCTCCCACACCCCCTGAGTTCTAGACACTGGACTTAGGTACAGGCGGCGATACAGAAAAACGAGTAGATAGCTGGTTCGGTGCAAGAAAACCGTAATTTTTATTAAAGGCAAAACAAGATCACAATACTGAGAATTACTAAGATAATTACAGGCATATAAAAATAATACACTTATTTGGGAATGGGGAACACACAGCACATTGAGGGAACAAACACATTAAAATCCCCTTATCCTTATCCCACCCCTATACCTAACTAGATTAAGCTATGAGGGGCCAGGGATTCATGCTCACCAATTCGAAACCTGTTGACTTTGTTAATGGTTGTGAGTTTTGGGGTCCGCTATTGCTGTCCTTTGGGCTATATCATTGCCACGTGGTCACAGGGCATGGCGATGGAGTTGTTTGTGCGACGCACCCTCCTTTTCCTCCGTTAACGTCTTCGTTGATTCACGATGGGTCTTCTTCTTCCTCGGGTGGATTGGTCGCCGACGAGTTTTATAACGGTTGGGGCTCGGTTGGCAGTTTATATTGTCAATATGCTTTTACTACCCATGCTTTGAACACCAACTTAATCATCAAACGCCAGCTTATAACTAGGCCGTTTGTCCCGCAACGCGTCTTTCCACTGCCCTTCTCTGCCTTTACCGGTTTACCGTTTTCTTCATCTCATCTCGTCTCGTCTGCCCGTTTGTGGCCCCGTATGTCCTGTGCTTTTTCGAATTGGGTCTCGTTCGCCTCCCGCGTTCAGCCCTCGGTGTAGTAATGGGCATCCTTTGCATTGAGCAGCGCGGGGAGCGAGAAGAGAGCCCGCCACGAGGCCAGGGCAAGAGAGTTGAGAAGCCCGAGCGGCAAGAGAGAGGCAAGAGGCAAGAGGCAAGAGACCTTGGCCACCGGTGGGCCTACAATTATACCCGGTTCTTCATCCCTTATCTGCGCGCCAAATCAGGTCAGTCCTTTGTCTAACTTTTGGCGGGCTCGTCTAAAATGATTACGGTCATCTACTTTAACAGCTTTTGGGTGGTTGTCTCCTGGTTTTAATGGCTCCGATGTCCTGGCTGTTTGTTATTTATGAAATTTAATTGCCCTCATCCTGGCTTGATGGCTACTGTGAGCTATTACCGATTATGTATGCAGAAACTTAATGGTCTCGATTAGGCCCATTCTGACTTGATCTGTTCCAAGGTGAATGAATGCATATTCTGTGTTTACCTAGCTGTGTGGCTTCACAAAGTCTTTCACAGATTCATGCATTTTAGGTTTTGTTTCAGGTTTTGAAAAGTGCCTGCCTTTTTGCAGGGCCTTGCTTTTAAAATCCTGTACTTTTGGTCACGAGGTTGCAGAAGCCATTTTGGGTACCCTTTTTTAATAACTTGTCCATACTTTTGCTAAATGGGAGAAAAATCATTTAAGTGTATTTTGTGAATTTTAGTGTGTTAAGAAGTCAATTATTTGAAGTAAGTTTAATTTTTTAAGGGTTTTTTAAACTCTTGGGCAGTTTAAACCAGAAGTAGAATCCGGGTATAAAAGGGGAGGGGCTAGTGCAGTGCACGGAGTGCTTTGTGCATTGAGTGCTGCTGGAGTTTTGCTAAGTGGGAGAGTTCGGACAAGTGGGAGGTGAGGGTGTGTTTTTTGCTCTGTTTTGTTCCCCACTCCCAGGCTTAGACAGCACTGCGGAGGCGGAGCAGCGAGATGAGTCAACCAAACAGGCCCCACATACAGTATTCAAGGAGGAGGTTGGTGATCAGCTGGTTGGTTGGTTTTCTTCCTTCTCTTCTCTTTTATACCTTTAAGTTGGTAAGTCCTTTGAATAGTGGTGTGACATTATCATCTATATCCGGGCAGGGTCTTCATAAATAATACTAAGAAATTTAATTCATTATATAGAATGGAGCAGGTGATGTGTTACTGTTGCGAGATGTGGGAGCCCGTGGTCCCCATTGAGGCTCACAGCGATTACATCTGCGACAAGTGTTTGCTGCTAGAGGAACTCAAGTTCCATGTTACGGAGCTTGAGACCGAGCTTCAGACACTGCGACACATCAGGGAGGGGTAGAAGTTCCTGGACTCTATGTTTCAGGAGATGGTCACACCTATGAAGTTAATTACTGCAGATGTAGTCCGTGATCAGGGACAGGACGGTGTGACTAAGAGTGAGGAAGGTACAGGGATCCAGGATGTAGTGTTGAAGGAGACGCGGCCCTTGTTCTTGTCCAGCAGGATCGAGGTTCTTACTCCCTGTGAGGGCGGGAGCGGGGACTGCAGGGAGGATGAGCAACCTGGCCACAGCACCGTGGTACAGGGGGCCATTCAAGTGGAGGGAGTAAAAAGAAATGTTGTAGTGGTAGGGGATAGTATCATGAGGGGCAGAGATAGGGTTCTCTGCAGTCAAGAGCGGGAGTCCCGAAGGCTGTGTTGCCTGCCCGGTGCCAGGGTTAAGGACATCTCTTCTGGGCTGGAAAGAAACTTGGAGTGGGAGGGGGAGGATCCAGTTGTCGTGGTCCATGTTGGTACAAACGACGTAGATAGGACAAGGAAGACGGTTCTGTTAAAGGAGTATGAGCAGCTAGGGGTCAAATTAAAAAAACAGAACCTCAAAGGTAATAATCTCTGAGTTATTACCTGAGCCACGAGTGAATATGGCTAGGATAAATAGAATTAAAGAGTTAAATGCGTGGCTCAAAGACTGGTGTGGGAGAAATGGGTTTTGCTTCTTGGGACACTGGCACCAATACTGGGACTGGAGGGAGCTGTTCCGTTGGGACGGACTCCACTTGGCCAGTGCTGGGACTAGAGTCCTGGCGAATCATATAACTAGGGCTGTAGAGAGGCCTTTAAACTAATTAGTGGGGGGAGGTTTCTAGAGAGCAAATAATAGAAATGACAACAGAGAAGGTCATAGACTTAGGTAGCAGTGGGGGAATTAAAAAACAGAATGTGTCAGGAAGGGACAGAAGGTATGGAGTAAAAAGTAAAGTACTAAAAAGGGAAAAAACAGAAACTAAGTGTTACAAAACATATTTGAAAGTTCTTTATCTGAATGCACGTAGCATTCGTAACAAAATGAATGAGTTAACGGCACAAATAATGACATATGGGTATGATCTTGTGGCCATTACAGAAACATGGCTGCAGGGTGACCATGACTGGGAATTAAACATACCAGTTTATATAACAATCAGGAAGGACAGGCAGGAAGTGAGAGGAGGTGGGGTGGCGATGTTAATAAAGGAAGGAATCACTATAATACAGAGAAATGATATTGGCTCAAAGGAGCAGGATAGTGAAATAGTTTGGGTGGAGATAAGGAATAATAAGGGGAAAAAAACACTAGTGGGTGTAGTCTATAGGCCTCCGAACAGTTGCAACTCTGTTGGACGGAGTATTAATCAGGAAATAGTTGAGGCTTGTAATAAGGGAACAGCTATAATTATGGGGGATTTTAATTATCATATTAACTGGACAAATCAAATTGGGCAGAGCAGCCTTGAGGATGAATTCATTGAGTGTATTAGGGATGGGTTTCTTGAGCAGTATGTAACTGAACCGACCAGGGGGCAAGCAACCTTAGATTTGGTCCTGTGTAATGAGACAGGATTAATTAAAAATGTCCTAGTAAAGGATCCCCTTGGAATGAGTGACCATAACATGGTTGAGTTCCATATTCAATTAGAGGGTGAGAAGGTTGGATCTCAAACAAGCGTGCTGAGCTTGAATAAAGGAGACTATGAAGGTATGAGAGTGGAATTGATTAGAGTGGACTGGGAAAATAGATTAAAGGGTAAGACGGTACATGATCAGTGGTGTACATTTAAGGAGTTATTTTACAACTTCCAAAAAATATATATTCCACTGAGGAAAAACGGGTGTAGTAGAAAAGATAGTCATCCGTGGCTAAGTAAAGTAATTAAGGATAGTATCTGACTAAAAACAAGGGCATATAAGGTAGCCAAATCTAGTGGGAGGATGGAAGATTGGGAAGTCTTTAAAAGACAGCAAAAATAACTAAAAGATTGATTAAGAAAGGGAAGATAGATTATGAAAGTAAATTAGCAAAAAATATAAAAACAGACAGTAAAAGTTTCTATATTTATATAAAAAGAAAAAGGGTGGCTAAAGTAAATGTTGGTCCCTTAGAGGATGCGACCGGGAAATTAATGTGGGGAAACATGGCGATGGCAAAAACACTGAACAATTATTTTGTATCAGTCTTTACAGTAGAGGACAGTAAGAATATCCCAACACTGGACAAACAGGGGGCTCTGGGGGGGGAGGAACTAAATATGATTAAAATCACTAAGGAAGTGGTACTTGGTAAAATAATGGGACTCAAGGCGGATAAATCCCCTGGACCTGATGGCTTGCATCCTAGGGTCTTGAGGGAAGTAACGGTAGGGATTGTGGATGCATTGGTAATAATTTTCCAAAACTCACTGGACTCAGCAAAGGTCCCGGCAGATTGGAAAACTGCTAATGTAACACCCTTATTTAAAAAGGGTAGTAGGCAGAAGGCTAGAAACTGTAGACCTGTTAGCCTAACATCTGTGGTTGGTAAAATGTTAGAGTCCATTATTAAGGAGACAGTAACGGGACATTTGGATAAACATAATTTAATAGGACAAACTCAGCATGGTTTCATGAAGGGGAAGTCATGTTTGACAAATTTGCTGGACTTTTTTGAGGAAGTAACATACAGGGTGGATCAAGGGGAAGCAGTGGACGTAGTGTATTTAGACTTCCAAAAGGCATTTGACAAGGTGCCACACAAAAGATTATTGCTCAAGATAAAAAATCACGGGATTGGGGGTAATATTCTGGCGTGGGTGGAGGATTGGCTCTCTAACAGAAAGCAGAGAGTTGGGATAAATGGTTCGTTCTCAGATTGGCAACCAGTAACTAGTGGTGTTCCACAGGGGTCGGTGCTGGGTCCCCAACTCTTTACAATCTATATTAACGATTTGGAGGAGGGGACCGAGTGTAACTTATCAAAGTTTGCAGATGATACAAAGATGGGACGGAAAGTAATAATAATTCAACTTTATTGTCATTGTGCAATGCACAACGAAATGTGATTTTGCAAGCTCCCATGAGTCCAGTACAAATAACATTAACCATAAATAGCACCGTCCTGGGAGAAGCAAAGCCGCTGCATCTGTGCACGCCACCATGCCATTTCCACCATTCCTCTTGTCTGACAATCTTCAGCCCAACGCCCGGGCTTCCTCACCAGCCGCTCCTCCCGGGGCTCTTTCCGTGACCTTCTCACCAAAACTGCCCCTCGTCAGGGCTCTTTCCATGACCTTCTGCACCTGGTTTTCCCTGATGGTCACCCCTCCAAGTACTAACCAGGCCTGATCCTGCTTAGCTTCCAAGTCTTAGCCAGTGACCCTGTCCCTAGTCCCAGGAAGTAGTGAGTACAGAAGACATAACAAACCTGCAAAGGGACATAGACAGGCTAAGTAAGTGGGCAGAGATTTGGCAGATGGAATACAATACTGGAGAGTGTGAGGTTATGCACTTTGGCAGGAAAAATCATAGAGCAAGTTATTGTCTTAATGGCAAGAAACTGGAAAGTACTGTAGTACAAAGGGATCTGGGGGTCCTGGTGCACGAAACTCAAAAAGTTAGTATGCAGGTGCAGCAAGTGATCAAGAAGGCCAATGGAATGTTGGCTTTTATTGCTAGGGGGATGGAATATAAAAACAGGGAGGTATTGCTGCAGTTGTACAAGGTATTGGTGAGACCGCACCTGGAATACTGCATACAGTTTTGGTGTCCATACTTAAGAAAAGACATACTTGCTCTCGAGTCAGTACAAAGAAGGTTCACTCGGTTAATCCCGGGGATGAGGGGGTGGTCATATGAGGAGAGGTTGAGTAGATTGGGACTCTACTCATTGGAGTTCAGAAGAATGAGAGGCGATCTTATTGAAGCATGTAAGATTGTGAAGGGGCTTGATTGGGTGGATGCGGTGAGAATGTTCCCAATGATGGGTGAAACTAGAACTAGGGGGCATAATCTTAAAATAAGGGGCTGCTCTTTCAAAACTGAGATGAGGAGAAACTTCTTCACTCAGAGGGTGGTAGGTTTGTGGAATTTGCTGCCCCAGAAAGCTGTGGAAGCTACATCATTAAATAAATTTAAAACAGAAATAGATAGTTTCCAAGAAGTAAAGGGAATTAAGGGTTACGGGGAGCGGGCAGGAAATTGGACATGAGTCTAGGTTCGGAATGGTCATGGCCCTGTGGGTAGTGGAGTGAGCCCAGGGGCCGTGTAGCCTGGTTCTGCTCCTACTGTGTTCTAATTCTGTGTTAGATTTCAAGAGATGGTTTTATTCCTGTTCCCGGCTGGGGTGGAGATCGCCTTTACAGAAGGTAAGTACTGTAGAAAATATAGGGGCAGAGTGATCTCCTGGAAGAATTTCGATCGCCTAGATGGGTCGGAGAGGAATTTCCCAGATTTTTTTCTCCCAAATTGGCCATTGGGTCTTTATCTGGTTTTTCGCCTCTCCCAGGAGATCACATGGGTTCGGGTGGATGCAGAGTGATAGAAGATTTCAGGTTAGGATCAGATCAGCCATGATCTTATTGAATGGTGGAGCAGGCTCGAGGGGCCGATTGGCCTACTCCTGCTCCTATTTCTTATGTTCTTATGTTCTTATACAGGGCCCCTTTATCCATAACTTTTGGGGAATGTGGGAATTTTGAGAACCCTACACATCTTGTCAGAAGCAGTCCAGCTGCAAGGAAACAAGTTGATGGAGGACATGATCTGTAGTCATTATTGATGCAGCACTTTAAAAGCACTCCTGTAACATGGCTGGCATTCAAATGCAACAACTGTGTTGTTGGAGGTTTGGGATAAGATTTTGCAAATCTACTGACCTTGTGACTGATCAAGCTGACACATCTGCTGTTTCAACTGATTGGAATAATTTCAGGCCACTTTGAGTGTGCGCTGGCAAGCTTCTTGCCTCAACTGAAATCTATAACAACGGGATGGGAACTATTTACATCCTCGCATCCTGGTCATCAGATTCGGAGGAAGAGCAGCGCAGCTTAGTGCTGCCGGATGAACAAGTGGCTCAGCACACAGCCTCCTTGGAGGAAGATAAAGAGGACGAGGAGGAGGGTGAGGTGGAGGACGGGGAGTGACGCCTTGCGGGGCCGGATGTGGCCAACCCAGCAGCAGGCGACCACATTGATAGCCATCAGGCAAGGGATGCACTCATCCATGCCAGATTCGCGTAAGCTAATTCTTCAACCACAGGTGGCTGGCACATGGAGAAGAATATAAGTCCAACAGTCTCAAACCCCAGGCATCATCTGTCCAATAAACAGTGGTTTGCACTCATTCTACATGGAAATCGCCCTGAGCCCTCACTCTTGAACTTCCATTTCCCAGAACACAGAGGCCACACTTTAGGTGAGCTCAGCAGGTCATTAAACCTTTTTCGACACTGTTGTGTCCGTCAGTAGTAAGACACAGACTGCAGGAGAATGGTACAACAGGTGTTTACTCAACGTGGCTCACTCTGGAACTGAACTGTACAGATTACTACTCAGTGCTATATACAGGTGTGGTCACTGCCGGTACTACAGTATACATGAGCTGTAAAAAGTAGTTCCCCCCTTAAAGGTATATACATTACAATTCCTCCCCTTTTAGATTAACAGTACCATAACACTCATTTAACAATTAAATATCAAACTAATTACAATTAACACTTTTAACATACAACGTTAGCTGAAAATAGTCCATTTATATATTCAGTCTTTGGGGAGGCTTTCTGATCCTTTCTGGATAGCGCCTTTCCCGAGTGTCTCGCTCTTGGTGTGGAGGCGATTCTGGCACCCTGTCGTCGGTTGGGTCATCAGCTTCCGATGCTACTGTTTCTGGGGTAGATGCGACCTGTACGTCGGGTTCCTCACCAGGTACGTATGGGCGAGGCATGGGGTCGACTTGTTCCTGTGACTCTAGGATCTGGTCAGCATGGCGTCTCACGATGCTCTCCCCAATGTCCACTGTGTACATTAGTGGGCCCTGCCGTGTGCATATCGTTCCTGGCTGCCATTTCGCTGTTCGGTAGTCGCGGGCCAAGACTGGTTGCCCTACATTGAAGCTCCTTGTTGGCTTCTCATGGATGTGCTGGAATTGCTTACTCTCAACATCTCTTCGTACGTTTGGTCTGAGCAAATCCAGGCGAGATCTTAACCTTCGGTTAAAGAACATTATGGCCGGGGCCTGGTTGGTGACTGCATGTGTCACATTCGGGTAGGCGAACAAGAAATTGTCCACCTTATGCTGCAGCGGAATGTTGTCATTGTACATAGCCTTTATTGCCTTCTTAAAGGTTTGTACGAACCTCTCAGCCAATCCATTTGTGGCTGGGTGATACGGGGCGGATGTGTAATGCCTTACCCCACTCTTCTGCATAAACCTCCGGAACTCTTCGGATACAAACTGTGGTCCGTTATCGGAGCAAATCTTTTCTGGCAAGCCGTTCCTGGCAAAAATGGTCCGTAGGACTGCAATAGTTTTCTCCGTGGTGGTGGAGGACATTTTGATGACCTCAGGCCATTTCGAGTGCGCATCCATGGCTATTAAAAACATTGAGTCCATGAATGGCCCAGCAAAATGAATATGCACCCGTTGCCATGGAGATGAGGGCCACTCCCATGGGTGTAGAGGGGCATGTGGTGGTGCATTTTGGACTTACTGGCATCCTGAGCAGCTCTTGGTCAGGTCCGCGATTTGTTTATCGATTCCCGGCCACCACACATAAGCCCTGGCAAGGCTTTTCATTTTTACCCCTCCCAGATGACCCTCATGAAGCTCATTGAGCACTCTATCCCTTAACTTGGGTGGAATTACCACTCGGGATCCACACATCAAGGTCCCCCGGCACACTGATAGCTGTTCTCTTCTTGTCGAGAATGCTGGCAACAGTGAGTCGCCATTTGCTGGCCATCCCTTCACCGTCAAATCATATACCCGAGACAGTGTCGGGTCACTTCGGGTCTCCTTTTCTATACGAGCATTAGTTACCAGTAGGTATTCAACTATAGTCGAATGAAATATTTTGACAGGATCCACTGGTGGTGCTTCCTCCGCAGTAGGCAGTGGCAGGCGTGATAGCCCATCAGCATTTCCATGCTGTTTCGTGCCCTTATATTCAATCTCATAGTGGTGCGCCCCTAGAAAGAGTGACCATCGTTGTAGTCGTTGCGCAATCATCACCGGACACCCTTCTTCAGATTAAAAATGGAGACAAGAGGCTGGTGGTCAGTCAGCAAGGTGAATTGCTGCCCGTGCAGATAGTGATTGAACTTTTTCACTCCCCACATTAGACTGAGGGCCTCCCTGTCAATCTGGGCGTAGTTACGCTCGGCTGAGGTTAGTGATCGTGACGCAAAGGCTATTGGCCTCTCTGAGCCGTCCGAGAATTTGTGCGACAGCGCCGCTCCAATGCCGTAGGGTGACGCATCACACGCCAACCGAATTGGTAGTGCTGGGTTGAAATTGGCCAATACCTCTTTCGATGTGATTAGTGTTTTGCTCTTCTGGAAAGCTCGTTTACATTCATCACTCCATTTCCATGGCACTCCAGTTTGCAGTAGGGTGTTCAGTGGGTATAGTATTGTAGACAAATTTGGCAAGAACTTATGGTAGTAGTTTACCAGCCCGAGGAACGACCTCAGTTGTGACACGTTTTCCGGTGCTGGAGCCTTGACTACTGCCTCAATCTTTTCTGGGGACTTATGTAACCCCTCTTTATCGATAACGTGGCCACAATACGAGATCTGTTTTTTAAAAAACTTGTATTTGGGGCGGTTAGCTCAGAGCCCATATTCCTTCAATCTAGTGAGCACCTGCTCCAGGTTGGCGAGGTGATCACTGTCATTTTCGCCCATGACCAGGATGTCGTACAAATAACACTGGGTCCCTGGGATCCCTTGCAGGACTTGTTCCATTGCCCTTTGCCAAATAGCCGGAGTTGATGCTACCCCGAATACCAGCCGGTTGTATTGGTAGAGACCTTTATGGGTGTTGCTTGTGAGGTATTTTTTTGATGCTTCTTCTACCTCCATTTGCAGATACGCCTGGGCCAGATCAATCTTAGTGAAGCGTTTCCCTCCAGATAGCGAGGCAAAAATATCTTCAATCCGTGGAAGTGGATATTGCACGGTGTGAAGGACTGGGTTCACTGTTACTTTAAAGTTCCCACAGATGCGAACCTTCCTTGGTTCCCCAGGCGTGCTGCTCAACAACTTTTTCATCACCGGGATGATGGGTGTAGCCCACTCGCTCCAGTCTACCTTGGACAGTACTCCTGAATGTTCCAAACTCTCCAGCTCTGCTTCGACTGCTGGGCGGATTGCATAAGGTACTGGTCTGGCCTTAAAAAATTTTGGGCTTGCGTTTTCTTCGATTTTAATTGTTGCTGTCATGCCTTTTAGTGTTCCGAGTCCTTGCTGGAACTCTTCTTGCGCGTTGGTTAGGATCTTTGACAGTCGCCCAGGTGTGACGTCGTCATCCTTTTTGGCAGCCACAGTCAGTGCTTGTATGGAATGCCAATCCAGCTGTATTTTCCAGATCCATTCACGTCCCAGTAATGGTGGTCCTCCATCTTGCAATACATACAGGTCTAGTTTTGGTGTTTCCTTACCGTTATATATAACGGTCACCCATATTTTTCCTTTGGGGTAGACTTTTTGCCCCGTGTACGTGTTCAAAATAATTTTTGTGTCTCTCAAGGGTATGTGTGAGAACAGCTGCTCGTAGTCCCATCGGTTTATGACTGTTAGGGCTGATCCTGTGTCCAATTCCATTTTTACCTGGACTCCTGCTATCTTGCGAGTGACCCAAATGGTTCGGTGATCCTCCGTTTTTATCACATTATGTAGTTTCAGACAACTCAGCTCCCTGTTTTCGGAGTCGTTATCACTCTTTTGTTCGTCTGAACTATTCTCCGTCACCTTATGTACCTTCTTGTACTTTTCTTTTGGAGATTTCTTATTGCTGGTTTTCTTTCCCGACCTGCAGACTCGTGCTATGTGTCCTACTTTTCCACACTGTCTGCACACTTTGTCTTTGAACCAGCAATCATTGTGGTCGTGTGTTGTTCTGCCGCAGTGATAGCACTTCTCTGTTCTGTATGACATTTCGTTTGTGCCATATTCTTGCGGTCTCTGTTGTATCTCTGCAGTGCCCCGTGCTGCTGCTTCATATGATACCGCAATGCTGAAAGCCTTGTCCAGCGTAAGGTCCTTTTCAGATAAAAGCCGTTTCTGGGTTCCTTCACTTTGAAGCCCACACACAAACTTGTCCCTTAAGGTATCTGCCAGTCCCGTTCCAAACTGGCAGTGTTTCGATAGTTTGCGCAGTTCTGTTAAATATTCAGCATTGCTTTTATCCTTATGCTGGTTCCGTTTGTGAAACTTGAATCTTTCTGCTATCAGCAGCAGTGTGGGGTTTAAATGTTCCTGTAGTATCGTCACTATGTCTCCAAAACTCTTTTCCACTGGCTCCGCTGGGGTTACTAGATTTCGTAATAAGCCTTACGTCTTTGCACCCATTAAATTTAACAATACCGGTGCTTTCTTGTCACCTGACACCTCATTTGCCTTGCAGTATACCTCTATTCGTTCGACATATGTAGTCCAATCTTGGACTTCATTGTCAAATGCGGTGATACTGCCACTCTTCGGCATTTTGGGTGTGGTTTAAAATGGCTTAAAATGGCGTCTCCCATGCTTTCCTTCCTCCCCCGCTGCTGCCAACGCCGCTCTCAGCGGTTCTCATGGCAATGGCGGCGCCTTGCGGGTTTCTGCGTGTCTCTCTCCCTCTCCTTGACGCTGCTCGGCCCCTGAACACCGGCTGCGCCCTGTGCGCTCTGCCCTCTCTCTCTCTCTCTCTCCCGTCGACGCTGCTCGGCCCTTTGCTGTGCCGCTCGGTCGGGCTCTAGCCCGCCGCTGTCCGGGAAGGGTCTGCGCACTACCTGTTGCCAGCCCGTTTCGCTGGACCACCGCGACTGGAAAGCCAAGCCTGGCTCTCAACAGCCTCCCCCGCAATTCTCGAGTCTCTGCTGGATGACTGGGCGCTTGCCCGTGGTCGACGCCCGTGTCTCTGGCCTTGACCTCCAATCTACTGGACTCCAGGAACGAATCCCTGGGAGGTGATGCAGAGTTGCAGGTAGGATCGAATTTGCCTCGTCACCAATGTTGTGTCCGTCAGTAGTAAGACACAGACTGCAGGAGAACGGTACAACAGGTGTTGACTCAACGTGGCTCACTCTGGAACTGAACTGTACAGATTACTACTCAGTGCTATATTCAGGTGTGGTCACTGCCAGTACTACAGTACACATGAGCTGTAAAAAGTAGTTCCCCCCTTAAAGGTATATACATTACAGATACTAAACCCATGTGCATCTACACAAAGACCTCGAGCTCACCTCCTCAGCAATTTGCAGCCAAGCTGCCTTGGTTTGTTGAGGAGGCCTCCTCCTTCCATTTCCAGGGAAGAGGAGCTCCTGACATTCTCTAACTCCCTCAACAAGAGCATGGAGAGAGCCCTCATTGAACCTGGGTGCAGCCTTAGTTATTGGGGCTGCTGTTCCTGCAGCAGCCAGCACCTTTCAGAGAAAAAAACATTAATATTACTAAGCAAATGATTGGAACACATCTGGCATCTTTTTCATTTTATAGTCAGATAATAAAGTCATATATCAAAAAATCATGTATCTCTTTCTGGAATAATATGACCAGCAATATCATTCATTAAATTTTGCTCAGAACAGACGCTGTCAGCTCCCTAGATGATAAAGCACCAAGCCATCCCAATGACATTTGTATGCAAAGGGGACATGGTCCCTTTAAATTTTCAAACAAACAACATGTCATCAAATGCGAGAAACTGACATCCTCCAAGCAATTACCTGGAGGGACCCGCACATCGGCCATAACGAAGCCAATGAAGCCAAAATCGGAAGTGCTGGGAGGAGACAGCCCTTTGTGTCCTCCTCACAACTTGCTTTCCCACCTATCTTTGTATCGTCAGCAAATTTGGCTACATTACACTCGGTCCCTTCATCCAAGTCATTAATATAGATTGTAAATATTTGAGGCCCCAGCACTGATCCCTGTGGCACCTCGCTGGTTACAGTTTGCTGACCTGAAAATGACCCATTTAACCTGACTGTTTTCTGTTAGTTAGCCAATCCTCTATCCATGCTAATATATTACCCCCAACACCGTGAGCTCTTATCTTGTGCAGTAACCTTTTATGTGGCACCTTATCAAATGCATTTTGGAAATCCAAACACACTACATCTACTGGTTCCCCTTGATCTACCCTGCTCATTACACCCTCAAAGAACTCTAATAAATTTGTCAAACATGATTTCCCTTTCATAAAACCATGTTGACTCTGCTCGATTGTATTATGATTTTCTAAATGTCCTGCTACTATTCCCTTAATAATGGATTCCAGCATTTTCCCAATGACAGATGTTAGGCTAACCGGCCTATAGTTTTCTGCTTTCTGTCTCCCTCCTTTCTCAAATAGGGGCGTTACATTTGCAGTTTCCAATCCGCTGGGACCTTTCCAGAATCTAGGGAATTTTGGAAGATCATAACCAATGCATCCACTATCTCTGCAGCCACCTTTTTTAAGACCCCAGGATGCAGGCCATCAGGTCCAGGGGACTTGTTAGCCTTTAGTCCCATTAGTTTGCTGAGTACATTTTCCTTAGTGATAGTGATTGTATACCAACATTTCTCAGGCTCTCACCATTTAAAAAATATTCTGCTTTTCTACTTTTCCTACCAAAGTGGATAGCTACACATTTCTCCACATTATATTCCATCTGCCATGTTCTTGCCCAATCACTTGTCTAAATCATTTTGCAGCCTCCTTATATCCTCCTCATAGCTTACTTTCCCACCTAACTTTGTATTGTCTGCAAACTTGGATACATTACACTCAGTCCCCTCATCTAAGTCATTGATATAGATTGTAAATAGCTGAGGCCCAAGCACTGATCCTTGCAGTAGCCCACTAGTCTGCCAACCCAAAAGTGACCCATTTATTTCTACTCTCTGTTGTCTGTCCGTTAACCAATCCATATTACCCCTAATCCCATAAGCCCTAATTTTGTGTAATAACCTCTTGTGTGGCACCTTATCAAATGTTTTTTTGAAAATCCAAATACACTACATCCACTGGTTCCCCTTTATCTACCCTGTTCATTACAACCTCAAAAAACTGATTTTTCAAACATGATTTCCCTTTCATAAATCCGTGTGGACTCTGCTCAATCATATTATGATTTTCTAAGTGTCCTGTTATCACGTCCCATAGAAACATAGAAACATAGAAGATAGGAGCAGGACTAGGCCATTCAGCCCCTCGATCCCGCTCCGCCATTCAATGAGATCATGGCTGATCATCCAAATTCAGTACCCTGTCCCTGCCTTCTCTCCATATCCCTTGATCCCTTTAGCCTTAAGAAATATATCTAACTCTTTCTTGAATATATTTAATGAATTGGCCTCTACGGCCTTCTGTGGTAGAGAATTCCATAGGTTCACCACTCTCTGGGTGAAGAAATTCCTCCTCATTTCTGTCCTAAATGGCTTACCCCTTATCCTTAGACTGTGACCCCTGGTTCTGGACTCCCCGACCATCGGGAACATCCTTCCCGCATCTAGTCTGTCTAGTCCTTTTGGAATTTTATAAGTTTCAATGAGATCCCCTCTCATTCTTCTAAACTCCAGTGAGTATAAGCCCAATCGACCCAATCTCTCCTCATACATCATTTCTGCCATCCCAGGTATCAGCCTGGTGAATCTTCGCTGCACTCCCTCCATGGCAAGAACATCCTTCCTCAGATAAGGTGACCAAAACTGCACACAATACTCAAGATGTGGTCTCACCAAGGCCCTGTACAACTGCAGCAAGACATCCTTGTTCCTGTACTCAAACTCTCTTGCTACGAAGGCCAACATACCATTTGCCTTCTTAACCACCTGCTGCACCTGCATGCTTACCTTCAGCGACTGGTGCACAAGGACACCCAGGTCTCATTGCACTTCCCCTTCTCCCAATCTATTGCCATTCAGATAATAATCTGCCTTCCTGTTTTTGATACCAAAGTGGATAACCTTGCATTTATCCACTGCCATGCTTCTGCCCAATCACCCAACCTGTCCAAATCATACTGGAGTTTCTCGGCATCCTCCTCACAGCACACATGCCCACCCAGCTTTGTGTCGTCTGCAAACTTGGAGATATTACATCTAGTTCCTTCGTCTAGATCATTAATATATATTGTGAATAGCTGGGGTCCAAGGACCGATCCCTGCAGTACCCTACTTGTCACTGCCTGCCACTCGGAAAAAGACCTGTTTATTCCAACTCTTTGCTTTCTGTCTGCCAACCAGGTCTCTATCCAATCAATACCTTGCCCCCAATCCCATGTGCCTTAACTTTACACGCTAATCTCTTATGCGGGACCTTATCCAACGCCTTTTGAAAGTCCAAATACACCACATCCACTGGTTCTCCCTTACCTATTTTACCAGTTGCATCCTCAAAAAATTCCAGTAGATTAGTCCCTAACAATAGATTCTAGCATTTTCTCTACTACTGATGTCAGGCTAACTGGCCTATAATTCCCTGTTTTCTCTTTCCCTCCTTTCTTGAATAGCTGGGCCATGTTTGCTACCTTCCAAACCACGGGGCCCATTCTGGAATCTAGGGAATATTATAATGACTGCCCTGCCTCTCAAGATTGGGTTTTAACACACCCATTTGCCACTAACTGGGGGTGGGTGGGATGGGGGGGGGTGGTGTTTCAATTCCCCTCATTGAGGGGATTGTAGATGAGTCAAAATTTATGTTTAGCTATTTTTAAAAAAAAAGCTGCATATGTGAGAGAGAGAGAGAGCTTTTTTCATTTAATGCCTCTTCAATTTTCCAGTTGAATTTTGAAGCCAGTTTCCGCCTGTTTCGTTGACAGGAAAGGTCAACATTGATGACTTACACCTGTGAGATGGAGATACACATTTTTAAAGCCCATGAAACAGAGATTAATGGGGGGAGATTTTGAACTGCTGTCCATAACAGGCGCAAAGTAACACCTTCCGCCCCCCCCACCCCCGCCCCCAGTTAGTGGCAAGTGTGTAGGTTAAAATATCAAAAAATGGGAAACCCTACCCAACCCACCTCCAATACACTCACTTCTGGTTTAACCGGAGGCGGGTTTGGGTGTGGCTGAGTAACCCAATCTTGAGAGGCAGGTCAGTCATTATAATATTCCCTAGATCCTAGAATGGGACCCGTGGTTTGGAAGGTAGCAAACATGACCCAGCTATTCAAGAAAGGAAGGAAAGAGAAAACAGGGAATTATAGGAGCAGTCATGCTGGCCACTGGAAGCCTACGTCGGGAGGATTTTCAGATTTGGTACTCATTTGAATGTAGCCGACAAGCTGCGGGCGCCGAATGGATGCACCGCTGCAGCTCGCTGGTTGTGGGAGGGCAGGAAATCTGCCAGCTATTACATTGAGCTAGCCAGTAGGTTGGGCCTGGGAGGTGGTGGCGCCAAACCCGGAGGGTGGGGGAGCATAGGTTGGCAGAGGGTTACAGTATTTTTGTTGAGCCAGGAGAAGCACTCCTGGCTCTTCCACTAACCACTATGTTGTGACCATGCCGCCAGCACATATCGGCCACTCGACCTCCCACCCAGAAATTGGCATATGGTGCGCCTGTTTTACGTCTGAAAAATGGGTGAAAAGCATACCCAATTGTGCCCCCTTAATTCTATCCTTTAGATTATTGGTTAATCTCATTGTCCCTTGTAATTCATTGGCTGTAAATCTTTTGGGATGTCCTAAGAACCTGTAAGGTGCTATATAAATATGCATTCTTTCCTTCTTTACCATATTTAAATAGAATCATCTTTCCTATACCAACCAAAAGTTGTCCCATTTTTTAATAAAGCCAACTCCATTTAACCTGCTCAACTAATCAATCTCGCATTAACCCTTATGTCTAATACTGGACAGAAATCAAATACATTTATTACTGCATTATTACCTACTAACTGAAAGTGATTAGCAGCCCAGATGAATGCAATGAAGATTTGAAATAATAATTTGTAAGTACACAAATTATCCTACTTCCAACAACATATGCAGCTTACTTCCATTGTCCTTACATTCATTGGTGAATTAATGATATGGTTCTCTGATTACAAGATGGTTCAGGAACTATAATTCCAGTTTTATCAGGATGCAGATAGACACACACACACACACACACACACACACACACACACACACGTGCACACACACTGGTGCACACACATGTACACACACGCTTGAATATACTATGTTGTTCAGGTAGCTCCTTGCACAGTTTTTGTGCAGACAATTAATTGAGTTCCATAGGAAAACAATTCGTCAGTGAGAGTTAAACAGTTACACTGATACTAGAAATGAATACCTAGTGTATTTAAATTTAACAGTTCTCATTCTGACCAAATCTTGATGTTCCAAAGACTTTATATGATTGTGATAGTTTACTATATCAGTTAGAAAGAATTTATTTGTATTCTAATACCTCAAACCATATACTATTTGTGCAAATAATAAGGAAAAGGTAAATCCAGAAAACTACTTTAAACTAAACTGCATGAGTAGAACAAAGGGACACAGTTTCAAGCTAGTAAAAGACAAATTTAGCACCGATATCAGGAAGTTCTTCTTCATACAAAGAGTGATCAACACATGGAATGGACTCCTGGATAAAGTAATGGAGACGGAAACCCTGGAATCATTTAAGAAACAATTGGATGTTATAATGGGGGGACTTTAGGGTCTTTCTGGATGAATGAATTAAGATGGACTGAATGGCCTTACTGTAATTATCTTGCAATCTCTCAAATTACATTTTCTGTACACAAATTCTGTCTTGGCAAAAGATATGTGAAAATGTTGAATGGCTGCCCACCATGAGTTAAATTTAAATGCAATATGGGTAAACTAAATATAGAAACAGAGAAGATAGGAGCAAGAGTAGGCCATTCAGCCCTTCGAGCCTGCTCCACCATTCAATGAGATCATGGCTGATCATCCAAATTCAATACCCTGTCCCTGCCTTCTCCCCATATCCCTTGATCCCTTTAGCCTTAAGAAATATATCCAACTCCTTCTTGAATATATTTAATGAAATGGCCTCCACCGCCCTCTGTGGCAGAGAATTCCACAGGTTCGCCACTCTCTGGGTGAAGAAATTCCTCCTCATTTCAGTCCTAAATGGCTTACCCCTTATCCTCAGACTATAGCACCTGGTTCTGGACTCCCCGGCCATCAGAAACATCCTTCCTGCATCTAGTCTGTCCAGGCCTGACAGAATTTTATAGGTTTCGATGAGATCCCCTCTCAATCTTCTAAACTCCAGTGAGTATAAGCCCAATCGACACAATCTCTCCTCATACGTCATTCCTGCCATCCCAGGTATCAGCCTGGTGAATCTTCGCTGCAGTCCTTCCATGGCAAGAACGTCCTTCCTCAGATAAGGCGACCAAAACTGCACACAATACTCAAGGTACGGTCTCACCAAGGCCCTGTACAACTGTAGCAAGACATGCTTGTTCCTGTGCTCGAACCCTCTTGCTATGAAGGCCAACATACCATTTGCCTTCTTAACTGCCTGCTGCACCTGCATGCTTACCTTCAGCGATTGGTGCACAAGAAAACCCAGGTCTCTTTGCACTTCCCCTTCTCCCAATCTATTGCCATTCAAATAATAATCTGCCTTCCTGTTTTTGCCACCAAAGTGGATAACCTCACATTTATCCACATTATAGTGCATTTGCCATGTTTCTGCCCAATCACCCAACCTGTCCAAATCGCACTGGAGTTTCACGACATCATCCTCACAGCATACCCTCCCACCCAGCTTTGTGTTGTTTGCAAATTTGGAGATATTACATCCAATTCCCTCGTCCAGACCATTAATATATATTGTGAACAGCTGGGGTCCTCGGACCGATCCTTGCGGTACCCCACTAGTCACTGCCTGCCACTCGGAAAATGACCCGTTTATTCCAACTCTTTGCTTTCTGTCCGCCAACCAGTTCTCTATCCAAGTCAATACCTTGCCCTCAATCCCATGTGCCTTAATTTTGCACGCTAATCTCTTATGCGGGACCTTATCGAAAGCCTTCTGAAAGTCCAAATACACCACATCCACTGGTTCTCCCTTATCTATTTTACCAATTACATCCTCAAAAAATTCCAGTAGATTAGTCAAGCATGATTTACCTTTTGTAAATCCATGTTGACTTTGTCCGATCCTGTCACTGCTTTCCAAGTGCTCTGCTATTACATCTTTTATAATGGACTAGCATTTTCCCCACTACCGATGTCAGGCTTACCGGTCTATAATTCCCTGCTTTTTCTCTACCACCTTTTTTGAATAGTGGTGTAACATTAGCCACCCTCCAATCCATGGGTACTGTTCCAGAGTCTATCGAGTTCTGGAAGATGACCAGCAATGCATCTACTATTTCTAGGGCCACTTCCTTAAGTACCCTGGGATGTAGATTATCAGGCCCTGGGGATTTATCGGCCTTCAGTCCCATCAATTTTCCTAACACCATTTCCCTACAAATACTGATTTCTTTCAGTTCCACCCTTTCATCAGACCCTATGTTCCCCGGCATCTCTGGGAGGTTATTTGTGTCCTCCTTTGTGAAGACAGAACCAAAATATGTATTTAGTTGGTCTGCCTTTTCTTTGTTCCCCATTATACATTCCCCTGATTCTGACTGTAAGGGACCTACGCTTGACTTCACCAATCTTTTTCTCTTCACATATCTATAAAATCTTTTACAGTCAGTTTTTATGTTCCTTGCAAGCTTACTCTCATATTCTAGTTTCCCTTTCTTAATTAATCCCTTTGTCCTCCTTTGTTGAATCCTAAACTGCTCCCAATCCTCAGGATTATTGCTTTTTCTAGCCAATTTATATGTCCTCTCCTTGGATCTTATGCTATCCCTAATTTCCCTTGTTAGCCACGGTTGAGTCACCTTTTTTGTTTTATTTTTAAGCCAAACTGTTTCAAAATATCTATGTTTTGTTCTCTCTGATGCAGGAAAACAAAAGAGATTGCTATTAATTTTGAAAAAGGAATTGGCAGAACACTACACAAAGAACTTGTTGATTTTAGACCAAAAGAATAAAATCACGAGTTACATTAGCGGTAAGATAATCAGAGAATTTTAGTGCTGGCTCTTTTCTTCTTTAACTTTAACAATAAAAAAAAGTCAACAGATGACAATGTGTATTCAGGGTTGTGAAGTGTGCACATGTATGCGGGAGAGGAAGGGAATTACGATATGGTCATGTCTTCTTTTGGGAGTAATAATGGCCCAGAAATTCGGGTCTCCATGGATGAGTACGCACGGGGTACTCACCCGTAGGCCCAATGGAAGTGTCGGTTTCCTGCATGCACTGTGCATGCACGGGAAACTGGCACTTCCGTTCCCCTGAAAGCAGGGGTTCAGAGGTCAAACGCGTGCGCGGGAGAGGCTGCGAGTGCACATCGAACTTGCGTTTTTTTTTACAGGTTTTCCCGGGAAGGTAAGCCTGCAGAATTTAGAAATGTAAAAAGCAGGCGTAAGGCCTGCTTTTTACAAGGTAAGTGGTGAATTAATTAAAATTAAAACATTTCTTCCACAGGTTTATTATTTTTAAATACTTTAAAGCAAGGTACGTTTATTTTTAGCCCCATTAGAAAATAAAATAATGTTTTTCAAAAATTTAAGTTATTGTTTAAAATAGTTATTTCATTTAATTTATAATTTATTTTAAAAATGTGATGTTTTTTAAAAATTTATTTGAAGATCTAGTAATGTTTTGTAAGAAGAAAGGGCCCCTAGTATTTCTAAGTTTGACAGCACTTCCTGTCAGACTTATGAATGGAGCATTCCCTGCTCCGATTGGCTCCCCATGGCCCACGTGATCCCAGGGGACGCTTCAAACTAACTGTGCCCCTGGGATACGCAAGCACTGCGCACCGGCAGCTGGACCAGGCCCCGGATCGGAATTCCACAGGGGCCCACAGCTCAACGGCCGGCGCGCTAGGTAAGTGCAGATCGGGGGCTTACACCCACGGGAAGCCCCCGACCCGAATTTCTGGGCCAATATGGTTTCATTTAGATTAAAAGTATAGTAATTAATTTGTACTTTGCAATTAGTCACAGCAAGTGCTTTTTACATCTTACAACAGAACAGCGTTGAAGATTACCTCTATTTTATGAATGTTTTCTATAGTACTGCTTTAAAATGGACATCTAACACAAAGAAGACAACATCATAGCAGACATAGAAACTCTTAAAAGTTTATTTCATCCATGAACACCTTACCAGGACCACAAACACTTTCTGGTCCCCTTATGTCGAACATCTAAACATTCAGTCTAGTCAATCTTGACCAGATTAGGTTTTGTTTTATAGACAGTAACATAAAAAGTGTTGAGTTGCCAACTTCCCTCCCCAGGAGCTAGCAACTATTCTCCAGGCAATATCATGTATTACTTTAGCTCCAAGCTCAAAAAAAAGGATACCTTTCACAGTACAGCTACATTTAAAATATATTGGTCCACTTAAAATGCTCACGTGCAAAGATATAATACAGAAATGTTAGGAGATAATGCAGAGCAGAGCCTTACATCTGTCACAGATTTTAGATGTTGTCTTCAGTGTAATGTCCGTGTGTAATTGAGACACGGACTGCAGAAGTTGGTTATAACAGGTGTTTACTGAATGGAGACAAAACTGGAACTACTATACAAAGTTACTTCACAGGCTTATATACAGGGGTGGTCACTACTGGTACTGCAGTATACAGGGGCTGCAGAATATAGTTCCTTCTTCAAAGTACATACACTACAATTAGGTCTTCATGAAGGAGTTGGCACATCTCTGTTACAGCTTACTTGTTAAATCTCAGCCTTCTTGGGCACATATCCTCTGTCATTCCCAGATAGCTGTGACTGGTACAGTAAATTCACTGTGTTGTTTTGTGGAGGGACCTGACAAAACACTAGAGTAGAAAAGCAAGGAAGTTATGATGACCCTTTATAAAACACTGGTTTGGCCACAACTGGAGTATTGTGTCCAATTCTGGGCAGCACACTTTAGGAAGGATGTGAAGGCCTCAGAGAGGGTGCAGAAAAGATTTACAAGAATGGTTCCAGGGATGAGGGACTTCAGTTACATGGATAGACTGGAGAAACTGGGGTTGTTCTCTTTAGAGCAGAGAAGATTAAGAGGAGGTTTGATAGAGGTGTTCAAAATCATGAGGGGACTAAACAGAGTAGATAGAGAGAAACTGTTCCCATTGGCGAAAGGGTTGAGAACCAGAGGACACAGATTTAAGGTCCAAAGGCGACATTAGGAAAAAAAAATTTACGCAGCAAGTGGTTATGATCTGGAATGCACTGCCTGAGAGGGCGGTGGAGGCACATTCAATCGAGGCTTTCAAAAGGGATTAGCTAAGTACCTGAAAGAAAAAAAATTGCAGGGCTACGGAGAAAGAGTGGGGGACTGAGACTAGCTGAAGTGTTCTTGCAGAGAGCGGCATGGGCTCGACAGGCCGAATGGCCTCCTACTGTGCTGTAACCATTCTTTGATTCTATGAGCATCAATATTGATTCAGAGGCTAAGTAATCGAAAGGAAGATAAACTTACATTTATTTAGCACTTTTCACAACCTCAGGACATCCCAAATCATTTTATAGCCAATGAAGTACTGTTACTGTTGTAATACAGGAAACACGGCAGGCAATTTGTGCACAGCAAGCTCCCACTAACCGCAATGTGATAATGACCAAATAATCTGTTTTAGTGATGTTGGTTGAAGGATAAATATTGGCTGGGACATCAGGGAGAACTTCATGCCATGGAATATTTTATATCCACGTCAAAGGGCAGACTCAGTTTAATGAAAGACAGCACCTCCCATAGTGCCGCACTCCCTCAGTACTAGCACAAGAATATCAGCCTAGATTTTGTGCTCAATTCTCTTGAGTGGTACTTGAACCTACAACCATATGACCCAGAGGCAAGAGTGCTACCACTGAGCCACAGCTAACACAAGATGCTACAATTTCTGCTTTTTCATATCATAAGTTTGACTTGCAACTGACTGAATGACTGGCAAATAGAATTGAGATTGTTTTCTTTCACTGAAATGGGTGGAATGTTTATGAACAGTACTATGAAAAGGTTCAGTCAGTGATTAAGTATAATTGGAGAATGGCTATTGTCTCATTCAACTGAAGATTGTTCCATCATCCCTCAGGGGCTAAACATTAGAAGACCTAAACTCCGAATTTCACTTTTAGTGATTAATAATTACACTATAATAGATGTGCTAATCCATTTCACTACATTTGAAGTAAATTGAATAAAACTGTGCATCAAGTGCTACAATTTTTAGTGTGCATTTCTAGGTGGACTACTGACATAATAGTAATTTGCTGTGTGACACACTGGAAGACTTACCACTCAGACATTCTACTTAGTGCTAAAATAGACTTCTTCTTAGGCAGTCCCTCAGAACCGAGGATGACTTGCTTCCACATTAGAAATGAGTTCTCAGGTGACTGATGAGTCCAATGCGGGACCTACAGTCTCTGTCACAGGTGGGGCAGACGGTGGTTGAAGTGGGGTGGTGGGTGGGGTGCTTGGGTTGACGTGTGCTCCTTGTGCTGCCTGTGCTTGGCTTCTGCTTGCTCCCGGCGAAGAGACTCAAGGTGTTCGGCGCCTTCCCGGATGCTTCTCCTCCACTTTGTGCGGTCTTGGGCCAGGGATTCCCAGGTGTCGGTGGGGATGTTACACTTTTTCAAGGAGGCTTTGAGGGTATCTCTGAAGCATTTCCTCTGCCCACCTGGGGCTCTCTTGCCGTGCCGGATAAAATAGACAGCCTACCTGAGGCTGTCAACTCACCCTCTGGCTTTGCCCATTCTCATGTAAGTTGGCTGGTATAGCACATGCAGAGTGAATTGCACAGCTAATAGGGGAAGGGCAAAATGCAAAGGAAAGTGATGAACTGTATGCAACATAAAGGGGGCGATTTTAACTCAGGTGTGGGATGGTGTCGTGTTATCCGAATTTCGTGTTTCCCACACGAATCTAAATGGGTGTGGGAGATTAATGCAATTTTAACTTAAGTGGCCAATTGATTTCCAACATGTGGGAAACCTTTTCAAATGGGTTTTTCATGACTGAAAATCCCCTCCGATGATATCATCATTGCTGCTGCATTTAAGGTCCACAGCAAGCTTTGCTTCTTCTGCAGACTGCCAAGCTTCTTGACTGTGCAGTGTGAGGGAACTGCAGCAAAAATGCCATCACTTCGTTAATGTACATAAAATTTCTGATGGCAAATGTTGCAGTTGTATCGTCTGTCATTCTGCTATTGGGACTTCCACATTGAGGCCTTAGGCATACTTGCAACTGTCAGTATGATGGTCAGAGTGCTAGGAATCCTCTGGTTCTCGGCCATTGTCAAAGATCTGGTAAGAAGCAGCGAGGCAAAAGTGTTTGATTGATTAGGCTAAGCAACCTGGCCAGGATGAGTGCGTTCCTTGCATCCCGGACAGCAATGTTCTCGCATAATGTTGTCGCTGGTTGATGGGCCTCTGCAGGATGTTCTTTTTCGCCCTCCTCCTCCTCTTCCTCCTCATCTGAGGAGGATATGTGAGGAGCCACTTGGTCCTCGGGAATCTGCAAGCCACGACGCTGTGCCATGTTGTGAAGGGCACAGCAAACCACGATGATTCTGGAGATCCTGGCTGCTGAGTACTGTAGGGCTCCATCTGATCTATCCAGGCCTCTGAAGCGCATCTTCAGCAAACCGATGGTTTGCTCGATAATGGATCTGGTGGAAATGTGGCTGGAGTTGTAGCGCTCCTCAGCTTCGTTGGCTGGCCTCCTCAATGGCGTCATTAGCCACGTCCTCAGGGGATAGCCCTTGTCTCCAAGTAGCCATCTGTTAAGTTGGTCTGGTGGACTGAATAGCGGAGGCACACTAGACTGGTGCAGTATGAAGGAGTCATGGCAATTGCCAGGGTACATGGTACAAACATGCAAAATTTCCTTCTTGTGGTCACACACCAGCTGAACGCTAAGGGTGTGGAAGCCCTTGCGGTTGAAAAAATACCTGGATTGCGATGGGGTGCCCTAGGGGGCCACATGTGTGCAGTCAACGATGCCCTGCACCCTTGGAAAGCCTGCCAGATTAGCTAATCCAACCGCTCGTGCCGTGACACTTGCTTGATCCTTGGAGAAATGGATGTGATTGTGCACGAGCGCAAAGAGGGCATCGGCTACCTGCGTGATGCAAGTGTGTGCGGCTGCCTGGGAGATGCCGCTGATGTCTGCTGCTGATCCCTGGAATGAGCCTGATGCAAAAAAGTTGATTGCGGTGGTGACTTTGATGGCCACTGGTAATGTGTGTCCACTTGCTTTGTGCATTGAGTGCTGCTGGAGATTTGCTAAGTGGGAGAAAAATAATTTAAGTGTATTTTGTGAATTTTAGTGTGTTAAGAAGTCAATTATTTGAAGTAAGTTTAATTTTTTAAGGGTTTTTTAAACTCTTGGGTAGTTTAAACCGGAAGTAGAATCCAGGTATAAAAGGGGAGGGGCTAGTGCAGTGCACGGAGTGCTTTGTGCATTGAGTGCTGCTGGAGTTTTGCTAAGTGGGAGAGTTCGGACAAGTGGGAGGTGAGGGTGTGTTTTTTGCTCTGTTTTGTTCCCCACTCCCAGGCTTAGACAGCACTGCGAAGGCGGAGCAGCGAGATGAGTCAACCAAACAGGCCCCACAGACAGTATTCAAGGAGGAGGTTGGTGATCAGCTGGTTGGTTGGTTTTCTTCCTTCTCTTCTCTTTTATACCTTTAAGTTGGTAAGTCCTTTGAATAGTGGTGTGACATTATCATCTATATCCGGGCAGGGTCTTCATAACTAATAATAAGAAATTTAATTAATTATATAGAATGGAGCAGGTGATGTGTTACTGTTGCGAGATGTGGGAGCCCATGGTCCCCATTGAGGCTCACGGCGATTACATCTGTGACAAGTGTTTGCTGCTACAGGAACTCAAGTTCCATGTTATGGAGCTTGAGACCGAGCTTCAGACACTGCGACACATCAGGGAGGGGGAGACGTTCCTGGACTCTATGTTTCAGGAGATGGTCACACCTATGAAGTAAATTACTGCAGATGTAGTCCGTGGTCAGGGACAGGACGGTGTGACTATGAGTGAGGAAGGTACAGGGATCCAGGATGTAGTGTTGAAGGAGACGCAGCCCTTGTTCTTGTCCAGCAGGATTGAGGTTCTTACTCCCTGTGAGGGCGGGAGCGGGGACTGCAGGGAGGATGAGCAACCTGGCCACAGCACCATGGTACAGGGGGCCATTCAAGTGGAGGGAGTAAAAAGAAATGTTGTAGTGGTAGGGGATAGTATCATTAGGGGCAGAGATAGGGTTCTCTGCAGTCAAGAGCGGGAGTCCTGAAGGCTGTGTTGCCTGCCCGGTGCCAGGGTTAAGGACATCTCTTCTGGTCTGGAAAGAAACTTGGAGTGGGAGGGGGAGGATCCAGTTGTCGTGGTCCATGTTGGTACAAATGACGTAGATAGGACAAGGAAGACGGTTCTGTTAAAGGAGTATGAGCAGCTTGGGGTCAAATTAAAAAACAGAACCTCAAGGGTAATAATCTCTGAGTTATTACCTGAGCCACGAGCGAATATGGCTAGGATAAATAGAATTAAAGAGTTAAATGCGTGGCTCAAAGACTGGTGTGGGAGAAATGGGTTTTGCTTCTTGGGACACTGGCACCAATACTGGGACAGGAGGGAGCTGTTCCGTTGGGACGGACTCCACTTGGCCAGTGCTGGGACTAGAGTCCTGGCGAATCATATAACTAGGGCTGTAGAGAGGGCTTTAAACTAATTAGTGGGGGGGAGATTTCTGGAGAGCAAATAATAGAAATGACAACAGAGAAGGTCATAGACTTAGGTAGCAGTGGGGGAATTAAAAAACAGAATGTGTCAGGAAGGGACAGAAGGTATGGCGTAAAAAGTAAAGTACTAAAAAGGGAAAAAACAGGAACTAAGTGTTACAAAACATATTTGAAAGTTCTTTATCTGAATGCACGTAGCATTCGTAACAAAATGAATGAGTTAACGGCACAAATAACGACATATGGGTATGATCTTGTGGCCATTACAGAAACATGGCTGCAGGGTGACCATGACTGGGAATTAAACATACCAGGTTATTTAACAATCAGGAAGGACAGGCAGGAAGGGAGAGGAGGTGGGGTGGCTATGTTAATGAAGGAAGGAATCATTAAAATACAGAGAAATGATATTGGGTCAAAGGAGCAGGATAGTGAAACAGTTTGGGTGGATATAAGGAATAATAAGGGGAAAAAAACACTAGTGGGTGTAGTCTATAGGCCTCCGAACAGTTGCAACTCTGTTGGACGGAGTATTAATCAGGAAATAGTTGAGGCTTGTAATAAGGGAACAGTTATAATTATGGGGGATTTTAATTATCATATTAACTGGACAAATCAAATTGGGCAGAGCAGCCTTGAGGATGAGTTCATTGAGTGTATTAGGGATGGGTTTCTTGAGCAGTATGTAACTGAACCGACCAGGGGGCAAGCAACCTTAGATTTGGTCCTGTGTAATGAGACAGGATTAATTAAAAATGTCCTAGTAAAGGATCCCCTTGGAATGAGTGACCATAACATGGTTGAGTTCCATATTCAATTAGAGGGTGAGAAGGTTGGATCTCAAACAAGCGTGCTGAGCTTGAATAAAGGTGACTATGAAGGTATGAGAGCGGAATTGATTAGAGTGGACTGGGAAAATAGATTAAAGGGTAAGACGGTACATGATCAGTGGTGTACATTTAAGGAGTTATTTTACAACTTCCAAAAAAAATATATTCCACTGAGGAAAAAAGGGTGTAAAAGAAAAGATAGCCATCCGTGGCTAAGTAAAATAATTAAGGATAGTATCCGACTAAAAACAAGGGCATATAAGGTAGCCAAATCTAGTGGGAGGATGGAAGATTGGGAAGTCTTTAAAAGACAGCAAAAATAACTAAAAGATTGATTAAGAAAGGGAAGATAGATTATGAAAGTAAATTAGCAAAAAATATAAAAACAGACAGTAAAAGTTTCTATATTTATATAAAAAGAAAAAGGGTGGCTAAAGTAAATGTTGGTCCCTTCGAGGATGAGACCGGGAAATTAATGGTGGGAAATATGGAGATGGCAAAAACACTGAACAATTATTTTGTATCAGTCTTTAAAGTAGAGGATACTAAGAATAACCCAACACTGGACAAACAGGGGGCTCTAGCGGGGGAGGAACTAAATATGATTAAAATCACTAAGGAAGTGGTACTTGGTAAAATAATGGGACTCAAGGTGGATAAATCCCCTGGACCTGATGGCTTGCATCCTAGGGTTTTGAGGGAAGTAGCGGTAGGGATTGTGGATGCATTGGTAATAATTTTCCAAAACTCACTGGACTCAGCAACGGTCCCGGCAGATTGGAAAACTGCTAATGTAACACCCTTATTTAAAAAGGGTAGTAGGCAGAAGGCTGGAAACTACAGACCTGTTAGCCTAACATCTGTTGTTGGTAAAATGTTAGAGTCCATTATTAAGGGGACAGTAACGGGACATTTGGATAAACATAATTTAATGGGACAAACTCAGCATGGTTTCATGAAGGGGAAGTCATGTTTGACAAATTTGCTGGAGTTTTTTGAGGAAATAACATACAGGGTGGATAAAAGGGAACCAGTGGACGTAGTGTATTTAGACTTCAAAAAAGGCATTTGACAAGGTGCCACACAAAAGATTATTGCTCAAGATAAAAAATCACGGGATTGGGGGTAATATTCTGGTGTGGGTGGAGGATTGGCTCTCTAACAGAAAGCAGAGAGTTGGGATAAATGGTTTATTCTCAGATTGGCAACCAGTAACTAGTGGTCAGTGCTGGGTCCCCAACTCTTTACAATCTATATTAACGATTTGGAGGAGGGGACCGAGTGTAACATATCAAAGTTTGCAGATGATACAAAGGTGGGACGGAATGTAGTGAGTGAGGAGGACATAAAAAACTTGCAAAGGGACATAAACAGGCTAAGTAAGTGGGCAGAGATTTGGCAGATGGAATACAATACTGGAAAGTGTGAGGTTATGCACTTTGGCAGGAAAAATCATAGAGCAAGTTATTATCTTAATGGCAAGAAACTGGAAAGTACTGTAGTACAAAGGGATCTAGGGGTCCTGGTGCACGAAACTCAAAAAGTTAGTATGCAGGTGCAGCAAGTGATCAAGAAGGCCAATGGAATGTTGGCTTTTATTGCTAGGGGGATGGAATATAAAAACAGGGAGGTATTGCTGCAGTTGTACAAGGTATTGGTGAGACCGCACCTGGAATACTGCATACAGTTTTGGTGTCCATACTTAAGAAAAGACATACTTGCTCTCGAGTCAGTACAAAGAAGGTTCACTCGGTTAATCCCGGGGATGAGGGGGTGGTCATATGAGGAGAAGTTGAATAGATTGGGACTCTACTCATTGGAGTTCAGAAGAATTAGAGGCGATCTTATTGAAACATATAAGATTGTGAAGGGGCTTGATCGGGTGGATGCAGTGAGGATGTTCCCAATGATGGGTGAAACTAGAACTAGGGGGCATAATCTTAAAATAAGGGGCTGCTCTTTCAAAACTGAGATGAGGAGAAACTTCTTCACTCAGAGGGTGGTAGGTTTGTGGAATTTGCTGCCCCAGAAAGCTGTGGAAGCTACATCATTAAATAAATTTAAAACAGAAATAGATAGTTTCCTAGAAGTAAAGGGAATTAAGGGTTACGGGGAGTGGGCAGGAAATTGGACATGAGTCTAGGTTCGGAATGGCCATGGCCCTGTGGGTAGTGGAGTGGGACCAGGGGCCGTGTAGCCTGGTTCTGCTCCTACTGTGTTCTAATTCTGTGTTAGATTTCATGAGAAGGTTTTATTCCTGTTCCTGGCTGGGGTGGAGATCGCCTTTACAGAAGGTAAGTACTGTAGAAAATACAGGGACAGAGTGATCTCCTGGAAGAATTTCGATCGCCTAGATGGGTCGGAGAGGAATTTCCCAGATTTTCTTCTCCCAAATTGGCCATTGGGTCTTTATCTGGTTTTTCGCCTCTCCCGGGAGATCACATGGGTTCGGGTGGATGCAGAGTGATAGAAGATTTGAGGTTAGGATCAGATCAGCCATGATCTTATTGAATGGTGGAGCAGTCTCGAGGGGCCGATTGGCCTACTCCTGCTCCTATTTCTTATGTTCTTATGTCCTCTGGGCTGCAGGTTTTGCTGTAGTATTGCGCAGATGTCAGTCACTACATCTCGCAAAAGTCGGAGCTGCCTTTGGCACTGCTGCTCAGACATGTTGAGATAACTGACCCTGTGTCTGTAGACCCTGTTTGGGGGGTTTCTCCTGTGCCGACAGGCTTCCAGGCGCTGGCCCCTTCTGGCCTATGCAGCCTCAGGTGGGTGAGCAGCAGCCTGGTGCTCCTGCTGCTGCTGCTGTTGCTGGTGCTGCTGTTCTTCCTGGTTCTGCTGGTGCCACTGCTGGTGCTCGAGCTCCTCTAATGCCCAGATGGGAAGGAAATAGATGGCTCCCATGCTTCTGGTATATGCCTCTGTTGAGGAAGCGCTGAGTGAAGGTGGCGAGAGGGGTTTCCCAGGAGGTCACACTGGAGATTGGTGTTCTGGGCATTATGTGACATTCTGGACATTTTTATATGCAGATAGCACCCTCTGGTGGTGGTTATTGTGTTAGCAGTGTGTTTGTATGAAGCAGAGGTCATTTGACCTTTGTTCCTTTCTTCCTGTGTGAGGTCATTTGACCTTTGTTCCTTTCTTCCTGTGAGAGGTCATTTGACCTTCGTACCTTTCTTCCTGTGTAACACAGGAAGTAGAATTCCAGGAAGAACCTGGCAGTAGTGGAGGATTCCATAAGGGTTTCACAATCCAATGTAATCTGATTTCATATGTTAGGCCAAGCGCAATATCTGTGAGTATCTTTGTTTCTTAGCATAATAGCAACGTTGTCAGAGTAGTATTTTGATAACACTATGTTTATAAAAGGTTAATATTTGATAGTTATAGAAGTTAGTCCAAATGTTAGTTAGTTATACAATTAGTCTATTCTACTGTTGTAAATATGTTTATATCTTATGTAATATCGAATGTACAGTACTCAGTTTATGTACAAAACATACTTTATCTTTGTTTACAGTTTCACAAAATTTGATCAAGTAAAGGCTTCAAACAGCAAACGGCTTCACGAAGAATTATTTTGAATAGAGTGTTTAACTTGCTGGATAACTAGATAGGAGCACGTCTAGCGCGGCCAGTACAGTGAAAAGATAGCAATACGGCTAGCAGTGAAAAGATATCAGTGAAAAGATACCAGTGAAAAGGTATCAGTGAAAAGATAGCAATACGGCTAGCTGTGAAGAGCGGAGCAGGAGGAACCCAGTATAAGCCTTAACCTCGTAGAGCACATCTACCTCACATCAACATGTCGGAAGATAATAACGAAAATGCTTTGCAGCAAGTAGAAGACCTTAAACAGGCAGACGAAACTGTAGAACGTGACAATCGGTCTATAAGCTCCGGTTACTACAGATCGCAAGTTAGATCACGGTCATCGGGTGGTTCTAGTGTAAGCATAGCCATCGCCAAAGCACGGGCTAAGCTAGTAGCAACTCAAGCCAGAGCTGCGCTTGCAGACAGTGAAATAGAAATAAAAGTAAGACAGGCCCGTTTCCAAGCTGAATCACACGCCGAACAGGCCCGACACCAAGCTGACCTGACTCTTCACCAGGTTGAACGACGAGCTGACCTGGCCCATCACCAGGTTGAACGACAAGCTGAACAGGCCCATCTCCAAGCCACATTAGACGCCCTGCAGCAACAAAAAGAGATAGATGCTGCATTAGCCGAGACACAAGTATTCGAGGCAATTTTGGAGGGAGCTGATCCCGAGACAGCTTACAAACCGTTAATTCCCATTCCGTGGCAGAGTCCACAACAGCGCACCATAGATTACGTGAGCGACCATGCCGACATACAGTTTACAGGAGAAAGGGATGGAGGCCCGCACATCTCTACAGACGCAAGCACTTCGTATAACATGCCACAAGTTGCCAACCAAGGTCAAAGCAGACGGCGTGCCTCAAGCCGCAGAGTCTCCGCCAGCAGAAAGGAAGACATGGTGCAGAGGAATAGGACGCTGAATAGAGAAAGTCAGAGGCAAATCCCCTCTCGGTTCCTTGAGACCCCCAACAGAGCCACTAGCCAAGGCAACCCTGGCACAGGTCCCAGCACCTACGACCTCGCCAAATACCTTGCATGCACCCAGCTGGTGACTTCGGGGTTAATCAAGTTTGATGACAGGCCGGAGAATTATCGGGCTTGGAAGTCCTGCTTCCACGATGCCATATCGGGCTTAGGCCTGTCGGCAGGAGAAGAGCTCGGCCTCCTTATCAAATGGCTCGGCCCAGAGTCCGCCGGACAGGCCTGCAGGATAAAAGCGGCCAATGTGGGACAGCTGCCAAAGGGGTTGAAGAAGGCTTGGGCGAGGCTGGAAGAAAGCTACGGCTCGCCCGAAGCCATTGAAAGGGCTCTCTTTGACAGGTTGGAGAACTTTCCGAGGTTGACGAGTAAGGAACCCCAGAAGCTCCGCGACCTTGGAGATCTGCTGTCGGAACTCGAAGCCGCAAAGCAGGACGGCTACCTACCCGGTCTATCGTACTTAGACACTTCCAGAGGGGTAAGTCCCATCATTGAGAAGCTTCCATTTAACCTGCAGGAGAAGTGGATAACGTTTGGATCAAAGTTCAAGCTAAAGCACAACGTGGCGTTCCCACCATTCTCTGCGTTCGTTAAATTCATCCGTAAAGAAGCCAAAGCCAGGAACGACCCCAGCTTCAACTTTTTCTCCGCCCATCCAGCACTTGCCAGAAGAGACAAGTTCGACAGACATGGAAAGACACCAATATCTGTCCACAAAATGCAAGTGTCCTCAACTGAGCACACAAAGATTCAGAAGAAACCTGAGGATATGAGCAAACAATGCTCTATCCACAACAAGCCCCATCCTTTAAAGAAGTGCAGAGGCTTCAGGGAGATGTCCCTGGAAGATCGGAAACAATATCTTAAAGAGAACTTTATATGTTTCAAGTGCTGCTCTTCCACGAGCCATCTCGCCAAGAACTGCAAGGTAGATGCAAAATGCACTAAATGTGAAAGTGATCGGCACGTTTCAGCACTACACCCAGGCCCAGCTCCTTGGGAGTCAGAGTTGTCTTCTCCCGCTTCAGAGCACGGCAGGGAGAGAGAGGTAGCTGCCAGTCCGGAGATTACACCCAGGTGCACCGAGATGTGTGGAGAAGGAGTGAGCGCAAGCGCATGCTCCAAGATATGCCTTTTTAATGTGTACCCTGCAGGACGTCACCAAGAATCTGAGAAGAAGCGATCTCAGGTGAGCACACTCAAGACTTCCATCTTGGAGAATGGTCGTCCAGGCTACCTTACCCCATGCAGTAGACAGATCCGCGTGGTGTTTGACTCCAGTGCACCATATCAGGGAGTCTCTCTCAACGACGTACTCCTTACAGGGCCCGATCTTAACAACAGCCTCTTGGGAGTACTCATGAGATTCAGGAAAGAGCCCATCACCATCACTGCTGATATGCAGCACATGTTTCATTGCTTCGTGGTGAGAGAAGACCACAGAGACTTCCTCCGCTTCCTGTGGTATCGGGACAATGACCCCAATAGAGACATTGTGGACTACAGAATGCGTGTCCATGTCTTTGGGAATAGCCCATCCCCTGCTGTCGCCATATACGGACTAAGGAGGGCTGCCAAGGAAGAAGACGACGACTTTGGCAGTGATGTGAGAGGGTTCATCGAACGAGAGTTCTATGTCGATGATGCACTGAAGTCATTCCCGACCAAAGCAGAGGCCATTAGTACCCTCGGACAAGCCCAGGAACTACTTGCACTATCCAACCTCAGGCTGCATAAGATAGCCTCTAACAGACCAGCAGTGATGGAGGCATTCCCCCCTGAAGATCATGCTAAGGATGTCAAGGGCCTAGACCTCTTCACTGATGACCTCCCCCTACAGCTTAGCCTAGGGGTGTCATGGAACATAGCAACAGACACGTTCACGTTCCAAGTCTTAGACGTCAAGAAACCCTTCACACATAGAGGAGTGCTCTCTACAGTCAACAGCCTATGCGACCCTCTCGGCTTCTTAGCCCCTGTCACCATACAAGGCAGGCTGCTCCTCAGGGAACTCTCCACAGGCGCTGAAGAGTGGGATTCACCTCTCCCTGAAGAGATGGAAGCAGAGTGGGACAGATGGAGAGACTCACTCCAAGACTTACAGGAGATCCGAATACCTCGCTGCTATTCGTCTTTCTCTCCTTTAAATGCCCAATTCAAAGAGCTTTGTGTCTTTGCAGACACATCCGCCAAGGTCATTGCAAGTGTGGCTTATCTGAAGGTCACCACTGAAGATGGACAAAACAAAATTGGCTTCGTCTTTGGTAAGGCCAAGTTGGCGCCCCAGCCAGACCTCACCATACCCAGATTGGAACTGTGTGCAGCAGTATTAGCAGTTGAGATTGCAGTGTTCATAGAAGATGAGATTGATCTGAAGTTCGACAGCATCACATATTATATAGACAGCAAAGTGGTGCTAGGATACATCCATAACCAAAGTAGACGGTTCTACGTATACGTGAACAATAGAGTCCAATGTATTCGACAGTCCACGTCCCCCGACCAGTGGAAGTACGTCCCTACAGACCTGAACCCAGCTGACCATGGGTCTAGATCTGTAACAGCGTCCCTACTCAGCAGCACAACTTGGCTGTCAGGACCTGCTTTTCTTCAGGATCCATTCCCACACTTCTCCAAAATCAACGATGTAATGATCAATAGCATGTCATTCTATAGTGGACACTAGGTGGAGCCGTAGAGCTGTGTAGAGCTGTATATAGCTGTATGTATAAGACTACACTACCCAGCTGTATGTATATTAAGACTACATTACCCATGAGGCACTAGGCTACCCACAAGGCAGCAGTCAAGATGGAAGCCTCTACAGATACTGTACCTAGTCCACATGTGTTCAATTAAAGTGTCTAGCAAAAGCTAGCTGTGTTCATAATAAGAATGTTTATTTATTAATGAACATAAGATGGTACCAGGATGGTGAAGATCTGCTGAAAATTGTGAAAAGCAAAATGGAGAATTTGAAGCCACCAGAGCATTTGAAACTCACAGGAAACATCGACTACAATTGCCAGACTCTTAAACAACAATTCGAACTCTACATTGCAGCCATCAGATTCGGTACGAAGCCAGACGCAAGGAAGATAGCATTGCTGCTTATGATTGAAGGCCCACAGGCGATAGAGGTATTTAATACATTTGTATTTAATCCAGAGGAGAACAGAGAAAAATTAGAAGATGTGTTAAAAAAATTTGATGCACATTGCTCTCCCAAAAAGAATGAGACCTATGAAAGATACATGTTCTGTTCTCGGACACAGCAGCAAAATGAGACTTTTGATAGCTTTATAACTGATCTGAAACTGAAAGCACAGACATGTCATTTCTCTGAGCTCAAAGCATCCATGATTCGTGACCAGATTGTGTTTGGTATTCATGATAAAAAAGTCAGGGAACGTCTGTTGAGAGAAGCCGAACTAAATTTGGAAAATGCGGTGAAAATATGCCAAGCCAGCGAGCTAGCTTGAAAGCACGAGAAGGCTTTCAGTGAAATCAATAATGATGCAATTGTAATGAGTGATAATGCTGCTGTCGGTGCTGTGTCCTACAAGGGGAAGAAACATGGGCAGAACAGAAATGAAAAGCAATCGGAGGATGAAATTTTTAATTGTAAACGCTGTGGTTACAAACACCAGTTAAAACAATGCCCAGCGTTTGGAAAAATGTGCACAAAGTGTAATGGAAAGAATCACTTTGCCAAACAATGCTTTTCAAAAGTAAAAACTAAGAATGGGCAACGAGTTAATGTAATTGAGGACACTGATTTAAGTGAGACATTTTTTGTACGAATGGTGTCATGTGACAATATCAAAAAGGATACAGAAAATGTGCAGCCCTCAGAAATGGACAATGCTGAACATAAAGTTAATGCAGTAAAAGAGGACAAATGGATGATCCCACTGCAGGTTAGTTAGATCCCACTGAGCATTAGTTACCTTGAAACTAGACACTGGGGCAAAAGCAAACTTAATCAGTATGAGTGACATTAACAATATGAAAGAAAAGCCTAAAATACAGAAAAAGTCAGTACTACCGAAGGACTATAATGGACAGAAAATAGATAGTTTAGGTGTATGCAGACTTAAAGTGACAGTCAAAGACAAAGTGCTTCATCTCATGTTTTCTGTTGTGGCTGAAAGACTTGATTCTCTACTAGGTGACAAAGCTTGTGAGGACTTAGAACTGGTCAAGAGAGTCTACCGTATAAACTGTGCCATAAACAGACCAGATGACTCAGTGGATTCTGTAGTAAATCATTTCCAGGAAGTGTTCAAAGGATTTGGAGTTCTACCATTCACTTACAAGATCCAGCTAAAGGAGGATGCTCAGCCAGTGGTACATGCTCCACGAAGAGTTCCAGCACCCCTGCGTGACCGGCTCAAGAATGAACTGGATAGAATGACCACACTAGGAGTCATCAGGAAAGTCGAAGAGCCAACAGACTGGGTTAACTCCATGGTATGTGTAAAGAAAAAGAACAATGATCTAAGAATATGCATGGATCCAAAGGACTTAAATGCAAACATAAAACGTGAACACTACCAGATTCCCAAGTGCAAAGAAATCACCAGTGAAATGTCAGGTGCCAGATACTTTACAAAGCTCGATGCCTCACAAGGATTTTGGCAACTAAAACTGGATGAAGAGAGCACCAAATACTGTACCTTCAACACACCATTTGGCAGGTATTGTTTCCTCAGAATGCCTTTCGGGATAATATCTGCATCTGAAATCTTTCATAGAGCGATGGAACACATAAGTGAAGGTCTGGAAGGAGTTCGGGTCTATGTTGATGACATCATCATCTGGGGCTCCACACTGAAAGAACACAATGAGAGACTGACTAAAATGCTACAAAGCATACACCGGAATGGACTGAAGCTCAACAAAGCCAAGTGTCAGTTTGACGTCCAGGAAGTCACTTTCCTAGGAGATAATCTATCTGCTAAAGGGATAGAGCCAGATATGGAAAAAGTAAACGCCATACTCAAAATGCCCCGACCCACTGACAAAAAAGGAGTGCTACGCATCATGGGGATGATAAACTTCATTGGAAAGTTCATTCCTAACTTGTCAGCCAAGACAGCCTGTCTGCGAGACCTGCTACATAAAACAAATGAGTTCGCATGGACAGAAAGACATGAACAAGAGTGGATAAACCTCAAAACAGTGCTGACAACCACACCTGTACTCACCTTCTTTGACCCAACAAAAAGAATCAAAGTGTCAATGGATGCATCAAAAGATGGCCTAGGTGCGGTCTTGCTACAAGCAGAGGGTGAAGATTGGAAGCCTGTTGCCTATGCCTCCAGGTCTATGACTGATAATGAGTGTCGATATGCCCAGATTGAAAAGGAATGTCTAGGCTTGGTAGTTGGACTTGAAAACTTTCATGGCTACATATATGGACTTCCCACCTTCACAGTTGAGACAGACCACAGCCCTCTGGTTGCCATCATAAAAAAGAACCTGAATGAGATGTCTCCAAGGATTCAACGACTCATGATGAAGCTGCAAAGATGTGACTTTGAACTGATCTACACACCAGGCAAATACATAGTGTTAGCAGATGCACTATCCCGAGCACCCACAATGAGTCATGTGAGCTCTACTGAAGAAGACATGGATGTTCATGTGAGTATGGTCACTGCTGCGCTGCCCGTGTCAGACACAAAATCAAAGCAAATAGCAGAAGAAACAGTAAAAGATGCAGTATTACAAACAGTAATAGAGAACATTCATCATGGTTGGCCAAAAGGTTCCTGTCCAAAATATTTTCACATAAGGTCAGAATTGAGTGTTGCAAGTGGACTATTACTAAAACAGAACAGAATAGTCATTCCACAGGCTCTACGTCAAGACATGCTCAAAAGGATTCATGAGGGACACCTCGGAATTGAAAAATGCAAAAGGAGAGCAAGAGACACTGTTTATTGGCCTGGCATAAATAAGGACATTGAGAACATGATAGGCAAATGTGAGACATGTCAGAAACACCAAAACAAACAAACAAAGGAACCAATGATAGTAGCTGACATACCAACAGCATCATGGCAAAAGGTTGGTATGGAGCTTTTTCATTTAAATGGTAAAGACTATCTAATAGTGATTGACTACTATTCTAACTATCTTGAGATGGCGCTGCTCTCAAGCACCACAGCAAGCAGTGTCATAATGCATGTGAAATCCATCTTCGCCAGACATGGAATTCCCAGGATTGCCGTTAGCGACAATGGTCCGTGCTTCAACTGTAAGGAGTGGCAACAGTTTGCAGCACATTATGACTTTCAGCACATCACATCCAGTCCTTTGTATGCTCAGTCAAATGTTAAGGCAGAGAAAGGTGTTCAAGTTCTCAAGCAGCTACTGAAGAAAGCGACAGAAAGCAAGTCTGATCCTTATCTCGCCCTGCTGAGCTACCGAGCCTCAACTTTAGACTGTGGTTCTTCACCTGCTGAACTACTAATGGGTCGCAAGTTGCACACCATGCTACCCTGCTGTGCAAAAGAACAGCAAAGTGAGGAACTGAGACAGAGACTTCAACTGTTAAAGCTGAAACAGAAATCATACTATGACAAGTCATCCAAAACTCTAAAACCATTGACAAGGGATGATGTTGTCAGGATTGAGGATCCAGATGCATGGAACAGGAAAGCTACAGTTCTTGAGGAAGTAGGACCAAGGTCATACACTGTTAGAACTGAGGAAGGACAGATTCTCAGGAGGAACCACCGTTCCCTCCTAAAAACACAAGAGACTATTCAAGAGCAGATTGATGACAATGCCGCAACTGCATCTTGTCATTCACCGCCAGAACAACCTCATGAAGACCCATCAGACTTACCCGTGTTGAGAAGATCCACACGTGAAGTAAAAAAGCCTGATAGACTTAATCTTTGAGTACAATGTAAAGCTTTGAAAATGTGTTGACTGTTTTGAAAATGTTTATGTTTATAGAGCACTAACGAAAGTGTTACTGATATTATCTTTATTGTTTTCTTCAAAGTTGATTGATATTGATTTTGTTAAACCTCAAAGAAAGGGGGATGTAATGATCAATAACATATCATTCTATAGTGGACACTAGGTGGAGCCATAGAGCTGTATATAGCTGTATGTATAAGACTACACTACCCAGCTGTATGTATATTAAGACTACATTACCCATGAGGCACTAGGCTACCCACAAGGCAGCAGTCAGGATGGAAGCCTCTACAGATACTGTACCTAGTCCACATGTGCTCAATAAAAGTGTCTAGCAAAAGCTAGCTGTGTTCATAATAAGAATGTCTATTTATTAATGAACATAAGAAATGAGTCATTCGACCTACTCAACCCTGTTTCTGACTGCGAGATACGCCCACAAGTAACAGCGAACGTTACTCAAATCTGTAAGGACCTGATGAGCACCAAATGCTTCGAGCGTTTCTCCAAATGGAACACTCTCATAAAGACGATAGCACGCCTAACCCATATAGCTCATACCTTCTCCCAGCCTACGCAAGGGAGTAACTGCCATGGGTGGCACATCTGTCGTAAGAGTCCCTCTGAAGAGGAGCTCAAGAGAGCCACAATCCTTGTGATAAAGAGTGTCCAACACGAGTGTTATTCAGAAGAGTTGAAGTGCATAGCAGCAGCACACAACCTACCCCCTCACAGCAGTCTATGGAAGCTGCATCCCATCGTCGACACCGACGGCCTTCTCAGAGTTGGGGGACGCATATCGCAGTCTCAACTAGGAACAAATGCAACCAACCCCATCCTCATTCCAGGTCGTCATCATCTGGCCATTCTGCTTGTGCGTTATCATCATGAGGCTGTGAAGCACCAGGGCAGACATTTCACCGAAGGTGCCATCAGAGCAGACGGCCTCTGGTTGGTTGGAGCTAAGAGATGTATCAGCGGCATGCTTTTCAAATGTGTCACCTGCAAAAAACTCCGTGGGAAGACGGAGCACCAACAGATGGCAGAACTGCCAGCCGAGCGGCTACAAGTAGCACCACCTTTCACCTACATAGGCGTAGATGTCTTCGGACCATGGGACGTGGTCTCACGCCGCACCAGAGGAGGGCACGCCAACAGCAAGTGGTGGGCGGTGATGTTCTCATGTATGTCCACAAGAGCTGTACACATCGAAGTCATAGAAACAATGAGCGCCTCCAGCTTCATAAACGCTCTGAGACGGTTTTTCTCAATTAGATGCCCGGCAAAGCAAATACGCTCAGATTGCGGCACAAACTTTGTTGGTGCTTGTAGAGAGCTGAAGATGGATGGATCTAGTTCCAGCTCTCAGAGTGTGGAGACGTATCTCCAAGAGAAGAAATGCACCTGGGTATTCAACCCACCTCACTCATCCCACATGGGCAGCGCATGGGAGCGTATGATCGGCATTGCCCGTCGTATCCTCGACTGCATGCTTCTCCAAGGTAGATCGTCGTGCCTCACACATGAGGTCTTGACCACACTGATGGCTGAGGTCACCGCCGTGATGAATGCAAGGCCCTTCATTCCTGTATCTTCAGACCCAGAATCGCCCCTCATCCTCACTCCGGCCATGCTTTTGACCCAGAAGACAGGTGTTCCCCCTTGTCCTCCAGGAGAGATTGGGGAAAGAGAACTCTTCAAGGAAGAATGGAAACGAGTCCAGAGTATGGCAGACACGTTTTGGAACAGGTGGCGAAGGGAATACCTCACCACACTACAGAGCCGACGCAAGTGGCAGGACAAGAGGCCGGATCTCAAAGAAGGAGATGTTGTCTTGATGAGGGACAATCAGGTAAAAAGGAATGAGTGGCCTATGGCTATCATCGTGAACTCCCATCCCAGCCGGAACGGGAGAGTGAGAAAGGTGGACTTGAGAGTCATCAAAGAAGGAACAGCGAAGGTCTTCTCTCGGCCCGTCTCTGAGGTGGTTCTTCTTTTGTCGCCAGAGGACTCCAGTGACAAGTAGAGCTCGGACTATGTGGAGTCATTAATGACCCCAGATGGGGAGTGTTCTGGACATTATGTGACATTCTGGACATTTTTATATGCAGATAGCACCCTCTGGTGGTGGTTATTGTGTTAGCAGTGTGTTTGTATGAAGCAGAGGTCATTTGACCTTTGTTCCTTTCTTCCTGTGTGAGGTCATTTGACCTTTGTTCCTTTCTTCCTGTGAGAGGTCATTTGACCTTCGTACCTTTCTTCCTGTGTAACACAGGAAGTAGAATTCCAGGAAGAACCTGGCAGTAATGGAGGATTCCATAAGGGTTTCACAATCCAATGTAATCTGATTTCATATGTTAGGCCAAGCGCAATGTCTGTGAGTATCTTTGTTTCTTAGCATAATAGCAACATTGTCAGAGTAGTATTTTGATAACACTATGTTTATAAAAGGTTAATATTTGATAGTTATAGAAGTTAGTCCAAATGTTAGTTAGTTATACAATTAGTCTATTCTACTGTTGTAAATATGTTTATATCTTATGTAATATCGAATGTATAGTACTCAGTTTATGTACAAAACATACGTTTATCTTTGTTTACAGTTTCACAAAATTTGTTCAAGTAAAGGCTTCAAACAGCAAACGGCTTCACGAAGAACTATTTTGAATAGAGTGTTTAACTTGCTGGACAACTAGATAGGAGCACATCTAGCGCGGCCAGTACAATTGGTGTGAGGCTCCAACCTTCTACAGGTGTGGTTAAGCCTTCTAAAAGTTGCCACAGGCCTGAGACCACTAAGTCCTGCCACCTGCAAATGATGGCTGATCAAATCTCCTCTTTAATGGCCGACCTGCAGTTGATAGTCAGCAATCCAATAGTGCTCCCACCAAGTTTCACATTCGTTTTTCGCACCATGCGTGTTTTACGTGGGAAAAGGGTTAAATTTGCAAGGGTCTGTTAAAATAGGATTATAGAGGCCATTTAGTGGTTATTAAGGGCCTTAAAGACCAGTCCCGCCTGTTGGATGCGGGACGGAGTCGGGACCATCGGACACACCTGAGTTAAATTGCTCAGAGTCGGGAACCAGGCGGGAGGGGTTCCCCCCCCCCCCCCGGCAGTTTTTGCGATTTTAACCCCCCCGCATGCCTCCAAGCCCAACTCCATTGCTCAGTGAAAATCGAGCCCAAAAGGTTTAAATTAATATCATACAAGGTAGATTTTTTTTTAATCTAAAAGCATAATTGAGTTACACTAATGCTAATGTGAATAGATTTTGTATTCTGTAGTTCAGCAATGTTATAAAATGGTGTGCATTCTTCAAATAAGGAACATGTTAATTAGTAGCTCCATTTATTTCTGCCTTTATAAGATTAATACAAGAGCAGGATAAATCAATAAGTAATTACTGCCTGAAATGATGGTCTAGGAAAAGTGTTTGCTTGTGGAAACCTGGCAGCAAAATGTGAATTACACAGTGCATGTACTTCATCAAATGTCAGGTAGAAGAGCCAAGCAGCTGACACGATTTCACAAGCTGCTTCCAATACCATTAAAAACTTTTGACTATATCCTAGGGTGCTTAAAAAAAGCTCCAAGTTTGAAAGGATTGTTCTGAAGCCGTTATTAAAGATGGCAGTTAGCCACTATAACGGTTTCATTACACCTTATGTTAAACTCTGCAAAAAGGCTGTGGCATAATTAAAGGGCAGTTCAATACATTTCCAATCTAAGCATTTACACATCAAAATGCTATTCTAACCTGTAAAGCTAAAATAATGAAAATATATATATATATATAGCTCTTTGCTCATCTTCATAACTTGTAGCAGGAGCTGAATTAACTCTAAGTCGCTTCAAAAATAAGTTTTGCCATACTGTCTCCAAGATCCAGGTACTGTAGAAACTGCACTGTTTATATTGTGAGGCACAACTTAGAGCAGCTGGAATACCAAAGCAACTGTCTGTGTGCAAGCATGAGCACTCCCAGTGATTGTAAAAATGCTGTTGATGAATTCATAGCTGGCAGTGGTACTTCCCCGACAGTGGAGATGGTCAGGCCAGCAAGCACAAAACTACCCTGCTGCATATTCAGTACAACAGTGACTACACTTCAAAAGTACTTTATTGGCTGTAAAGCATTTGGGACGTCCTGAGGTCATGAAAGGAGTTATATAAATGCAAGTCTTTCTCTCTTTTTCTGAGCCACTCAAACTATAGTAACTTCCGAAGGCACCCCGATTCTATTTGTGTTACTATCAGGAGTGGTGCTTCCTTCAGAGGCCCCTACAGGCACCACCTTGCTTAGACTCTACTGCCCCTTTGTTGTTGATGGTTGAGTTGCCAGCAGTAGCAAAACATCAAAGTAAATGAGCTAAACCAAGGTCCCGTCTGCCCTCTTCAGTGGATGTAAAAGTTCTCTTTTGAATAAGAGCAGGGGAGTTCTCCCCGGTGTCCTGGCCAATATTTATCCATCAAGCAACACGTAAAAACAATTATCTGGCTATCATCACATTGCTATTGTGGGAGCTTGCTGTGTGCAAATTGGCTGCTACGTTTCCTACATTACAACAGTGACTACTCTTCAAAAGTCCTTCATTGGCTGTAAAGCACTTTGAGACATCCTGAGCTCATGAAAGGCGCTATATAGATGTAAGTCTCTCTTCTTTCTTTCTTTATAAGATAAAGGTGCAATTTGGACACCAGCTTTGCTCCTACCTATACTGTGTAAGGTTCACAAAATTCTGCAGATTCCCTCAAACCAAGAAAATTACCTCAAAGAAGAGATTTTTAGACTCTTTTAAGAACGTTGGGCCAAAAAGGGGCTTAAAGTTAAAACCCCAGGATTTTGGTTATTTTAAAAGGGCATGTCAAGGCCTGTGGAAGGCTGCGACAAAGGGGTTGGGATGGGCCTCTGTAAAACAAACAGTTTGAGTTGCTTTTAGCCTCGGTGACTTGACATCGAAAATACTCATGTCTGTTCCTGTGTTTCTCCGCTATCTGTACCTTCTCCTGACTTTGGGCCTGTAATTCCTGCAGTTCCTGCAGTAATCCCTCCCCTGCTATAGCTCTTGCTTGAGACTGTTTGGCTGCCTCCCGTAGTTCTTCTGTTAACACCTTAATGTGCTGATCTAAAAGCTGGATCTGTCGCAGGGTGCAGACCAACCAGATGGCCTTTTCCACCGGCTTTTTATGATCCTTGCTCTCAGTCCATTTGGCTGCAGTGTCCATGGGACGCTCAGCGCGCAACAGACTGGTCACCCATTTCTTGGTCACCTTCTCAAACACATAAGAGGAAATTCTCTCTTCCATCTTCGTTCTTTCGTCAAACACAGGGTCTATTGCATTACATCTCTTTTGCCAAAGCCCTGCCGCGGTCGCCATTATGTAAGGGGTGGTGCTTTGCCTCTGACTACTGAGTGGTTTGAATCGCTCCCACTCCCTTGGTTCTAGACCTGGACTTATTTGGGGGTTGTAATGATATTGCAGCAGACAACTGAATTTGATACAAGAACTTTGGTTTTTATTTGAGAAGGAAAATTACAATACAATAATCTTAACACTCTAATAAAATGTGGAAACACTTCGACATACATGAGGGAAAAATTACAGTAGACAAATACCTCACCCCTCCCAATCCCACCTTACTAGCTAAGTTGGACTCTAAAGGATCAGGGCTAATGCTCACCAAACACAGGAATAGTTTGTAGAGTGGAAAAACTTGCAGATCTTCGGTTCCTTCCGAGTTGGTTTCTTGTTGGTCGCGGTGGCCCTGTATTACCTGGTTGGCTTCTGGTAATATTTGGCTGTTGGTCTCGTGGGGCCCTTGCTACCGCAAGGTGTCCGATGATGTGTTACTTCGTCTTATTCGAGAGAGAACTGCTTCCAGGTGCTTGGTTCTGAAACCGCCGAGTTTCGATGGTGTTTTAAACTTGAAGGATGGGCCTCTCCTTTCTTCTCAAACTAGTTGAACTGTTTCTGTTAAACTCCTCCTGCTGAAGTGTACTTATCAAACTGTTCGAACCCATCGAACTCATCGAACAACTCATCGAACTGATCAAACTGATTTCTTGTGGAGACAGGTCTTTAGTTTATACTAATTGAGGACTGCTTATCTGACCGCCAAATCAGTCTCGATTCATTGTTAAATTTTGGGTGGGCTCGTTAACATTGATTGGTCCCATTTATTTAATTGGTTTCAGGATTGCTTCAAAATTGGTTTAAGTGTGTGAAGTGGTTTTGGATGTCTCTCTGAGTGGTTAAACTGTTGTTCGATTGTCTTCTCCTGCTGGGGTCAGGATCCCTTTTGTTGATCAGTGGCATGTACTGCATTATGCATACTCTTGATGGCTCTGTAATTTTGGCAGGAACTGTCCTTCCGTAGGCCTTTTGTCATTTATGTGAAATGACTGAGACAGCCCAGAACATTCCCAGACAGTTTGGCCTATGCCAATACTCAAACTATTTGTTTTACAGAGGTCCATCCCAACTCCTTTGTCACAGCCTTGCACAGGCCTGGACATGTCCTTTTTAAAATAACCAAAATCCTGGGGTTTTAACTTTAAGCCCATTTTTGGCCCAATATTCTTTAAAACAGTAATCTTCTTGGTTTGAGGGAATTCTGCAGGATTTTGCAAACCTTACACTGTCAAAAGGCACGGGGTATTCCCGAAATGATATGATGACTGGCAGGGTTATGCGGACCCCCGCCCATGTGCTAGCCCCGGTGCTCACGGAAGGTCAGCTCAGAGAGGTGAACTGGGGCAGCTTCATCAGGAATCTGTTTGAACACCTTAAACAGATTCACTGGCAGGCTGCTAGCAACATGGGAAAACAGCATCGGAGTAACCGATTGCTGCTGGAAGCCAACAGGCACCACAAGTGGGAGATAGGGGATCAGGTCATGGTGAGGAACTTTGCCCGGTTGTGGAGTTTCGAACCATTGTATATGGGGCCATACATCATTGTGGATAAGGCAAGCCCCATGGTCTATGCCATAAAGATGCCCCGCCGCACAAAGTGGTTCCACCTTAATCAGTGCAAGCTGTTCAAGACTGAGAGTGGGGAACGGCCAGCAAGGGCGAACCGTGTTAAAGCTAGGGATCATCAGCCTGCAGCTGTGGCAGACTCGCAGACCGCAAAGGTGGGGGCAGTGAATTGTGTGACTGGAGAGGCCCTCCCACTGATTAAGTGGGACTCAGGTACACCCCCAGTAGCCGGAACCTTAAGAAGGTCTCCTCGCATACCACAGTCTATACTACCGTGGTCACCCGAGTATCAATTTAAACGGTCCAGCCCCAAGAGAGCCCTTAACAGAAAGGGAAAAACCAAGGTCAGGGACCAGTCTAAGGACACAGATCCCCAGCCTGCCGCCTCCAAAGGTGAGGGACTCACAGGAGAGGTAGCATTGGGCAGAGAGAGAGAGAAGGGTCCCCAGCCTGCAGCATCAGGCTGCGCGGAATCCACAGGACAGGATAGGGTCTTGGCAGCCACACATAAGGGGGTAGTGTGCTGCAGCACAGGAGGGCGCACTCCCCCGGTCAGTTGGGAAACGGAAAAACACCCCGTTCTTTTAAGAAGGACTCTCCGGGTCCAGTGGCACAGGTCACCTTACGCCCAACCGTACAAGCTGCCCAGATTCCTTAAAAGACAAAGGCCTAACAGGGATTAGCCTGGCCGTCCGGAGACGGGCGGCGGATGTATATAGCTTTTAGTTTAAGAGTGTTTTACAGTTTCTTAGGTTTTGGAATTTTAATAGTCTAATTTTAGTTTATGATAAGTTTTCGAAACTTCGTAACTGTGTCAAGCCAGAGAACCTTCTCGGGACATGGCTATTTGTTTTGTGTGTCCCTACAGAAAGGAAATCGGCATGGGAAAGTTTCTGCTCCTGCTCGCCCTGGTAGGGGTGAGCATCGGTGACCGAGGAGACGTGGAGGACTCCCACATCTATGGGTGCTCGGGAGAGAGAGCATGGATCGTTAACGCAGGGGGTGGTGAACGGGGTGTGGAGGAGCTCGCCATTTACTTCCATGAAGGAAGGTGGCCAGGGTGGCTGGGGTCCATCTCGACTCAGTACTCCAGCCAGACCGGGTTCACGTACGGGGAGGCCTCCATCCCATGCCCCAGGGTACAGATTGTTGCTAGAAGGGTCAGCGTCACCGAGGGGAAACGTGTGTGTTTGACATGTAAGGGACAGATTCCTTTGGATAGGTGGTGGTGGCTCAGAAAGCTGAGCAGGGATATAGGAAACCCTGCAGTCGATTGGGAACGACTGGAGAACAATACCCATCGGACGATTACAGGGACCCGAGGTGGAGTGAGTGTGTGCTGGGACAAGTGGTGGGAGCCGGATCAGGGGATTTATGTTTGTATGTGGGGGTCAGAGAAAGTCTGCCCCACAGGCATATCCATCATTTTCCACAGGCAATGGCAAGATGCCGGGGAGGGGATGGAGTGGGATTCCAGCCTGCATGCGTGCGCGATCCCACACTCCCCGATTCCAGTCAACGCCACCGAACTCGTAACCCACCCCCGAAAGCCCCTGTCCATGAACATGACGTCACGGACTATAGTACAGAGGTGTCCTACCACCACCAAGAGACCAGGGAATGGGTTAGTCCTAGTGCCAACCGATAAGGTATTATACCAGGGGGTACACTGCGCAGTGGTCTCAGTGATCCTGAACCTGACCGAGGTACACTTACCTGAATGGTGTCCTAAGGAGACAGAACAGTTGTACCAAGCACTGCTGAAGGAAATATTTAAGAAATTTTATGAATTCGACTTTGCCAATGTGGGCAAAGCGAAACTATACAGTTTACACCCTGAGCATACTATGGGCGCGGGGAGACAAAGGGGGGGGGAACCTGAAATGATATTTTCACTGCCTATAGTACAGGAGCCTCAGTAATAAATAGCCTGGATGATATAGAGTTACAAACCCAGATAAATGGTTTAAAGACCCAATTACGAAAGATCCTAACGGAAGAAAACACAGTGGTAAGCTCGGAGCTACACGAGGACCAGGCTATGACGGACCATTTAAAAGAAATAATTGCTGAGCTGGAAAGACACGCCAAAACAGTAAATGCACTCATACGGGAGGACAGGAATGCTTCGGATCAAGCTGCACAGAATGAGGTGTGCGTGCTATATGGGGCATGGTTGCTGGGTGAGGGGCGCAGCAACCTGGAGGATTTAAAACAAGGTTTAGTCCCCTCCTGGATTATCAATAAGCACCTCACAGCCCTCCACCCATTTAGTAATTCGCTGAGCCCGTGTCAGCTCCGCCTAGCCTCTGAATCCCAGTGGATTGTGGACGTTCCAATCACACTATCATGGGGATAGTAGTGAGGATGCTGGTCATGGGTAGGACAGCCCGACCCGCACCGGTATACAGGGTGGAGAACATTGATCATTCAAGTGGGTGCACACGTCCGTTTCGCAGAGGTCCCAACTTATGTCATAAAGTGGGAGCACGCTATGACAGGTACTGACCTCTCTGGGTGCCGGAGCCATGGTGCACACATAATACTGTGTCCCCAGCACTTGAATGCCTATTCGAAACCACAGTGCAGGTTTAAAGCTGCTGGCGCACAACCTGTGAACTGTACCATGGAGGTAATGGCACACGGCCATGCTTCCCCACAGGTAGCATTCATAGGGGGTGGGACATATTATGTCACCACAAGTGTGGCCCACTACCAGCATGGACAGCACATCTGGTGTCCGGTGAGTGACAGCAGTTTCTGTTTTAAACCCGAGGCAGAAGTTCAAGTGGCCCAGGAACGGATTGTAACCATCCTTGAACCGTCAACTGTTCACCTCACTGTCAGGGAAAACATTACCAACCTGCAAGATTACGTAACACATTTCGGCTATGAAATTCCCCCTCTACCCGAACATCTTACCACCCTATTAAAGGCAGTGGTCATCTCACAGAAACATTTCTACACATTAGAACAGAAGACAGTCGAGATAGGGGTCAAGATCTTGGATATCGTAGTTCCACCTTGGTGTGCTATTTTTGAAAAAAAACAGGTCACTTCTTGGAGTAGAATGGCTTCACACATTTTAGTAGTTTGCCAGTTCGGTATAGTCTTCTACTTGCTATGCACAAAATGCAAGGGAAGGGACAGGTTGCTCCGCTCTCAACATGAGGGAGCATGGGACAAACATAAAAATAAAATCTATGACCAGGTATAAAACCAACCTTAACCGTTACTAAAAATAAAATTTGTGACAAAGGGTTTGGGATGGGCCTCTGTAAAACAAGCAGTTTGGGTATTGGCATAAGGCCAAGCTGTCTGGGAATGTTCTGGGCTGTCTCAGTCATTTCACATAAATGACAATAGGCCTACGGAAGAGCAGCTCCCTCCAAAATTACAGAGCCATCAAGAGTATGCATAATGCAGTACATGCCACTGATCAACAAAAGGGACCCTGACCCCAGCAGGAGAAGACAAAACAGTCATTTGAAGCTAATTAAAGTTTCGATGGACCATCTCAAACCTAGTTTACACCAACTTAAATCAATTAAAAATAGATGGGACCAGCTCAAAACCCGTTAAAGAATTTTAAAAACTATTAATGTTAACGAGCCCACCAAAAATGACAATGGGCCAGTGAAGATTTGGCGGGCAGATAAGCAAGGCCTCAAATGGTATAATTGGGGCCTGATTTTTCAGTTAATACAGCCAGTCAATTGAAGGAGCAGTCATTTGGAACAACAACGCAATCAATCGGTGAGAGCGAAACAGTCGGAGAATCGGAGGTTCGTTGCAGTTGAAACGATCAATCGATGGAAGGACAACAGAAGGAGAATGGAAGGAAAGGAGAAAGGAATCACGGCAACCAAGGGCCCCAAGAAACAAACAACCAACAATATTACCAACAACTAGGTAATATTGGGCCACCGTGACAAACAAGAAACCACCTGGAAGAAACCGAAAATCCGCAAGTCTGTTTCCACTCTACAAACTATTCTGACTTAGCCCTGGGTAAGATTTGATGAAAAGACTCTAAACCCTATTTCTGACCAAAGGAAATTAGGTACTTACCCGGTAGATCCAATACGCACCCGACCACATCAGCGGACACGCGAAGACTGAAAAAGCAACGCAGGTGAAGTCTTCTACCGCGTCCGGGGTACGGCAGGCCCCAACCGCCACACCTAGAGAACCCCGAAATCGCGAACCTCTACAACTGTCAAGAAAGTCGTTTGGTGAGCATTACCCTGGTCCTCTGGAGCCCAACCTAGTTAGTATAGTGGGATTGGGAGGGGTGAAGTATTCTGTCTATTGTTATTCTCCCTCGTATATTCCGAAGTGTTCCCCCTTTTAGAGTGATAAGATTATTGTGTTGTGTATATTTTCTTAACTCAAATAAAATCCAAGTTTTTTTCACCAACTCAGTTGTCTGTTGCAATTTCATTACAACCACCAAATAAGTCCAAAGTCTAGAACCAAGGGAGTGGGAGTGATTCGAACTGCTCAGGAGTCAGAGGCAAAGCTGACCACACACACCACCCCTTACAACTACTACAGTTTGAAACTCAACCATAACAGAGCAGACCCTATTACATCGGATGACATTTTTTCTCTCAATAATTTCAACCTAACTTTCTCAAGTTTCAAAAGTTAGGCTAGGAATCAATACTGGAACAGAGTTGGAAAACCCAGCCTGGAGATAGCACAATTTGGGGGTGGAGGGGGGTTGGGTGGTGGTACTGGGGAATTGCGCGGACCGGGGGTGCGGGGGGGGAAAGAGCTGAACATGGGAGGGGGGCTGAACATGGGAGGGGGGGCAGGTCAGGAAGCAGCACCAACATGCTGAGAGTAAAAACTCAAAATTTGCACATTTAATTCCTGATTTAGGACCCAGGGAAACATTTTCCAGAGATTTACAACACTAGCCAAGCAACTCTATGAATAATAATGAGCATTTCAATTTGAATTGTTCCATTTTTTTTATTAGTTATAAACTTTTACTGATAAATTTTCAGTTAGCTGAAAAATTCAAGCTGGCGGCACAAGCCAACTTCACAAAATAATTTTAGCCGTTTGGTTGATTTTTGTGACTTGTCAGTTTGGAATTGGTAACATTGAGAAAACAGTTGAACAAGTTCATTGTTTAGATTTCTGCTGCTCGCTCCTTCATCATCAGTACCCACTGAATGAATTGAGCTGCTATTGGCTCATTCCTTTTGGATATTTGATCGGTAACTTAAGTCCTTGTTTCAGCCAGTCACTAATTTCTGCTGAAATAACAACAGAAAACGCTGGAAATACTCAGCAGGCCAGGCAGCATCCGTGGAGAGAGAAACAGAGTTAACGTTTCAGGTTTGGGTCCCTTCATCAGAACTGGAAAAAGCTGGAGATGTAACAGATATTAAGCAGGTGCAGAGACGGGGGGCGGGGGGCCGGGGGGGGGCGGTGTTAGGAGGGGATGGACATACACTAGATGCATGACTTTTACATTTATAAATAGCTTCAGTTTATTGATTTTCATTCCAGTTGATACAGAATGAGTCTTTTTTCCAGATGGTGCTTTGAACTTTAATTTTAAATTTAACAACCTATGTAGGCCGAATAGTCTCTGATAACCTCAGGCAAATCCAGCCTGAGCAGTACATCTAAAGTATACGCTGTTATCAAAAGCAGGGGAACTTTTGACGTAATCTCTATTTTTTGAGCTGTCAAAAACAGAAGCTCATTTATTTTTTTGTGTGTGCATTCTTCAAAATAATCAATATTATTTTTGAAGTTGTTGGCTTCAATCTCCTCTCCATATTTGATGTTGCAATCCAAGCTTATTGTCTATAGAAATAGCGCTTCGATATTTAATCTAATAAAATGCATTGCTAGTGAATTGCCCAGGGAAGCAACAGCTGAGTGACAAAGAAGGGCATCTTTTGTGATCATGACAACCAGCAATCTGTTGCCACCCCGGGGAACTAGGGTCCTTTGAGAATCCAGCTAATGGAAAACTGGGCCAATTTCACCCTGCAGAACATATTTCAGCATCTGCCTACGTTCAGGGGCTGTGTGGTGCATTGAATAAAATAGTGCTACTCTGCTACATGCACATAAATCACAAAGTTTACTTTTACATCCAGTTCATTTGAAATGTTAGCAAAATAAATGTCCACTGTGATCTTCACTTTGCTCTTTTTATATGCAGTTAAATCTGTAATAATTATGTCCTCTAATTTTAGTTAACAGTTACCACTGGATTAAATACGTCCCTACATTTAATCCAGGCTTGAGCATTACTACATGAAGAAAGCAGTTCAAAATGATAAGGGAACCTGCGTGTTTCTCTAAAAGGTGTACTGTAAGAATTAAACCCTACTTATATACTTCCTTTGTACTGGACCCCGCCTTCCTAAAAAATGAAGTGGAATTTTTTAATAACATCAATATAACAGCATCAGTAGTGTCCAGGTTTCTCATCAGTACAGATATGTAAATAATAAAAGTAGAGAAAAATAATCTTGTTAAATGGGTTGCATGGCTGTGTTTGCCTTATGAAGCAAGTTAGGGCATTGCTTCTGATTGTATGGAATAGCATTTATGAGCTTCAACTGAGGTTTTATGTATCAGGGAGCAGCATTGTCATTTCTTGTAACAATCATGTAGAATGGTGCAGCATCAATTGTGGCCTATAACATAGTGGAACCATAGTGGGGAAAGCAGAGAAGCAATGTTGGGTGAAGCTCAAACTAAACAAAGAAAAGCTGCTGCTTAGTTATGCCGCTTGGAGCAGGAAGATCGGCAACAGACATCGATAAAAGCAACAACACCATCAGCAATATTGTCACTGTACAGTGAATTGCTCCATTGGAAAGATGACTGAAGTTCTGTCCCTTCTTCACCCCTGTGCTGTGCAATATCTAGTGCTTCTTCCTGCTCCAGCACACCCGTAAATCTCGAGATGCCAGTATGTGGACTGGGCCTTAGTTCAGGTTCAGATGGTACTGTTAGGTTGCATAGGATTACATTACATAGGATATAAGGCACAGAAACAGGCCATTCGGCCTAACCAGTCCATGCCAGTGTTTATGCTCCACTCAAGCCTCCTCCAGTCTTTCCTCATCTAAATCTATCAGCATAACCCTCTATTCCCTTCTCCCTCATATGCTTGTCTAGCCTCCCCTTAAATACATTTTTACTCTTTGCTTCAACCACTCCCTGTGGTAGCGAGTTCCACATTCTCACCACTCTTTGGGTTGCTCTGGTGTAATGTGTGGTTCCAACTGCAAGTGGATGATACATTTGTGTGCATTTATAGACTTTACCAATTCACAACTGCCTTTGAAAGTAGTGATGTGGAAAACTGATGTTCTCTGTGTGAAAGTGTTAAGCCATTCATGATAGCTACTTTGTGAAACGGGAGAAGATAGCACACATTTGTGAGACACCAGCTAGTGACCGATTCTCTCCATGGGAATGTTTCCACTGTTTCTGCATTGATTTAGACCTGGATCTTTTGTTCAAAGGGTGTTAGGCCTTCAATGTATTGCTGCCCCCACCAGTACCAATGTGGATCTGTTGTACACCATATTTCTCTGTAAAACTTAGATTGTTGCTATGTCTTTTCAGTAAGACTCATTAATGTTGCTTATAGTTTCCTGTACTCTCATGGTCTGCAATCATCTTTAAACAATTAAATTTGTGTCAGTAAAGGGCTAAGTAGGGTTTTTGATAACCAATAGATGATTAAGCAACTTATTAACTGCTTGAGAAATGAAAATGCCTATCAGTGCAGATAAGCGCTAATTGGTCAGTTTGTGCCAAGGGAGATTATCAAATTTATGTGGCACAAATCCGATCAGAGGAAACCAAGGTATGGCCAACAGTTTGACGGATAGGTGCTACTCCAGAACACAAATGGGCCAACTTCAATGTTTTCTGCTAATTAATATCTGACAAAAAAGGGTAAATTTTTGCAAGGCTCCACAAAATGTTGTGCCTCGCAAAAATGGTGGGTAGATAGCCTGTTTTCAGATCTTCTCTAAATGCACAGACTATGATGACCACAGTGTACTTGGGAATCTCTAAATAGTCTGTTTTCCCTTACTCCTTGTTGAAAAGGCCATGATCTCTTTGTTAAGTCTGTGCGTTCCAGTTATGGTTAATATGAATCACTGCACACAGACCACAAGAATAACTTTAACAGGTCTTTACTAGTCGAAGGTCAGGGCTGAACTGAATACCATATTATTACACTGTGCTTATATACCGGTGTGGTCACCACCGGTATTACATATACAGCAGCCAAAGAAAGTAGTACCTTTCTTAAGGTGGACCAGGCTTAAGTTCTCTTAAGGTGGAACAGGTTACATACACCACAATCCTCCCTTTTTAGCTTAACAGTCATATCCCCAAATAAACATAACATATATACATATATAACTTCAGGTATAACAGTTCAAAGGTTCAGTCTCTCAGGAGGCTTTCTGATTCGGCTTGGATAATGCCTTTCAGTGGTCTCTGATTCTTGTTGTTGAGGTGCCTCCTCTAGTTGGTTGCCAATGTATTGGGTGTCATCATCATCAAATACATTCTCGGCCGAGGTAGATGCTTCAGGTTCATGAACGTCTTCCACAGCTGTCTCTGTCACAACCATGGGTTCGACCCTTGCTCTCGACTCTACCAGTTGATCCGCATGACGCCTTATCACATTATGACTAATATCTACGGTGTACATCAGAGGTCCTTGTCTGGCCCGGATTGTTCCGGACTGCCATTTTTCGTTTCCATAGCCCCTTGCCATCACTGGTTGTCCTACGTCGAAAGTTCGAGTGGTCTTGCTGTTAATATGCCGAAACTGTTTGTTTTCCACTTCCCTCCGCACATTTGGTTTTAACAAGTCCAACTTGGACCGCAACCTCCTGTTATAAAACATCATAGCAGGACTTTGGTTAGTCACGGCATGATCGGCGTTTCTATATGACATCAGGAACTTATCGACCTTGTGTTGCAGCGGAATCTGATCATCATTCATGGCCTTAATAGCCTTTTTGAATGTCTGGACAAATCTTTCAGCCAACCCGTTTGTCGCCGGATGATATGGGGCAGAGGTATAATGTTTAACTCCATTCTTCTTTACGAATTGCTGGAATTCTTCCGATACAAACTGTGGTCCGTTGTCCGAACAGATCTGTTCTGGCAATCCGTTCCTTGCGAATATTGTTCTTAACACCGCAATTGTCTTTTCTGAAGTAGTGGTATTCATCTTGATGACTTCTGGCCATTTGGAATGTGCGTCCACCGCGATTAGGAACATGGAGTCCATGAATGGACCAGCAAAGTCAATGTGTACGCGTTGCCATGGGGCTGAAGGCCATTCCCATGGGTGTAGCGGTGCTATCGGAGGTGCATTTTGCACTTTTTGACACCCAGCGCAGCTTTTCGTTAACTCCTCAATCTGTTGGTCAATACCCGGCCACCATACGTAAGCCCTAGCAAGACTTTTCATTTTAACTCCCCCCAGATGACCTTCATGTAGTTCTTTTAAAACTCTTTCCCTTAACTTGGGAGGAATAATCACTCTTGTCCCGTACATCAAAGTACCATGGCAGACGGACAGCTGGTCTCGCCTTGCCGAGAATGCCGGTAACAGAGGATCACCCCGTGTTGGCCATCCTTTCACTGTCACCTCGTAGACTCTGGACAGTGTCGGGTCGTTCCTGGTTTCTCTTTCAATACTTGCGTTGGTGACAGGTAAACACTCGATAATGGTCGAATGAAATAACTCAACAGGGTCAACTTCCGTCGTGTCTTCATCTTCAGGTAGTGGCAGGCGCGACAGGCCATCAGCATTGCCATGCTGTTTCGTACCTTTGAATTCTATCTGATATTGATGTGCCCCTAAGAAAAGAGACCATCTCTGGAGACGCTGTGCTGTCATCACCGAAACACCCTTCTTAGGGTTAAAAATGGACACCAACGGTTGATGGTCCGTCAGAAGTGTGAATTTTTGGCCCTGTAGGTAATGATTAAACTTCTTCACTCCCCATACAAGGCTAAGGGCCTCCCTATCGATCTGCGCATAGTTGCGCTCAGCGGAGGTCAATGATCTGGATGCAAACGCGACTGGCCTTTCCGTGCCATTTGGCAATTTATGTGAGAGTACTGCCCCAATACCATATGGAGAAGCATCACAAGCCAACCGAATAGGCAGTGTCGGGTTGAAGTGAGCCAACACTTCCTCTGAGGTGATCAATTCTTTGCTTTTGCAAAATGCCTTCTTACAGTTTTCGCCCCAGTCCCATGGTACCCCTTTCTGTAAAAGAGCGTTCAACGGATGCAGCACCGTGGATAGATTTGGCAGAAATTTATGGTAGTAGTTAATTAATCCTAGAAACGACCTCAACTGAGAGACATTCTCCGGAGCAGGAGCCTTTACAACTGCCGCTATCTTGTCAGGAGACTTATGAAGCCCCTCCCGGTCAATGACATGACCACAGTACGAGATCCGCTTCTGGAAGAACTCACATTTCTGCCGATTTACCCTAAGCCCATACTCTTTCAGTCTGTTGAGCACCAGTTCCAAGTTAGCGAGATGCTGTTCATCGCCATCACCTGTGATCAGAATGTCGTCCAGGTAACATTGTGTGCCTGGAATTCCCTGTAATACCTGCTCCATGGCCAACGTGGCCGACTTGCTGCTCGTCGCTGATCGGCTTACCCACCACCGTGGTAGAAGGGATGATCACTGCCTGTCGCTGATGGAAGGCTTCGTGTCAGGATTCTTCCTTTGCTCTTCAGACCCGAGTCTTTTCTCAGCAGGATGATGAGGGCGGATGCCTCTTCTCAACGCCCGTTAAACTGCCTTGGATGTATCTCTGCTGCAGGGTAAGATCGTACTCGTCGCCACTGTTAAGTCTGTGTGTTCCAGTTATGGTTAATATGAATCACTGCACACAGGCCACAAGAATAACTTTAACAGGTCTTTACTAGTCGAAGGTCAGGGCTGAACTGAATACCATATTATTACACTGTGCTTATATACTGGTGTGGTCACCACCGGTATTACATATACAGCAGCCAAAGAAAGTAGTACCTTTCTTAAGGTGGACCAGGCTTAAGTTCTCTTAAGGTGGAACAGGTTACATACACCACACTCTTCACTACAATTTTGATCTCTTCACTACACTTTCCCCTGGTGTTAAGTGGGGAGTGAGGGAAATTAAGGCTGCCAATCCATATCTTACCTTTACGGTGCGCAGCATGCTCGTGTTCTAATGCATCGTGCCTACACATCATTTTCATTGACAGGAAACCATGCAGAGGGTACCTGTAATTTCCTATGGTGGTGGGCTCCCTGGCGGAGCGAGAGTATTCAGGAAATTGACTTTTTAATACTGTATGAAATTAACAATTTATGACTAACATAATTACAATCAAAGTAATCTAATGATCTTATGCAATGTCATAGGTTTGCTTGACTCAAATGTTTCTTTCCATGTTAGCCAAATGCTCATTCAGTCCATGAGTCAGAGAAGAGACTGGAGGTGATATAAAAGAAAGACTTACATTTATATAGCACCTTTCACAACCACCGGACATCACAAAGTGCTTTACAGCCAATGAAGTACTTTTTGAAGTGTAGTCACTGTTGTAATGTGGCAAATGCGGCAGCCAATTTGCACACAGCAAACTCCCACAAAGAGCAATATGATAATGGCCAGATAACCTGTTTTTGTTGTGTTGACTGAGGGATAAATATTGGCCAAGACACCAGGGATAACGCCCCTGCTCTTGCTTTGAAATAGTGCCATGGGATCTTTTATGTCCACCTGAGAGAGCAGACCTATGGTTTAATATCTCATCCGAAAGACAGCACTTCTAACAGTGCAGCACTCCCTCAGTCATTGCACTGGAGTGTCAGCCTAGCTTTATGTGCTCAAGTCCCTGGAATGGGACTTGAATCTACAACCTTCTCACTCAGAGGCAAGTGTGCTACCCACTGGCCACAGCTGACACAATAGCAAAATACTGCGGATGCTGGAAATCTGAAATAACAACAGAAAATGCTGGAAACACTCAGCAGGTCAGGCAACATCAAGGAGAGAGAAACAGAGTTAACGTTTCGAGTCGGGGTTCTGACGAAGGGTTCGACCTGAAACGTTAACTCTGTTTCTCTCTCCTCGATGCTGCCTGACCTGCTGAGTGTTTCCAGCATTTTCTGTTGTTATTTGAGCCACAGCTGACACTGTGTAGCATTAACAATTATAGGCTGATAGCCTCTCTTTTTCTTTACACATTGTAATTCATAATGTAAGGTCCATTTTGAACAAAATTGCATCTATCATCAAAAAGTAACATAATAAAATAATAATAATGCCAAGTATTGGCATTTCAAACCTAAATTAAACGTGTGAAAGATTCAGATTTTTTACTTTTTTTAAATTTTGAAGGCAAGTACAAGAAAAAGGTCATCTATAGTGAATCTTGTATAAAGATCAGTCTGTCATGAACCTTCCTATTTAAAGAGCATCTCTGTTGTGAATTTCCTCCTATAAATATTCTGTCCAGTTTAGTGAATCTCTTTGCATGTTATTTAAGTAGCCCTTCAAAATTACTGCACAACCTAATCACTTTTAGGAAATACACTTTCAACATAAAATACACCAACAGATGTAGCTCTTATTTTCTCATTAGCCTGGCTGCCATTTACCTTAAGGCAAGAATGTGATACCGTGGCAGATCTCAACCTCACTTCCACTCCAGTCTGTTATCATTTGACAGTTGAAATATATCTTTCTAATTCAAGTAGATGGGGTGGACAACTGCTATCAATTTCCTTCACTAGTAGCTGAGGTATGTTTCTCTGTACAACAAAATGGCACCTAATGAGCACGTGATATTGTTATGCATATATTGCTGCTGCATTTACAGCATAAGCTCTGTTTTGTGCTAGAGCATAAACATTGCTTTTAACTTGACAGTGAAAATAATTGCTAGAGTAAACATATGTGCTTATCATTGTGCAGACTAAGAATGTTGTCTCCACACAATTCAGTAACCTCAATCCTTAAATGTTCTCTCAGCCTGCTATATCCACAATGGCCTCCTTGTATTTATCCAGCCTCCCTACTCACAAGCTGTTGAGTATTTATGGCAATTTCTTCCTGAAAAGAAAGCTATGCAATACATGCAAGAGAATTTTGATAAGTGAAGGCTACAGAACCCTGTGCATCGCTAAACCCAATGAGGCCAAATATCTGCCACTCCGCTCCGCTGCTGTAACTATGGTCCACCAGCAGGCCTTGGGGCTAATCTTTACTTTGGGCTATGTTCTAAAATGGGCGATATCGATTCAGCCGTCTGTTATATATCTCTCCTGATTTTAATTTCCATTGAAGTTATTAAATTCATTTCATGATACTCACCTTTACCTTCAAATCCCTCTATGGCTTTTCCCCTCCCTGCTTCAATGAGTTTTCCTCGATATATTTCTTCATACTAGCCCTTTACTCCTCTTACTGCCTTCACTACTTTATTACCACTGATGGCTGTTTTAATCACTGTGCCCTTGCCATCTGGTGCTTCCTCACCAAACAGCTTCCCCCTTCCCCTGCACCCCCACCCCCCCACACCCATTACCACCAACCTACTTGCTTTTAAAATCCTCTTAAAGATCCTTCTTTACAATTGTGCTTTCTTCTCTCCTTTCTGTCCCCCTTCTCCCTTCCGCTCAGTGTCCATCTTTGTTCTCTGCCCAGTAAAATGCTCACTTTGTACATGAAGAGCATTATAAACACAAGGTTTTCTTTTCTTGTTGCTGTACTATTATGGTTCGGAGTGGGAATAAGAAAGGACTAATTTTTAATGAATTAGAGCTCCCGGTGGAGATCTGTGAATGAGGGGGCTGCTCATTTATAAAATGTACCCTTATATGTTTCTATTTGAAAATTATTTTTATTCAGTTAAGGGCTAGCTTAAATCCCAGTTCAAAATATCTATTTTAATGGAAAACATTCTAAAATATAAGATTAAATGAGAATCTGGCAAACCACGACTGCTTAATAAATTAAAATAATTGATCATTGCATTGTTTAATAAATTCATCCAGATGCATATGGATAAGACAGTGTAGAGATATGGCTGACCAGTAGAGGACAAACTTTTCAACATTCAAGAAGCAGCAACCACTTAAAGTTGGTAAACTATGAAATAATATTTAGATAGAGCCTTCATGTTAGGTAAAAATCTGCTCTGCTACCCAAGATACCATCTTACAAACAATAATCTCTGGAGATTTCTGGGTAATGAAATTACCACCTTTAAAGGGAGCTGGATGAATATCTGTATTGGAACAGGATTTAAATAGAGATAGAAATGATTGAATGTTGTGTAGAATGTGATGGCTCCTGAATTCCTGGGAGCATGGGAAAATCATGTCAAGGAAGGAGGACTTTCCCATTGGCGAGCATGTTATAGAATCTAATCATATGTAGCCCAGTCCTTTTTCTGAAACTTCGCATTTGCCAAAAAACCTCAGACTTATACCTGTAACAAACTATTAGCTGCACATCACAGGACCCGTTTCTTCCCTCCAAAGGACTGACAAGGTTGATTTCACAAAGTCCACTGTTAAACAATTCCATGTTGGTAAATACTTTTCCCTTTCTTAACTTTTTTGTGTTTCTTGTAGAAACTGTGGACAAAATACTTGCCTGGGCACGAAGTAAAACTATAGTTCGCACTAGCACCAACGTACTTTCAAATCTAGCACTGGAGTGAATTGAGGGTTTGTACTGAGTTGTTGTTTTCATACCCCCATTAATAGTGTATGCTTGAAGTGATATCAGAACCAAACCAAACCAGTGTCAGATATGGTACTGTTGATATGGCCTAATTAAACATTTCCCAGGACAATGACTTTTTTTTGAACAATAGACTTAAAAAAAGCATCTCACACTTGATCATCATTTACCAAAAAATGTGAGGGTATACATATCAGGAAAGGATGAACAGGCTGGGTCTCTTTTCTCTTGAAAAAAGGAGGCTGAGGGGTGACCTAATAGAGGTGTTTTAAATTATGAAAAATTTTGATAAAGAGTGGATACAGAGAGAATGCTTCCACTTATAGGGAAGAGCATAACTAGAGACCATCAATATAAGATAGTCACCAAGAAATCAAATAGGGAATTCAGAAGAAACTTCTTTACCCAAAGAGTGGTGAGAATGTGGAACTCACTACCACAGGGAGTGGTTGAAGCGAATAGTATAGATGCATTTAAGGGGAGGCTAGACAAGCATATGAGGGAGAAGGGAATTGAGAGTTATGCTGATAGATTTAGATGAGGAAAGATGGGAGGAGGCTCGAGTGGAGCATAAACGCCGGTATGGACTGGTTAGGCCGAATGGCCTGTTTCTGTGCCATATATCCTATGTATGTAACCCTACGTATGTAATCCTAGTTTCAGGAATATCTGTCAGGATGAGACAAAATAAGTTTTTGCAAAAACCGCACAATGAGGTGAATTTTAACCCCCAAAAATAGGTGGGTTGGGGTCGGGTCAGATGTTAAAATTAAAAAATCTCAAACCCGACCCCAATCCTCCTCTAACCTGCCTACTTCCAGGCTAAACAAAGGCGGGAGAAGAGGCTAGCAGCCAACTCACTCCCATGAGGTGGGTTGGTAATTTAAATATGCAGGTTTAGCAGTGGCTGGCCCAGTGTCCCAGGCCTCGGGAAACCCGATAGCTGAAGGGATGTGAGGACAGCTTTGGGGAGAAGGTAAGTGCCATTACAGCACTGCTTGTGGGCCAGGAGGAGCAGGATTGCTTCCCCTTGCCCCCCAAGCTGCCCCCCATCCCATCTGACACCCCCCATACAAAGACTCCCGGGGTCGGGGATTGTACGCCCCCCCCACCCATACACGCTCCCAGTAGAAGCAGCAGGAGACTTACCTGCTGCTGCGGCCCGCTCTGGAGTGCTCCCCACCTGATTGGATGCCAAGCCTGCCAATCAGGCTGACTTCCATGCAGCGAACCTGTCAAGGAGAAAAGTTAAAAACTCCACAGCATATGGGGAAACCCGGACTTTCGGGTTTCCCATCCGAAACTCCACCCACACCCCGACTACACAACCTGTGCCAGTAAATATCGGGGCCAATGTCCCATAAAGGTAGCCACCTCAAGCTTACCTTGGGCTTACATCACACTGTAAATTTCAGGAGATTTTAAATTTCATTTTAAATCAGATGATCTTATAAAGATAACCATATAGACTGGAACACATGAAAAGGATGGAAAAAGACCATCTAGCCCATTAAACCTACTTGATCCAGATGTGGTGCAGACATGTACACCATTAACCCAGCCGTCAGGCATACAATCTCCCACAACCTACTTTTTAGAACTTGAAATGTCCTCTCTCAGGCAGATTTCCAGCTCTCTTTTAATGGTCTACAGCAGTTGATGATTTGCTGAAAGACTCATTCTTTGGTTATTTACTTTACAGCCATGCCCCCTGGTTCTTGCATCCCTATCCATCTCAAAGAACTTATCCAACTGGATAGAATCTATTCCATCATCATTTTAAAAACTTCAATCACTCCTCCTTTAATCCTGTGTATCTCCAATGAAAGAAGTGCCAATTCCCTGAGCCTATCCTGAGAATTATGAGCCCTAAATAGGTATCATTTTGTTTGCCCTCCTCTGGATCCTGTCCAACTCCTCAATATCCCAAAAGGGGACGCAGTGCTTTAAATTGGCCGTAACAAGGCCTTATAAAGTCTAGGGCCTAGAAATTCAGTATAGCCACTTTTGGGGCGGTAAAGTCGGGCGGGCGCTAAAGTTTGCGCCCGCCGGAAAGTGGAGGCCACTTCGCCGATATTCAGTAGCTTTGGCCAAGGAGTTTGCTCGAGCGCTAAAACTGGCGTTGCACCCCTATCTTTAGGCGCTAAGCCGGCGGTGCAGACTGATACCGCCGAGGCCGGGCGCAGCGCAGGTGCGGTCATGTTTTGATTGACAGCAGGCACCCTGGCGCCGGCCAGCTCTTAAAGGGGGAAGGGTCGACTTGGTCTGCTGCCACGCCCTGGATACTGCAGCCCTCCAGCTAGGCCTAAACACTGCTGCTGGAGAGAAAGAGCGCCAGCAAGGATGCAGAGGGCCCGTGAGCGAGCGCAGCGCTTCTCTGCCCATGATTTAAAGGTGCTGGTTAGGGCTTTGGAGAGGAGAAGAGATATCTTGTTCCCGGACAGTGGCAAGAAGGCTCCCAAGAGGCTGTACAGGAGAGCCTGGAGGGAAATCGGCCAGAGGGTCACAGCCAACAGCGATGTCCCCAGGACTGGTGACCAATGCCGGAAAAAGTTTAACGACCTCACTCGGATGGTCAGGGTGAGTACCCTTTCCAGTGTCCTCCTCATCCTTGCATGTGCACCTCACATTATGGGCAAAGGGACCTCAAAGGCCTAATGGCCAGCCCTCCTCCAGCAGCTATGGCACTGGCATGAACATCAATAGCACTTTCTGCACTTTACACACTGGCCAAGCTATTCGACCATGGGAGGCAGTGCACACAACAACAGGGCACCACACTGGCCAAGCTATTCCACCATGGGAGGCAGTGCACACAACAACAGGGCACCACACTGGCCAAGCTATTCCACCATGGGAGGCAGTGCACACAACAACAGGGCACCACACTGTACTTAGAAGCCGTCCTTTCTCTTGCAGGCCAAGCTGGCCGAGAATCTGAAGAGCCGGACTGTCACCGGGGGAGGCCGTGCCCAGTTCCAGGAGCTCAGTGACCTGGAGGAGCGCATGGGTCGACTCATGGGTGCCCGGGTGATTGGCCCCGTTGCAATTGGAGATGCTGACCCTGTGCTGGGCCCCAATGGTAAGGACATGACCGTTTGGACCTCTCTCGTTCCCCTTGCGCTTCAGATCTACATCCTTTGCCACTGTCCGACAAATGCGCAGAATGCCACCACTCATGCCTCCCTCGCTGACGCCCTGTCCTCACTCTAAAGCTACTCTTGTGCCTTCCTGCTTTCAGCTGGTGAGGAGGAGGTCCCTGAGGCTGCGAGTGTCAGTCCCTCGGAAGAGGAGGACGATGAGGAGCAAGAGGAAGGCGGCACATCGGGGGAACCCTCATCCGCGCCAGGGGATGGCAATGGAGGGGACACGTCTTGCCTGGAGGAGAGCCAGGGGGAAGTGTTGCAGGGGGGTGTAGCTCCTGTGCCCAGTGGCGTCCAGCCACGTGGGAAGGGTCGGGCAGCACGGCTGCCTTCTCCCCAGAGGGGGGAAGTGTTGCAGGGGAGTGCAGTTGCTGGGCCCAGTGGCGTCCAGCCACGCGGGAAGGGTCGGACAGCTCGGCGGCCTTCTCCCCAGAGGGGGGAAGTGTTGCAGGGGAGTGCAGTTGCTGGGCCCAGTGGCGTCCAGCCACGCGGGAAGGGTCGGCCAGCTCGGCGGCCTTCTCCCCAGAGGGAGAGTCCGGCCTCCAGTCCGGAGACGGTCCTCGCCCAGGAGGTGCGCCTCCTTGATCAAATGTCCGCGGACTCGGATCGTCGCCACACCGAGTTCATGGGGGTTGTGGCACGGTTGCCTGAGGCCATTGAGTCCCTGGCTCATAGTGTGGCCGATTTCGGGGCCTCACAGGCCAGGGGTTTCGAGCAACTCGCGGCAGCACAGGCCAGGTGTCTCGAACAATTCGGGGCATCACAGGACGCGAGTCGGGCAGAATTCAGGGCATCACAGGACGCGAGTCGGTCCGAATTCAGGGCAGCACAGGCAGCGAGTGGAGAGTTGACGAGTGGTGCCGTGCAGTCACTGGCTGGTTTGATGCGGGCACAGACCAGGGCAGTACGGGCACTCACTGCTGCCACACTCGCTGTGTCACGCACGCATCGCCAGGGCACCCGCCGCGCTGCTGCAGCACAGCGGTCTGGCCTTCACCAGATTGCTGCGCTTGCTGCAGTGCCAGCCCGGCCGACTGCCAGTGTCTCTGGTGACCAGCGAGCGCCTGGCATCAGCCAGCTTGCCCCCATTGCTGCAGCCGCCACTGCCACTCCCCCAGCAAAGCTGCGACGAGCTGCTGGAGAGGCTGATGCTGCCCAGCCACAGCTGCAGCAGTCAGCAGCCGGCCCCTCCAGGGCCAGAGCTTGTCTAGGCCGACCCCCAAGGGCATCTGCCGTCACGCATTGTGCCCCTCAGGAGCCTTCTCCCAGCCTTGCAACACCCACAGGGCCCAGGTTGAGGCGGAGCAGCAGGTCGGCCAGGGGCCGGAAAAGCCTGGACAAGGACTCGCCCTCTCGGCACACAAAGTAGAGTGTGTTGCCAAATGTTTTTTTATATGGGGGTGTTTGTGTTCTGTATGGGGGGGTTTGTCTTGGTAAGGCCGAGGATGAAGGCCATTTGGATGGACAAGTTTTGTTATTCCTCCCCAGGTTGTGGGAGTGAGATATGTTTTTGACTGTTTTTTGGGGGTCTTGTCTGTTTTTGGGTTTCATGTGGGAAGGGCCCTGAGTTTGTTCAATAAAGCTTTTTATTTATTCAGCTTGTCCATGTGTGATGTTTCAAGTGGTTGTTGCGTTAACCGGCTGAGGGCTTGCGGAGCGGCTGCATTCAGGTGCGTTCGTTGCCACAAGCCATTCCCTGACAGGGGGCCTAGAAGTGTCGTTCAATAAGCCGCCGACAGACGGCCCTTGGACCTTGTGGCTCCCTCCTGGGCTGGTACTCCTCCTCCTCCTCCTCCTCCTCCTCCTCCTCATGGTCCTCCTGCTCGTCCTCCTGAGGTGGTGGTCCAATGTGAGGTGGCAGTGCCTGAGTCCTGCGGATAGCCAGGTTGTGCAGCATGCAGCAAACGACGACGAACTGGGAGACTCTATCCGGCGAATACTGTAGAGATCTGCCGGAACGATCCAGGCAGCGGAACCGTTGCTTGAGGACGCCAATCGTTTGCTCTATGATGTTCCTTGTGGCTTGATGGCTTTCGTTGTATGCCTCCTCAGCAGGGGTCCTGGGCGCGCGGAGCGGGGTCATGAGCCATGTACACAAAGGATAGCCTTTGTCCCCGATAAGCCATCCTCTTGGGGGAGGCTGTGCCTGGAACATGTCAGCCACAGTAGTCTGGCGCAGGATAAATGCATCGTGGCTGCTGCCTGGAAAGCGGGCATTGACAGCTAGGATGCGCTGCCTGTGGTCACACACCAGCTGTACATTGAGGGAATGGTAGCCCTTCCGGTTGTGGTAATCCTCGGCATTGTCGATAGGTGCCCGCATAGCCACATGCGTGCAGTCAATGGCGCCCTGCACCATGGGGAAGTCGGCGATCCTCGCAAATCCGACTGCACGCTGCTCCTGCCTCTCTAGGGTCATGGAGAAGGAGATGAATTGGTGTCTCCTTGCGAAAAGGGCATCGGTGACCTGCCGGATGCAGCGATGCACGGCGAACTGGGAGATGTTCGCTATGTCCCCAGCAGCGGCTTGGAAGGAGCCGCTTGCATAAAAGTTCAGAGCCACCGTGACCTTCACTTCCACCAACAGAGACGTCCTGCACATCAGCTGTGGACGCAGATCTCTGTGAAGCAGCTGGCAGATCTCTGCAACCACCTCCCTTCTGAAGCGCAGCCTCTTAACACAATGCGCGGCAGTCATGGTGAGATAGGACACCTGCTGGCGGTATTCCCTGAGTGGGTAAGGCCTACGTTGCCAACGCCTGATGGCCCCTCTGCGTCTAGGCATGGCTGCCCCTCTCACACAGCGTCTGCGAGCCCTTCGCACATAATGCTGGAACTGAGGGTTGGAACCCCATGCAGCCCCCATAATATACTTGCAAACAGTGAAATCACAATGAGTCAAATTTCCAAGCTCTGGCCAGAAGCCAAAAATACCTCTCCTATGTTGGCCCAAATCAGTAAGGTCTCTTCCTTGGTCTCTGTCCAGAAATCCGTAGCACTAAAGTCATTGCAGCAAAATGGCTGGCCTTTATAGTTCAGTCTAAGTGCCCTTTAATTAGCGCTCCCCGAGGCCTGCAGGGCCTCTGCTGCGTTCCACTTCACAGTTCTTAACAGCGCCACGCCCACATTGGGCGGGCGCCACTGAAGTTCCGGTTTGGGGCGCACAAACGGCGTTGCACGACGAAATGACGTCATAAGCTGCGCGCGCAGCTGAGCGCGCGCAAACACTTTGCGCCGGCGCTAAATGGCAACTGAAGTTGGGCATAGGCGCAGATCGGTCTGCGCCCGGGCGCTAAGTGCCTAGCGCTCGAAATCTACTCCTCTTATGGCGCTAACGGCTGGCGAACGCAACTGAATTTCTAGGCCACGGTATAATATTCCAAGGCCTAGAAATTGGGTATAGCCCCGCTTGAGGCGTTAGAACTGGCGCTGCGCAAAGTTTACAGCCAGATGCAACTTATCGCCGCCTGGTGCGATATTGGGTTGCATCGCCCCCAAAGGTGATTGAGGCGCGAATTCAGATGTTGCACGGGACTCCTAAGGCACTAAACTTCCGGTGCAACCCAATATCGGCGCGGACGGGTGCAGCGCAGGTGCTCTCAATTACCGATAACCACGAGACTTCCAGGCGCCGGCTGGCTCTTAAAGGGGTGGGTCAGTCAGCCTCAGCTTCCACACTCAGCGCCTTGTAGGCCTCAGAGTCGGCGCAGGCCCTTCTCTGGCGCAAAAAACTTGGACCAGATGGAGAAGGTGAGACAGAGAGCAGAGCGCTTCAGCAATGAGGCTCTGGAGCAATTGGTGGCCGCAGTGGAGCGCCATCGAGATGTTCTGTACCCAGACAATGGCAGGAGGCCGAATCAAAAGGAATACCGCCGAGCTTGGAGGGATGTTTCTCAGAGGGTCAACTCCAGCAGCATGGTGACCAGGAGCCCTGTGCAGTGCAGGAAGAAATTCAACGACCTCACTCGGGTCGTGAGGGTGAGTGGTGTTTATGCAAACTTCTGAATCCCTCCATCTGCACCTGACTTTATGGCTACAGGGTGCGCGATGCTCCAATGGCCATGTGTCAGCAAGCACCCATGGCCCTTTCTGGGCACACACATGCACATTTGACTCAGGGCATCATGTAAGAGCTCTTCCACCATGGGGGGCATGAGATGATCACTCAGGGCATTATGTAACGACTCTTCCACCATGGGGTCATGAGATGATCACTCACGGCATCATGTAAGGGCTCTTCCACCATGGGGGGCATGAGATGATCACTCAGGGCATCATGTAAGGGCTCTTCCACCATGGGGGGCATGACATGATCACTCAGGGCATCATGTAACATAACTTCCCCTCCTTTCCCCTGCAGTCCAAGCTGGCGAAGATTCGCAAAGACCAGCTTCGAACCGGTGGAGGACCTCCACAAGTGGTCACTCTCACGGATCTCGAGGAGAGAGTGCACCAGATTCTTGGAGAACGTCTGAGTGGTCCTGTTACAACTGCAGCTGCCGACCCCATTGTCGACAGCGATGGTAAGGTTCTCACCTTTTACAGCTGTCTCCTTCCACTTGGTCCCCCCGCCAGCATGCTTTCTCACTGTGGAGCCATGTCATAGCCTTGCCGCAATCTGGCATCCCTTGCTGCCAACCTGTCCTTTTGCTAAAGCCACTCTTCCACCTCCCTGCTTTCAGATGCTGCATCACCGGCTCGGGATCCGGGCCCTGAAGCTGCCAGTGCCAGTGCCTCCGGAGGCGAGGATCTGGAGGAAGCCGAACCATCCGTTCCAGCCTCAGGGGAGCCTACACATCTGCAGACTGGGGATAGTAGTTCCCTGGAGGGGAAGGGGGGGCTCTGATGAGGAGCCAGTTGCCGGAACAAGCGGCCTGCAGCAACACGAGGGGGGTAGGCAAGTTCGGGCACCGGCTCCCCGGAGGGCAAGGCAGGGAACGATGACTGCTGCACAGAGTGCAGAGGAGGTGCATAGACGGGCTGGAATGACCACCCAGGCCCGGCTCAGGCACACTGAGCTGATGGCTGCAGTGGGAAGGATGCCTCAGTCGATCGACACACTGGCAAAGAGTGTGCTGGACTTTCGGGCAGCAATGGAGAGGACTGTCCAGGGCTTCGGGGCAGCAATGGAGAGGACTGTCCAGGGCTTCGGGGCAGCAATGGAGAGGACTGTCCAGGGCTTTGAGGCCGCTATGGAAAGGACTGTTCAGAGCTTCGGATAATGCCTGGAAAGGTCTGTCCAGGGCTTGTCCGAGGCAGTGGAACGGACTGCTCCGGCCTTGTCCGGAGCAATGGAAAGAACTGTCCAGGGCTTCTCCGAAGCACTGGCACCTGCCACACAGGTCCTCACTGCTGCCACGCAGTCACTTGCTGGCCTCGTCCACACCCAGATTGAGGCAACGCAAACTCTCACTGCTGCCACCCTATCTGCATCAGCTAGGATCACCCCGGGCCCTTCCAGTACCACACGAGGCCAGGAATCAGTGGAGCAGTCGATTGTGGTGGATGATCCGAACCGGTCCCCTCAGAGAGCCAGTGTATCATCCGACCATGGTGCAGGTGTCCTCTCTCGGCAGGTGATCATTGCTCGTGCCACCGCTGGAATGTCTGCAGTGCAGCTGCCACCACCTGCAGTGCACACTGCTTCCAGCCATGCCCAGTTCAAGCAGCCAGCTTCTGCGCCCTCCAAGCCCAGAGGTCGTCCAGGCCGTCCCTCAGGGGCTTCTGTGCTTCCAGACAGTCAGCAGGCGTCCCCCAGCCTTGACGCCGCCACTGGGGTTCAATTACGTAGGAGCAGCAGGGAGGGAAGGAGCCGATCACGAAAGAGAAGTCATTCTCCATCAAGGGGCCAGCAGTAGAGGGAGGTGCTGAGACGTTTCTTTCTCCAAATTCAAGGTCGCCCTCACCTGTTGTGATTGTTTGTGATGGTTTGTTTAGTTTTGCGGCTTTGCCAGAGAGTTAAATGTTATTTTGTTAGTTATGGTTTCTGTTGACATGACGTTGTTATGCTGGAAGGAAGCACTTTTTGGACAATAAAGAATTTTTTAAATTTACAATGGTACTCGTAACTATTTACACTCATGGTGGCCTTCATAGGCTTTGTACGAGCCGAAGTGCGCAGTACGAATGACACACATCATTCCATCAGAGGGGCCTAGAACCGAGTCCTTATGAGCCTCTGACGGACGGCCCTTCCAGTTTCAGGAGCCCTCCCATCTTCCTCCTCCTCCTCCTCCTCCTCCTCGTCCGCATGCTCCTCCTCCTCCTCCTCGTCCGCCTGCTCTTCCTCCTCCTCCTCCTCGTCTGCCTGCTCTGCTGGACCTTGAGGGTCGGCTGGCATTGGCTGGGTTCGTCGAATGGCCAAGTTGTGGAGCATGCAGCAGACGACGACGATGCGACCCACTTGTTCCGTCGAGTACTGCAGGGCTCCCCCCGAATGGTCTAGACAGCGGAAACGCTGTTTGAGCACACCAATAGTGTGCTCCACAATGTTCCTGGTTGCCTGATGGCTGCTGTTGTAAAGCTCTTCTGCCGGGGTGGCAGGCAAACGGAGTGGGGTCATGAGCCATGGGCAGAGAGGATAGCCCTTGTCGCCAAGAAGCCAGCCTCGTGGGTGAGCCGGGCCCTCAAAAAGGTCAGAAACTGAGGTCTGCCGCAGGATGAACGCATCGTGGCTGCTCCCAGGGAATTGTGCGTTGACTGCCATGATCATCTGGCGGTGGTCACAGACCAGCTGGACATTGAGGGAGTGGAACCCCTTGCGGTTGCGGAACTCCTCAGGATTCTGTAATGGCGCCCGCAAAGCCACGTGTGTGCAATCAATGGCCCCCTGCACCATGGGGAAGTCCGCAATAGCAGCGAAGCCCTGCGCGCGCTCCGCCTGCTTCTCCAGGGTCACAGGGAAGGTGATTAATTGACGCCTCCTTCTATAGAGGGCAGCTGTCACTTGCCGGATGCAACAATGCACTGCAAATTGTGATATATTCGTGATGTCCCCAGCGGCTGACTGAAAGGATCCGCTGGCGTAAAAGTTCAGGGCAACAGTCACTTTGACGGCCACCAACAGAGAGGTCCTGCACCGTAGACGCGGCTGCAGATCTTCAGCAAGCAGGTGGCACAGCTCAGACACAACCTCCTTACCGAATCTGAGCCTTCACAGACACTGCTCCTCCGACATGGTAAGGTATGACACCTGCTGCCTGAAAACCCTTGCAGTGTATCGTCGGATTGGGCGACCTCCATTGCCCCTCCTCCTTCTGGCCAATCCCGGCCCTCTCTCCCGCCATCTCTGTGCCCATTCCAAGTGTCCGGCCATGAGGACATTCCCCTCCAAAGCAGCTCCCATTGCTATGCCAGACGGGCAACACGCAGTAATGTCTAGCGCTCCAACTGCTCCAGACAGGGCTGCAGGTCGCAAGTCTCCGAAGGCTAAATCCGAAAAATACTGCGCAACAGTAGTTTACCAACTCTCTCCAGCAACGATCAGAATGAACAGGCCAAGTGGCTGCAGCTTTTATACTAGAGCTGTCCCCTTTAAATAGCACCCCCCCGACTCCGAGAAGGGCCTAGGAACGTTCCATCCAACTGTCACTAAGAGCTCCAGGCGGAAAGGTTCCGGGCGCCACCGAATATCCGGTCAGGGGTGCCAAAAAGGCGTTGCACACTGAATTGACGTCAAGATCTGCTAAGAGTTAGCGCAGGCGCTAAATGGATACTCAATATGGGAGGTGGTGCTATCTTCATTGCGCCCGCCCGAACTTTGGGTAACGCCCCAATTCTCGGGCTCTTTAGGCGCTAATCGCTGGCGCAAACAACCGAATTTCTAGGCCCTAGTGTTATAGTGTACTCTCCTGGCAATACAACATATTTGTTTGCATAATAGCCTTTTCATATTGATTGTGAACCGTCAATGTTTTATGCTCTATTACAGTACCACCACCCCCAACTCTCCCCCTCCACCCCATTAAACATTTCCATGGGAGTAAATACTAGCACCCAACCAGTCCTGCTCCTGCTCTTTTCATTAACACTGACTATAAATGTCATGATAAGGTCCATTTACCACATATACTCTGCAACCTATTTATTTGCTCTACATTCTTAACTCCAGTGTATATTTTTGTGTCATCCACAGACTTGTGAATGGTTGCATCAATGCCCTCATCCATTACATTACATCACAGTTAATGGGAATGGTCCTGTACAGGAAGACAAAATGACCTTTAGTAGAATTTGATCTCATCATCGCTGAAACCAAATTCAGATATTGTTCTCCTAACAATTCCGACATTTCAATGATAATAAATTTGAAGGTAATGACTGCTCAAGAATATTGTAATGTGCACATGGAATGCTTGGTTTCTCTTCAATGTTTCTTTTGATTTTCATAAAGTTATTATTTTCAGTGGCAGCAACTCTTGACAAAACAAGTCATTTCTGAATGTCTCACTGTATTTGAAACCCAGAAAAAGAGTAGACATTGCTATAGCAACCTTGCACTGCTTTGGATGTTCAATGTCACAGTGGCTGGCATTTGTGCAGGAAGAGATTAGACTTCAAAGAAAAGCAGAGCTTCCAATTCCAGTAATATATGTATAATATTAACTATCGTGTAATTCTCCAGCATGTTATTTATGTACAGGTAATTGGTATTTTCCAAACTCCTAAAGTTGTTTCATAGAAAATTTTGCAAAATAAATTGAAATTTGTATGAATGATGTGTCCTTTACATTGTAAAAGTGCATATTTTGCAATCCTAATTCTACATAATAAGGAAGAAATACAACAAAAAGCTCAGCTACCCACTTTATCATGGCTTTTATCATTAGTGTTCATGAAAAAGAAACTACAAACAAAAATTACGCAGCATCCGTATTTGTCTAATGCCAGTTAGATTAGCAGAAATAATAGAATAAATTAATAGCAAAGATGAAAGAAGAATTGTGTTAAACGTGGGAGCTGTTGTGCCATTTCTATGCATTACTAACTGATCCCTGTAAGAAACCTTTTAGCAAATGTTCCTTCAGGTTCCAGACTAAATTTATTTGTTGATTTGCGTTGCAACCTCTACTGTAGATAATTTCATGGGCACAGCAGTGCTGGTCACTCCCGTAAGTGGTTTGAGTGCCTTATGTTCAGAAGTGTGCCCAAACTGCCCAACTTCTAATTATACAATAGTGTAACCCATATGTGTAACAATAGGATCCCCTTGTGATCTGAACTGGATATCATGCCCTTCATATATCGCCACTCATGTGCTTCTCTAATCTTTTCAAGGGTGGACTGATACACTTTAGTGAGATAAGGCTAGGTACAAATAGTTAAATTGCTTTTATTGTGCAGACAGCAAGTGAATGTACAGAGTAACAAAATCTCACTTCAACTCAACTAACAACAGAACCAACCCCGAGAACAAGGAAAATAATAAAATAATACACCACACTAACCCTATTAGCGGGCTCCCTCTTCCCCACCACTAACATTCCTACATTACTACAGTGACTACACTTCAAAAAGTACTTCATTGGCTGTAAAGCGCGTTGGGACGTCCGGTGGTCGTGAACGGTGCTATATAAATGCAAGTCTTTCTTTCTTTCATTTACAGAATCTTCCCTGTGCACTGTAAATCATGCAGCTCCCCTTTATTCCACCAGGTGAAAACAACTTCTAAATCTTGCACTCAAAAATCAAAATTTATTGCAGCCAAAATTTTAATGCAATCCCTTTTTTTTGGCGAGTGTTTACTTCTTTTTTCCACTAGTGTGTGATACGTGACACCTAACCTCATGCTTATCAGTGCTACCAAAGTGGCAAGATTACACGAGGTGGCTGACTGCTGCAGTAGTAGAGGAGCCATATGGACCATATGGACTAGGCTACACTTCTTGTGTAGAAGCATGGGTGACCTTGTTCTTGTCTACTTTGGGCCTATGTACCAAACCAAGTATCCCTCTGCTGTTCAAGTTCTGATAGAAGCACTTCCACATTGTCATCAGAAAACTTGTAGGCCCTCTGCCCTATAACAGACTTCACAGACATTGTTCACAATCCTAAACTAATACTTTTTCAGCAAGAAATTGTCATGTGATGATCCCTTGAAGCTGCTACTGTCCTTTAAATTCTGCAGGAGCATGCAAGATCCCACCCGCAAATGATGACTTTCCAATCAGAAGCATTACTAATGCTGGGAGCTAGCCAGAATGATTAAAATAAGGTTAACCCCCGAAACTTTGGTGGGGTCACTCCATTTGGCATTGGACGTGTGCAAATAAAGGGTCATCATATTTCCATCTGGGGTTTCATCAGGGGAAGATCTGACCTTCAATGTCAGCAGCCTACCATAGCCAAAGCTAATCCACCTCACCCAACATTCATATGCAAACACTTTCTAGCGGGATGAATGGGTAATAATTAAGATCCATTGACTGTTCTTCACTGCTTCATCCCCTACCACTATCCAACAGAGATCAGTTAACTCAATGTACATCAGGGATTGGAGCACAATGTGTGGTTGTTTTTGAAAGGTTGGTTATGTAAGGAAACATTTACACAGTGGAATGAAAGTAGATTTATCAAAGATTGAGAAATGTGATTTTCACATCAAATGACCTATACAAAAAGACAAAGGGGTAGAATTTCTGCAGAGGTTCCCTGAACTCCCACCGTAGCTCTGGCAGAAACTCTGGAGAAACAGTGCAAACGCTGTTTCTCAGGGGTTCCTACTGATCTTCTGCCGGAGTTATGGTGGGGGATTGGAAAGGAAAAACGTTCATTTATATAGTGCCTTTCATGGAATTATAGAATGCAATAGCACTTAAGGAGGCCATTCAGCCCATCGTGCCTGTGCTGGCTATTTGAAAGAGCTATCCAATTAGTTCCATTCCCCTGCTCATTCTCCATAGCTCTATAAAATTTCCCCTTCAAGTGTCATTAGGTCACAGATCAGCCATGATCTCATTGAATGGCGGAGCAGGCTCAAGGGGCTAAATGACCTACTCCTGTTTCTATGTTCCTAAGTGTTTATCCAATTTTCTTTTGCAAGTTTTCATTGAATCTGCTTCCACCACCCTTTCAGGCAGTGCATTCCAGATCACAACAACTCACTGCAAAAAAAACATTCTCCTCATCTTGCCTCTGGTTCTTTTGCCAATTACCTTAAATCTGTGTCCTCTGGTTACTGACCCTTCTACCACTGGAAACAGTTTCTCCTTATTTACTCTACCAAAACCATTCATGGACGCCTCTATTAAATCACCCCTCAACCTTCTCTACTTTAAGGAGAACAAACACTCCTAACATGAATTCAGGACATCACAAAGTTCTTCACAACGAAATAAAGATTTTGAAGTGCAGCTGCTGTTGTAATGTAGGGAAACACAGCAGCCAATTTGTGCACAGCAAGAAGCCACACGAATAGCAATGAGATAAATGATGAGTTACTGTTTCTCTTGGTGTTGGTTGAGGGATAAATGCTGGTCAGGACACTAGGAAAAGTTTCTTGGAAGAGTGCCATGGGATCTTTTATGTTCATTTGAAAGGGCACGGTTTAACATCTCATTTGAAAGCCAGGACCTCCAACAGTGCAGCAGTCCCTCAAGACTGGACTGGAGTATCAACCCAGAATATGTGCTCAAGTCTCTGGAGTGGGGCTTGAACCCGAATCCTTCTGACCCAGAGGTGAAAGTGCTATCACCGAATAGAGGCTAATTCTTATGAATCCCCATAGAAATTCGAGGTGAAAGTGTTAAACTTAGTATACTGGTGCAAATGGGAGTGGGACTGGTTATTTCTCTTTTTATGTCCCAATTTACTGATAACGGAAAAGTAAAAAAGGGGGAATTCATATCAAAGCTTTCAAATGAGATGTTAAACCGTGGCCCCATCTGCCCTTTCAAGTGAACACAAAAGATCCCATGCCACTCTTCCAAGAAACTTTTCCCAGTGCCCTGACCAGCATTTATCCCTCAACCAACACCAAGAAAAACATATCAAATCAACAGCTGTTCCAGTGTGTGAAGAATTAAAATTGTTTGGACCCCTGCCACCAGAATGAAATTCTCATAACTTTGCCATGGAGTGTTACGACACAGGCTACTGCCCGAGATTCTCTGTACAATGACCTTCCGATCTTCGTGTGGTGAAAGGGACAGATGCCATGGGGCTAATATGGAGATAGGTACAACCTGGGCACTTCCTCATATCCAGCTGTAGAACAGCATTACCAAAGGACTGTTCTCAGGATATGGGCGATGCTGGCATTTATTGGCCATTTCTAGTTTCCCTGAAAAATAGTGGTAGGCCTTCTCCTTGAAATGCTGCAGTCCTTGTGATCATTGTACTCCCACATGGATGTTGGGTAGGGAATGCCAGGATTTTGATGCTGACAAAACGTTCCTGTCATTTATGGTGGGAAATTTAAAAAGGATGAGGTCAGTGCAAATATTTTAGGATTCCAAAATTTCTACACGTACAGTATGATCAGTCAGCTCTAAACTGCCCACAGGATACAGCACAAGCCTTGCTGGTCAGGACACTGGGAAAAGTTTCTTGGAAGAGTGGCATGGGATCTTTTATGTTCACTTGAAAGGGCAAATGGGGCCACAGTTTAACATCTCATTTGAAAGCTTTGATATGAATTCCCCCTTTTTTACTATTCCGTTATCAGTAAATTGGGACATAAAAAGAGAACTAACCAGTCCCACTCCCATTTGCACTATACTAAGTTTAACACTTTCACCTAGAATTCACCTAGAATTTCTATGGGGGTTCATAAGAATTAGCCTCTATTCGGTGATAGCACTTTCACCTCTGGGTCAGAAGGGTTCGGGTTCAAGCCCCACTCCAGAGACTTGAGCACATATTCTGGGTTGATACTCCAGTCCAGTCTTGAGGGACTGCTGCACTGTTGGAGGTCCTGGCTTTCAAATGAGATGTTAAACAGTGCCCTTTCAAGTGAAAGTAAAAGATCCCATGGCACTCTTCCAAGAAACTTTTCCCACTGTCCTGACCAGCATTTATCCCTCAACCAACACCAAGAGAAACAGTAACTCGTCATTTATCTCATTGCTATTTGTGTGGCTTCTTGCTGTGCACAAATTGGCTGCTGTGTTTCCCTACATTACAACAGCAGCTGCACTTCAAAATCCTTATTTCGTTGTGAAGAACTTTGTGATGTCCTGAATTCATGTTAGGAGTGTTTGGTCTCCTTAAAGCAGAGAAGGTTGAGGGGTGATTTAATAGAGGCGTCCATGAAGGGTTTTGGTAGAGTAAATAAGGAGAAACTGTTTCCAGTGGCAGAAGGGTCAGTAACTAGAGGACACAGATTTAAGGTAATTGGTAAAAGAACCAGAGGTGACATGAGGAAAATATTCACGCAACAAGTTGTTATGATCTGGAATGGGGTATCTGAAAGGGTGGTGGAAGCAGATTCAATTATAACTTTTAAAAAGGAATTGGATAAATACTTTAAGTGGAAACATTTTAAGGGCTATGGGGAAAGATGAGGAACTAATTGTACAGCTCTTTCAAAGAGCCAGCGCAGGCACAATGGGCTAAATTAATTCCTTCTGTACAGAACTATTCTATGATTCTATGGTTTTAAGAGAGAGAAATAAAGTTTGGATTAAAAGAGAGAGAAAATAAAGACAGAAAGGAAAAGTAAAAAAAAAACTTTAAAAGTGACATTTTTAAACTCTCCAACAACAATTAAAAGCTGAAAAAATGAGACTCCACACTTTTCACAGAATCATAGAATAGTACAGCACAAAAGGAGGCCACTTGGCCCATCAAGTCTGCGCCAGCTCTTTCGATGAGCAATCCAGTTAGTCCCACTCCCCCTGCTCTTTCCCCATATCCCTGCAATTGTTTCGCCTTCAAGTATTTATCCAATTCCCTTTTGAAGGCGACTATTGAACCTTTATCTACCACCCCATCAGGCAGTGCATTCCAAATCCTAACCACTCGTTTCGTAAAATAGGTTTCCCTTATGTCACCTCTGGTTCTTTTGCCAGTCACTTTAAAACTAGTTGAATTTCAGTGAAATTGTGGTTGTTTGGCAGTAATTAATGCGTATCACATGGCTAAAAGGTACTAAGACTGAAATGGACAAGACTTAACTTTCTTTGGCGAGTTTAGTTCGTATCTACCGCGCAGATACAGCAACTTCATGCCATTCAATGCATTTCAATTGTGAGTCAAACAGAGAGAACAGATTCTGGCCCTTCCGTAGCTAGCCCCTCACATGCCAAGACTGTTCCTGCTGAGCATTTCTGGCCTTCCCAGACTCAGGCCTGCTCCCATTCAGCTCAATTCCGAATATTCTTGACCTCACCCATTGCTCCATAAGCCCTTGCCACCCACGCCCCTACTCTTGCTGGGCTCAATTACCCCCCCTAAACTTTCATCCCATTCCTTGTTCCCGCCTCTGCCCAGGGCATGCTTGATAAACCAGTTGCTGGTCTTCACCGGGAACCTGCATTTCCTATTTTAAGTAACAGGGCCTTCCTCAAAGTCATGGGAAGCCCATTAGAGAATCCTTCCCCTGCACTTCAAAGCCCAGCCCCCTGTGAAGGACAGGAACAGCTTTTGAATTACAAGGAATTAATTCCCTTAAGGGCTTACCCACGACTTGGGCTATTTACATAAGAACATAAGAACATAAGAAATAGGAGCAGGAGTAGGCCAATCGGCCCCTCGAGCCTGCTCCACCATTCAATAAGATCATGGCTGATCTGATCCTAACCTCAAATCTACTATCACTCTACATCCCACCTGAACCCATGTGATCTCCTGGGAGAGGCGAAAAACCAGATAAAAAACCCAATGGCCAATTTGGGAGAAAAAATCTGGGAAATTCCTCTCCGACCCATCTAGGCGATCGAAACTCATCCAGGAGATCACTCTGTCCCTATATTTTCTACAGTGCTTACCTTCTGTAAAAGGTGATCTCCACCCCAGCCAGGAACAGGAATAGAACCATCTCCTGAAATCTAACACATAATTAGAACACAAGAAGTAGGAGCAAAACCAGGCTACACGGCCCCTGGGCCCACTCTGCTACCCACAGGGCCATGACCGTTCCGAACCTAGACTCATGTCCAATTTCCTGCCCGCTCCCCGTAACCCCTAATTCCCTTTACTTCTAAGAAACTGTCTATTTCTGTTTTAAATTTATTTAATGATGTAACTTCCACAGCTTTCTGGGGCAGCAAATTCCACAGACCTACTACCCTCTGAGTGAAGAAGTTTCTCCTCATCTCAGTTTTGAAAGAGCAGCCCCTTATTCTAAGATTATGCCCCCTAGTTCTAGTTTCACCCATCATTGGGAACATCCTCACCGCATCCACCCGATCAAGCCCCTTCACAATCTTATATGTTTCAATAAGATTGCCTCTCATTCTTCTGAACTCCAATGAGTAGAGTCCCAGTCTACTCAACCTCTCCTCATATATCCACCCCCTCATCCCCGGGATTAACCGAGTGAACCTTCTTTGTACTGACTCGAGAGCAAGTATGTCTTTTCTTAAGTATGGACACCAAAACTGTATGCAGTATTCCAGGTGCGGTCTCACCAATACCTTGTACAACTGCAACAATACCTCCCTGTTTTTATATTCTATCCCCCTAGCAATAAAAGCCAACATTCCATTGGCCTTCTTGATCACTTGCTGCACCTGCATACTAACTTTTTGCGTTTCGTGCACCAGGACCCCCAGATCCCTTTGTACTACAGTACTTTCCAGTTTCTTGCCATTAAGATAATAACTTGCTCTATGATTTTTCCTGCCAAAGTGCATAACCTCACACTTTCCAGTATTGTATTCCATCTGCCAAATCTCTGCCCACTTACTTAGCCTGTCTATGTCCCTTTGCAGGTTTTTTATGTCCTCCTCACTCACTACTTTCCTTCCCATCTTTGTATCATCTGCAAACTTTGATATGTTACACTCGGTCCCCTCCTCCAAATCGCTAATATAGATTGTAAAGAGTTGGGGACCCAGCACTGACCCCTGCGGAACACCACTAGTTACTGATTGCCAGTCTGAGGACGAACCATTTATCCCAACTCTCTGCTTTCTGTTAGATAGCCAATCCTCCACCCATGCCAGAATATTACCCCCAATCCCGTGATTTTTTATCTTGAGCAATAATCTTTTGTGTGGCACCTTGTCAAATGCCTTTTGGAAGTCTAAATACACCACATCCACTGGTTCCCCTTTATCCACCCTGTATGTTACTTCCTCAATGAACTCAAGCAAATTTGTCAAGCATGACTTCCCCTTCATAAAACCATGCTGACTTTGTCCTATTAAATTATGTTTATCCAAATGTCCCGTTACTGCCTCCTTAATAATGGACTCTAAAATTTTACCAACCACAAATGTTAGGCTAACAGGTCTATAGTTTCCAGCCTTCTGCCTACTACCCTTTTTAAATAAGGGTGTTACATTAGCAGTTTTCCAATCTGCCGGGACCTTTGCTGAGTCCAGGGAGTTTTGGAAAATTATTACCAATTCATCCACAATCCCTACTGCCACTTCCCTCAAGACCCTAGGATGTAAGCCATCGGGTCCAGGGGATTTATCCGCCTTGAGTCCCATTATTTTACCAAGTACCACTTCCTTAGTGATTTTAATCGTATTTAGCTCCTGCCCCCCTAGAGCACCCTGTATGTCCAATGTTGGGATATTCTTAGTGTCCTCTACCGTAAAGACTGATACAAAATAATTGTTCAGCGTTTTTGCCATCTCCATATTTCCCACCATTAATTTCCCGGTCTCATCCTCTAAGGGACCAACATTTACTTTAGCCACCCTTTTTCTTTTTATATAACTATAGAAACTTTTGCTATCTGTTTTTATATTTTTTGCTAATTTACTTTCACAATCTATCTTCCCTTTCTTAATCAATCTTTTAGTTATTTTTTGCTGTCTTTTAAAGACTTCCCAATCTTCTATCCTCCCACTAGATTTGGCTACCTTATATGCCCTTGTTTTTACTATCCTTAATTACTTTACTTAGCCACGGATGGCTATCTTTTCTCTTACACCCTTTTTTCCTCAGTGGAATATTTTTTTGTTGGAAGTTGTAAAATAACTCCTTAAATGTACACCACTGATCATGTACCATCTTACCCTTTAATCCATTTTCCCAGTCCACTCTAATCAATTCCGCTCTCATACCTTCATAGTCTCCTTTATTTAAGCTCAGCACGCTTGTTTGAGATCCAACCTTCTCACCCTCTAATTGAATATGGAATTCAACCATGTTATGGTCACTCATTCCAAGGGGATCCTTTACTAGGACATTTTTAATTAATCCTGTCTCATTACACAGGACCAAATCTAAGGTTGCTTGCCCCCTGGTCGGTTCAGTTACATACTGCTCAAGAAACCCATCCCTAATACACTCAATGAACTCATCCTCAAGGCTGCCCTGCCCAATTTGATTTGTCCAGTTAATATGATAGTTTAAATCCCCCATAATTATAGCTGTTCCCTTATTACAAGCCTCAACTATTTCCTGATTAATACTCCATCCAACAGAGTTGCAACTGTTCGGAGGCCTATAGACTACGCCCACTAGTGTTTTTTTCCCCTTATTATTCCTTATCTCCACCCAAACTGTTTCACTATCCTGATCCTTTGACCCAATATCATTTCTCTATATTACAGTGATTCCTTCCTTTATTAACATAGCCACCCCACCTCCCCTTCCTTCCTGCCTGTCCTTCCTGATTGTTAAATAACCTGGTATATTTAATTCCCAGTTAACTGGAAAGGCTTTAAATAACAAGGTTTTCCCATAATCTGCAGTTGCAAAGACAATTAAACATTCCTGCTCCCTCCTGCCATCATGAGAGCCCGCTCCTTCTGGTCCCGAACCCTTTCCCTCTCCTTCCTATTACCTCTTGCATTAAGCATGCTGAATGCCATTCCTTCCCATCACTTTCACTCTCTCTACCGCCTTCCATCCAAGTAGCCAGACACCCTGCAGCTTCCACCCTTCACTCTTTCCCTCTCTTTCCTACTGTGTCCTATCCCTGACCACACCTCTCCTGAACTGGCAGCCCACATTTTTCACATCCCTCCCACTCCCCACCAGTGTCACCTGCAGCCCAAAAGGCACCGATGACCCACTAGCCTGAATTACTGCGGATCTCCATCCATTTGGTGCCCCTTCATCTATTCCTCACCGCTACCACCTCCCACCCGGGTGCCCATTCCTTGAAATGTGTTCCAGCGCCTGTACCTGAATAACCTATTCAAATGAGAGACAGTTGGAACAAAAATGAAAGAATTTTGCATCCCATGATGTTGTTGGAACTGGAAGTATCCCGTGCCTGTAAAATGATAGCTAGCAAAAGAGAAAAACAGATCTCCTATAATGAAGCTGGCTTCTGTTGTTATGCTGAGTTCTGAATGCTTTAAAACAACTTGCAAATCCTTTCCTTAATTCAGTACTGATTGCATTTACTGCTGTATTCCTTTGAGTATAATAGTTGGATCCAAATGTCTACTCTGTGAAATAGTGTGATCTGGCCTTAGACTGTGGGCTGAGTTGAGTTTCACCAACTATCTCAACTGTCTGCTGACTCCAGGGGAGGTTCCCTCATTTCCATCTGATTGGCCTGCACCACTAGGGGTCACATGGGATACCCACCCACTGAAGGAGGCAACAAGTTGCAATACTGATTGTCGATTCCAGGGGGTGGCTTGGCCTCAGTCCCTTTGTAGGAGAAGAAAAATATGTGTTAAAAAATATTCATCCTCTTTAATGTTCAGGTGTCAACACAGGCTTGGGCTCCCAGGCCAGGCCCACATCTGCCACTCGGCAGTCTGGTATGCAGGTGTACTGGCTGCTAATGATCCACCTGGCTACGGAGAAGCTGGGGATTCAGGATTGCAGGCTTTGGGTTTCCCAACCATGGCTCCACTGCCTCCCGCCCCCTGCACTAATGGTCTTGTTTGTGACAAGCAAAGGCTCTGGTCCAAAATATGGCCAAAGAAAATCTTTGGAAAGGTCAGGACCCAGCATCCTAATCTAATTTGCAGTCCTTCTGCTGCACTCCCACTGGAATTATAGTGAGGTTTTCACTAGAAGAGTTGTGGATTTTCAACCCCATATTTTCCTTACCAATTTCAGGTGGATAAATACATTTGTACTTTCATATCCCACCCTTATATTAAGTAATAAATACATCTCTGCATGTAATATGAGCACTTTTTTTTTACCTTTATTGTCCATTTATTTAGAGTAGGGCATGTTAAAGCACAGGTCAAGAAATATCTTCAAAATTTCATTTTTTTCCTGATTCCACATGTATTTCTTTAACAAATATCTCTGCAAAAGGATTTACTGCACTGAAGCAAAATCTTTTGGTAAAATATTTCCACCAGTAATTTCTGTGAGGTTCATTCGATCTCCTAACATAACTTTGGTACAAGATTGGTGTAAATCCCTAGGAAATGGTGACCCCCCCCCGCAGAAATTCTACCCCTTTAAGTTCAACACGTCTATTCAGAACCCTTTTCCAAAGTTAATGGACTCATTTTTATATTCACATCTAAGTCAGCTCTAAATGGTTAAGAACTGGGGCAAGAACTGAAAGGTCAAATGGAAAGAGCATTCAATATTCCAATGCAAGCTCTTTTGCATAATGGCTCACAGCACTAAATGCAGACTCACATGGTTCTAGTGAGCACACTTGTGGTGGGAAAGGAAAATTGTACATAAGTCAAATTTGGAGGTGGGATAATTAGCTACATAGGAACATAGGAACAGGAGTAGGCCGTTCAGCCCCTCAAGCCTGTTCCGGCATTCAATGAGATCATGGCTGATCTGTGACCTAACTCCATATATCCCTTAATACCATTGATTAATGAAAATCTAACAATCTCAGATTTAAAATTAACAATTTATCCAGCATCAATTGCTGTTTGCGGAAGAGAGTTCAAAACTTCTACCACCCTTTGTGTGTAGAAGTGTTTTCTAATTTCACTCCTGAAAGGTCTGGCTCTAATTTTTAGACTCTGCTCCTAGTCCTAGACTCACCAACCAGCAGAAAATTTCTCTCTATCTACCCTAACTGCTCCCTTTACTATCTTGAAAACATCGATCAAATCACCTCTTAAACTTCTAAATTCTAGGGAATACAACCCTAGTTTGTGTAATCTCTCCACGTAATTTAATCCTTGAAGACTGGGTATCATTCTGGTAAACCTATGCTGCACTCCCTCCAAGGCCAATATATCCTTCCTAAGGTGTGGTGCCCAGAACTGCTCACAGTACTCCAGGTGTGGTCCAAATAGGGCTTTGTATAGCTGCAACATAACTACTGTCCTCTTGTATTCTAGTCCTCTAGATATAAAGGCTAGCATTCCATTAGCCTTATTGATTATTTTCTGTACCTGTTCATGACATTTTAATGATCCATGTACCTGGACTCCCAAGTCTCTTTGGACCTCCACAGTTTTTAGCTTTTCACCATTTAGAAAGTACCCTGTTCTATCCTTTTTAGGTCCAAAGTGGATGACCTCACATTTGCCTACATTGAAATCCATTTGCCACAGTTTTGCCCATTCACTTAATCTATCATTATCTCTTTGTAATTTTATGCTTTCATCTACACGGCCTATAATGCCACCTATCTTTGGGTCAGCGGCAAATTTGTATATATGGCTTTCTATGCCATCATCTAAGTCGTTAATAAATACTGTGAATAGTTGTGGCCCTAACACAGATCCCCACTAGTCACAACCTGCCAATTAGAGTACCTGCCTATTATCCCTACTCTGTCTCCTGCCACTCACCAATTTCCTAACCAGATCAATAATTTGCCTGCAATTCCATGGGCTTCTACCTTATTTAACATTCTCTTATGTGGGACTTTACCAAATGCCTTCTGGAAGTCCATATAAGTAACATCCATAGACATTCCCCTGTCCACTACTTCATTCACCTCTTCAAAAAATTCAATCAGGTTAGTCAGGCATGACCTACCTTTCACAAATCCATGCTGGCTCTCTCTGATCAGCTGAAAATGTTCAAGGTGTTCAGTCACCCTATCCTTAATTATAGACTCTAGTAATTTCATAACAACAGATGTTAGGCAAATTGGTCTCCCTCTCTTGCGATTCTTAAAAAGCGGAGTGACATGCGTAATTTTCCAATCTAAAGGAACGGTTCCTGAATCGAGAGAACGTTGGAAGATTGGGCCGTATTTTCCGATCGGAGGCTTCCTGTGTGCGGAGGCCTTCCATCTGGAAAAAATCTACGGACTTAACTGAGGGCTCCCAGGGTCTGAACACTTTCGCTCCTGGGCCTCTCCACAGTCGAAATGTGCAGGGCCCACGTGTCCCTGAGGCGCATGTAGTTCGCAAGTGTCCCTGGGATCACGTGGGCCATGGAGAACCAAATAGGAGAAGGGAATCTCCCTTCATACACTTGACTGATAGAACTGTCAAATATATGAATGGAAATCACCCCCAAAACATTGTAAAACATTAAATAATTTTTTTTAAATATCACATTTTTAAAATTAGCTGAAATTACAATAAATTAAATATTTTAAACAAAAATTTAATTTTTTGAAAAAAATAATTAAAGTTTTTTACGGGGCTAAAAATAAATTTATCTTTTTTTAAAGTATTTTTAAATGATAAATGAGTGAACTTTTTTTTTACTTTTTTCAAATTTTATGTTGGTAAAAGCAGGCCTTACGCTTGCTTTTACCAGGCGTAAGATTTCTAAGGGTTTTCTGCAGGCGGAGATTCTCCAGAAAGCGGAAATCTCCACCTGCAGAGGCTCTTCTCCAGGGTAGGCGTTCGATCTGTCAAGAGCATTCTTGACTGTTCGGAAATGCTGGTTTTCAGCGCATGCACTTGGCATGCCTAAAACCAGCATTTCCGATGTTCCTACGGGTGTGTACACAGCCCGTACACACCCGTAGGCATCGGAAAATACGGCCCAGTATACTTAGGTCATCTGAGCAACAGCTTGTTTGCTAATAAATTTGAGCTCCATGCCTATCCACCAACTCTAGAATGCCTTGAATACCGGATCCTCAACCGAGCTCTGAATCAGAGTACCATTGCTCCACATTCAAATTTCTGGTAGCGACTTCAAATGGATTGTAAGCATCACAGGACATGAGATCAAGAAAAAGACCATAAACTGAGACATGATCTGGGATGTACGGTACTTGATTCTTCACTTTTTTTTTAACTGCTCGAATATGTATTCTTGTTTAAATGTGTTTGTACTTTCCATGAACAGCTGCTCGTTGAGTTGTAGACACGGCATGAAAATGTCAAGAGATCTATCTTGTTGACATTTCATACAAAAGCCACCTACTCTTTTTTTTATAGGAATATCCCATTTTTTTTTCTTTTGACACCATGGAAATGTTGAGTATAATTTTAAAAGTCCTGGGTAGGTATAAATTCAATAGTACGAGAGCACTCCCTACCATCTGTTCTTGTATACGGTGAGCGAAACCAATCCCCTTGCACTCCCATTTATTTTAAGAGGGGGGAGGGGAGGTAATGAGTCAATTTGGGTTGCATAGAACTTAAGCGTATAAACATTATGTACTGTAAGGGATGCCAGTCATTGCGCACAGGCTGTGTTTGCATGTTCCATGAACAGCTGCTCGTTGAGTTGTAGACACGGCATGAAAATGTCAAGAGATCTATCTTGTTGACATTTCATACAAATAGCCTACCTACTCTTTTTTTTTAATAGGAATATCTTTTACGAGGCTCTGATGCCGGCATAAGAGCATCGAGGGATGGGAGCGCAGGTCGGAAATGGGGCCTGTAAAGTCTGTGGGTTGTACAGTTAATAACGACACAGACTTCAGGAATAACAAACAAACAGGTCTTTACTATTCGAAGGTCAGGGCGAATCTGCCCCAGCAATCCTGCCACAACACTTATATACTGGTGTGGTCACTGTCGGTATTACAGTATACAGAAGCCAAACAAGTAGTGCCACACCTAAAGTAGTTCTCTTAAAGGTGAACGGTTACATACAATAGTTTCCTTAAAGGTAGACGGGTACATACACTACAATCCTCCCTTTTTAGCTTTCAACATACTGAGTCCATAGTGAACATACATTATAACATATATACAGCTTATGTAAGACAGTTCATAGATTCAGTCTTTCTGGAGGTTTCCGGATTCTGTCCGGATAACGCCGCAGTGGTGTCGTCATTCCAGGCGGGCTAGTAGGTGCTTCTGGCAAAGTCGATTCGGCTTGAAAGACAGTGTCAGGTTCAGCTGATTCCAGTATTACCAGATCGGAAGTAGGTGTTCTGGGTATCTCAGACTCAACATTACCCGGGTAAGGTGGTGAAGTCGGTTGCCCATTTGTGACGGACCCTATGATTTGGTCAACATGGCGCCTTATTATATTGTCCCCCAATGTCCACGGTGTACATCAACGGCCCTAGCCTTTTTCCAATAGTTCCAGGCTGCCATTTCTCGGTACGGTAGTCCCGGGCCAAAACTCGTTGACCGATCTGGAAAGATCTAGTGGCCCTTTCATTCATGCCCTGGAATTGCCGGTTCTCTACGTCCCTTCTGACGTTTGGTTTGAGCAAATCCAGCCGGCATCTTAGGCGTCTATTACAAAACATCATTGCGGGAGTTTGATTTGTGACCGCATGTGTTGCATTCCGGTATGCCAATAAAAAGCTATCCACCTTATGTTGTAGACTTATGTCTTCATTACTCATGGCCTTTACGGCCTTCTTGAAGGTCTGGACAAACCTTTCAGCCAATCCATTGGAGGCGGGATGGTATGGGGCTGACGTGTAATGCTTAACCCCATTGCTCTTTAAGAATTTCTTGAATTCTTCGGACACAAATTGCGGTCCATTATCAGAACAGATCTGTTCCGGCAGGCCATTCCGAGCAAACATAGTCCTTAACACTGTGATGGTTTTTTCCGTCGTGGTGGTGGTCATCTTAATTACTTCCGGCCACTTGGAGTGGGCATCCACCGCTATTAGGAACATCGAGTCCATAAATGGACCAGCAAAGTCGATGTGTACTCTTTGCCAAGGAGATGAGGGCCACTCCCATGGATGCAGAGGAGCCTGTGGTGGCGCGTTCTGAACCCTCTGACATCCTAGGCAGTTCTTCGTGATCTCCTCTATGTCTCCATCAATGCCTGGCCACCACACAAACGCTCTTGCTAGATTCTTCATCTTTACTCCACCCAGATGTCCTTCGTGCAGCTCCTTTAGCACTTTCTTTTGGAGTTCGGGTGGAATCACCACTCTAGATCCACACATCAGGGTTCCTCGACACACTGACAGTTGTTCTTTCCTCTGTGAAAATGCTTGCAGTGTTGGTTCGCTCTGTGCTGGCCATCCCTCCACTGTTACATCATAGACTCGTGAAAGAGTCGGGTCATTCCTTGTCTCATTCTCAATCATTGAGTTTGTTATCAGTAGACACTCCACTGTGGATGAGTGGAACAACTCTACTGGGTCCACTGTACTCGCTTCTTCCACCATCGGCAATGGCAAGCGTGATAACCCATCAGCATTTCCATGCTGTTTGGACCTTTTGTACTCAATTTCATATTGGTGTGCCCCAAGTAACACGGACCACCTTTGTAACCTTTGTGCTGTCATGGTGGACACGGCCTTGTTTGGGTTGAATATGGACACCAACGGCTGGTGGTCTGTCAGCAATGTGAACTTTTTACATTGTAGGTAATGGTTGAATTTCTTCACGCCCCACACAAGACTGAGGGCCTCCCTATCTATTTGAGCGTAATTTCGCTCCGCGGGTGTCAATGATCGTGACGCGAATGCCACTGGCCTTTCCGAGCCATTTGGTAACCTGTGCGAAAGTACTGCCCCAATTCCGTACGGGGAAGCATCACAAGCTAGACGAAGGGGTAATGCTGGGTTGAAATGAGCCAACACTTCTTCAGAGGTAATCAACTCCTTGCTTCTGCGAAAAGCCCTTTTGCATTCTTCACTCCACTTCCATGGTGTTTCTTTCCGCAACAGATCATTCAGCGGATGCAGCACCGTGGATAAATTTGGCAGAAACTTGTGATAGTAATTAATCAACCCCAAGAATGATCTTAACTGTGAAACGTTTCCTGGAGCGGGGGCCTTCACGACCGCTTCTATCTTTTCAGGTGACTTATGCAGTCCCTCTCGGTCAATGACATGACCGCAGTATGAGATCCGTTTTTGGAAGAACTCACACTTCTTGCGATTAACCCGAAGGCCATACTCCTTCAACCTGGTGAGTACCAGTTTCAAATTCGTGAGGTGTTCTTCCTCATCTTTTCCCATGATTAAAATGTCATCTAAGTAGCACTGCGTGCTTGGAATTCCTTGTAACACCTGTTCCATGGCCCTCTGCCAAATTGCTGGCGCCGAAGCTACCCCAAAGACCAGTCTATTATAGCGATACAAGCCTCTGTGAGTGTTGATGGTGAGGTACTGGCATGACTCTTCCTTGACCTCCATCTGTAAATATGCCTGAGCCAGGTCTATTTTCGTGAAGTGCTTCCCTCCAGCCAACGAAGCAAAGATATCTTCAATCCGCGGAAGCGGGTATTGTACCGTGTGAAGCACCGGATTCACAGTGATCTTGAAATCTCCGCAGATACGGACCTTCCCCGGTCCCCCTGGCTTATTACTTGGTGAGGACTTCATGACGGGAACAATGGGCGTGGCCCACTCACTCCAGTCCACTTTTGACAGAACCCCTGATCGTTCAAGCTCTTCCAGTTCTGCCTCCACCGCTGGTCGTATTGCGTAAGGTACCGATCTGGCCTTAAAAAACTTTGGGCTTGCATGTTCTGCAATCTTAACCTTTGCTTTAATTCCTCGCAGTGTTCCCAGTCCTTGCTGGAATACCTCTTTAGCTTCGTCCAATATTCTGGACAACCGTTCCGGTTTGACATCCTCTTTTTCCGAATCCACCGTCATGGTGTTTAGTGAATGCCAGTCCATCTTTATTTTTCGGATCCACTCCCGTCCCAGAAGTGGTGGACCTCCCTCAGGCAACACATACAGGTCCAACCGGTGGTGATCTTTATCCTTGTATCTCACCTTGACTTCTATCTTTCCGATGGGGAATACTTTGTGCCCCGTGTATGTCTGTAGTACTAGTTCCGTATCCCGTAGTGGAATATGCTTGAAAAACTTTTTATAGTCATGCTTATTCATGACCGTCAACGCCGATCCGGTGTCCACTTCCATTTTTACTTGGACCTTTGCAATCTGTAGCGTTATCCAGATAGTTTGTCGGTCAGCTTCATTACTCACATTGTGAATTCTCAGACTGTCCAGTCCTTTGCATTTGGAGTGTGAGTCCGACTTCTGTTCCCTCAGACTCTTCCTAGTCACCTCTTGCACTTTTCCGTACCATTTTTGTGGTGACTCCTTATTGTTGTACGTTGTTCCTGACCGGCATACCTTAGCTATGTGCCCGATCTTGCCACATTTCCTGCATTCTTGGTTTTTAACCCAGCATTGATTCTGGTCGTGTGTTGTCTTCCCACAACGATAGCATTTTGTTGTCCTCGAGGTAATTTGGTCCACCCCGAGTGCCGCCGCCTTTAGCTGCATTTCCGCCGTTCCTTTCGCTGCGGCTTCGTGCGATGCAGCTATAAGGACAGCCCTGTCTAGTGTGAGGTCGTTCTCTTCCAGTAGTCGCTTTTGCGTCCCTTCTTTGGACAATCCGCATACGAACTTGTCTCGCAGTGCCTCTGTCAGATTCCCTCCGAACTGGCAGTGTTCCGCTAGCCTACGCAGTTCGACCAAGTATTCCGTGTTGCTTTCGTCTTTCTTCTGCGTTCTTGCATAGAATTTGGATCGTTCAGCCAGTATCAACAGTGTGGGGTTCAAGTGATCCTTCAGCACTGCTACAATATCATCGAAAGTCTGATCCGCTGGTTTAGCTGGTGAGAGAAGATGCTTCAACAACCCGAATGTTTTCGCACCCATCATGTTAAGTAAGGTTAAAGCTTTTTCATCCTTAGCTATTTTGTTAGCCTTACAATGTATCTCAATACGTTCCACGTACGTGGCCCAGTCTTCTATCTCAGAATTAAAATCGTTGATGTCCCCCCGCTTAGGCATCTTCCTTTCCTTGGGTACAACACAATTTTTTTTTTTTTTTTTTTTTTTTTTTCCTAAGATGGCGGCTTTTCCCGCGAAAATGGCGGTTTCCCACTCTTTCCTTCTCTCCCCGCCCACTTCAATGGCGGTTTCCCGCTTCTGTCGTCTTCGCCGCCTAATGGCGGCTTCCCGCGTTTCTTCCCTGGTGGAAGGGGTACGCTTTCCCCACAACGGACAGGTTCAGCTGCTGGGCTGGCTCTCGCACAGATCCCCTTACTCGGCTCTGTCTTTCTCTCTCCTGCACGTTCGGTTCTACCGGCGCTGGGTACCCCATTGGTGGAGGACAGTTCAGCCGCTGGACTGGCTCTCGCGCAGTCTCTCTCCCCTTGCTCGGCTCTGTCTCTCTCTCTCCCGCACACTCGGCTCTACCGGCGCTGGGTACCCCGTTGGTGGAGGACAGTTCAGCCGCTGGACTGGCTCTCGCGCAGCCTCCTTTGGTCGGCTCTGCCTCTCCCACACACTCTGTTCCCGTTCGCCTCCCAGCCCTCACGCAGTCCGGTGCTTCCCTCCCCGGCTGCGGCTGAGTTTCTCTCTTCCCGCGCCAGCTCCCGGTCTCAGCGCTTCGTGGCTTCGGTCGCTGCCCAGCTTTTTCCCGCCGATCACGGTCCGGCTGTCTCACGACGCCATTGGACCCGACTTTCTGACCGGCTCCGCTCCCCCTTGACCGTGGTCGAGTGCACAGCCCTTATCCTCCGGATATTCTTTACACTTTCCCCTACTCACAGTCTCCGCGGCCGCCTTGTTTCCTGCTGATCGGCTCACTCCGCACCGTGGTAGAAGGGTAGTCAGTGCCTGTTGCTGATGGAAGCTTTTGTTGCTAAAGTCTTCCTCCTTTCTATTGCTGCAGCCTCGTGTTTTCTTCCAGCAGAACGACGAGGGCGGTTGCCTCTCTTCGACGCTCTTTAGTTGCTTTGGTAGTCTTGCCGCAGGGTACGATCGGACTCGTCGCCACTGTAAAGTCTGTGGGTTGTACAGTTAATAACGACACAGACTTCAGGAATAACAAACAAACAGGTCTTTACTATTCGAAGGTCAGGGCGAATCTGCCCCAGCATTCCTGCCACAACACTTATATACTTGTGTGGTCACTGTCGGTATTACAGTATACAGAAGCCAAACAAGTCGTGCCACACCTAAAGTAGTTCTCTTAAAGGTGAACGGTTACATACAATAGTTTCCTTAAAGGTAGATGGGTACATACACTACAGGGCCTGTGACATTAAAGTCATTTCTGTGACCCCACCACCACTCTCACACCAGGAGTGGTACATCCCAACATTACCCCCTTAACTGCTCGCCTCTCTTTTTAAATCTGATTTTTGAAGTGAAGTACTGTGACAAAATGAAGGTGTCCGAGAACTAAGCAAACTGCCTGAGAAGTGAAATAGTTCCACAAACAAAATGGCTGCCCTGCTTCTTGCAATTCTGGCCATCAAAAATTCTCTGATCTGTTCAAGTTAATTTTTTTTTTAAAGGACCATAGGATTCTTGGAAATATTCTCAAATTTTATTTTTCTAAGAGTTCTCAAAGGCAATAGAGAAAAAATTAATTAAAATTGAAGAAGAATGTCACAATAGAAATAAAAAAATCAAAATGCCTTAAAAGAAAAGGCTGAAATCTGAGGAAATTAAGAAGTGGAAGAAGAAGAGAAAGGGATCCCTAGTGCAGGCATAAGTCTGAAGACAAGTAATCAAGCAACCCGGTGCCCGATTTCCTATTTGGTGCTGCTGAAGTTGAGGTGGTGCTACTTGAAGTGCTGGCGGGATTGTTTCCTGTGCCATTAAATGGCACCATCTCCATTGATCTGCATAGAATTTTTGTTCTCCTACTGGGAAACCCTTTTTTAATTGCGGAGTAGATGCCGCTGACCTCTGCTCTGACCATCCCAGCGAATATGAGGTCAGTGGAGGATCAGCTCATTTGAATTACTTTAGTGGGCAGATGAATCAGTATATAAATTTATAAGGGAGCCAATGTTACTGACTATTCTAGTATTATTATGGGGGATCCAGACCAGGACCCAGGCCTGGACCCTGAGAAGGCCCCCACTTCTGTACCTGATTTGACCCTGCATGCTGGGTTCTTCCTGACATACAGATCGCTGGGTGGAGTGGAGGGCTTAGGGAATTCAGATGTGGAAAGCTCTCTCAATTTAGTAAGAATTCTGAATGGATGATTTAACAACAACAACTTGTATTTATATAGCTCCTTTAACGTAGTAAAACATCCCAAGGCACTTCACAGGAGCGTTATCAAACAAAATTTGACACCGAGCCACATAAGGAGATATTAGGGTGTATGACCAAAAGCTAGGTCAAAGAGATAGGTTTTAAGGAGCGTCTTAAAGGAGGAAAGAGAGGTAGAGGTGGAGAGGTTTAGGGATGGAATTCCAGTGTTTAGGGCCTTGGTAGCTGAAGGCATGGCCGACAATGGTGGAGTGATTATAATCAGGGACGCTCAAGAGGCCAGAATTAGAGGAGCACAGATATCTCGGAGGGTTATAGGCTGGAGGAGGTTACAGAGATAGGGAGGGGCGAGGTCATGAAGGGATTTGAAAACAAGGATGAGAATTTTAAAATTGAGGCATTGCTCAACCTGGAGCCAATGTAGGTCAGCGAGCACAGGGGTGATGGGTGAACGGGACTTGGTGTGAGTTTGGACACAGGCAGCAGAGGTTTGGATGACCTCATGTTTACAGATTTTAAAAATGGGAGGCCGGCCAGGAGTGCCTTGGAATAGTCAAGTTTAGAGGTAACAAAGGCATACATGAGGGTTTCAGCAGCGGATGAGCTGAGGCAGGGGTGGAGTCGGGCAATGTTATGGAGGTGGAAATAAGTAATCTTAGTGAAGTTCCAGTATGTGGTTGGAAGCTCATCTCGGGGTCAAATATGACACCAAGGTTGCGAACAGTCTGGTTCAGCCTCAGACAGTTGCCAGGGAGAGGGATGGAGTCAGTGGCTAGGGAACGGAGTTTGTGGCTAGGACTGAAGACAATGGCTTTGGTCTTCCCAATATTCAGTTGGAGGAAATTTCTTCTCATCCAGTACAGAGACAGTGGAATGGTCAAGAGAGGTAGTGGTGAGGTAGAGCTGGGTGTTGTCAGTGCACATGTGGAAACTGATGCTGTGTTTTCTGATGATGTTGTCGAGGGGCAACATTTAGATGAGAAATAGGAGGGGGCCAAGGATAGATCTTTGGGGGACACCAAAGGTAACAGTACAGGAGTGGGAAGAGGAGCCATTGCAGGTGATTCTCTACCTACCACTCGATAGATAAGAATGGAACCAGACAAGTGCAGTCCCACCCAGGTGGACGATGGTGGTGAGACATTGGAGGAGGATGGTATGGTCAGCCGTGTCAAAGGCTGCAGCCAGGTTGAGAAGGACAATGTGGGATAGTTTACCTTTGTCACAGTCACATGGGACATCATTTGCAACTTTGATAAGAGCCGTTTTGGTACTGTAGCAGTCACCTGATTGGAGGGATTCAAATATGGAGTTCTAGAAAAGATAGGCATGGGTTTGGGAGGTGACAGCACATTCAAGGACTTTGGAGAGGAAAGGGAGGTTGGAGATGGGTCAGTAGTTTGCAAAGACAAAGGGGTCAAGGATTGCTTTTTGAGGAGAGGGGTGATGACGCCAGATTTGAAGGAGAGGAGTACAGTAGCTGAGGAGAGAGAACTGTTAAAAATATCAGGTAACATGTGTGGTGTATGTGCCTTTAAGAGCCCCCTGTGTACTGTAATGCCGGTAATGGCCACTCGGGCTATATAAGCCTGTATATTGTCTTGTATCTGTTAGTTCACCTCCAGACTTTGTTCAGTAAACACCTGTGAAACCAACTCCTGCCTCCCGTGTCTCCATTAACACACGGATACAACAGTGGCGACGAATTGGAAATGGACTTACCTGCAATTCGGCAGCACCTCAAGGAGATCGATTCCTCAGACGAAAGTCGAAGAAAAGCAAGAAAAAAAAACAAAACTCTGGTTTCACCAGCTAGCCGAGCTGGTGACAGGTACTGCATTAATCCTTCCTGGGCGGTGGGCTGGGGCTCCATCGGCTGGCTCTGCAGCAGGGCCGAGCAGCGAAGGCGGAGGAAAACAGAGACAGAGGGGGGGAGCACTCGGGAGACGGCCGGCGCTGCAAAGCAGGTCGGCGTTCGGACCAAGCAGAGGGAGGGAAAAGTCCCAGAGAGTCCGGCGGGAACGAGTCTCCACCTGTAAATAAAAACCACGGAAAACAGTGTTGTCAGCAGCAGCAGCGGCGGGAAAGCGCGGGAAGCGCCATTTTTTTCTGCAGGGAAGAAAGGAAAGCGCGGGAAGCGCCATTTTTTTTCACGATGCCTAAGGCTGGCAATATTAATGCTTTCGATAATGATATAGAGGATTGGACCACATATGTGGAAAGAGTGGAGGTATATTGCACAGCAAATGAAATAGAAAATGATAAAAAGGCATCAGTACTTCTAAATCTAATGGGCGCAAGGACATACAGGCTGTTACGAAACTTAATCACTCCAGCCAAACCAAAGGACAAGAATTTTAAGGAGATTGTTGATACCCTACAAGTGCACTTAAACCCAACACCGCTGCTGATAGCAGAACGATTCAAATTCTTCAAGAGGAATCAGCACAACAATGAAAGTAACGCTGATTACATCACCGAATTAAGGAAGCTATCAAAACACTGCCAATTCGGACCAGGACTGGCAGATTCTCTTTGAGACAAATTCGTCTGCGGTCTCCTAAGTGAAGGAACACAGAAAAGGCTACTTTCTGAGAAAGATTTGACACTGGGCAAGGCTTTCAGTATGGCTGTATCATACGAAGCAGCCGCAAGAGGAGCTGCAGAGATACAGCAAAAGCCACAGGACTTCGGCACCCATGAAATGATACAGGGTTTCGAGAGATGTTATTGCTGTGGCAGATCCACCCATGACCAGAGGGACTGCTGGTTCAAGGACAAAGCATGCAGGCAATGCGGAAAGATTGGACACATTGCACGTGTATGCCGATCTGGACACAAAAAATCCACGGACAGGAAAAAAATCAATAAGGAAAAGTACAGAAAGTTACAAATGATGACGGACAGTAGCTCCGAAGACCAGAAAAGCGATAGCAACTCCGGAAACAAGAGACTAAGCTGTCTCAAATTACATAATGTAATTGCCAAAGAAGATTACCAGACCATTTGGGTTACCCTCATGATAGCGGGGTCCCCAGTTAAAATGGAGCTAGATACAGGATCAGCTCTGACCGTCATAAGTCGACGGGATTACGAGCGGCTATTGTCGCATATACCTTTGAAAGACACATCCATTATCTTGAAAACATATACGGGGCAGAAAGTATACCCCAAAGGGAAAATAAGGGTGCCTGTTGTATGCAATGGCAAGGAAATACAGAAGTTATATTTATACGTTCTGCAAGATGGTGGTCCACCGCTGTTGGGACGCGAATGGATCAGGAACATACGTTTAGACTGGCACAACATTCAGGCACTGACGGTGACCAGTAAGAAAAAAAATGATGAAGACGTCATACCTGAACGATTAAAAGACATCTTGGCCAATGCCAAGGAAGTGTTTCAACAGAAACTGGGAACCTTGAAAGGCATCACCGCCTCAATAAAAGTGGAAGATGCGGCAATCCCAAATTTTTTAAGGCAAGGCCGGTGCCATACGCAATTCGTCCAGCAGTCGAGGCAGAGCTGGAGAATTTGGAAAAGGCAGGCGTATTATCCAAGATAGATTGGAGCGAGTGGGCAACACCCATCGTCCCGGTCATGAAGAAAACGTTGAATAATGATAAATCTGAAGAGCAGAGAAAAATTCGCATCTGTGGGGACTTCAAGGTGACTGTAAACCCGATCCTTCACACGGTACAGTATCCTCTTCCGAGGATAGAAGATATTTTCGCCTCACTATCCGGAGGGAAACGTTTCACCAAAATTGACTTGGCACAGGCATATCTACAGATGGAGGTTGAAGAGGCCTCTAAAAAGTATCTCACGATAAATACACACAAAGGCCTGTACCAGTACAATCGACTGGTTTTCGGAGTAGCATCAGCTCCAGCTATCTGGCAAAGAGCTATGGAGCAAGTCCTCCAAGGGATTCCGGGGACTCAATGCTACCTAGACGACATCCTTGTAACAGGAGAAAACGACAACGAGCACCTTGCCAATTTGGAGCAGGTGCTCACTAGGCTGAGAGAACGGGGCCTACGAGCAAATCGCCCCAAGTGCAAATTTTTCCAGAAACAAATATCATATTGTGGTCACATAATTAACGAGGAAGGGTTGCATAAGTCACCTGAAAAAATTGAAGCGGTCATAAAAGCCCCAGCACCTGAAAATGTCTCACAATTAAGGTCATTCCTGGGATTGATAAATTACTATCATAAATTTTTACCGAACTTGTCAACTCTTCTGCACCCTCTTAATGAACTGCTACAAACAGGAGTAATTTGGAAATGGAGCGAAGACTGTAAACCTGCCTTCCATAAATGCAAAGGCTTGATCACGTCCAAGGAAGTTTTGGCTCATTACAATCCATCACTGCCAATCAAACTGGCGTGCGATGCATCCCCTTACGGCGTAGGAGCGGTATTATCGCATAGATTCCCTGATGGCTCGGAGCGGTCGATAGCTTTTGCGTCACGCTCATTGAACTCAGCTGAACGTAACTATGCCCAGATCGACAGGGAAGCACTCAGCCTGGTATGGGGAGTGAAGAAATTCAACCATTACCTACACGGACATAAATTTACCTTGTTGACTGACCATCAACCCCTCGTCTCCATATTCAACCCTAAAAAGGGTGTTCCCATTATGACAGCGCAAAGGCTACAGAGGTGGTCCCTTTTCCTAGGGGCACACCAATATGACATAGAATACAAAGGATCAAAACAGCATGGGAATGCTGATGGTTTATCGCGCCTACCGTTGCCAACGGTAGAAGAGGCACCTACAGTAGACCCAGTGGAGATGTTCCACTCAACCATAGTGGAATGTCTACCAGTAACAAATTCTGCCATTGAAAAGGAAACGAGAAATGACCCGACTCTCTCACGAGTCTACGATTTAACGGTGAAGGGATGGCCAGCACATGGCGAACCACTGTTGCCAGCATTCTCGCAAAGAAGAGAACAGCTGTCAGTGTGCCGAGGAACCTTGATGTGTGGATCCAGAGTGGTGATTCCACCCAAACTCCAGGATAATGTGCTAAAGGAGCTTCACGAGGGGCATTTGGGTGGAGTAAAAATGAAGAACCTAGCCAGAGCGTTTGTGTGGTGGCCAGGTATCGATGGAGACATCGAAGAAATGACCAAGAGCTGCCTAGGATGCCAGAAGGTCCAAAGTGCGCCCCTCTACATCCATGGGAGTGGCCCTCATCTCCATGGCAAAGGGTACACATCGACTTTGCTGGTCCATTTATGGACTCAATGTTCTTAATCGCGGTTGATGCACACTCCAAGTGGCCGGAGGTAATAAAGATGTCCTCCACCACCACGGAAAAAACCATCACAGTATTAAGGACCATATTTGCCAGGAATGGGCTGCCAGAACAGATATGTTCTGATAATGGACCGCAATTTGTGTCCGAAGATTTCAGGAAGTTCTTAAAAAACAATGGGGTTAAGCACTACACGTCCGCCCCATACCATCCCGCCACCAATGGATTGGCTGAAAGGTTTGTCCAGACCTTCAAGAAGGCCATAAAGGCCATGGGTAATGAAGACATAAAACTTCAGCATAAGGTAGATAACTTCTTGTTTGCATACAGGAATGCAACACATGTGGTTACAAACCAAACTCCCGCCATGATGTTCTTCAATAGAAGCCTAAGATGCCGGCTGGATTTGATCAAGCCAAACATGAGAAGGGACATGGAGAACCGACAATTTCAAGGCATGAATGAAAGGCCAACTAGAACCTTCCTGATAGGTCAACAAGTTTTGGCCCGGGACTACCGTACCGAGAAATGGCAGCCTGGAACTATTTGCACACGACTAGGACCGTTGATGTATACCGTGGACATTGGAGAAAGCATAATAAGGCGCCATGCTGACCAGATCATAGAGTCATCCGAAAAGGGACAACCTACACCACAACTCTATACGCCTAATGATGAAGTAAAGATACCCATAGTATCTACCTCCGATCCGGTGATACTGGAACCAGATGAACCCGACACTGGCATTCAAGCCGAATCAGCCTTGCCAAAAGAACCTACTACACCACCAAAAACTACTACACCACCGAGGCGTTATCCGGACCGAGTCAGGAAGCCTCCAGAGAGACTGACTTATAATTGATTAACTGCAGCAAATATGTAGATTATTGTTCTTGTAACATGTTAATTAATGATTACTTAAAATATTATGTACTGGTTGTCTAAAAGGGGAGGAATTGTGGTGTATGTGCCTTTAAGAGCCCCCTGTGTACTGTAATGCCGGTAATGGCCACTCGGGCTATATAAGCCTGTATATTGTCTTGCATCTGTTAGTTCACCTCCAGACTTTGTTCAGTAAACACCTGTGAAACCAACTCCTGCCTCCCGTGTCTCCATTAACACATGGATACAACAACATGGGAGCCAGGAAAGGAAGTTGGGTGGACAGCAGTTTAGTGGGAATAGGGTCGAGAGAGCAGGAGGCGGGTCTCATGAACAAGCTGAGCTCAGAGAGGGCATGAGATAGGAGAGAAACTAGAGAAAGATGCAAGTTCAGGGTTATGGCAGGGGGGAGCCCAAGAGGGAGTTTGGCCCAGTGGGCATGGGGAAGGGAGGGAAGTGGCAGAGGCAACAGAACGGATGGTCTCAATCTTAGTGACAAAGAAGTCCATGAGTTCCTTGCACTTGTTGTTGGAGGTGAGGGTGGAGAAGACAGGGGAGAGGGCTTTAAGAAGACGGTTTGCAGTAGAGAAAAGAAGCTGGGGGTTATCTTTGCATACCAAGATGATTCTGGAATAGTGAGCAGTTTTGACAGACGGGCGAAGAGCCTAATAATGCTTCATGTGCTCCAGCCAGACCTGACGATGAATGGCTAAACCAGTTGATCACCATATCTGTTCAATTCTGCTTCCCTTGGGCTTAAGGGAGCGAAGATGAGGACCATACCATGGGGAATGGCCACAGTGAGAGAGAGTAGGGACTAGGGCATCAAAGGCGGAGGTGAGCATATGGTTGAGCAGATTGGTAGTTGCAGAAATGTTGTGGTGAATGGCTAGACAGTTAGGATTTTGAAAGTGCAGTTGTAAGTGAATTGGGAGAGAGCTTTTTCCGGGGGCGGACACAGAAGGAAGTAGGGTTGGGAGGGAGAAGGAGCATGTGGGTGGAGAGTAATACAAGGAAGTGATCAGAGATGGCCTTATCTGCAATTGACACGATGGGAGTAACGAGGCCACGTGAGATGGCAAGGCCAAGGGGGTGGCCGTGAATACGGATTGGGGAGTTTATATGGAGGGAGAGATTAAGGGAGGGTAGGAGGGCAGTGAACTCAGAGGAGAGAGATATGATGAATTGAGATGGAGGTTGAAATCACCGAGGATGAGAGTTCTATCTGAGGTCAGTATCTATAGTATAAATATAATCTTTAGTTATCTGCCATGGTAGGTTACATAGGTTACGTAGCAGAAAAAAAGGATAATTATTTTAAACAGTGAAAAGATCCTCCATACACAGAGGGTAAAGGAAACGCTGTGTTTACCAAGTTTGTCTGCCACCAACCATTCTATCATAAACATCATAAATGTTATATATTCCTGTTTACGATGTTGTAACCTCCTGTTACTAGAGACCTTTGTATTGTACTGATTGCTAGTCAACTTAATATTTGTGATTAGATACTCTAAAGAGAATTTTATTTTGAAAAATAGTTCATGAAAAATGTGTCCACACAGTTTTGTTAATGACTCATTAATTATAGAGAAATTGGCCATTCTCCCATCTCAACTGCACTGCTGTGCTGAGCATTAAGTAAAGATGAATATTTTTTTCCACCAAGGAAGGAGGGAAAATGGGATCAAAAGTCATTCCCCAGCCAGACCCAGCAGGTGACTCAGAACAGCGTAAATGGTGGTGTGGAATCTTTGTAGAAGGAGACAAAATTAATTAAAATTGGCTGAAAATTAGAGTGCAGAGTAGATGGTCGGAAGAATTGGATTTGCAGCCAGGCAGTTTAAATAAGAGCACTCCCAGCTGTGAGTGGATGTTTTATCTGAGGTCAGTATCTATAGTATAACTATAACCTTTAGTTATCTGCATTTCACAGATCCAGCGTTATAACCTTGATCATTAGAAATTTGCAGAGAAACAATTCAGTAGGTTACAGAGCAATAAAAAGGTTAATTTTTTAAACAGTGAGAAAATCCTCCCTACACAGAGGGTAAAGGAAATATTGTTTTTACCACGTTTTGTACCACTGCACAGTTTGAATAAATATTATCAGATGATACTTTATCAATATTACAGTGAATCCTTCTGCAAGCGGAAAGGAAAGCTTAAAGATCAAAGATTGCTGTAATTATAAAGCTTGCATGCTTTCCTGCTAAGTCTTTGTACTCTGTGTTCCCATCTTTGAACCTGACCTTTATTCCAAAGTTCTCAGCTATTAGACCCCCTTTCATCCACTTTAAACTGCTGGGTGTCCACTACCACAGATGAATAAATGCTAAAACATTACACACAATGAATGATTTATTGCATTTTATTGGAGAGAATTACTGTACAAAACAGCTTTGTACTGTCAGTTAGTGAGTGCTGTGGCTGATATCATCACAGGAGTAAAGGTTGTATACAGAGCAACTTTTCCAATTTACACCCTTCCCTCACCTTCACCTGGTCCATCTCCGTCCCTTCCCTTCCCTTCTTCGACTTCTCTGTCTCCATTTCTGGGGATAGGCTATCGACCAGTAGCCACTATAAGCCCACCGACTCCCACAGCTACCTGGACTACACTTCCTCCCACCCCGCTTCCAGTAAGGACTCTATTCCATTCTCACAGTTTCTCCATCTCCGTCGCATCTGTTCTGATGATGCCACCTTCCATACCAGTGCTTCCGATATGTCTTCCTTTTTCCTCAACCGAGAATTCCCCTCTAATGTGGTTGACACGGTCCTTGACTGTGTCCGTTCCATTTTCCGCACTTCTGCTCTCACCCCTTCCCTTACCTCCCAGAACCACGAACCAGAACCCTGTCCTCACCTTCCACCCCACCAGCCTTCACATTCAACAGATCATCCTCCTCCATTTCCGCCACCTCCAGCGTGATCCCACCACCAAACCCCTCCCCTTTCAGCATTCTGAAGGGTCTGTTCCCTCCGCAACCCCCTGGTCCACTCCTCTATCACCCCCAACACGCACTGCCCTTCCCATGGCACCTTCCCATGCAAGTGCAGGACATGCAACAGCTGCTCTTTTACCTCCTCCCTTCCTACCATCCAGAGCCCCAAACACTCCTTCCAGGTGAAAGTTATTTACTTATACTTCTTTCAATTTAGTATACCATATTCGCTGCTCACGACACGGTCCCCTCTACACTGGGCGACCAGATTGGGTGGTCGCTTTGTGGAACACCTCCATTCAGTCTGCAAGCGTGACCCCAAACCTGTTATTTTAATTCTCCAGACCACTCCCACTCTGACCGCTCTGTCCTCGGCCTCCTACACTGTTCCAATGAAGCTCAATGTAAGCTCGAGGAACATCACCTCATCTTTCTATTAGGCACTTTACAGCCTTCTGGACTTAATATCGAGTTCAACAATTTCAGACTATAACCCCTGCCCCCATTTTCTCAGACGGCAGCTGTTGCTGATGATTCTGCTATTCCCATTTACAACTCTTCTGAAGCAACTTTTGTTTCTTTACTTGTCCCATTACCATCTCCTTTTGCCTTGCACCATCATACCTTTTGACATTTAGGGGGAGAAATTCAGTATCACCCCATTTGGGGCGCTATTATTGGCATTGCGCAAAGTTTAGCGCCTGGTGCTAATTATCGCCTCCGACAGCAAACTTGGCTTTTATCGCCCCGGGAGGTGATTGGAGCGCTAAATCAGGCGCTACACACCTCTCTTAAGGCGCTAAGGCCGAGGAGCGAGGCGCTACCTCACAGCGCTGGCGAAGCTCATGTGATTTCAGTCAGCAATGTAACACAGACACACTGGCACCATCCAGTTCTTAAAGGGGAGTTCTGACGAATGGTCATCGACCTGAAACGTTAAATCTGTTTCTCTCTTCACAGATGCTGCTTGACCTGCTGAGTTTCTCCTGCATTTTCTGTTTTTATCTTAAAGGGGAGGGTTGATCTTGCTCTGCATCCACATCCTGCTTATTGCAGCCTTGAATCTTGGCCTGAATCACAGCCTGGAGAGACCTGTACATCAAATCTGCTGGAAAGAACAATGGACAGAACCAGGGGAACAGCTCAGAGTGCAGGCCCCATAGTCTCTTCTAAATCGATACAAGGAAGGGCAAATTAAAACCAACCTGCAAAGTGCTGCTCAGTACCCAAAACTCCTTCACACAGCGTTGAATCTCTCCAGAAGTCTCTCTCTCTCAGAATGTGCGGTGCAAAAATGTCACCGACAAAAAAAGGCAGGAAGTGGTCGCCTTTAAATAGCGCTCCCCTAGTCCCTTTCTGACAGCAGAACGCTCCCCTCAACCTGTCGTTGCTAGCGGCAGGCGGTAAGGCAGGGGGCGCCACACAATTTCCGGTCCGGGGCGCTAACGGGGCGTTGCACACTCGACTGACGTCACGATCTGCCGGCGCAGGAGATCGGGCAGTATTGTTTAGCGCCGCCGCAAAATGTCCGGTCAATTTCGCGAGAGGCGCAGATATTGCCGCGCCCAGGTGCTAGTTGCTTTGCGCCCCACTTAGCGCCCTCTTAAGGCACTAACGGGTGGCACTACCAACTGAATTTTTCCCCCTTAATGTTTCCTGCCCTTCACCCGATCACAGACCTTCCCTTTTGTTCTTTCCTCCCCTTCCCCCTTTACCTGTCTCTGTACTTGCTTAAAATCTGTTACATCTCTAACTTTTTCCAGTTCTGACGAAAGGTCATCAACCTGAAACATTAACTCTGTTTCTCTCTCCACAAATGCTGCCTGACCTGCTGAGCATTTCCAGCATTTTCTGTTTTTATTTCCGATTTCCAGCATCTGCAGTATTTTGCTTTTGTTTTATAAAGGTTGTAGAATGGTTCCATTTCACGCCAAACATTGCTACCACAATTTAGATGCAGTGGTATATTCTAAAGCTATATATTGACCAGATGAACTACTGTAATACAGTACAACAGCAAAATACTGCGGATGCTGGAAATCTGAAACAACAACAGAAAATGCTGGATACACTCAGCAGGTCAGGCAGCATTGTGGAGAGAGAAACAGAGTTAATGTTTCAGGTCGATGACCCTTCGTCAGAACTGGGAAAAGTTGGAGAAGTAACAGATTTTTAAGCAAATGTGGGGCAGGGAAAGGGGGTAGGGGAGGAAAAAACAAAAGGAAGGTCTGTGATAGGATGGAAGGCAGGAGAGATTAAAAGACAAAGGCTGCAATTTTGTCATTGGATGCGGGTTCAGAGCGGGTCAGGTGGTTTCCGGCTTCCAGTCCCGCCCCCAACTGCATCCGGCCCACAGACATGATTTTACGTTGATTGACCTTGTTAAGCCTGCCCTGCAGGCTTGCTGGCCAATTAAGAGGAAGCCGGTCAGATAACGTCATTTGATGATGCACATCTGCCGGTTTTCTTAAAGGGACCACGCACAATTTTTCTTTGAGAGCTGATTTCTCAGTGTTTGACAGCATTGAGTTGCTGCAAACACTGAGAATCACTGTACAAAGGTGAGCTCTTGCACTCAGGCTCTCCAGTGACTCTCTCCATAGGCTGAAACAGATGGCAGCTGCAGGTGAGGTTACAGAAGTGATCTGTCACTGGTGAGAGAGGTTCTCCCAATAAGGTGGGAATAGACATCGATTTCAAAACTTGTTATCTACAGAAAAGTGTAAATGGAATAAAAATGATTTTCCCAACATTTTCATACCTCTGAAACTCAACAGTGCACCATTGGATCCTTCACACCACTTCTGTAGCTGTCATCAATGCAGAAACATTACAGTGGACTCACAACACGCCACAGTTACCTGGCGTGGTGTCTGGACGTCGGGAACCCTGAGGCAGAAGCGGCAAAATTGAAAACGAGCCTGTTAACAACTATCAAGTACCTGTTAACAGGAAGGTGAGTGGCTATAATCCTCTTCCCGCTGCTAGGTATCAGGTCCATTTGCAAATCGGGGACCCGACACTTGAGAAAATTGTTTGGAAGCGGGTTGACGGCAGCTTCGAAACCCACCATCAATCAAAGCTATTTTAACCCTTGATCCGCCTCCAAGCCCACTCTCTGAGTGGCGATAAAATTGCGGCCAAAAGAGATGATGGTGCAAGGCAAAAAGAGATGGTAATGGGAATGTATCTGCAGAGTTGCTGCATTACTAAGCATAGGGACATAATGTAAACATAACCTCCAGAATCGGACTAACTCCCAGTGGAATTGGAAGTATACAGCAACTAGATTCAAATCCCCAGGCACACACCACAACCAAATTTAGAACCAAATTTGCTTTACAAATTACCTGAAATTTTGAACCAATCCCAAGTCAGAAGATTGATCAACATGCACCAATACTGACACATTTGAAAACTTGTCATGTGATTGCTCATTAATGGATAATGAAACAAGCAAAATACAAGACAAAATGGTGTAAGATGGCTCTGGTTTACCAGACTACACTGCAGTTGAATATAAATGTTCTGAATAAGTAAAACACCTTACATTTGAACATGAATTTGATATCATAGAAAAATATGAAAAAAGTCTATTTACTGGAAAAACTAGCAGAAGCTCTGATGAAAAAAATGAATCATATTGTCATAACTAACAGAGTTAATAGAAACCAGCATGCTGAAACATTGCTGGACCTTTTAGTTTGAGGATTACAATGTTAACACTTACGTACATTCACAAAAAATATGCTTAAAAACATTTCTGCTCAATTTTTTGGAAATGGTATAGTACTTTAGTTTGATTCAGATTTTTTTTTTAAGTACAATACTTTCCTTTTGTCTTGACTTACCACTGGCCATAATCCAAATTCTCAGTGGATTTTAACCTATTAAGGGTATTGAACTGAGTCGTCAGTATTTGTGATGTTTCAACCACATTGTATTGTATTCTGAAAAGTGACCTTTTGCCCTAAATTGCATGCTATAGATACCCAAGTGAAAGGTTTGAAAATTGAGACGGAGCCTGTTCCTTTTACTTGGTGCTTACCATCTGTTGGTGGCAGAGGGTGTCTGGATGTGAGGATGTATCATCTGTGAGCTGCTGTGTCCTCTTGTCTACTTCATCTACAGTTACAATCTGCTTTGGACACACTACAACTACTTATATTTTTCTATTATCTTTAACAGAATAACACTTCCCAAGATGCTTCACACAGTGCAAAAAACAAGTTGCAAGCAGTAATGGGAGAAAAGCTGGGGGATGTGATTAAAGGCACAGTTTAAAAAAGGTAGGTAGGTTTTCAGGAAACTTTTGAGGATGGGGAAAGGTATCAGGTGAAGGGATTTAGGGAGAGAATTACAGAGTGCGGAGCTGAGGTGGCTGAAATTAAGCTCGAACCGGGCGTGATTTGCAAGCAGCGGGTGCTGCCCATGCCTAATGAGGCTGGTGGCAGGATTCCGGGAAATTGGTCCACCGGCCTCTTTATTATAGTACCAGTGCGCTGCGGGCACCAGCTGTGGTGTCGGAGGCAGCTCGCCTGTTGTTGGTGGGGGGTGAGGGGCAGCAAGATCAGCCGGTTGGGTTACCGGCCAAGGGCCTAAGTGAGTTAGAGCAGGGGTGGGGGTGGGATGGGGTCGAGCAGTGGCCAGCAGCGACCTGTCGTTTTACTGTGGAGCTGGGAGGAGCGCTCATGCTCTTCCTGGCTCCACATTATGGTGAGAATTTTTTTTTAAACTTACCTTTTTGGTGGTGGCCTCCAGCCATTTTTTAAGGACTACTGGTCATGCAGTATTACATTTCTGATAATTCTGATCACAGCAGACTTGACTCCTGCTGCGCTCAGGGATAGCTAATTCCGGTTTGGGCCCTAAAACAGGTGATAACCCCTTATTAGCATAGTCAATGGTCCTAACTCCTTAGGTGACCGCCAGGGATGCCTCTACAGCATCTGAACCAATATGGCATTGGACTTCTTTGCAATATTTTTGGGTGCGGGAGGTTGGCCCACCAATTTGGACCTGTTTGCACCTATTTTCCAGGTGCAACAAGGTCCAATTTCAACCCCTCTGCATTTGAAGGCTGTGTGGAGTAAGGGGAAAAGCAACAAGACCCGGCTTGCTCCGGCACACAGGCTGGAGGATATTGTAGAGGTAGGGTGGGCTAAAACCATGGATGGACTTGCACATTAGGGCAAGCATTTTGGATTAAATATTTTGGAAGCTGGCGAGAAAATGGATGATAGTTGAGTGAGGCGTAGTGTAGGATACAATGCGTGCAGCAGGATTTTGAAGAAGTAGCAGTTTATGAAGGTTGGAACTTGGCAGATTGGTAAGGAATAAACTGGAGTAATCGAGCCTGGAGGTAACAAATGCATGAGTAAGGATTTCAGTGGTGGTGAGAATGAGATAAGGCCATGTTGCTGAAGTGACATTTGGCATTCGGATATAGGGTTAGAACCAATGTTCCCTCTAAGCTGCACGTGTGCACAGCTGCGTAGTAATCTGCAAGGTCCTGCACAGGCCGCTCACAAGCTTTTTAACATTGGAAATACAGTACACACGTAGAAATTTAAAGGGACCGCACATTGAAAGAAACAAGCCGCGCAGGACATAGTGCAGCCTACAGGGAACATTGGTTCGAACAATTCAGGGTCAAACAAGCCACTGAGGTTGTTCACTATCAGGTTCAGCCTGAGAATTGGCCCCTGCCCAAATTTGACTCCTGCCCACCTGAGTTATATGAGAAACTTGAAAGGAAAGTCCTCCTTCATGTCTACAAATGATGTCACTGAGAGGTATCATGTAGATATGGAAATGATGGAGACCTTGGATGAAACCTTGGGACACATCTGATGTAACCATGCTGGTGTGAGAGGAGAACTCATTCCAGGACATGTGCTAGCTGTGTTGGTGCAGGTAGACATCAGGCCAAGTAAGGGCAGTTCCATGAAGGTGGACTACAAAGGAGGAAGGCGGAGTGGCTAACCATGTCGAATGCTGCAGAAAGATTGAGGAGGACAAAGAGGGACAACACACTATGGTCACAATCGCAAAGGATGTCATTGGTGATTTTGACCAGGACAGACTTGGTGCTGTGGGCATGGTAAAAATTGGACTGAAGGTAGTCAACCAGAAAGTGATGGGAGAGGTGGTGATGGAGTTGCTTGCCGAAGACATATCTAAAATACGGTGGTAGTTAGATAATTGGTGAGCATTTTGAGGAGGGGGATCTTTACAACATTTTTGAAGGGTGGCTGATGGCGCCTGAGTAAAGGGAGCTATAGATGTTGGTAAGCATTCTACTTAAGAGAAGTTATTGTGTAGTGAGCAGTTAGACTTAGAGGCTTTTGAGGGTGAAGGAGATGGACCTCATGCTGAGGGGGTAGATACAAGTCAAGCTACACAGTGTCATGAAGTCAGTACATAGCTAGCAGCCCAGGGGTGGGGAGTGTTGGAGGAAATTTTAAAATGGCACCGTAGTGCCTGCTGAAATTCTGGACATTCATTAACATTTTGCAGACACTGGCACAACAGGCAGCTGACTTGATCTGCTTACACCAAACGTGTGATGTCACTTGCACAGAACAGTAATATAATTAAGTTGTTTGTTAACGGTATAATAATATGATCAACTTGTTTTTGATAGAATGTGATTAAGGGTTGCTAAGCTATTGGATTGGCCAAAGTTAAAGAATGCTAAAGTGCCCGATTGGTCAAATGTAATATGGTATCTTTCCTGTTTTTAAATGGTATAAAAGGAGCACGGCTGCTATTGCAAAATTGAGAAGTTTGGCGATCACATCCATAAGGTGTTAGCGCTTCTCCCAGAGCTCTGTAGTATAATAAATACTGTTCTCCTTTGATTGGTGTCCGTGTCCGGTTTATTTAAAGCAGAGAGTTAAGTTGGGTACGCGTCGACTTTGTATATCACTTAGTCCGCTCAGGCACCAATTAATTCTATATCAATTTGGCGCTGCGAGCAGGGTGAGTGGAAATTACGGGGGACGCTCGACGGGGTGTCTCGGGTAATTAGTAACTCATCAAAAGAATCTTAGAGGACCGGGCTACCAGAAAGGATACCAGTTTAGTATTTTAATTAAGTATAAGTTAAGGATTGTCTTTGTGAAGGATAAATGTGTAGTGTTGTTATGCCTAAATTTGTTATAGGATAAGATACGGTTGCCGGTGAGACACTGATCCCGTCTACCTAGAGACCGGACTAGTGGTGGTGAAAACACGCGATTCGTCTGAGAAACGCTCAGACTGTGATCCGTGGCCGTGAGTATTGAAGCTCGTGGTGGTGAAAACACACGATTCGTCTGAGAAACGCTCAGACTGTGATCCGTGGCCGTGAGTATATTTTCTCTCTCAAATATGGGGAAGAAAGATAAAGAGGTCCAAAAAGGATCCGAGGGAAATCCTATGGAAGGTAAACAAGTTAAGAAGGGACCAGAAGGGACCCTGTCACACACCTTTATGACAAAAAGACAATCTACTATTAAGTGTATGCAGAAAGATGGGTGGGATATCACACAGTCTTTAGAATGCCAAAGAGTCTGGTGGAACTTCCAGACTAAAGATAAGACTAAGAAGGCAGGAGTAATGTTAGTACACCAGTTAAATGGTCTGCTAGAACAAGTAAATACAGTTAAAGAAAAGTGTAAGAGGACAGAGGAAGAAAACAAGTCTCTTAAGGAGAAAGTAAGTGACTTAAAACGAACACTTAAAGAAATGGAGGCAGGGAATAACATGTCGCTCCCGCCATATAGCAGCCTATGGCCCTCCGCCCCTACCGCCCCCTCGAATAATGAAAGTAGTGATGAGGATGAAATTAACGACATGGCTCCGGTAACAAGGGGAGGAACTACGGGAGATGGGGGCAACAGCCCAAGAACAAAACATTATTATAAAACCTTCACTCCAGGAGAAAAACAACAGATAGTTGATGCCTTAGGGCCCCTAAAACCAAGAAGTAGAAATGCCCAGTTCTGGACTAAATTAGACCAGATGATACTAGCACATGACCTCCATCTCCGGGACGTACATATACTAGTCCGGGCAGCCTGTCCCGCGGATAAATGGAGATTGGTACCCCAAGATAATGCACAGCCCAATCAGGACTATTTAGGGGGTCGATGGGTAAACCAACAACCCTTGTCAGCAACCCATGAACAACAAGAGGTAGCTCGTCAGGCTTTTAAAACTGCCATACAAACAGCCCTTGGAGATTCCCCGACCAATTGGGGTAGAATAACATCAGCTAAACAAAATAAGGGAGAAGGGGCTTCTGAATTCGGAGAAAGATTGTTCCTTATTTATGAGGAGCGCTCAGGAATAGCAGGAGATATGACGCGAGATGATCCAGGCTTTGTACAAGCATACAAAGATGGACTATCAGCTGGACACCAAGCGGTCCGTAAAACCGGGTTGGTTTCATACGAACGCTATGACGAGGTGGTTCGATGGGCAACTAGACTGGAAGGACAACTTAACCAACAGGACGCAAATAAATCCGTAAAACAAGAAAAGATAGGGGCAGTATCTACGTCAGACCAAGGCGCTAAACCAAAAAGAGGAACCTGCCATAATTGTGGCAAGGCAGGGCACTTTGCGAAGGAATGCAGAGAATCCAAAGGGGGAGTTAAAAAGACCTGTGGTTATTGTGGCAAACCAGGCCACTTTGAAGCCACATGCTTTAGCAAACACGGGAAACCTACCCCAGGACCTAGTAGAGAAACCATGAGCGACAAAGATTGGGAGGAATGGAAGCAGTGGCAAAAGTTTAAAGAACAGAAGTGAAGTCCTATGGCCCCCATTAAGGCCAAAAAGGAGGGACGCATTTACGTGTCTGCACTAGTAGGGGGCCGACAATGTGAAATGCTAGTGGACACAGGCGCCTCCGTATCTGTCACCGATCTCCCACTCCCGACAACTCACCAGTCAACATGGTTACGAGGGTTGAGCGGAAACCTAACCCAAGCCTTTTTAAGTACTACCCAATTGGTAGACGTAGGAAACATATACTTGCCCATGAGATTCTATGTGCACAGGTCTCATGAGGGAACTATATTAGGAAATGATATTATGAAAGAGTATCAAGCTCTCATAGATTGTGGAAAAGGGAAAATAACCTGGCCCCGACCTGACGGCAGAAAAGAAAAACTAGCAAAAATAGCTAACAACCTGGGAACAGTGGGAATAGCCACTGTTACCACTAGGGATTGGAAAACAGAGAGAGGAATTTATGGACTAATTTGTGAAAATGTTCCCGGAGTATGGGCTCAGAATAAATTAGATACTGGAAAGGCTAATATAAAACCAATTAGTACTCCAGGACCGGAACATACCCCACATAAGCAATACCCAATAAAACCAGAAGCTAAAAAGGCTGTAAAAGAAATAGTAAAGGGTTTAGTAGAAAAAGGAATCTTGAGAGAAACAACAAGCACCACTAACTCACCTACCTGGCCGGTAGGAAAGCCGGACGGGAGCTTTAGGCTCACCATAGATTACACGGCTCTAAATAAAGTGACTCCGAAATTACACCCGATTGTTGCCAGTCCGGCTACAATCTTGAATGGATTGTCCCCGGAACATAAGATATTTACAGTATTGGATATAGCCAATGGATTCTGGTCCCTGCCTTTGGACCAGGAATCACAGGAAAAATTTGCCTTTACAGTGGACGGCTGCCAGTATACCTGGACCCGTTTACCACAGGGGTTTCATAACAGCCCGGCTATATTTCACCGGGTGATGAGTAATATGTTGGCAACAATTCCCATCCCAGAGTCAAGCACAGTATTACAATATGTAGATGACATATTAATTGCTTCGGACACAGAAGAGTCACACAAAGAGGCCCTTACCCTAATATTAGAAGGTTTAGAATCAGCCGGCTTAAAAATAAGCCCCAAGAAGGTACAAATAGGACAACCTCAGGTCCTATACTTGGGTCACTTGATCTCCCAAGGACTCAAGGAAATGCCCATAGACCGAAAAGATGCGGTGCAGAAAATGCCAAGGCCCGTAACAGTAAGAGGAGTTAGAAAGGTCTTGGGATTATTTAATTACAGTAGAAATTTTATCCCAGGGTTTGCTAAATTGGCAGAACCCATACAGAGATTAGTCAAGGGAGGAAAACCCGCTCTTGAATCCATAGAATGGGGATCAGAACAAGAAGAAGCTTATGATCAGTTAAAGGCAGCTTTAATCTCAGCCCAGGATTGGGACTCTCGGATATGTGCAAGGACTTTCACATCCATTGTAATAACGAGGGAGGATTTTATTCGGCAGTAGTAACCCAGACACATGGGGATAAACGCAGACCCATAGCATATTACTCAACCGCGGAAGGACCCGTGGTTGCAGGTTTATCTAGATGTATACCCGCTTTGGCCTGTGCAGCCTGGGCGGTGAAAATCAGTGAACCTATAGTAATGACAGGAAACATCATCTTACACACCAAGCATACCTTGGTGGAAATGCTTAACACAGGAAAACTAAGGTCTGTATCAAATTTACGAAGAACAAAATGGGAGGCAGTCCTCCTCCCACCTACACAAGCTCTAACCATTGTTAGAGACATTGGCGAAAATCCAGCTGAAGGAATATTAGGGGAAGGAGAACCCCATAATTGTGGAGATGTAGATATGAATCTAGAGGAAGACAAAATTAAGGACACTCCTCTGGAACAAGTCGACGAGGAGTTGTATGTCGACGGGTCAAGAAAATATGTAGAAGGTCTACCCCGGACAGGTTGGGCAGTAGTTAACCAACAACTGGAAACTCTAGAATCAGGAAGGATAGACGGAGGACTATCAGCCCAAGTGGCTGGGTTAGAAGCCCTCACAAGAGCTTTAGAGAGGTCTGAAGGAAAGGTAGTAAATATCTACACAGACAGTAGGTATGCCTTTGGGGTAGTACATGACTACATGACATCTTGGGGTAGAAGAGGGTTTATAACCACAGGAGGTAATCCCATCAAACAGCAGGAGAGAATTAAAAGACTCCTGGAGGCAAGTGAAAAACCAAAGCAGGTAGCAATAATTAAAATTAAGGCACACCAGAAAGAACCAGATCAGAGTAGTCCAGAATGGCCACACCACTGGGGAAACCAAGCAGCAGATCAGGCAGCGCAAGACGCTTTAGAACAAACAATGATAGAAGCACCCATAGCCGCCTTATATAAAGAGGAAGATGAGGTCAGCTTAGCAGAGTTACACGAGGACTCCACGGATCAGGAAAAGAGTAAGTGGGAAGCACAGGGTGCCATCAAAGGAACGGATAAAGTATGGAGAAAGGAAGGTAAGGTTGTCGCCCCAGAATGTATACAACAGACGCTGTTGGAGATCAACCATGGGCTTGCCCACTCGGGCAAGGAAGCCATGACGGGGATTATTAGTAAGGAATGGTGGTGGAAGGGAATGGGACGAGACATAGCGAGGTATTGCCAAAGGTGCCTCACTTGTGCCCAACATAACCCGGGAAGACCCATCAAAATTAAGATGGGACACCAACCAAGGCCAAAGGGACCGTGGGAGCAATTGCAGATTGACTTCACGGGACCCCTCCCAAATTCTCGCGGAAAAACCTATTGTTTAGTAATAATTGATCAGTTTACCCGATGGGTGGAGGCATACCCTACTAGAAACTGCACTGCCCTGACGGTAGCCAGAATATTAGCTGAAGAAGTAATCCCTCGGTGGGGAGTGCCGGTGCAAGTAGATTCGGACCAAGGAACACACTTTACTGGAAGTATAATGAAATTAACATGTCAGTTAATGGGAATTAAACAAAAATTCCACATACCCTACCACCCCCAGAGCTCAGGGATGGTAGAGAGGATGAACAGAACGCTTAAAAATAGCCTAGCAAAGGCCATGGAAACATTGGGAAAAACATGGACAGAAGTCCTGCCCATCATTCTGATGAAGTTGCGTGCTACGGCAAACAGAACTACAGGATTAACCCCTTATGAACTAATGACAGGACGAGCGATGCAATTACCAGGAGGCATCATAACAGGTGGAGCCGATGTCGGCCCATTAAAGGATAAATTAAAACGATTTGTAAGGGAATTAAGTTCCCAACTTAAGGAAATGCGAAAAAACGTGAGAGATAATCAGGAAAAACAGGATGATGATCCCACCATAGCACCCCAGGTCCCTTCCGCAGGGAGTAGGGTGATGCTAAAGGTCCTACCAGGAAAACCAGGGTTTGTACCGAAATGGAATGGGCCGTATGAAATTATAATTAGTGGAGACACCTGTGCCTGTCTGGACATAAGGGGAAAGGGCATATGGAAACATTGGACTCAGTTGAAGTTATATAAAGGACATGAACGTGAATAATTACCCCCACTGTTCTGAATCTGTTCCACAGAAAAAAAAGGAGGGAGACCCCTTCGGCAATAACTGGAAGAAGAATATTGCATCAAAAACATGTATAAGTTAATGTGTATAGTTGCGTTGATACGTATTGTCACGGGAGATGCGCGACAGAACCGCGTAGAAAACGGGGATTGCATGTAAATACGTTTTTATATATATCATATAAGTATGCCAAACGGAGTGGGATAGATGCCTGTTGGGTATGTAGCCATACTCCCACTCATGCGAAAGGAGGGATACCCTTGCGACCAATACCCTTGAACCTCACAGATATGGCAGAATGGATAATTAATAGAAATCATACGAAACAGAAAAATACCACTTTATCCACCTTCGGAAAAACCTGGGAACAGAAATGGACTAGCCTAAGGAATGAGTTCCGGGGGGAAGGATATTCGTTAGAAAATTTTAAAGAATGGTATAAGCCAACATATAATTATACGAAAGAACCCCCCTTTTTAGTTCTTACCAATACGTCAGGAAAGGGCCAGCCGATCGGGGAAATATGTTGGGAGTGCGGCACAGAACAGACTGAAGGGATCAGAATTGATGTGGGGAAAGGTCATTGTATACAAAATTTTACCACATATAATGCAGGAAATTCCATGGAAAGCTGGTGGTTCAATACCACCAATTTGATGAATTTGACCAATAATAAACCATGGAATGGGACCAGGCGAACAAATACTGACAACCAGATGGGTTTTACCGTCTTCCGCGCCAACATAAACCCCGAACAACCGGGACAGATAATGACAGCCTATAATGGGACATACTTCATATGCGGTCATAGAGCATACCCCTGGCTACCAGAGAATTGGGCAGGATCATGCTATTTGGGGTATGTAGTACCATATATACACCACATAAAGGAATTGAAAGACTACCACAAGCATAGTCGTACTAAAAGAGAACTTCCCACCTGGCAGGTGGTACTAGGAGCTATGTTCCCCACGGCTGGAATAATGTTTACTTCTCAAGAAATATGGTTACTGGCAACCATAATTGAGGGAGTAGCCAATGACATGGCTGAATCCCTGAGAGAGATGAGTGCTGAAATGGTAGCCCTAAGAACTGTCGCCCTACAAAATAGAATGGCACTAGATTACCTACTAGCTGCACAGGGAGGTACACGTGCCATGATCGGAGCAGAATGCTGTACATACATCCCAGACAGTTCTGAAAATATTACCAACCTAGCGGACCATATTCAAAAACAAGTAGCTTTGCTCCATCAATCCAATATTGGAGGCAGATGGTTTGATTGGTTACTGGGAGGATCAGGCTGGGGTGCGTGGCTAGTGCAAATGATATTGATCATGGTTGTGATATGTATACTGCTGTGCTGTGCATTGAGTATCATTAAAATGTGCTGTCAAACTGCTGTGAAAGCTGTGCTGCCAGTAGCTTCTGTCAAAGAATACACCGACCTCCTGCCCAGAAATATGGGTGAAGAAGAAGAAACGTATGATGACGTGGCCGGAACGGCCGGTTCTCATGAGATGAGTCAGTGGTTGTAAACCAACCCTGTGAAGAAATGAAGAACGATGGTCATCTGGGAGCAAGAGGATCGTGCTCCAGGACCAAAAGGAGGGCTGTTGGAGGAAATTTTAAAATGGCACCGTAGTGCCTGCTGAAATTCTGGACATTCATTAACATTTTGCAGACACTGGCACAACAGGCAGCTGACTTGATCTGCTTACACCAAACGTGTGATGTCACTTGCACAGAACAGTAATATAATTAAGTTGTTTGCTAACGGTATAATAATATGATCAACTTGTTTTTGATAGAATGTGATTAAGGGTTGCTAAGCTATCGGATTGGCCAAAGTTAAAGAATGCTAAAGTGCCCGATTGGTCAAATGTAATATGGTATCTTTCCTGTTTTTAAATGGTATAAAAGGAGCACGGCTGCTATTGCAAAATTGAGAAGTTTGGCGATCACATCCATAAGGTGTTAGCGCTTCTCCCAGAGCTCTGTAGTATAATAAATACTGTTCTCCTTTGATTGGTGTCCGTGTCCGGTTTATTTAAAGCAGAGAGTTAAGTTGGGTACGCGTCGACTTTGTATATCACTTAGTCCGCTCAGGCACCAATTAATTCTATATCAGGAGGAAGAGGAGTAGAGGGAGGAAATGAGCAAGAAAACTGAGTCTTGATCTTGATCTTTGAGATGCAAAAATTCATGGGGTCCTCACACTTGATATTGAAGGTGAGGAACAGAAAGCAGAGGAAGGGGGGAGTTGAGGAGACTGGTGTTGTCATTACCCTTCAGGATAATCCTGAAGCAGTAAGAGGATTCATTGATAAAGAGATCAAGTCAGATCTCATAGTGAACGACAAGGCCAGTCATGAATCGGGTGTGCTGAAACCTGCAGCCATCAGATTTAAGGGTGCCAAAGTTGGAATTATACAGTAGGCTGTGCAAGAAAGGGTTACTTTGCTTGAAAGCTTGGCGATAGCATTTATAAGTAATAACTAACTAACTAACTTAGTTAGCAGCTATTGTGTAGAGAACAGCAGAGTCAGCAAGCTGTATCCTGTTATTGAAGCCGGAATAAAGCTCAGTTACATGATCAGAAATCTGATTGGTGCAGGCATATGGTGTGATCAGCACAGGAACATTAAGGAAAACAAGGGAAGTAAGTGTGGTACCTGCAGATTGGTTTAGGCTGTGTGTAGTTCCATTTTCTGGTGTATCAAGGACAACATTCGAGGCTGTTTAGTGTAGAAGAATTTCAAGGCGAGAGGTGATGGGAAACATCCAAGAGGAAGGGAACAGACCTATCACGTAACATCAAGAGGCTCACGTCTATCCAGGACAGAGTGGGTGGAATACTTTCTGCTTGGTTCTGTAAACTATCGCTCATGTACTGTAATATGTTACGTTTTACAAGTCTTAAATAAAGTATCATTGCATCCAATTGGAGTTGATTCGAATTCCCTAGAGCTGTCTGCAGTGCTTGAATGTCTCTTTTGTTTCTCAACAACCAAAACTGGGTACTGTATTCAAGGTGCGGTCTGACCAGAGTACGGTACAGTTTGATCATTACATCCTCTGACTTATATTCTACAGTTTTGACTTTGTAGATCAATATCCTATTGGCTTTGTTGATTGCTGCTTTGAATTTGTTGGACATGTTTATCATCAGTCCAATAAGATGCCTCAGTTTTCTTCAGCTTCATCCTTAGCTATTTCAACACCATTCATGAAGTACAGATGTCACCTATATTTCCCTCTTTACTTTACACTTGCATTAACTTTGTTCTGCATCACCATTCTACTTGTTTACAGAGTCTGTTCAACTCATTTTGTCTGCTAAATCCATTTAGAATAAATTCATTAAAGTAGCAAAGGATTTTCACAATACTTTTACATATTTGTTATTAATATTACACAGCCCAGCTTCAGCCAAAAGGACATGGAGTCCTTCATGAACTGTGTAACATCCTGAAAATCACTCAAGCGTGTGCACCACTGAAATCCAGATTGATCCTTTCTCCCTCCCCATCTGCTTACATTAAGAATAACCAAACCCCCAAACTGGACTGGCATATGTGTGGGCCATCGAGGCTGATTCCTCGGACAAAGGACAAGTGACTGACTGTGTCTAACATCTAGTCAGTGTGCAGTCAGATTTTGCCAAATGTTAATAGCCTGATCAGACCAGCCATTGAGACCAGATGAAACTGCGGCCTTACGCAATGTGTTATTTTATCTGATTTGTCTCTGACCCCATTGCTAACAGGGCAAAGATTTTCCTTTACTGTTAAACAAGCTTTACACAAATATAACTATGGAGTTTTCATTTTTCACTGGTAAGAACTTAATTGAAAATATTAATTTTATCAGCAGACAATGCAGCATTCTCTCACTGTAATCTGAATTAATTAAAGATGCTGTTCTGTTAGCATGATTGTGCACAAAGGGCTAAAAGTTTGGGGCTTTACACCACCCATTATCAGCAAAAAATGGCCCAAAGAGGGCAGGTGGCAGGTCCCACGGTGTCCTCCATTTCCCCAGGCCCGGCAGCGCTGCTGGTAAGATCCATCGCCCTGCAAATTAAAATGAGGGAGCGGTGACGTGCAACACCGACTTAACATTCACCACGGCGAACTTGGACCTTTGCACTGAGTTCAGCGCTGGGTCCTAAGCTCGCCATGTAAACCCAGCGTGCAAGCTGTCAGCACTTGTTAAAGGGACACACACATCTTTCAGGTAAGTTTGCATTTAAGCTTTTGGATTGGGTTTTTTGAATTTACTGAAGTAGTGGCTTGCTGAAATTGATTTTTTTAAGTGTGTAGGGACTGCTGCTGCACACTTGCAAGGCTTTGAATGGTAAAGGAAGGCCTCTGAGAAGACAGAAAATGCTTCAAATACTCAGCAGGTCAGGCAACATCTGTGGAGAGAGAAACAGTGTTCACGTCTCAGGTCAAGATGCTGCCTGACCAGCTGAGTATTTCCAGCATTTTATGCTGTCATTTTAGATTTACAGTATTCGCTCGCAGAGGGAAGAGGAAGACGCAGATGCAAAAGAAATAGAAGAGGAAGAAGCCAAAGAGGAGGAAGCCGAAGAGGAGGAAGCTGAAGGAAGGATGCAAAGCAGACAACCCCTTTCTGGCCAGGATATCCGGGATGGAATCATCCGTCTGCGGTTCCAGTGACCACAACCCCAATCACCTTTCAACTTTAGTCCCACACCTTCCCTTCTCTCTGTTACTGACCATCACAGCGTCCTCTTGGCCACAATACTAAAATAAAAGCCACCACAATGCAAACTTTACAATCCAACTTTATACATCTATCCATACAATATGACATCAAGAAATCAACTCATCACTCTTATGCATTCCCTTAGTGACTGTCTTTTGTGTGCCTTTGCCTATCCTATAGATATCATGCAGTGCTACCCCAGTGGCTGGTGGAAGGCTGCTGACTTTCAGTGGGGGGCACTGCAAATGGCCTTGCTGGTCAACCTTAAGGAGGTGGTGGCTGGGACTGTGAAATCAAGTGATGGTGGTTCTTCTTCTTCTTCTTCTTCACTCTCCTCTCCCTCTTCTTGGTCAACCACTGGCTGGGCAGGCTGCATTTCTTGGGTGTGAAATGAGGAAGGCACAAGGGTGAAGTTGTGGTGAGGGGAGAGCAGGAAAGCAAGAGGTGCATGCCAGAAGGAGGATAACGTATGAGGATACCAGCATCTGGTATCCAAGGGTTCAGCCATGCCACTGCCCAGAATTGCCTGCACCGTCTCCTCCAAGGGGGTGAGGTGGAGCTAGGAATGGGAGATGTGCCTCGTGATTGGTAGGTGAGTGATTGGTGGGGTGGGGGGAGGGGAATCGTGCATTAAGCAGTGTGTGAGGCTAGTGATTCAGTTGGTAGGAGATGGCTTTTAAAGATGCATTCACTGACCATGACCAGTGGTCTGAGGTGATGAAGATTCTTTGGGCACTGGAGCCAGGTGTTGGGGTGACACTGCTGGCAGTGACAGCCTCAGTGATTTAGCCCCGCATCCTTCTTTCTGGAGGACCTCCTGGCCCCGTGGGTAGAGGACCTCTCTTGCAGTGTTGACCCCCCTGCACAAAGCTGGAGTGCTGCATGTGAGACCCTGAGTGCCCCTTCTCTGGCTTGCTGAGCCATTTGTGTTAGTGCTGAAGCACTTTCACCATTTTTTGAGGTTTGGAAGGGAATTCAGCTTTAAGTGCTGAAGATTCCCATTTGGGACTTCTTTTTAATTTTTTTTCAAAGGCAGTAAGGGCTGGAAACTGCATTTTTTAACTTCAGTTTCATTTTTATTAGTTCTGAATGAATTGCCCCTTTAATTCATAGCCCTTTTAATTGCCCACAATTCCTAGCGAACACTAGAGCCTCACTCCTTAGAAGCTGGAACACCACTTCAGGGCGGGAACTTCGACTTCCAGGCCTGCACTAACGCCACCACGAGGGCGTTACACAGTAAGTTAGTGCTGGGCTAAATATCTTTAGCAGATGGCACAAATTTTTATTGGGGGAGCGCTTTGTCCATTTTCAGTGGCCGTTAACCTGAGTTGCTGGTGACACAAATTCCCCCCCCCGCCAAACCTTTCAAAGGAAACCTTCAAAAATAAAAACATTTGGATAAAAATACAGGTGTTTAACTCCATCCGTTACCGCCATGATACGGCAAAAAAAAGCTTTCGGCTCTCTTCCGCCACCCAGTGGCGGGTCCCGCGATGGCCGCCATTTTGCGAGGGCCGGCAGTGCTGCCGATTAAAAGCGATCGCTGAAGGAATTGGAACTTAACCAGGTCGTGCCTTCAGTGAGTGTGCAATGCTCACTTGATTCCAGATTTGCAGCATTGGATTTTGCTGTTCAACTTATTGGCATACCTTAACATCAACAGGCAGAGCAAGCGTTCAAAAGCAGGAAGGAGGTTCCAGCAGCGATATTTAAAGGGAGCATCAGCAAACTCTTGTACCTGACATGGTTATGCAGTTTGACTGGTTCTGTGCTACTTTCTGCAACTCCACCAGCTTTATTAACTTCTTTCAAGGTTCCAAGGTTCTAATGTAACAGGGAATGTTGTTGCAAGTGCAGAATGCCTTCATTATTATTTAAAGGCTTCTGCTCACAACACTTGCTTACAGTCATGGGAGCTGTACTGGCAGTCGACCTCTTGCTCCAGGATCTTCGGAGGAAGCAAGGAAGATGGGAACATGCAGAAGGAGGGCCAGGAGGGCCAGGAGGGCTCTCAACAGGAGGCCTTACCCAACTAGGATCTTCCGACAGCACTTCTCCTACCTCCACTTAAGCGAGGAGCAGTGTATTAGGAGGCTACACTTCACCAAGAAGGTGGTCACAGAACTCTGCCAGCTCCTGCAACCAGACCTGCAGCCTGAGAGCAGGGTGACCATGACTCTCCCAGTGGCAGTCAAGGTAACCATGACATTCAATTTCTTCACCAGCAGATCCTTCCAGTCTACAGCAGGAGACATAGCAAACATCTCACAGTTTGCTGTCCATCGCTGCATCTGGGTGGTCACTGAGGCTCTCTACACCACTCTGAGCAGAGAGAAGCAGGACAAGCGCGCATGTGGCTTTGCCAGGATAGCGGGCTTCCCCATGGTGCAGGGCGCCATCGACTGCACATATGTGGCTTTATGGGCGCCGCATGACAATCCTCAGATCTTCCGTAACCGCAAAGACTACCATTCACTTAACGTGCAGTTGGTGTGCGATCACGCACAGCGAATCCTGAATGTCAATGCCCACTATCCTGGCAGCAACCATGATGCCTTCTTCCTGCACCAGTCTGGCATGCCAGCAATCTTCCATCCACCGCAACAAACTTGAGGGTGGCTGCTCAGAGACAAGGGCTATCCGCTCTGCACCTGGCTCATGACTCTCCTCCACAACCCCAGCACTCGTTGCCAGCACTCATTTAATGAAAGCCATGCTACCACCAGGAACATCATTGAACAGACCATTGGGCTACTGAAGCAACGGTTCCGCTGCCTTGACCACTCGGGAGGAGCCCTCTAGTACTCGGTGGAGCAGGTGTCCCATTTTGTGGTGGTCTGCTGCATGCTTCTGTAAGATTCGCAAAATTGATATTGTATTAATAAGGGTCGAATGGCAGAAGAGGCCATGGGCTAAAAATTCGGTATCGCCGCGCCAGGTCTTTAGTGCCTGAAATTTTGCGCTCGCCCGGATTCCCGTAGCGCCCGCCTGAAATTCAGTTGCGCCACCCCAAGACGGAGGCGGGCGCTATTGCAGGGTTTGGCCGCCTCGTTTGGGGTGATGAAAGTCAGTTTCAGGCGTCCAGCTGCCGCTGCGGCACCCGATGCGGTGCGGCAGGCTGGGGTACTGCAGGCCTCCTCCTTCTCTTAAGGAGGAGCTGCCTGCAGCCGTGAGATCGCCGCTGGATTCCCCGGCAAATGAGCCCGGCACCACGGAGAAGTGCCGGGCTCGCGGGAGTCAGACACCAATGCAGGGGGTGGTGCAGGAGTCCGGGGAGGGAGGTGCGGCCAGGCGGCTGCCGGGAAAGCGGCCGGCCGCCCCTCCACCTTTATGCGCCGGCCTCTCGGAGCTGCAAGGCACCGTTTTTCAAACGCTGTTTGCGGCCGCTACGGGCGAGGCGGCCGCAACTGAATTTGGCCATCGGCACGGAATAGCATTGGAACCGGGGCGCTGCGCACACCGATGACATCATCGGTGCCGGCGCAGTGCTACCGGCTAACGCCGATGTTAGGGACCAACTGAATTTCGGGCGCTAAAAAACTTCCGACGCAAACCACTCTATAGCCAATAAGTGGGCGCAAACGCGACTGAATTTCTAGGCCCATGATTTTTAAAACTGTTTTATAAGAAGCCCAGGAAAAATGGGCATTCAAAATGGCCGCCAGACCCCGTGACCAACATATTGGGACACTTTAAAATGGTTCCTGCAGTCCCCAGACAGCCTTGTGGATTCAACCCACAGTAGGTTCTGGAAGCCGTTTCTGAGAGAACGAAACCAGACACCCACACATGCATAAAGATTGGATGCAGATCCAGTCAGATCGGCCTGTAGATAAAGGCCATCTAAATGTTTACCCAGACAAAGGGGAACAGTTCCATATTCATAAAGAACGCATCAAGGACCCGTTAAAGACATCAAGAAGACATAAAAAACAATGAAGGTCATTCCAGACCAGAGATGGCCCGTTACCGGCCATCCAAGAACAGTTTAAAATATAATAACTACCCCGTTGTGCAACCAGCCCACCAAAATTTAAAACAAAAGACTAACCTGAGTTGGCGCGAGATAAGGGCTTCTGCTGAGAAGTATAATTGGGAGACACCGGGGGTAGCAAAAAAAAAAGAAAGATGGAGGAGCTTCATCTTAGATATTGGGAAGAGAGAGGTTCTTTTTCTTCATCATCTTCGTGGGATCTTCGGTAATAGCCATTACCTTTGATAGCAGCTGGAGTTCGGAGAAGAAGATGGTTTGAGCCGGCGTCCCGCCCCGGGGTAAAACATCGGGAGATCATCGACCATCCCCGGGCCGTTGACGAAACGGGAGGTAGTAAAAACTATAGAAGAAAGCTGCAGGAAAATGAGGGCCAGCCCGAGGCTCCTATGACCGGGGTCAAGCAGACGATCCCCGACCCCGTCGACATCCAGGCCAGCCGGTGTCCAGCCATCCCCGACCCCCACCTCAGGAGAGAGGTGTGGCGTAGCTCTCTGGGGCTCCATGAACCACGTGGAGACAGGCCGCCTGAAAGGATCAAAACGCAGACCTGTTTCAAAACTCTATACTTTTCCAACTGGATTGGTGAGCATGTTTCTGGCCCTTCATAATCGGATCTAGATAGGTTTAAGGGGGTGGTCATTTTGGGTATAATTAACATGAGTTGTTGTCCCTCGATGTTCCGTGTGTTTCCCCATTTTATGATGATCTTTGTAAGGTATAATATGCCTGTATCCTTTTTAGTTAGTACTGTATTGTTATGATTTGTTTTTCTCTCCCATGCACCCTCTTATTTGCTTGCATTTGATTTGTTTTTCCTTATGCAATAAAATATAATTTTGTTTCATTAAACCTGGTCTATAAGAGTATTCTCTACATTGTAGTTCCTGCACCTAAGTCCAGTGTCTAGAATTTAAGGGGTGCGTGGGTCAAACCACTCAAGGTTTTTCTGTGCAAAAGAGAGAGAGAGAGAGAGAGAGAGGCCTCTGAGAGAGAGTAACCTCTGCGCTCTGCGAATCTCTCGAGAGTAAACCCCCTACAGAAAATGGCGACCGCGGCAGGACACTGGCAGCAGGATTGCAATGGTTTAGACCAGGTTTGAATGGGCGAAATGATGTGGATGAGAGGATAGCGGATTATGTCTTTGGCAAGGTAAATCTCACTAAGCAGTGGATTTCCGATCTCTTACTGGATGGGCGCCCGGTGGATGCAGCCATCAGGTGGACAGAGAGCAAAGAGCATAAAAAGTCAGTGGAGAAGGCAGTGTGGCTGATGTGTTACAAGAAACAAGTCCAGATTCTGGACAGAGTCGTTGCAGCACAGGCCGCCAAGATCACTGCCCAGGCAGCAGAGATAGAGGAAAAGGCCATGGGTGGGGAAAAACTCATCACAGCGCTTCATGCGTTGAATCAGGAACGCCAAGTTGTAGCCAGCCAACATCAGGCTAGAATAGAGTATCTGGAATGCCAGGTTACTGAGGCAAAGATCAATGAAGCGAGAATACGGGAGAAAAACACCCGCCTCGCACAACAGCTAAGAGCGCAGGAGGAGAGAGTAGTGGAAGTCAAGGCAGCTTACAAGCTATCCCTTGAACATGGGTTTGAGAGAACAGACCACGGCCCCTGCCAAAAGACCATAGAGGACCTGAGAACAGCCCTGGTTAAGGCAAAAGGCATGGTATGCCTCGTAAGCACAAAAGCAAGTCAGATTGACTTTTTGCAGGAATCCAAACATTCGGTTCCTTGCGAGGTAGTTATGGCACCAGCCACTGAACCCTCAGCCCCGCTGAACTATAGCGAGGCTTGGCAGGAACCGGCGGGGGTGGTAAAACAGGAGGTAGCTGAGATGGTACAGAAGGAGGAACAGCCCCTGGTAGCAAAGCCGGAGCCGGCACCAATGTGTCCTGCTCGGCACCAGAGGTTCGGTCCCAACGAGGACAATGGTGATCCTGGACCCCACATGAACCAACTCGTGGTGCCCTACGCTGCCCCACAACTAAGATCCATGGTGAGCCACCTCCCAAGACTCACAGTAAAGGGAGATCCCTCAGTCCATTTCAGGGAGATAGGGGAGACAGCCGCCATCAATGATTGTGATGATCTTGAACAGGCAAAGATGCTGCTCTTCTCCCTGGATAGCACAATCCTTCAGTGCCTCTCAGACGAGAGTAAGAGGGGGCGAAAAGGGTATGCGGATCTCAGGGATGAGGTCTTGGAAGTTATGGGAGTAGCTGACGGTAATCCGTTCCAACGGGTGGAAGGGACTGTGCAGCTAGCTGGAGAACCCCCGCGGGTTTTCGCAGAAAGGCTGTGGCCAGTGTATCGACGCAGTTGTCCGGGCATGCCAGAACGGGTTGGAATGAGCGCCGAACAGCGGGTTCATTGGCTCCGTTGCTTGGTTACCAACAGCTTGCCACAGATACAGGCCTTAGCCAGGTCCTGGTTTGATCCCCAAGGTCCCGGTGTCATGGAGGAGACGGTGCTCTGCCAGCTCACCGTAGCTTACAAGAATTGTAGAGGTCAGGAGACACCTCCCTCTAAGGGAAAAGTGCATGAGGCAAAACCCGCAGCCCCAAGTAAGAAGGAGTGGCGTCAGGAGGGGAATCGCCCTGCCCAAGCCAAGCTCAATTGCTACGGGTGTGGGAAGGATGGACATTGGCGCAAGGACTGTAAAAATCCGTGGAAGGATAATAAAGGGAAATCTCCCGCAGCCCAAACCCAAGCCCAGACCGCTGCCCCAGCACCAGCCCAAACCCAAGCTGCAGCTCCTGTCCCAGCTATGGGAGCTGGTGCAGCTATGGATCCCGCTGCGATAGAATCAATTTTAGAGACAATTCCTTATGATCGCGCAGGGGAAGATAGCCGTCACCACTGGTCTTGTCGTTCCCGAGAGCCCGACCCCTGTGCCCAAATGACTAGAGCCGGCACAGCCCGTCTACCTGTGTGCACTGCGATATGATGTATGGAGGCGACCCCTCGTGGAGATGGAGGTGGAGGAGGTAACAGGGACCTATTTGTTGGATACGGGGGCATCGTGCACCGTTATCCACGCAGATAACCCCACCGCCTCGCCTCTGTCCACCGGGGTTCCATACCTTCTGTCGGGCTTCACGGGCGAAGAACAGGCTGGCGCACATTCCATTCCCCTCTCCGTTCATTTAGGACCACTCCGCACCACGTGGAATTGTACACTAATGAAGTGGGAGGTGGGGGGTGGAACGGGAGTCCTTGGGTCTGATTTCTTGGTAGCCCATGGGATCCTCGTGGACCTGAGAAATCACTGTCTCTGGGGAACGGGTACGAGTGTGAAAGGGATAGAGGATGCCAAGGTCCACCCAACGAAAGCACGGGTCGGCCGGCGGGAAGTAAAATTCTTGGGCCTGACCCTCCGCGCTGGCGAGAGAGACACAGACCAGGAAAGACAGGAATCGGTGCAAGATCCTCCAGTCCCCGCCAGCCGCGTAGCGAAGGTACCCCAACGCAATAAATGGTTTCACATCAAGCGGTGCAAACTATTTAAGCCAGGTGCAAAAGAGCCAGCAACTGAAGCAAGGTCTGAGGGTGAAAATCCTCAGCCTGAGGCGTGCAGTAAGTCACAGACCACACAGGCTGGAACCACAGCCTGCATGGAGGGAGAAACTGTCCCGCCCACCTGGGATGTTTCCCCTATGGCCTGGGACTCGGACGAGGAGGAGCCCGAAGATCAAGGCCCTCCCCCTTATCTGAACGTCATCCGGGGGGAACCCGAACAGGAGGGGGAGCCCGAACAGCAAGGCCCCGCCCTCGACACGATTCTGGAGGAGGTGGAGTCGGAGGACGGAGATCCCGCCCTCGACTCAAGCTTAGGGGAGGTAGAGATTGGGGGCGGAGATCCTCCACCTGTAAGGACAGGCGAGGAGGAGTCATCTGCCATAGACCCAAATCCCAAAGGGGCGGAGCCTGAGGGAAGGGAGCCGAAGCCGGCAGTCGTGGAGGTGCCACGGGCTGTGAGGGCTGAAGTCCCAACCGAAGGTCCACTCGCGATGGGAGCCACACCCAAAGTACTCCTTCGCAGGTCGTCCCGAATGCCTCAGCCAAAGAAACCTTGGCCCGATCCCCCCAACTTCAGTAAACGCAGACTTGGGACATCCCCAGCAGAACACAGTCCCCAACCGACAGCAAAAGGCAGCGGGGAACCCAAGCCACAGGTCACTACAGCCCCACCACAGGGAGCGGTGAGCTGCAGTCCAAACAGGGATTAGGTAAGCCACCCGGGGACGGGCGGCGCTGTACATAATTTAGTTAAGTTTAAGTTTAATTAAGTTAAGGTGTGTATGTTAAAGTGATTAATGTTGCAAGTAGTTTTGGGATCTGCCCAGAATGTGTGTTCTGTTTGGATCGAGGTCGAAAGACCCGATCATGCCTTCACCTAAGCCAGAATCTCTCGGGAGCCTGGCTATATCATTTAATTTTGTTACAGGAACCAGAAAGATGAGAAGGATTCTCGTCACGTTCGTGGTGATCGGGTACGGCGTGGCCTACCGGGGCCGCACTAAGGACTCCACGATCTACGGGTGCTCGGGAGACACAGCCCCCATCGCGACCGATGGGACGGGCACCCAGGAGGTCGAGGAGACAGCCAACTACTTCCACGAAGGAAGGTGGCCAGGAGGGCTGGGGTCGAACTCTACGGAATACTCCAGTCAGTTCGGTGTTAATTACCAGGAAGCCTTTTTGACGTGCCCTGGAGTAAGGATCATCGCGCCCAGAGTCAGCGTCACTGTTGGGGAAAGGATTTGCCTTGTGTGTTCCGGACATGTTCCTTTGGACCATTGGTGGTGGCTCAGGAAACTGAGTAAAACCATGAAGAACTCTACGGTCGAGTGGGAGAGACTGGGTAACAATACCCATCAGACTATTACGGGGACTTATGGGGGATTGAGTGTCTGTTGGGAGAAGTGGTGGGAACCAGATGAAGTGATTTACAGCTGTATGTGGGGTTCAGAACACGCTTGCCCCACAGGCGTCTCCATCTTTTTCCAAAGGCAGTGGCAGGATGCTGGACAAGGGAAGAGATGGGATGTCAGCACACGGGCGTGCGGAGTCCCTTATTCTCAGATCCTAGTAAATGCCACCGAGCTCATTACCCGCCCACGCAAGCCCCTGCCCACGATTCCGGTAGCCAAAACCCGCAAGGAAGGGTGCCCCACCACTACCAAGGGACCCGGGAACGGATTGGTGTTAGTGCCCACAGGTCAGGTGCTGTACCAAGGGGTGCACTACGCGGTAGCTTCGGTGATTTTAAACCTCACCGAGGTGTGATTGCCAGAGTGGTGCCCCAAGGAAACGGAGCAATTGTACCAGGTCCCGTTAACAAAAATGTTCAGACAATTTTATGAATTCGACCTTGCCGATGTCGACAGAGCCGAATTGTACACCACACCACATGAGGTCTTGGACAGTATAGGGAGACAAAGAAGGGGTGCAGTAAATGATATTTTCACAGCTTTTAACACAGGGACTTCCGTCATCAACACGCTGGATGACGTGGAGCTGCCGACCCAGATCAATGGTTTGAAAACACAGTTAAGAAAGATACTGACTGATGAGAATAAGGTAGTGGGTTCTGAGTTACATGAGGACCAGGCCATGACACTACACTTAAAGGAAATAATAGCTGAGCTGGAGAAACATGCTAAAATGGTAAATGCTCTCATCAGGGAGGATCGGAATGCGTCCGATCAGGCTGCGCAGAGCGAAGCTTGTGTGCTGTACGGGGCGTGGTTACTGGGCGAGGGCCGCATTAATCTGGAGGATCTAAAACAAGGTTTAGTCCCCTCCTGGATCAGCAACAAGCACCTCGCAGCCCTCCACCCTTTTGAGAATGCATTGAGTCCGTGCCAGCTCAGACTAGCTTCAGAGGCCTACCCAGTCCCAGTGGACTGTGGACGGTCTAATCACACCATTATGGATATAGTGGTGAGAATGCCGTTTATGGGTAAGACAGCTAAACCTGCCCTGGTATACAGGGTGGAGAACATTGGAGTCATTCAGGGGGGTGCACACATTCGCTACACAGCGGTCCCACCTTACGTCATTCGATGGGAGCATGCAATGACGGGTACCGACCTCTCGGGGTGCCGGAGCCAGGGAGCACACATCATCCTGTGTCCCCAGCACTTGAATGCCTATTCGAAACCACAGTGCGGGTTCAGAACTGCTGGCGCGAAGCCTATAAATGCACCATGGAGGCAATGGCACAAGGCCATGTGCCCCCGCAGGTGGCATATATAGGAGGTGGGACATACTGTGTCACCACTGCAGCGCCCCACTACCAACATGGACAGCACGGCTGGTGTCCGGTGAGTGACAGCAATTTCTGCTTCAAACCCAAGGCAGAAGTTCAAGTGGCCCAAGAGCGAATTGTCCCCATTCCTGAACCTTCCACTGTTCACATCACTGTCAAAGAGAATTTCACCGACCTGTAATGATTCGTTGCACATTTTGGATATATCATTCCCCCTCTCCCTGAACACCTCACCAAGATATTAAAGGCCGTTGTCGTTTCACAGAAACATTTTTACACACTGGAGCAGAAGACCTTAGAAATAGGGGCAGACATATTGGATATAGTGACCCCACTGTGGTGGAACCTGTTCACTAATATAGAAGTCCCTTCTTGGATTAGGATAGCCTCTCATATCCTCGTAGTGTGTCAGATTTTTATTGTGATTTGTTTACTGTTTGTGCACTGTAAAAAGGTAAAACATTCACAGAGGTACGAGAATGGAGGGAGCATTATGTGTGGGTAGAAGAAGAGACACCCGTTTAGATTTATGCTGCTATGTATAAAGTTAAAGTTTCCCTCCCTCCTCTATTTGATAATATTCGTGTGAGATTTTGTGTATTTTACTCTTTATTGTTGAAGTATATTAAGAAAGTTGTGATTATTAAAGATAATAAGGTGTTTGAACCAGGTGGTGTAGAGGTATTAGGCCCCCCTCCACACCTGGAAGAATGTTTTTCAAACTTTTAAGCCCAATGTATTGCCATCTATAAATGCTTTATGTACACTGTAGGTTTTCTGAAATGGGAAATGCATGTGTCGTGGGATCACAGATAGGTAAATACAGGGGATGGTTTGATTGTGGAAGGTCAGAAAATTTGGCTCACCCAGAATTATGATACTTCAAGCAAGTTATAGTATCATCAGGGGGGACTGTAAGGTTTGCAAAATTGATATTGTATTAATAAGGGTCGAATGGTAGAAGAGGCCATGATTTAAAAAACTGTTTTATAAGAAGCCCAGGAAAAAGGGGCATTCAATATGGCCGCCAGACCCCGTGACCAACTTATTGGGACACTTTAAAATGGTTCCTGCAGTCCCCAGACAGCCTTGTGGATTCAACCCACAGTAGGTTCTGGAAGCCGTTTCTGAGAGAACGAAACCAGACACCCACACACCCATAAAGATTGGATGCAGATCCAGTCAGATCGGCCTGTAGATAAAGGCCATCTAAATGTTTACCCAGACAAAGGGGAACAGTTCCATATTCATAAAGAACACATCAAGGACCCGTTAAAGACATCATGAAGACATAAAAAACAATGAAGGTCATTCCAGACGAGAGATGGCCCATTACCGGCCATCCAAGAACAGTTTAAAATATAATAACTACCCTGTTGTGCTACCAGCCCGCCAAAATTTAAAACAAAAGACTAACCTGATTTGGCGCGAGATAAGGGCTTCTGCTGAGAAGTATAATTGGGAGACACCGGGGGTAGCAAAAAAAAAAGAAAGACGGAGGAGCTTCATCTTAGATATTGGGAAGAGAGGTTCTTTTTCTTCATCGTCTTCGTGGGATCTTCGGTAATAGCCATTACCTTCGATAGCAGCTGGAGTTCGGAGAAGAAGATGGTTTGAGCCGGCGTCCCGCCCGGGGGTTAAACATCGGGAGATCATCGACCAACCCTGGGCCGTTGACGAAACGGGAGGTAGTAAAAACTACAGAAGAAAGCTGTAGGAAAATGAGGGCCAGCCCGAGGCTCCTAAGACTGGGGTCGAGCAGACGATCCCTGACCCCGCCGACATCCAGGCCAGCCGGTGTCCAGCCGTCTCTGACCCCCACCTCAGGAGAGAGGTGTGGCGCAGCTCGCTGGGGCTCCACAAACCACGTGGAGACAGGACGCCTGAAAGGATCAAAATGCAGACCTATTTCAAAACTCTATACTTTTCCAACTGGATTGGTGAGCATGTTTCTGGCCCTTCATAATCGGATCTAGTTAGGTTTAAGGGGGTGGTCATTTTGGGTATAATTAACATGAGTTGTTGTCCCTCGATGTTCCGTGTGTTTCCCCATTTTATGATGATCTTTGTAAGTTATAATATGCCTGTATCCTTTTTAGTTGGTAATGTATTGTTATGATTTGTTTTTCCCTCCCATGTACCCTCTTATTTTCTTGCATTTGATTTGTTTTTCCTTATGCAATAAAATATCATTTCGTTTCATTAAACCTGGTCTATAAGAGCCTTCTCTACATTGTAGTTCCTGCACCTAAGTCCAGTGTCTAGAATCTAAGGGGTGAGTGGGTCGAACCACTCAAGGTTTTTCTGTGCAAAAGAGAGAGAGAGAGAGAGAGAGAGAGAGAGGCCTCTGAGAGAGAGTAAACTCTGCAATCTGCGAATCTCTCGAGAGAGTAAACCACTTACACTTCACAACTTGGCCATCATGAGGGCACAACCCTTGCCAGCAGGAATTGAGGGATCACCTCAGGAAGAGAACGAGGGAGAGAAAGATGAGGAGGATAAGGGTGAGGAGTAGAAGGACGAGGAGGACGATGAGGAGCAAGAGGACGAGGAGGTCTGGGAACAGCTTATCAGACTCTGATTCCAAAGAATGAAACCCTAGATTCCCGTTGTGCACCACATCGCCATATTCTCACGGAATATCACAGCATCATCCTGGGCACAAAGCTGAAAAGAGAGACACTAAAAAAGATTCCAAACAAAATTAATACATTTATCACAACTCAATTTACACATATTTACATGAAAAATATCAACTAATCTCCCTTGTGCAATTCCTTATTGACTGTCTCTCGTGTGGCTTTTCCTAATCTAGTGCTCCTACAAAGAGCTACCCCAGCGACTGCAGCATGGCTGGTGGAAGGTTGCTGAGTTTCCATGGGGGAGACTTCAGATGACCTTGCAGGGCGACCTTGACCAGCTCTGGCCCTAGAAGACTCAGCTGTAGACTGCACCACCTCGGCATGGGCGGCAGCAGTCTGGGCTGGCTGGCTGACAGACAGCAGCAAGGGCAATGGTAGACTGGCAGTGGTGGGAACAGGAATGCTGTCATCTTGAGACAGATGTAAGAAATCACACAACACCAGGTTATAGTCCAACAGCTTTATTTGAAATCACAAGCTTTCGGAGCACTGCTCCTTCTTCAGGTGAAGTGGAGAAATGCATAAAGACACAGCTTATATAGTCAGAGAATCATGTCAGATGTTTACAGGTAACCTTTCCAACTGCCATTTATCGCACCTCGGCAGAGAGATAATCGCAGCAGTCAAAGGTGTGAATGGTGTCCAAACAGGTCAGTCAGGGAAACATTACATCAAAGAACAATGAGGTGGGGTCACAAGGGGTCAAATATTGCAGATGCTGGGGTCTGTATGAAAAACAAAAAAACAGACAAAAAACATTGTTTTTGGCTGGAAATCACAGCAGGTCCGGCCGCATCTGTGTAGAGAGAACAAGCCAATGTCGACTCGAGTCTGGATGACCCTGCATCAGGTGGGGTTACATGTAGCGTGACATGAACCCAAGATCTCGGTTAAGGCCGTCCTCATGGGTGCGGAACTTGGCTATCAGTTTCTGCTCGACGATTTTGCGTTGTCGTGTGTCTCGAAGGCCACCTTGGAGAATGCTTACCCGAAGATCGGAGGCTGAATGTCCTTGACTGCTGAAGTGTTCCCCGACTGGGAGGGAACACTCCTGCCTGGTGATTGTTGCGTGGTGTCCGTTCATCCGTTGTCGCAGTGTCTGCATGGTCTCGCCGATGTACCATGCTCCGGGGCATTCTTTCCTGCAACGTATGAGGTAGACAACGTTGGCCGAGTCACATGAGTATGTACCATGTACCTGGTGGGTGGTGTCCTCACGTGTGATGATGGTATCTGTGCTGATGATCTGGCATGTCTTGCAGAGGTTGCTGTGGCAGGGTTGTGTGGTGTCGTGGTCGCTGTTCTCCTGGAAGCTGGGTAATTTGCTGCGAACGATGGTCTGTTTGAGGTTAGGCGGCTGTTTGAAAGCGAGTAGTGGAGGCGTGGGGATGGCCTTAGCGAGGTGTTCGTCGTCATCGATGACATGTTGAAGGCTGCGAAGAACATGACGTAGTTTCTCCGCTCCAGGGAAGTACTGGACGACGAAGGGTACTCTGTTGGTTGTGTCCCGTGTTTGTCTTCTGAGGAGGTCTATGCGATTTTTCACTGTGGCCCGTCGGAACTGTCGATCGACGAGTCGAGCGTCATATCCCGTTCTTACAAGGGCGTCTTTCAGTGTCTGTAGGTGTCCATCGCGTTCCTCCTCGTCTGAGCAGATCCTGTGTATTCGCAGGGCTTGTCCATAGGGGATGGCTTCTTTAACGTGGTTAGGGTGGAAGCTGGAGAAGTGAAGCATCGTGAGGTTGTCCGTGGGCTTGCGGTAGAGTGAAGTGCTGAGGTGTCTGTCTTTGATGGAGATTCGTGTGTCCAGGAATGAGACTGATTCTGAGGAGTAGTCCATGGTGAGTTTGATGGTGGGATGGAACTTGTTGATGTTATCGTGTAGTCTTTTCAGTGATTCTTCGCCGTGGGTCCATAGGAAGAAAATGTCGTCGATGTATCTGGTGTATAGCGTTGGTTGGAGATCCTGTGCAGCGAAGAAGACTTGCTCGAACTTGTGCATGAAGATGTTTGCGTATTGGGGTGCGAATTTGGTCCCCATGGCTGTTCCATGTGTTTGGGTAAAGAACTGGTTGTCGAAGGTGAAGACATTGTGGTCAAGGATGAAGCAGATGAGTTGTAGGATGGCATCTGGAGATTGGCTGTTGTTGGTGTTGAGTACTGAGGCTGTCGCAGCGATGCCGTCATCGTGGGGGATACTGGTGTAGAGTGCCGAGACGTCCATCGTGGCGAGGAGTGTTCCTGGTTCAACTGGTCCGTGGGTGCTGAGCTTCTGTAAGAAGTCTGTAGTGTCGCGACAGAAGCTGGGGATCCCTGTACGATGGGTTTCAGGATGCCCTCGACATATCCAGAGAGGTTCTCACACAGGGTTCCGTTGCCTGATGCGATAGGATGTCCAGGTGTGTTGGCTTTGTGTATCTTTGGGAGGCAGTAGAAGTCACCCACGCGGGGAGTACGTGGGATGAGAGCATGTAGGATGCTTTGAAGGTCTGGATCGAAGGTTTTGATCAGTCTGTTGAGTTGGCGGGTGTGTTCTTTGGTCGGATCTGCGGGTAACTGTCTGTAGTGTTCCTGGTTGTCCAGTTGTCGGTATACTTCTTTGCAATAGTCCGTTCTGTTCTGTATGACGATGGCACCTCCTTTGTCTGCTGGTTTGATGACGATGTTGCGGTTGGTCTTGAGAGCGTGGATGGCATTGCGTTGTGCTCGGGTGACATTCTGGACTGTCTTGTGAGTGCGGCTGATGAATCTGGCATTGATGCATCTCCTGACAGCTTGAGCATACATGTCAAGCTTAGGGCAGCGACCCTCCGGAGGGGTCCAATTTGATTCTTTCTTCTTCGGTCGCTGCACTGCGGATCCCTCTGTCTGCTGTTCCAGATCATTGATTGTCTCATTGGGTTCGCTGCTGACATCTTGGGATTTGTGGAAGAATTCCCGGAGCCTCATTCTCCTGATGAATTCCTCTGTGTCTGCCACGAGACCGATGGGGTCCATTTTGGTGGTGGGGCAGAAATTGAGACCTCGGCTGAGAACTTCAATTTCGTCTGGTTGAAGGGTGTGGTCGGACAGGTTGACGATGGATTTCCCTGTGGTTTCAACCGTGGTACCGGGGGAGGCTTGGTTGCTGCTGCTGGTGATGCCAAGTTTCTCAAGCTTCCTGTTCTTGGTGTGCATGTAGGTAGCGTAGTTCCGTTGCCTTGTTTGTTTGGCGGTGTCTCGTAGCTGGTCTGCTGCGTCCTGAGCACAGGCTGAGAACATGGACTCCATCTCGGTTTCGAGGTTGCGGCGTCTGCTGTAGAGCTGGTGTACGAGATGGTTGAGGAGTGTGCGAGAGGTACGACGGCAGAGTCTCTCAGCGTAGTCTGTGTTGTAGGTCAACTTGAGTGGGTTAGTGATCTGTAGTCCTTTCGGGATCTTGTCGGCTTTCTAGCATCTCTGTAGAAACTTGATGTCTGTGTCGATATGCGCGATCTTCTTGGAGATCCTCTCCACTTTGAGCCGGCAGTTTGTGGTGTCGATAGTAGCCATGGTGTGGAGATGCCGGAGTTGGACTGGGGTGGACAAATGTAAGAAATCACACAACACCAGGCTATAGTCCAACAGCTTTATTTGAAATCACAAGCTTTCGGAGCGCTGCTCCTTCTTCAGGTGAAGTGGAGAAATGCATAAAGACACAGCTTATATAGTCAGAGAATCATGTCAGATGTTTACAGGTAACCTTTCCAACTGCCATTTATCGCACCTCGGCAGAGAGATAATCACAGCAGTCAAAGGTGTGAATGGTGTCCAAACAGGTCAGTCAGGGAAACATTACATCAAAGAACAATGAGGTGGGGTCACAAGGGGTCAAATATTGCAGATGCTGGGGTCTGTATGAAAAACAAAAAAACAGACAAAAAACATTGTTTTTGGCTGGAAATCACAGCAGGTCCGGCCGCATCTGTGTAGAGAGAACAAGCCAATGTCGACTCGAGTCTGGATGACCCTGCATCAGGTGGGGTTACATGTAGCGTGACATGAACCCAAGATCTCGGTTAAGGCCGTCCTCATGGGTGCGGAACTTGGCTATCAGTTTCTGCTCGACGATTTTGCGTTGTCGTGTGTCTCGAAGGCCACCTTGGAGAATGCTTACCCGAAGATCGGAGGCTGAATGTCCTTGACTGCTGAAGTGTTCCCCGACTGGGAGGGAACACTCCTGCCTGGTGATTGTTGCGCGGTGTCCGTTCATCCGTTGTCGCAGTGTCTGCATGGTCTCGCCGATGTATCATGCTCCGGGGCATCCTTTCCTGCAACGTATGAGGTAGACAACGTTGGCCAGGAACACTACAGACAGTTACCCGCAGATCCGACCAAAGAAAACACCCGCCAACTCAACAGACTGATCAAAACCTTCGATCCAGACCTTCAAAGCATCCTACATGCTCTCATCCCACGTACTCCCCGCGTGGGTGACTTCTACTGCCTCCCAAAGATACACAAAGCCAACACACCTGGACGTCCTATCGCATCAGGCAACGGAACCCTGTGTGAGAACCTCTCTGGATATGTCGAGGGCATCCTGAAACCCATCGTACAGGGAACCCCCAGCTTCTGTCGCGACACTACAGACTTCTTACAGAAGCTCAGCACCCACGGACCAGTTGAACCAGGAACACTCCTCGCCACGATGGACGTCTCGGCACTCTACACCAGTGTCCCCCACGATGACGGCATCGCTGCGACAGCCTCAGCACTCAACACCAACAACAGCCAATCTCCAGACGCCATCCTACAACTCATCCGCTTCATCCTTGACCACAATGTCTTCACCTTCGACAACCAGTTCTTTACCCAAACACACGGAACAGCCATGGGGACCAAATTCGCACCCCAATACGCAAACATCTTCATGCACAAGTTCGAGCAAGACTTCTTCGCTGCACAGGATCTCCAACCAACGCTATACACTAGATACATCGATGACATTTTCTTCCTATGGACCCACGGCGAAGAATCACTGAAAAGACTACACGATAACATCAACAAGTTCCATCCCACCATCAAACTCACCATGGACTACTCCTCAGAATCAGTCTCATTCCTGGACACACGAATCTCCATCAAAGACGGACACCTCAGCACTTCACTCTACCGCAAGCCCACGGACAACCTCACGATGCTTCACTTCTCCAGCTTCCACCCTAACCACGTTAAAGAAGCCATCCCCTATGGACAAGCCCTGCGAATACACAGGATCTGCTCAGACGAGGAGGAACGCGATGGACACCTACAGACACTGAAAGACGCCCTTGTAAGAACGGGATATGACGCTCGACTCGTCGATCGACAGTTCTGACGGGCCACAGCGAAAAATCGCATAGACCTCCTCAGAAGACAAACACGGGACACAACCAACAGAGTACCCTTCGTCGTCCAGTACTTCCCCGGAGCGGAGAAACTACGCCATGTTCTTCGCAGCCTTCAACATGTCATCGATGACGACGAACACCTTGCTAAGGCCATCCCCACGCCTCCACTACTTGCTTTCAAACAGCCGCCTAACCTCAAACAGACCATCGTTCGCAGCAAATTACCCAGCTTCCAGGAGAACAGCGACCACGACACCACACAACCCTGCCACAGCAACCTCTGCAAGACATGCCAGATCATTAACACAGATACCATCATCACACGTGAGGACACCACCCACCAGGTACATGGTACATACTCATGTGACTCGGCCAACGTTGTCTACCTCATACGTTGCAGGAAAGGATGCCCCGGAGCATGGTACATCGGCGAGACCATGCAGACACTGCGACAACGGATGAACGGACACCGCGCAACAATCACCAGGCAGGAGTGTTCCCTCCCAGTCGGGGAACGCTTCAGCAGTCAAGGACATTCAGCCTCCGATCTTCGGGTAAGCATTCTCCAAGGTGGCCTTCGAGACACACGACAACGCAAAATCGTCGAGCAGAAACTGATAGCCAAGTTCTGCACTCATGAGGACGGCCTCAACCGAGATCTTGGGTTCATGTCACGCTACATGTAACCCCACCTGATGCAGGGTCATCCAGACTCGAGTCGACATTGGCTTGTTCTCTCTACACAGATGCGGCCGGACCTGCTGTGATTTCCAGCCAAAAAAAATGTTTTTTGTCTGTTTTTTTGTTTTTCATACAGACCCCAGCATCTGCAATATTTGACCCCTTGTGACCCCACCTCATTGTTCTTTGATGTAATGTTTCCCTGACTGACCTGTTTGGACACCATTCACACCTTTGACTGCTGTGATTGTCTCTCTGCCGAGGTGTGACAAATGGCAGTTGGAAAGGTTACCTGTAAACATCTGACATGATTCTCTGACTATATAAGCTGTGTCTTTATGCATTTCTCCACTTCACCTGAAGAAGGAGCAGCGCTCCGAAAGCTTGTGATTTCAAATAAAACTGTTGGACTATAACCTGGTGTTGTGTGATTTCTTACATTTGTCCACCCCAGTCCAACTCCGGCATCTCCACACCATCTTGAGACAGAACAGCAGGGTCCTGCTCCACTGACTCACTGCCACTTCCTCGGGGCGGGGTCTCAGCATTCCTAGCAATCTTTTGGAGCACAGATTGCTGGCCTGCTGCGGCACCCTGCAAGCCCTGGTCGACAGTGGTAACCCAACCATGAAGGCAGCAGTCTGAGCTTGAGTAGCTTCATGCTGAGACTGCAGGAGAGCAGTTGAGCTTCTGCTGCAGCACTAAGACATTGGGTCACTTCCCCCTGTGCTGCAGTAGAAGCTGCAACATCGCCCATCACATCTGGGTCAACATGGTCAATTTGGGAGTGCACCATCATTTCAGGCTGGAAATCCTGGGCTCCATGCTCTGAGCAGAGCCCTGTGCATTGTTGGTGGTGGACTCCTCTACGCTTCTTGTCATTGTCGAGATGCTCTCTGGCAATTCAAGGGGTTGAACCTCGTCGGTTTCCAAGGCCTCTACCACATGCCTCCCAATTATCTGGAGTACTCGCTCCTCCAGCTGGCTGAAGCCCTGCGTGTCCGCCTGGCCCCTGCCTGTCTGCTGCTGCTCCTGGTGATTCTGTGCCAGCTTGGCCTACAAGAGATAGAGAAGTGTGTGAGGGAGTGTGGTGCAATGTGTTTGGGTGATGTGCCTGTCATAGTTAAATAGCTGTCAGTGTGTGCAAGCTGTGTGATGTGGATGTGAGTGTTGCAGCAGCGATAAGGTTGTGAGGGTGAAGTGAAGCCCTGATTGTGAGGTGTGAGTGGTGATAGGTAGAGATTGTTGGCAAGTGAGTGCTGGGGGTGTGGGGCATTGAGCAGCATGTGAGGCTTGTGGTAAAGATGGTGGGATATGGCATTTGCTAAAGCCTTCACTCACCCTGATCTGCAGTGTGAGGTCATTAAACTTCTTCCTGCACTGGATGACAGTCTCGGGGACCACAGTGCTGACCATCACATGGTCCGCAATCTCCTGCCACACCATTCTGGGCATATAGGATGAGGGCCTCCTGCCAGTTTGCGAGTAGAGGACAGCCCACCTCCTCTCCACAGCGACTACGAGTGCCTCCAGGGCGTCGTCTGAGAACCTCCTGGCTCTCTCCCTAGTACGACGTGCTTGTGCTTGTGCTTGTGCTTGTTCTTGTTGGGGCAGCTGCAAATCCATATGCCCTGACAATGAGGTGCTGTAGCATCAATGCAGCTCTCCTTTAAGTAGTGGAAAAAGCCTGTGGTACACATGCCTGTGAATTAGACTGGCCCCGATATTGGTCCACGTGTTGAGCATTAAGCCAATGAGCAGCAGTTTTAGTGCTGAAATCATGACTATAATCATGTTAATGAAGAGAGAGCACGAGTTTTGCGTGCTACCTTGACCACTTTCAGGTGGCACAGCGTAACATCGTTTGGCCTTAACACTGACTATTTCATGGCTATATCCAATTTCTAGGCCCTAGTTTCTAAAGACTTATAAAAGTTATCTGGAAAGTAAGATAGGTTTAAAAAAAATGATCCTGAGGATTTAAAGCACAATCTTCCAACACAGTGATATAGAATTTTTAGGAAGAAGAAGTAAAGGCCATTAAGCCTAATGAGCCTGTTTCCTATTAATAGTTCTGTCTTAAGGCTTAATGGTGATTAATCACGAGGTAATTACACACAGTGAAGCTGCATATTTTGTGTCACTGTAATGTGTCTTTGGCATTGTCAGTGATGCGAAACAATTATTCCTCTATGAGCTATTTCTCTTTAAATTTCAAATTAGCCAATGAGCAAACAACTTCATTAGAACAGTGCATACAGGAACTTGAAGCAAGCATGTTAACTGTAGTACAGGTCCACAACCCCTTATCCGAAACCCTTGGGGCCAGATGTGTTTCGGAATTCGGAATTTTTCGGATTTCAGAACGGTATTACGGGAACACCCTAGCGGGGATCTGGGCAGCACCCCATAAGCAAACACATTAATATTTCTGCAGCGAACCTTATGAATATTCACACTGAGTGGGATAAATAAAGACGATAAATAGTATTACAGTTTATTTGTACAGTAATAATTTGGTTAATTAAATAGTGGAATAAATATAGACCATAAATACTCTAGTACAGTTTATTTGTCAGGAAAACTTTCAGTAAAACTTCAAACATATACAGGTACAAACTAAGCTAAATACCTGCACATATACATGCAGTAAAGGTACATTATGTTGTGTATGTACCTTTAAGGGAATAACTGGTCTTAGACTGCAGTACCGGCAGTGACCACCCCTGTATAAAAGGCCCTAGCAGGCTTCTGTAGTTTCAGTTTCAAGCTGCCTCCTGTTCAGTAAAGTACCTGTTAAACTGTTCTCCCGAAGTCCGTGTATTATTGAGGCGCGGACTTTACAGTGGCGACGAGTAAGTTCGAACTCACCTGCAGTGTGGCATCATCTCACGGGGATCTCGCCTGAAAGGAAGGTCCTGGAAGGTCGTAGTCTGAGCAACGGGCGTCGACCGAGGGCAACCGCCCAAAGAATCCATCGGTGTTCGGAGAATTGCGGGAGAGACTGTGGTTCCAGCGAATCGTGCTGGTAGCAGGTAGCGCGCTGACCCTTCCGGACTGCGGCGAGCTCAAGCTCGATCGAGCGGTTCTACAAATCGGGCCGTGCAGCGTCGCCAGGAAAAGAAAACAAGAGAGAGAGGGTGGAGTGCACAGGGCGCGATCGGTGCTCGAGAACAGGACAGCGGAGAGAAACTAAACGGGGGGGAAGGAAAGCGAGACACGCCGAAGCTGCGGGTCGCCGCCATTACCCTGTAGAACGCCAGGAGCAGCGTGGCAGTAAGGGGAAGAAGCAAAAGCGCGGGAGGCACCATTTTATCCCATTGGGGAAGAAGCAAAAGCACGGGAGGTGCCATTTTATTCCATTGGGGAAGAAGCAAAAGCGCGGGAGGCGCCATTTTAAATCGCCCAAGATGCCGAAAAGTGGCAGTATCACTGCTTTCGACAACGAGGTAGAAGACAGGACCACGTATGTGGAAAGAATTGAAGTGTACTGCAAGGCAAATGAGGTGGCTGATGGAAAGAGGGCGTCGGTAATATTAAATCTGATAGGTGCGAGTACGTACGGCCTATTGCGGAATTTAATTACCCCAGCTAAACCAATGGAGAAAAGTTTTGAGGAAATTGTTCATATCTTACAGGAACACCTAAGCCCTACACCACTGCTGATAGCAGAAAGATTCAAGTTCCATAAAAGAAACCAGCACAAAGATGAGAGCAATGCTGACTATCTTACGGAACTACGCAAGTTATCGAAGCACTGCCAGTTCGGAGCAGGACTGGCAGACACCTTACAGGATAAGTTTGTCTGCGGGCTCCAGAGTGAAGGAACCCAGAAACGACTACTTTCAAAAAAGGACCTGAAGCTAGAACAGGCTTTCAGCGTGGCAGTATCCTACGAAGCAGCAGCACGGGGAGCTGCGGAAATACAACAGAAACCACAAGAATACAGCGCTAACGAAATGGCGTATGGAGCCGAAAAGTGCTATCGCTGCGGCAGAACAACCCATGAGCAGAAGGACTGCTGGTTTAAAGACAAAATATGCAGGCAATGCGGGAAAATGGGACATATAGCAAGAGTCTGCAGGTCGGGAAAGAAGACCAACACGACAAGAACTACTAAGGAACAGTACAGGAAAGTAAAGAAACTGACAGATAGTAGTTCCGAAGATCAGGAGAGTGATAAGGACTCAGGGAGCAGGCGACTAAGTTGTTTAAAGTTACACAACGTGATCGCAAAAGAAGATCACCGAATCATTTGGGTCACCCTCATGATAGCAGGGTCCCCAGTGAAGATGGAATTGGACACAGGATCAGCCCTAACTGTCATGAATCGACGAGACTATGAGCGGCTATTCTCACACATACCCTTAAAGGACACGTCCATTGTATTGAAGACATACACGGGGCAAAAGGTCTACCCCAGAGGAAAAATAAGGGTGCCAGTTGAATATAACGTAAAGGAAACACAGAAACTATACATGTATATACTACGAGATGGAGGACCACCATTATTGGGACGTGAATGGATCCGAAAACTACAATTGGATTGGCATTCCATTCTGGCACTAACTGTGACTGACAAAAAAGATGATGACATCGCACCTGGACGTCTGTCACAAATTCTATCTGACGCGGAAGAGGTGTTCCAACAAGGACTTGGGACTCTAAAAGGAGTAAAGGCAACCATAAAGATTGAGGATAACGCAACCCCAAAATTTTTCAAGGCCAGACCGGTGCCATACGCGATACGCCCAGCTGTGGAAGCTGAACTGGAGAGTCTGGAGCGTTCGGGGGCGCTGTCTAAGGTGGACTCAAGCGAGTGGGCCACACCCATTGTTCCTGTAATGAAGAAAGCATTGAGCAGCACGCCTGGGGAGCCAAGGAAGGTTCGCATCTGTGGGGACTTCAAGGTGATTGTGAACCGAGTCCTGCACACAGTACAGTATTCGCTTCCGCGGATAGAAGATATTTTCGCCTCACTATCTGGAGGGAAACGTTTTACAAAGGTTGACCTGGCTCAAGCGTATCTACAAATGGAGGTGGAAGAAGCATCTGGGAAATACCTCACGATAAACACTCACAAAGGCCTTTACCAGTACAATTGACTGGTATTTGGGGTAGCATCGGCCCCGGCTATGTGGCAGAGGGCAATGGAACAAGTCCTGCAAGGGATCCCGGGGACCCAGTGTTATTTGGACGACATCCTGGTTACGGGCGAAAATGACAATGAACACCTTGCCAACCTGGAACAGGTGCTCACGAGATTGCAGGAATATGGGCTACGAGCCAACCGTCCCAAATGCGAGTTCTTCAGGAGACAAATCTCGTATTGTGGCCACATGATTGATGAGGAAGGGTTGCATAAGTCGCCGGACAAGATTGAGGCTGTAGTCAAGGCTCCAGCAACAGAAAATGTGTCGCAACTGAGGTCGTTCCTCGGGTTGGTGAACTGCTACCATAAGTTCTTGCCGAATTTATCTACAATTCTGCACCCACTGAACGCCCTCCTTCAAACTGGTGTAACATGGAAATGGAGTGATGAGTGTAAGCGTGCCTTTCAGGAATGTAAATGCCAAATCACTTCAAAAGAAGTATTGGCCCACTACAACCCAACACTACTGATTCGGTTGGCATGTGATGCATCACCTTATGGCATTGGAGCGGTGCTGTCACACAAATTCCGTGATGGTTCAGAGAGGCCAATAGCCTTTGCATCGCACTCGCTAACCTCAGCCGAGTGTAACTACGCCCAGATTGACAGGGAGGCCCTCAGCCTGGTGTGGGGGGTGAAGAAGTTCAATCACTATCTGCACGGGCAGATATTCGCCCTACTGACTGATCATCAACCCCTGGTCTCAATTTTTAACCCAAAGAAGGGCGTTCCGGTGATGACGGCGCAACGGCTGCAAAGATGGTCACTTTTTCTAGGGGCACATCAGTATGACATAGAGTACAAAGGTACGAAACAACATGGAAACGCTGATGGGCTGTCGCGCCTACCGTTGCCTATGGCGGAAGAAGCACCTGCAGTGGACACTGTGGAGATATTCCATGCGACCATAGTCGAATGTTTGCCTGTTACAAACGCAAGTATTGAGAAGGAAACCCGAAATGACCCGACACTCTCTCGGGTCTATGATTTGACAGTGAAGGGATGGCCAGCATATGGCGACTCACTGTTGCCAGCATTCTCACCAAGGAGGGAACAGCTGTCAGTGTGCCGGGGAACCTTGATGTGTGGATCCCGAGTGGTAATTCCACCCAAGTTGAGAGATAGAGTACTCAATGAGCTTCACGAGGGTCATCTGGGAGGGGTAATAATGAAGAGCCTAGCCAGGGCGTTTGTGTGGTGGCCAGGAATCGATAAAGAAATCGAGGATATGACCAAGAGATGCACAGGATGCCAGAAGGTCCAAAACGCTCCACCACAGGCCCCGCTACATCCATGGGAGTGGCCCTCATCTCCATGGCAACGGGTACACATTGATTTCGCTGGTGCATTTATGGACTCAATGTTTCTAATTGCTGTGGACGCCCATTCGAAATGGCCAGAGGTCATTAAAATGTCCTCCACCACCACGGAGTAAACTATTGCAGTCCTAAGAACCATCTTCGCCAGGAATGGGTTGCCAGAACAGATCTGTTCCGACAATGGCCCACAGTTTGTGTCTGAGGATTTCCAGAGGTTCCTGAAGAATAATGGGGTGAAACATTACACATCTGCCCCATATCATCCAGCCACAAATGGATTGGCTGAGAGGTTTGTTCAGACCTTTAAAAAGGCCATAAAGGCAATGTATAATGACGACATACCACTGCAACACAAGGTGGATAACTTCCTGTTTGCTTACCAGAATGCAACACATGCAGTAACCAACCAAACTCCAGCTGTACTGTTTTTTAACCGGAGACTAAGATGTCGCTTGGATTTGCTCAAACCAAACATAAGACGAGATGTTGAGGATAAGCAGTTCCAGCACATAAATGAGAAGCCAACCAGGAGCTTCAAGATAGGGCAACCAGTCTTGGCCCGCGACTACCGAGCAGAAAAATGGCAGCCAGGCACGATATGCACACAGCAGGGACCACTAATGTACACAGTGGACGTTGGAGAGAGCATCGTGAGACGCCATGCTGACCAGATTCTAGAGTCACAGGAATAAGCCAAACCTGTACCACAAGCATGTGCACCTGGTAATGAGCCCGAAGTACAGATTGCGTCTACCTCAGAAGCAGGGGTATTGGAAGCTGACAAACCAACCAATGACAATGAGCCAGAATTGACTCCACCGCCAGAACAGGATACTCGAGAAAGGCGCTATCCAGTCCGGATCAGGAAGCCTCCTCAAAGACTGAACTTATAAATGACTATTTCAGTTGATGTATATATTACTGAGAAAATTGTAATTGTAATTGTAATTAGTTATTATTTAGTTGTTAAATGAATGTTATGTACTGTTTATCTAAAAGGGGAGGAATTGTTGTGTATGTACCTTTAAGGGAATAACTAGTCTTAGACTGTAGTACCGGCAGTGACCACCCCTGTATAAAAGGCCCTAGCAGGCTTCTGTAGTTTCAGTTTCAAGCTGCCTCCTGTTCAGTAAAGTACCTGTAAAACTGTTCTCCCGAAGTCCGTGTATTATTGAGGCGCGGACTTTACACATTACATCTGGCTTGAGGATCTTGGAGAAGAGGGTACATCTTCGTTGTCGAATCCACTCAATCAGCACACGGTCAAGATCTTCATTTTTTGCCCTATGCAATGTTTTCCTATTTTTCATTAGTTTATGGTCATCACTGTCCGTGTAAAACTTCAACAACTTGTCTTTCTGTTTCTTTAAGTCATATACGGTGGTAGTTCCCACACCATATTCTTCAGTAAGACGCCGCACAGACACACCATGATCAAGCTTCTGCAATAACTCCACTTTCTGCGATATCGATAATGAGAGCTGCTTCCTTTTCTTCTTCTCACTGTTACCCATAGGGGTATCTGCAGCTCTTTCTGACATTTTCACAGTGAAATTAAACTCAAAATCACAAAATAACAAAAAATATCAGAGAGCAGCAGACACACGTGTGACTGGTAGCAGCGCGGAGACACAACTGACGCCTCACACCTGTGTGGGTCAAGCATCGGCCACGTCGGGTCATGTCGTGCACACGAGTGACGCTCCACGAAAAAACTTACGGTTTTCAGAGCTTTTCGAAATTCGGAATTGCGGATAAGGGGTTGTGGGCCTGTACTAAACATACCACACAGAGAAGATATGCCAAATACCCTGAAGTATGCAGTATAACTACAGCCAAACTAATATTAGTTTAGACTTCAGTTTCTAGTTTGAGACCTGCTTAAGGCGAGTGACTCACACCACTTCACACATCCCAACCATCAGTTATTCATGCTGATAGCATTTTGGACTTGCTGTCCACTTGTCAGTGTTTGTTGACAAAAATCAGCATGGATCGTAGAACCATAGAATCATAGAAATTTACAGCACAGAAGGAGGCCATTAAGCCCATCATGTCTATGCCGGCTGAAAAAGAGCTATCCCGCCTAATCCCACTTCCCAGCTCTTGGTCTGTAGCCCTATAAGTTATGCCACTTCAAGTGCATATCCAAGTACATTTTAAATGTGATGAGGGTTTCTGCCTCTACCACCCTTTCAGACAGTGAGTTCCAGACCCCCACCACCCTCTGGGTGAAAAATGTTCTCCAAAACTCCCCCCTAATCCTTCTACCAATTACTTTAAATCTACACCCCCTGGCTATTGACCTCTACTAAGGGAAATAGATCCTTTCTATCCACTCTATCTACGTCCCTCATAATTTTATACACCTCAATTAAATTTCCCCTCAGTCTCCTTTGTTCCAAAGAAAACAACACCAGCCTATCCAATCTTTCCTCATAGCTAAAATTCCCCATTCCTGGCAACATCCTCGTAAATCTTCTCTGGACACTCTCTAGTGCAATCACAACGTTCCTGTTTTGTGGTGACCAGAACTGCATGCAGTACTCTAGCTGTGGCCTAACTAGTCGTAGAGTCATAGAGTTATACAGCACAGAAAGAGGCCCTTCGGCCCATCGTGTCCGCACTGGCCATCAAGCCCTGTCTATTCTAATCCCATTTTCCAGCACTTGGGCCTAGAAATTCAGTTGGTTGCGCCAGCCGGTAGCGCCTTAGGAGGAGGAGATGTTGGGCGCTAGGCGGCTAGCGGCCGGGCGCAGCGCGATCTGCGCCTCTCCCCAACTTCACTCACGATTTAGCGGCGGCACAAAGTCTTTGCGCGTGCTCAGCTGCGCGCGGATCCTGACGTCATTTCCTCGTGCAACGCCCTTTGTGCGCCCCAAACCAGAAATTCAGTCGTGACGCCCCATTGTGCGCCTGGTGCCCCTAGCGACTGGTAGAGTGGAACGGTGCTCAGTCGATGCGGGGCGCAGGGGGCGCAAATTAAAGGGCACCCCTCCTGCACTATAAAAGGCTGCCATTTCGCAGCACTCCTTCTTGAGAGACGGATCTTTGCAGAGAGACCAAGGTAGAGAGCTTTCTGCTTTGGCTCAACACTCGGACAGGTACTTGTGGCTTCAGGCCACAGCTTTCCACTTGTCTTTGCCTTCATTGACATATCATTGTTTGTGAACATATTATGGGGGCTGCAATGGGTGCAAACGCTGGCCTTCTCCATTGCATCCAAAGGGCTCACAGACGCCGTGAGAGAGTGGCAGCCCTGGCTAGACGGAGAGGGGGCAACAGGCATCGGGAACGGAAGCCTTACCCACCCAGGGTATATCGCCAGCAGTTCTCCTATCTCAACATGTCTGACGAGCAGTGTGCTCGGAGGCTGCGATTCCGAAGGGAGGTGGTCACAGAGATCTGCCACCTGCTTGGCGGTGATCTGCAGCCATATCTGAGGAGCAGGACGTCTCTGTCGGTGGCAGTGAAGGTGACGGTGGCTCTCAACTTCTATGCCACCGGCTCCTTCCAATCCGCTACTGGGGACATTTCCAACATCTCCCAGTTCGCCGTGCATTGCTGCATCCGCCAGGTGACCAATGCCCTTTTCAAAAGGAGACGTCAGTTCATCTCCTTCTCCACGGCCCTTGCCAAGCAGCAACAGCGTGCAATGGGCTTTGCAGCATTCGCGGGCTTCCCCATGGTGCAGGGCGCCATTGACTGCATGCATGTGGCTTTGCGGGCACCTCTGGAGAATTCCGAGGATTACCGCAACCGGAAGGGCTACCATTCGCTCAACGTCCAGCTGGTGTGTGACCACAGGCAGCTCATCCTAGCTGTCAATGCCCGCTTTCCAGGCAGCAGCCACGATGCCTTCATCCTGCGCCAGACTTCGGTGGCAGACATGTTCCAGGCCCAGCCTCACCCATGAGGATGGCTTCTCAGGGACAAAGGCTATCCTTTGTGTACCTGGCTGATGACCCCGCTCCGTGCGCCCAGCACCCCTGCTGAAGAGGGATACAACGATAGCCATCAAGCGACCAGGAACATCATTGAGCAAACAATCGGCGTCCTGAAGCAACGGTTCCGCTGTCTGGATCGTTCCGGTGGAGCCCTACAATATTCGCCGGAGCAAGTCTCCCATTTCGTGGTCGTTTGCTGCATGCTGCACAACCTGGCTATCCGCAGGACTCAGCCACTGCCACCAGAGATTGGAGGACCACCTGAGGAGGAGGAGGAGGAGGAGGACCAGCACAGGAGGGAGGCAGAAAGTGCAAGGGCCGCCCGTCGCCGGCTTATTGAACGTCGGTTCTAGGCCCCCTCTCAGGGAATGGCTTGTGCCAATGTCAGCAGATGAATGTAGCCGCTCCACAAGCCCTCAGCCGAGCAGGGCAACCAGGACTTGACAACAAAACCATGCACAGTGCAATTTAAGAACATTAATTTATTGCAAACCTCTGCCCTTCCCACATTACAACCTCATGTGGAGAAGCCCCCTCCAAAAACACAAAACTAACAGGCCTAGAAATTGGGTTTTGGCGCAGCGACGGCTTTAGCGCCGGAAGTTAGTGCCGGAGCTAAGTCGCGCTGGGCGGGCCAAAAATTCAATAGTTCTGCGCCCAAACGGCTGCCGGCGCTGCTGAGAGCTGTTTGCGCCTGAAAACTGGCGCTACGCGCTGAATATCGGCGCTATTCCGGCGCTGCAGCGCCCGCTGCGGTGCGGCAGGTTCGGGAAGTGCAGGCCTCCTCCTTCCCTTAAGGAGGAGCTGCCTGCACCCGGCCGCGGCCCGCGAAAATCTTTTTAAAAATGAGCCCGGCACCTCGGACAAGTGCCGGGCTTGCTTCTGTTCCGGGGGGGGGAAGTCCGGGGAGGGAGCTGCGGCCAGGCGGCCGGCGGGAAAGCGGCCGGCCGCCGCGGGGCCTTTAATGCGCCGGCGCAAAGTCATGTAAGACTCTGTTGCCAGAGTCTTAGTTGCGGCTGCCACGGGCGAGGCGGCCGCAACTGAATTTCGGCGCTGGGGCCCGTCGGCATGGCAACCGGGACGCTGCGCACACCGATGACGTCATCGGTACCGGCGCAGCGCTACCGGTCTACCGTGGCGGAAGGGCCCCAGGCAATTTCGGCGCCGGCGACAATTGCAGCGCTAGGCCCTCTAGCGCCGCAAAATCGGCGCTAAGGGCACTGAATTTCTAGGCCACAGTCTCGGCCTTACAAAAACTAAAAAAGACACCAGTCTCGGCCTAACAAAAACAAAGAAAGACACCAGTCTCGGCCTTACAAAAACACAACTACACCAGTCTCGGCCTTTCAACAACCACAAAGCATTTGTGCAGACCTTCTACTTTTTGCCTTGCGAGGGCGATGCCTTTTGCATCCTTGCCTGGCCCCTGCCCGCCCTGCAGCTCCTCCTCAATGGGAGCCCAGTAGCTGCAGCAAGGCTGGGGGAAGGCTGCTGAGGGTCAGATGGCGAGACGGCAGATGCCCTTGGGGGTCGGCCTGCACCAGCTCTGGCCCTGGAGGGGCCGGCTGCTGACTGCTCCAACTCTGCTTGGGCAGCAGCAGTCTGTCCAGCGGCTCGTGGCAGCTGCAATGGAGGAGTGGCAGTGTCGGCTGCAGGAATGTTGCCAACCTGACAGATCGCAGGTGCTCCCTGGTCGCCTGATACATTGGCACTCGCACGGGCCAGCACTGCAGCATGCGCAGCAAACAGCTGAAGAACAGACTGCTGGGCTGCTGCTGCGCGGCGAGTGCCCTGGCGATGCCTGGCTGATCCAGCGAGGGTGGCAGCAGTTAGTGCCCGTGTGGCCCTGGTCTGTGTCCGCATGACAACAGCCAGTGAATGGACGGCACGACTGAGCACTTGGCTCGAAGCCGCCTGTGCTGCCGCGAAGTCCTGCAGACTCCTGGCCTGTGCTGCACTGAATTGATCCAGACTCCTGGCCTGTGCTGCTCCAAATTGCTGCACACTCCTTGACAAAGACTCAATGGAGTCAGGCATCCTTGCCACTGCAGCCATGAGCTCATTGTGCCTGCGCTCAGCCTGGACGGCCATTTCCTCCAGGAGCCGCACCTCCTCTGCGCTCACCGTCGCAGGACTGGAGGCCGCACTCACCCTCTGGGGAGAAGTCCGCCGAGCTTCCCCACCCCTCCCGCGTTGCTGCAGCCCGCTGGGCCCTGGAGCTTCACTCTCCTCCGACCCTTCCCCCCGGCTCCCCTCCAGGGAAGACGTGTCCCCTTCATCGCCATGGGCTGGCGCGGCTGAGGGTGGCACTGATGGGCCGGCTTCCTCTTCCTCCTCCTCTAATTCGGAAGCACTGACAGTGGCAGCTTGAGAGCCCACCTCCTCACCTGGCGATTCACCATCTCACAGAAACTCACAGAAACCCCACAATGCAGATAGAGGCCATTTCGGCCCATCAAGCCTGCACCGACACATATCCCACCCGATCCCCGTAACCCCTACACCAACACATATCCCACCCTATCCCCGTAACCCCACGTATTTAATCCCCCTAACACTAACGGTCAATTTTTATCATAGCCAATCAACCTAACCCGCACATCTTTGGACTGTGGGAGGAAACCGGAGCACCCGGAGGAAACCCACGCAAACACGGGGAGAATGTGCAAACTCCACACAGACAGTCGCCCGAGGCCGGATTCGAAAGCAGGAAGGCACAAGAGTAGCTTTAGAGTGAGGACAGGGCGGCAGCGAGGGAGGCATGAGTGCTGCCATTCACTGCATTGGTCGGACAGTGGCAAAGGATGCTGATCTGAGGCGCAAGTGGAACGAGAGAGGTCAAAAAGGTGATGCCCTTACCATTGGTGCCCAGAACAGGGTCGGCATCTCCATTGGCGACGGGGCCAATCAGCCGGCCTGCCATAATGCGCTCCACACGCTGGTCGAGGTTGGAGAGCTCTTTGACGTCAGGACGGCCTCCCCCGGTCTCACATCATTTCCGCCGGTTGTGCGCCATCTTGGCCTGCAAGAGAAAGGACGGCCTCTAAGTACAGTGTGAAGCCCTGACCTTGTCTGCACTGCCTCCCATGGTCGAATAGCTTGTACAGTGTGAAGCCCTGATCTTGTCTGCAATGCCTCCCATGGTCGAATAGCTTGTACAGTGTGTAAAGTGCTGAATGTGCAAGTGATTTTCATGGCAGTCCCATAGCTGCTGGATGAGGGCTGGCCATTAGGGCTTTCAGGTCCCTTTGCCCATAAAGTGAGGTGCACATGCAGGGATGAGGAGGACACTGGAAAGGGTATTCACCCTGACAACCCGAGTGAGGTCGTTGAACTTTTTCCGGCATTGACAGGAGTCCTGGCAACCACGCTGTTGGAAGACACCCTGTTTGAGACCTCCCTCCAGGCTTTCTGGTAGGCGCTGGGCAGCGGCCTCTTGCCACCTTCTGGGAACAGAACATGGCGCCTGCGCTCCACTCCGCCAACCAGCACCCTCAGGTCACCGTCGCTGAAGCGCTGCGCTCTCTCCCTGGCCTTCTTCATAGCCCTGGGCGTTGTGCAGATGAAGCTGAAGTGGTCAAGCCTAGGTTGAGGGCTGCAGTGTGCAGGGTGTGGCAGGCAAACAAATCCACCCTCCCCCTTTAAGAGCTGACCGGCGCCAGAGTGTCTGCCGTCAATCAACAACTCGCCGCACTGGCGCTGCGCCCGGCCTCGGGGGTATCGCTCAGCACCGCCGGCTTAGCGCCTAAAGATAGTCGTGCATCGCCTGTTTTAGTGCAGCAGCAACCTCTTGGGGCGATGCGACTGAATATCGGCGAAGGTGGCGCAAACTTTAGCGGCCGCCCGACTTTAGCACCCCAAAAGTGGCTATACTGAATTTCTAGGCCTTGGTCTGTAACCTTGTATGCTATGGCGTGTCAAGTGCTCATCTAAATGCTGCTTTACTGTTGTGAGGGTTCCTGCCTCTACCACCCTTTCAGGCAGTGAGTTCCAGATTCCAACCACCCACTGGGTGAAAACGTTTTTCCTTAGATTCCCCTCTAAATCTCCTGCCCCTTATCTTGAAACTATGCCCCCTGGTTGTTGACCCCTCTACTAAGGGGGAAAGTTCCTTTCTATCAACCCTATCTATGCCCCTCATAATTTTGTACACCTCAATCAGGTCCCCCCTCAGCCTTCTCTGCTCTAAGGTATTGACCTCTACTAAGGTTGTTATGTCCCCTATGAGACTTTTAGCATTGTGTTTTGTCTTCCCCTAGTGGTTTTACTACTTACCTCCTTATTGTTGATTTATGTCAGGTGACATGATGAGAAAGTGAAAGTAAAACACAACCACGAGGGAGCCCAGAATTCATGGCTGGTGATGTATACAGTATCTAACGCCATCCTTCTCAGTTTCCCCCTTTGACTGGCATTGTCTGTAAGTAGCCTTTTATCAGATGTCTTTATGTTTGATCTATGTCACCATTTCTTGATATTTGTGGCCAGATGAGTTAAAATATTGCACTTTGTGGAGTTTCCATGTGGCTGGCTATTAGTCTTTCTCCTGGCGTTCATGTGTTAGATCTTTGATTGTTGTATCAGATTTACCTCAAATTGTAATAGAACCGTTGAGTTATAGTGGTAACGTTTCGTTCTACTATCCTAGGTTTATTTTGTGTATTCAGATCGTGATTGTAATACCAATCGGCCTTATTTGATGTTGTAATTTCTTGCTCTCTTTGTAGTTTCACCCTGTGTCATTAAACTGGATAAAAAAGTAACAACGCCTCCTGCTTGGTGATGAGGGTTTAGCTGTCTGTCGAATCATAGTCGTGAGGAGGACAGAACAGTGAAAAGACACCTTTCCCATGGGCGAATCTATTAAAGGTACAGATACTCAACACCAACACGATTCAATGCATCTCCGAAGCCACACATTCCAGACACCAGTCACAAAAGCTGAAATGGAGGAACAGTCACCATTGAAACAAGCAGAGGAGACCAGATCTCACTGTTCTGGCTCCTCCAGTCATTCAAGTAGTTCTGTTACTGGCGCAGCAGCAGCGATGGCCAGAGCCAAGGCCGAAGCAGCGAAAGCAAAGATATCCTTTGCTCAAAAGGAAATGGACATAAAAATGGAAAGGGCACGTATTGAAGCAACATTAGCCGTATTGGATATGGAAAAAAAGGCAGCAGCAGCTCTCGCGGAGGCAGAAGTCCTTGAAGCAGCTGTCGGTGGTGAAGCAACAGGCAGCAACCTTAACCTTCATCTCCCTCACCAAGATCCAGTGCAACGCACCACAGAATACATACAAAGCCACTCCAGGTCACAAACTGTTAACTCTTCAATGCCCAACATAGAGCCTGTTCCAGAGTTAATACGCAAACAGAAAGAGCCTGGCCATGCATCTCAGCGCCGTTGTGAGCTCAACAAAAGCACTGTGGAAGAGGATGAACACAAGTTCCACCCAGAAGACCAAAGGCTAACCCATCATTATCGTTCACAACATCTGCAGACCTATCGCAGTCCAGTTGCTCTACCTCACTACGAACAGACCCAAGGCATGTCAGATTTCGTGAGGTTCTTCGCACGTCGTGAACTCGTCACCACCGGGTTGCTACAGTTCAACGACCAACCTGAAGACTACAGAGCATGGAGGTCTACTTTTCGGAACACCATAAGAGGGTTAGACCTGTCAGCGAGCGAAGAAATCGACCTACTTGCTAAATGGCTGGGTAAGGAATCCTCTGAGCACGCCAAGAGAATTCGAGCTGTGCGCATTGACCTCCCGGAAAGGGGGTTGAAGATGATATGGGATCGTCTGGACGAGAGCTATGGCTCCCTGGAGGTGGTTGAGAATGCACTATTTAAGAAGCTGGAGAACTTTCCCAAGATCCTCAATCAAGACCACCTGAAGCTCAGAGAGTTAGGTGACGTCCTAATGGAAATTGACTCAGCGAAAACTGAGGGAAGTCTGCCAGGTCTTCTGTACCTTGACACGGCATGCGGGATAAATCCCATTGTTGAAAAGTTACCATTCAACTTGCAGGAAAGATGGATAACTCAGGGATCAAAGTATAAGGAAGATCACAACGTTCCCTTCCCACCTTTCTCCTTTTTTGCCAAGATTATCTGCCAGCAGGCAAAAATAAGAAACGACCCAAGCTTCTTCTTCTCCACTCAAAGCCCTGGGCCACTGAAGACAGCACAGTCTGCTACAAGGTCCAGCCAGAGAACTCCAGTGTCAGTTCATAAAACTGAAATGTCACTGTCCACCACCTCCTCCAGCGACGACGCAGATGGGAAAACGGATGATCCCGTCAAGCAATGCCCCATTCACAACAAGCCGCACCCGCTCAGGAAGTGTCGGAGCTTCAGAGAACGGACTTTGGAAGCTCGCAAATCATTCTTAAAGGAACGTGGCATCTGTTATAAATGCTGTTCCTCTTCAACTCACCTGGCTCGGGACTGTAACACGGCCGTCAAATGTGCAGAATGCAATAGCGAAGGCCACAACACAGCACTCCACCCAGGTCCAGCCCCCTGGGTCTCAACGGCCTCTACCGCCGGAGCAGAGCATAGCGGGGAGGAAGAGGAAGACATTCTGACACCTGAAGTAGCCTCACATTGCACCAAGGTCTGCGGAGCACACATCAGTGGCAAATCCTGTTCCAAAATCTGTCTTGTGGCGGTCTACCCTGAAGGACAGCAAGAGAAATCCATAAAGATATACGCCATGCTGGATGATCAGAGTAACAGATCGCTCGCCAAGTCTCAGTTCTTTGACCACTTCAACATAGAAGGAAACAGCTCCCCATATTCACTGAAAACTTGTGCCGGCCTAGTGGAGACATCAGGAAGGAGGGCCAGTGGTTTCGTAGTGGAGACCCTTGATGGAAAGACGCGTCTGCCTCTGCCCTCACTAATAGAGTGTAACCAGGTGCCTGATAACAGGTCAGAGATCCCTACACCTGAAGCAGCGCTTCATCATGGTCATCTCAAACCAGTGGCTTACCAGATTCCACCGTTGGACCCTCAAGCTCCCATCCTGCTTCTACTAGGCAGAGACATATTGAGAATCCACAAGGTACGTGAACAGATAAATGGTCCACACGACACACCTTATGCTCAGAGACTTGACCTAGGGTGGGTCATCATCGGTGATGTTTGTCTGGGAAATGCCCACAGACCTGCCAAGGTGAACACATTCCATACTAATGTGCTGGAGAATGGTCGCCCCTCACTCTTTGATCCGTGCCCCAACAGCTTTCAAGTGAAAGAAAGATACAGCATACAGGTTCCAAGCTCTCTCTCTGATGACCCTACTGAGCAACCAAAACATGGAAAGCAAGAGGATCGTCTTGGTCAGGCAGTCTTCAAAAGGACGAGTGACGATGACAAGTTAGCTCCTTCCATTGAGGACAAACTCTTTATAAAGAACATGGATGAAGAGGTCTTCATGGACAGTAGCAATAGCTGGGTCGCTCCTCTACCGTTCAGAACTCCAAGACGACGGCTTCCTAACAACCGAGGACAAGCACTCAATTGACTCATCTCTCTCCGCCGCACGCTGGAAAGAAAGCCGGATACAAAGGACCACTTCATTTCATTCATGTAGAAAGTGTTTGACAACGGGCACGCAGAAGTAGCTCTGCCCTTAAAAGAAGGTGAAGAATGCTGGTACTTACCTATGTTAGGAGTGTACCATCCTAAGAAGCCCGGTCAGATCAGAGTCGTCTTTGACTCAAGTGCGAAACATGATGATGTCTCTCTCAATGATGTCCTTCTGTCAGGGCCAGACCTTAACAACAGTCTGCTTGGGGTCCTCATGTGTTTCAGGAGAGAATCCGTTGCCATCACAGCCGACATCCAGCAAATGTTTCACTGTTTCGTTGTCAGAGAGAGTGACAGGAACTTCCTCAGGTTCCTCTGGTACAAAGATAATGACCTTGACAAAGAGATTGTGGAGTACAGGATGAAAGTACACGTCTTCGGGAACAGTCCGTCTCCAGCAGTTGCTACCTACGGCCTCCGACGTGCAGCTCAAGAAGGAGAACAGGACTACGGCACTGATGCAAGGTGATTTGTGGAAAGAGACTTCTACGTTGACGACGGATTGAAGTCATTACCCACTGCAGAAGCCGCCATCAGCCTGCTCAAAAGGACTCAAGAGATGCTTGCCTGTTCCAACCTGAAGCTACATAAAATAGCATCAAACAGCAATTCAGTGATGAAAGCCTTTGCCTCAGAAGACCACGCCAATGACCTAAAGGACCTGGACCCCGGAGTTGACTTACCTCCTCTACAGCGCAGCCTTGGGCTCAGTTGGGACCTGAATACGGATACCTTTACCTTCCAAGTTGAAGACAGCAAAAAACCCTTCACTCGTCATGGTGTCCTTTCTACGGTGAATGGCCTGTTCGACCCCCTTGGTTTTGTGGCACCAGTCATCATCCAAGGAAAGGCTCTGCTTAGAGACCTCATGGCAGACACAAATGATTGGGATTCACCACTACCTCGAGAAAAGGAGAGATCTTGGCACACATGGAGAAACTCTCTCCAAGACCTCAGAAAGCTTCAAATTCCAAGACCCTATATTCGCATCTCTCCCTCCGAAACTCAACACAAGGAAACATGTGTCCTTTCTGATGCTTCAAACGATGCCATAGCTGCAGTTGCTTACCTCAAGGTCACAAACCCCAATGGAGATTGTGAAGCAGGCTTCACCCTCGGCAAGGCTAGGTTAACACCATGTCCCGAACACAGCATTCCACGACTGGAGCTCTGTGCTGCCGTTCTGGCTGTAGAGATGGCAGAACTGATCACCTCTGAGATTGATCTCAAGCCTGACTCTATCCAGTTCTACACAGACAGTAAGGTGGTGCTAGGCTACATATGCAACCAGACTAGAAGGTTTTATGTGTACGTCAGTAGCAGAGTCCAACGCATCAGAAGGTCGACACAACCTGAACAATGGCACTACGTGCCTACTCACCTGAATCCAGCCGATCACGCCACCAGACCTGTCACTGCAGCTCGCTTAAGGGATACCACATGGCTTATAGGACTTGAATTCCTGTGTCGTCCCCAGCAGAAAGTCACAGAAGTGTCATCCTTTGATATAGTAGACCCCGATTCAGATGTGGAAGTCAGACCTCAAGTGACCACTATGAACACAACCGCCTCAGACACGCTTGGATCCAACCGTTTTGGCCGCTTCTCTAGCTGGAGGTCCCTTACCAGAGCAATTGCCCTACTGACTCACATCACCTACCTCTTCAAGAAGTCTACAAGCAACACACCAAAGCACTGCAACAGTTGGCACTACTGTAAGGAAGCTTACACTGTGGACACACTTGCACTAGCCAAGAACATCATACTTCGCTGTGTGCAACAGGAAGCCTATGCCAAAGAGCTTGAATGTATCAAGAACCAGGAAGAAGTTCCCAAAGACAGCCCGCTCAGGAAACTTGACCCGTTCATTGATGGGGACGGCCTCATTAGAGTTGGAGGGCGCATCAGGGAAGCCAACCTTGAACGCGATGAGAGAAACCCTCTGGTTGTACCTGGCGGCCACCATATCACCACTCTTCTTGTACGTCATTATCATGAAGAAACCCATCACCAAGGTCGCCTCATCACAGAGGGAGCACTCCGCACAGCAGGTTGGTGGATCGTTGGCACCAAAAGGTGTGTGTCCAGCAACATCTTCAAGTGTGTCACATGTTAGAAGCTCAGAGGCAAACTACAAGTGCAGAAGACGGCAGATCTCCCTGAGGATAGGCTCAGCACCGAGCCTCCTTTCACCTATGTCGGATCAGATGTTTTTGGGCCTTGGACCATCATCTCACGAAGAACAAGGGGAGGTCAGGCAAACAGCAAGCATTGGGTGGTATTATTCACATGCATGAGCGTCAGAGCAGTACACATCGAGGTGATTGAATCTATGGATACCTCAAGCTTCATCAACGCCCTGAGAAGGTTCTTCTCCATACGTGGACCGGCCAAGCAGCTTCGATCTGACTGTGGTACCAACTTCATCGGAGCCTGCGAGGAGCTCAACGTTCCTTCTTCTTACGATGACAACACAGTTAAGAGATACCTTGCAGACCAAGGTTGCACCTGGATCTTCAATCCGCCACATTCCTCACATTTGGGAGGTTCATGGGAACGAATGATCGGTATCACACGCCGCATATTGGATGCAATGCTTCTGGAACATGGATCTTCCAGACTCACTCATGAAGTCCTCACCACATTCATGGCCGAAGTGGTAGCCATCATCAATGCAGGACCACTCGTCCCTCCGTCATCAGATGCAGAGTTTCCATTCATCCTGACGCCTGCCACCCTCCTCACTCAGAAAGGAGAAGCCATTCCTACAACTCCAGGAGAGTTCGGCAGCAAGGACCGCTACAGACGTCAGTGGAAGCAGGTACAGAGTCTGGCCAACACCTTCTGGAGCCGTTGGCGACGCGAGTACCTGTCAACTCTTCAAGCACGTAGCAAATGGCAGTCATCAAAGACCAACGTCCAGACGGGGAACATAGTTTTAATGAAGGACAGTCAGAACAAAAGAAGTGAATGGCCGATGGGGATCATCTCAAAGGTTTTCCCCAGCAAAGATGGTAGAGTTCAGAAGGTAGAGGTCAAGATCCCAATCGGTGATGGGACAAAGCTCTTCTACAGGCCAATCACAGAGATCGTGCTTCTTCTCTCCAAGGAAGACCAGACGGTTGCTCCCTGATAAGTTGTATTTTCTTTATTATGTGGCATTTCAGAGATACCAGACGGGGAGTGTTATGTCCCCTATGAGACTTTTAGTATTGTGTTTTGTCTCCCCCTGGTGGTTTTACTATTTACCTCCTTATTGTTGATTTATGTCATGTGACATGATGAGAAAGTGAAAGTGAAACACAACCATGAGGGAGCCCAGAATTCATGGCTGGTGATGCATACAGTATCTAACGCCATCCTTCTCAGTTTCCCCCTTTGACTGGCATTGTCTGTAAGTAGCCTTTTATCAGATGTCTTTGTGTTTGATCTATGTCACCATTTCTTGATATTTGTGGCCAGATGAGTTAAAATATTGCACTTTGTGGAGTTTCCATGTGGCTGGCTATTAGTCTTTCTCCTGGCATTCATGTGTTAGATCTTTGATTGTTGTATCAGATTTACCTCAAATTGTAATAGAACCATTGAGTTATAGTTGTAACGTTTCATTCTACTATCCTAGGTTTATTTTGTGTATTCAGATCGTGATTGTAATACCAATCGGCCTTATTTGATGTTGTAATTTCTTGCTCTCTTTGTAGTTTCACCCTGTGTCATTAAACTGGATAAAAAAGTAACAACGCCTCCTGTTTGGTGATGAGGGTTTAGCTGTCTGTCGAATCATAGTCGTGAGGAGGACAGAACAAAGGGAAATAGGTCCTTTCTATCCACTCTATCTAGGTCCCTCTTAATTTTATACACCTCAATTAAATCTTCCCTCAGTCTCCTTTGTTCCAAAGAAAACTAATGTTTTATACAGTTCAAATACAACCTCCCTGCTCTTATATTCTATGCCTTGGCTAATAAAGGAAAGTATCCCATATGCCTTCTTAACCGCCTTATCTACCTGTCCTGCTACCTTCAGGGATCTGTGGACATGCACTCCAAGGTCCCCCTGTTCCTCTACACTTCTCAGTATCCTACCCTTTATTGTGTATTCCCTTGTCTTGCTAGCCCTTCCCAAATGCATTACCACACACTTCTCCGGATTCAATTTCATTTGCCACTTTTCTGCCCACCTGACCAGTCCATTGGTATCTTCCTGAAGTCTACAGATTTCATCTACACTATCAATTACACGGCCAATTTTTGTATCATCTGCAAACTTCTTAATCATGCCCCCCACATTGAAATCTAAATCATTGATATATACCACAAAAAGCAAGGGACCTAGTACTGAGCCCTGTGGGACCCCACTGGAAACAGCCTTCCAGTCACAAAAACACCTGTCAACCATTTTCCTTTGCTTCCTGCCACTGAGCCAATTTTGGATCCAACTTGCCACTTTCCCTTGGATCCCATGGGCTTTTACTTTTCTAATTAGCCTACCATGTGGGACCTTGTCAAAAGCCTTGCTAAAATCCATGTAGATTACATCAAACACACATCATCGACCCTCCTTGCTACCTCCTCAAAACATTCAATCAAGTTAGTCAGACACAACCTTCCCTTAACAAATCTCCGGCAGGCAGCATTAAGGACACTACAGTTGGTCTCTGCTCATTTGGGCTGTGATTTTTCTCCATTCTCGAGCACCCTTCTAACAGAAGCTCACACATGAAGAATGCCCTCTCGGGCAAGGTACACAGGGGTACACAGCACCTGTAAAACTGTACCCAGGCAAGAATTAATGATCTAGAAAATGGGCTGTGTAGCCTACTAAAGCCCTACAATGATGGCCAGGAAGTACGCCAACTGCCATATTTTGTAAGGACCAACAAGAGGCATCCTATACCCAGTCCTGAAGCAGGCGTTAGACTCTTTGCGTATACAATAAGGGGCCTAATGCTGGCTTGAGGTATCATTCCAACATTGGTTTGCCCTAAGGCAGCCAGCACCATCACTGGCTACAATCTGGGAAACCAGCCTTAGGGTTTGCTTGCTAACCAAGTAGGTAAGTAACTTACCTAAGTGTGGAGCCAGGAGGAGCACTCCTGCTCAGAGCTGAAAATTGAAAGATGAACATTGTCTTAAAGCAATCAAAAAAAAAGAGAGGGGGTAAAGAGGGGTAAAGAGGGATAAAACAGGTCCCAATTTTAACTCTGGGAGAGTGTGTGGCGGAATGTCTTAGAAACTCACCTGTTGCAACAGAAAACAGGCCTGGGCTACTTTAATTTCCTGGCCTCATTAACATGCCGCTGGACTGCGGAAAATCGGGCCTGGATCTTCTTCTCGCTTGATGTTACCCGGTGGGAAAACCGCAACAACTTCCCCGCACAGGCTGCCATTAAAATAGTAGTCAGCATCTGATGACATAATCGAACCACGATCTGCATATGTCAATTAGAGTCATCATCGGCCTTGGGCAGGCGCGCAGGTTTAAAATTGCCTCCAAGAAAACAACAGAGACTATGACCATGAAGGGGAAGTTAATGGACTAAATGAACTGCTTGAAAGAAAAGTAGGTCTGCTCAGACAGGCAATAGATAGACACTAAAGAAACAGTAGAACATGTAAGGGACGATTTTAATGTAGTGCCCGAAGTGAGCAGGAAGTTGCCAGAGGGCCGTTCCACCAGCTCATTCGTGCTCAAGTGAGGCCCATGTCATTTTGAGGCCCGGCCCGGCTCTTATTAGCACCAAGGAACAGCCCCACTGCAGCTTGTTATTTCTGGAAGGGCAGGATATCAGCCGGCTCTCACGCTGGGAGGTTGGGAGACGGTTCCTGGAAGATCGTGAATGGGCCAGCAGTGGGCCAGAAATTTTTTGAGTGCTCCTCCTGGCCCCACCAAAAGAAAAAATTAGACATTTCCTGAACCGTTTTGTGAATGGCCTCCAGCTATCGCTTTAAGACAGCCTGTTGGGCTGCTCAACCACTGATACAACTTGGCGGAGCATGCACCATGCATACTCCGTCCTTTTATGCAAGAAAATTGCAATTGGGGTCCTACAACTGACAAAGGACCGTTATTTGCATAGTTAAGCAGCCTGGTTCAGGCAGGCGGGCTGTTCACTCATTTACAAGCCCAACTGAAAATGCATCAGTCGGGCCTTGGGCATCAATGGGGCTAAGGGCTGCCCCTGATTTTCAATTGCTGACCGCCTGTTTTTCAGGCGAGATATAGACAGTTGAATATCTAAGACAGTGAGAAGCCAACCATTCTATTAAAATTCTCTTTCATCTTTCAGTCTTCACTTCTGAAAGACACTGTGAAACATTAACTTGCACTCTTCTCTCGAGAGAATCTGACTGACCTGCTGTGTATTTCAGGTATTTTCTTTTTTTTTGTTTCAGATTTCTAACATTGGCCATTTAAAAAAAATCTTTCTTACTGACATAGTTGTACATGGGTCTAATGTAGATCAGGTGCAAAGTGAAGCATGTATCATAAGTCTGTCACTAGATCTAACCTCGTAGCAGGAGCTACTTAATAATAAGCTGGCAATTGTGCATTATAAGCAAACAGAAACATGGTTATTAACTAACAAATGATGGGTATCTTTTGCTATCCAACTTTACTTTTGTTTGCAGAGGTAATCACACAATTTAACATGACTGCTTTTATTAACTGACTTAAAAACCTTTTGTCGGTCTCATAGCAATTACATAAATTAGTAAGTAGGCAGTAGGGATGTTGATTGGAAATGATTTGGCAGGGAGTTGCATGTCTGCACAGCAGTTTTAATGTGTGAGGTCTAGAAGCTCAAAGCTGAATATTCCAGTCAGCGTGATTGGGACAGAAAGAATGGGTCCTCTGTGCTCAGTGAAGTGCCAGCGTGGACGATGACACAATTGTCGTGAAGAATAAAATACTTCTTTGTTCAATTATATGGTCTTTGGGCAAATATTATGCACAGCTAAATGCTGCAAATCGTTGCAATGAAATTGAATGTCTCAGCTCTCCCAGTGGCTCACTGACTAGCTGAGCGAGACAGAACAGAGGGCCGCAACTTTCATTTCTCATCTGCACTGGGAGTCAATTAGGAAATGTGTTTGTTGGGTGATGATGAGATCAGGCTCAGCTGTGTTGTGTTTCTCTTGCTGTCGAATTATTTGCCATGGAACTGTAGCCCAGCCAGGAATCAGCACCACTAGGAGGAAAGGGAGAGAAAAACTAGTGGGAAAAATAAATAATTTCCCTTCTGTTTTTAATTTATGAAAAAAAAAATTCCTTCGTGATCTTTCCTTCACTGTTCACGGAATGTGGGCGTAAGGCCAGCATTTATTATCCATCCCTACTTGCCCTTGAGAAGGTGGCGGTGAGCCGCCTTCTTGAATGCTGCAGTCCGTGTGGTGAAGGCACTCCCACAGTGCCATTGAGGTAGAGAGTTCCAGGATTGTTATAACTGCTGTAACTGGAGGAGGGCTAATCCCACCAGAACTTCTGGGTCAGCCTAATTATTCTAATGTCGGCAAGCTCCTAGCGTGTCATTGGGAGCTCGATGGAAATCCAGTACTGCTGCTGCAGCATTTAACGGCCTGCAGCAGCAGCTTAAAGAGGAGGTCTGTTTTTGCGGAAAAATTTCCACTACTTTGAATTTGAAGTATGGAACAATGGCAGTAGATGTTCTTCAGCACCCTGGGGCCCACAGTTAATGGATGCTTTTGTGAAATGTTGCTGCATCAAGAGTGGCATAGGAAGGTGGCATTATTTTGTACCCCAACAACAACAAATTCATAGAATGATAGAATGATACAGCACAGAAGGTGGCCATTTGGTCTATCATGCCTGTGCTGGCTCTTTTAAAGAGCTATCCATTTAGTCTCGTTCCCCTTAGCCTTGCAGGTTTTTCCCCTTAAAGTTATTATTGAATCTACTTCCACCACCCTTTCAGGCAGTGCATTCCAGATCATAACAATTCACTGTGTAAAAAAAAATCTCCATCTTGCCTCTTTTGCCAATTACCTTAAATCTGTGTCCTCTGGTTACCGACCCTTCTGCCACTGGAAACAGTTTGAGCTTCTGACCATATATCTGTGCCATCACTAAGACCCGCACCATCACTAAGACCCCCTATTTCCACCTCCAGAACATCGCTCGACTCCGCCCCTGCCTCAGCTCATCTGCTGCTGAAACCCACATTCATGCCTTTGTTACCTCTAGACTTGACTATTCCAACGCATTCCTGGCCAGCCTCCCATGTTCTACCCTCCATAAACTTGAGGTGATCCAAAACTCTGCTGGCTGTGTCCTAACTCACACCAAGTCCCGTTCACCCATCACCCACATTATCTCTGCAATCTCTTCCAGCCCCACAACCCTCCGAGATATCTGCACTCCTCTAATTCTGGCCTCTTGAGCATCCCTGATTTCAATCGTTACACCATTGGTGGCTGTGCCTTCACCTGCCAAGGCCCTAAGCTCTGGGATTCCCTCACTAAACCTCTCTGCCTCTCTGCATCTCTACCTCTCTTTCCTCCTTTAAGACGCTCCTTAAAATCTACCTCTTTGACCAAGCTTTTGGTCATCTGCTTTGATATCTCCTTATGTGGCTCGGTGTCAAACTTTGTTTTATAAAGCTCCTGTGAAGTGCCTTAGGACGTTTACGTTAAAGGCACTATATAAGTACAAGTTATTGTTGCTGGTCTGCTCATTGCCTCTCTTATTTTCTTTTTCAGTTCTCTTCTGTACTTTCTGTATTCAGCTTGCTTCTCTACTGTATTATCAGCCTGACATTTATCAAAAGCCTTTTTTGTTTCATTTTAATCTCTATGGGGGTTATTTTGGCCAAAGGGGGAAAATAGGTACTAAATGGGTGCTGTGCTAATTAGATTCGTCGGTTTGAAAGTCTGGATTTAGCACACAGTTTTGGTCCTAAATGCTGATTACCATAATTTGAACTTGCCTGGAGGTACTAAACGATATACTTGCATGTTTAGCACTCAAGTGCTGATTAGATGCAATTTTCGTGGACCAGTATATGTGGGCTCCTCGCATCCACTTCCATTGAAGGTGTGGAGTGTGCTGGCTGTCACACGTTGCAGGATGGCTCAGGGACCGAGGGAGAGGGTGTACAGTTTCTCGGATGTGGCATTGGAAGTCCTGGTGAAGAAGGTCCAGAGGAAGAGGGATGTACTGTACCCACAGGGGGAAGGATGCCACCTCATGCTCCTCACCTCCTGTCCCTCTCTCCTGCAGCAGCTGGTGCTGCTCTGCCTGGCCTCATGTGGTGTATTTGGATTTTCAGAAGGCCTTCGATAAGGTCCCACACAAGAGGTTGGTGAACAAAATTAGGGCACATGGAATTGGGTGTAATATACTAGCATGGATTGAAAATTGGTTAACAGACAGAAAACAAAGAGTAGTGATAAACGGGTCTTTTTCAGGATGGCAGGCTGTGACTAGTGGGGTACCACAAGGATCAGTGCTTGGACCCCAGCTATTCACAATCTATATCAATGATTTGGATGAGGGGACTAAATGTAACATTTCCAAATTTGCTGATGATACAAAGCTAGGTGGCAGTGTCAGTTGTGAAAAGGATGTGAAGAGGTTTGAAGGGGATCTCAACAGGCTCAGTGAGTGGGCGAGAACATGGCAGATGGAATATAATGTGGATAAATGTGAAGTTATCCACTTTGGTGGAAAAAACAGAAAGGCAGAGTATTTCCTAAATGGTGAAAGATTGGGGAATGCAGATGCTCAAAGGGACCTGGGTGTCCTTGTACATGAGTCACTGAAAGTGAATATGCAGGTGCAGCAAGCCATTAAGAAGGAAAATAGTATGCTGGCCTTCATTACAAGAGGATTTGAGTACAGGAGTAAAGAAGTCTTACTCCAATTATATAGGGCCTTGGTGAGACCACACCTGGAGTACTGTGTACAATTTTGGTCTCCTTACCTAAGGAAGGATATACTTGTCATAGAGGGAGTGCAATGAAGGTTCACGAGATTGACTCCTGGGATGGCAGGACTGTCGTATGAGAAGAGACTGAGTAAACTAGGCCTGTATTCTCTTGAATTCAGAAGAATGGGAAGGGATCTCATCGAAGCATACAAAACTATTACAGGGCTTGATAGGGTGGATGCTGGGAGAATGTTGCCCTTGGCTGGGGAGTCTAGAACCAGGGGCCACAGCCTCAGGATAAAGGGTAGACCATTCAGGACTGAGATGAGAAGAAATTTCTTCACACAGCGGGTGGTGAATCTTTGGAATTTTCTACCCCAGAGGGCTGTGGAGGCTCAGTCATTGGGTATATTCAAAACAGAAGTCGATAGATTTTTGACTAGTAAGGGCATCAAGGGATATGGCGATAGGGCCGGTGAATGAAATTGAGGCAGAAGATCAGCCATGATCTCATTGAATGGCGGAACAGGCTTGAAGGGCCGAATGGCCTACTCCTGCTCCTATTCCTTATGTTCTTATGCCCTCCTCCTATTCCTCGTCCAGACCAAAGAGAACCCCTAGCAAGATGCCCACGACCAAGCACTCCCTTTCTCCTGGTGACTTCTATAAGGTGTCTAATAAGGTGGCATAGCACAGCACTCACTCTTTTTAGGTGAAGTCATCAGAGAATTTGCGGAATAAATATTGCTAGAGTGTTGGTGAAGTCTTGACAGAGAGCCCTAGAATGTTTCCCAATGTGTTCCAGTGGTCCTCTTCATAGCTCCAGCAGCAAGTGAGTATCCCTTTAAATAGTGCTTGAAATCTACATCAACGCCTTGTTTACTCCCAAACAGCTGATTGCTGTTCTGAGAGGGTGTTAGGACAAGCACTAGCCACCAAAATGCCATGCAGCCTCTTTAATGAGTGCTAGCAGGCATTTTAATTGGCAATCAGCCCTTTAACGAGCCTCGGGGCGGCCGTTCCTAGTGCGCGCTTCAACTCCTTTACCAAGGTGGTGTCTTGCGCTAAACGCGGGCTAAACCGGCATTTCAGCTTAAGACCCCACCTTGGCTACCTTGGAGGCCCTTTAGCGCCTGAATGCGTGGCTGGAAATCGCCCCCAATATCTTTAGTCATCCAGGGAACTCTATCTTTGGAAGCCTTTCCTCTCCCCCTTGTGAGACTGTGTCTAGTCTGTACTCGATCTATCTCCTCTTTAAAGGCCTCCCATTGATCAGTTACTGTTTTACCTGCCAATCTTTGATTCCAATCCACCTGGGCCAGATCCCCTTTCAACTCACTGAAATTGAGTTCTGGTGGAGGAGGTCCAGAGGAAGAGGGATATTCTGTACCCGTAGGGGGCAAGGATTCCAATTCGCCCTCCTGTTCCTCTCTCCTGCAGCAGCTGGTGCTGCTCTGCCTGGCCTCATGTTAGCTGTCCTCCAGTTGAGTATTTTCATGTTTGATTGTTCCTTGTCCTTCTCCATAACTGCTCTAAACCTAATGATATTGCGATCACTGTTCCCAAATGCTCCCCCATTGAAACATGCTCCATTTGCTCTATTTCATTCCCCAAAACTAGATCCAGCACGACTTCCTTCCTTGTTGAGCTGGAAATATACTGATCAAGAAAGTTCTCTTGTACAAATTTCAGGAATTCCTCCCCCTTTTTGCCCTTAACACTGTTATTTTCCCAGTCTATATTAAGATAATTGAAGTTTCCCATTATCACTTCTCTATAGTTCTTGCATATCTCCTTCCCACTATTTAGTGACCTATAGTATACACCCAGCAGCGTAATAGCTCCTCTATTGTTCCTTAATTCTAAGCAAGTGTAAGGGGTTTTAGATCGCAGAGGTTTCCCTCTCTAAAGGCCTCTCTCTCTTGCACAGTAAAACCTTGAGTGGTTCGACCCACTCGCCCCTTAGATTCTGTACTCTGAACTTTGGGGCAGGAACTACAATGTAGAGAAAACTCTTATAGACCAAGTTTGATGAAACGAAATGAAATTTTATTGCATATGGAAACACAAATCAAATGCAAGCAGATAAGAGAGTACATGGGAGGGAAAAACACAAACAAATCATAACGACACAATACTAACTAAGGCAAATACAGGCATATTATACTCTACAAAAATCATCATGAAATAGGGAAACACACGGAACATCGAGGGATAACAACTCATGTTAATTATACCCTTAAATATCCACCCCCTTAAACCTATCTAGATCTGATTATGGAGGGTCAGAAACATGCTCACCAATCCAACTAGGAAGTGCAAGGTTTTGAACCAGTCTGCGTTTGGTCCTTTCAGGCGTCCCGTCTCCACGTGGATCGTGGAGCCCCAGCGAGCTGCGCCTCACCTCTCTCCTGAGGTGGGGGTCGGGGGCGCTGGACACCGGCTGCTTCTGTTGTTTTATTTTGTCTCTTCACCCGACCCATATGCAATAAAATTTCATTTCGTTTTGTCAACGGCCCGGGGTTGGTCGATGATCTCCCGATGTTTGACCCCGGGGTGGGACGCCGGTTCGAACGGTCTTCTTGATGGTGGTTTGGTCTTCTTCTTCTTCCTCTCCGTCGATGGAGAGGAGTCTCGCTGATCTTCTCCCGAAGCGACTCCTCTTTACCCAGCTCAAAAGCTGGACAGGCCTGCAAGCTGACGAGTGTTTCGTCTCCATGTCTCCTTGTCCTCCTACCCGTGTGTTCTCACAATTATACTTCTTTTGCAGAAGCTCTTATCTCGCGCCAAATCAAGTTAGTCTTTGTTTAACTTTTGGCGGGCTTGTTGCACAACGGGGTAGTTGTGGGGTATTTTAAACTGTTCTTGGATGGCCAGTAATGGGCCATCTCTGGTCTGGAATGACCTTCATTGTTTTTAATGTCCTGGTGATGTCCTTAACGGGCCCTTGATGCTCTTCTCATGAATAAGAAACTGTTCCCTTTTGTCTGGGTCAACATTTAGATGGCCTTTATCTACAGGCCGATCTCGACTGGATCTGTATCCAATCTATATGTATATGTGGGTGTCTGGTTTCGTTCTCTCAGAAACGACTTCCAGAACTTACTTTGGGCTGAATCCACAAAGCTGTCTGAGGATTTGCAGGAACCATTTTAGTGTCCCAATAAGTTGATCACGGGGTCTGGCGGCCATTTTGAATGCCCCTTTTCCTGGGCTTCTTTTAAAACAGTCTTTAAAATCATGGCCTCTTCTGCCATTCGGCCCTTTATAATATAAAGTACAATTTTGCGAATCCTACACAAATAGATTCTGTCTTTGAACCCTCAACTACATCATCCTTTTCCAGTGCTGTAACAGTATATTTGATCAATACTGCCACTCCCCCTTTTTTTAAAGTTCCCAATCCTCCCCTTGTTTTAGCCAGGTCTCCGTATTACCACTATATCATAATCCCATGTGAAAATTTGTGCCCGCATCTCACCAATCTTACTTATCACGCTCCGTGCACTCCAAACCCATTCTAGTCTGCCTTGCATTTCCACCCTGTTATCCATACCTCCTATTTTTGAACAAATCTTTATTCTAATGCTGTTTGTTTCTCCCACTCCCCTGTGCACTGTGGGGGGAGTTTTCCCAGCCCTGGGGAGGCGGATATGGAGGCAGGACTGCCGGGAAAATGGCAGAAACTGGGAGCGGGTACCGACCCCACTCCCAACCCGCCTCCATGCCATCTTCCCGGGAGACAGATCCCCGAGTCGCGCAGGGACCCATCTCCTCGAGGCAGGCAGGGGAATACAGCCAACTAACTGCCTGTTAACAGGTAGTTAACAGGCAGTTTTGAGGCTTTACCCCATTTTACGCTTGCAATTGCGGGCTTCCCGATGGCAGCGAACCTCACCAGGGTCAGCGAGGCGAGCAGTGGGTCTGCAGGGTTGAGAGGGGTCGAAATGTCAGCTGTAGAGGTGAGTGATGGGTGCAAGTGTGGGCAGATAACTATGAGAGGTGAGTGTAAAGTGTTGGGGGAAAAAGTTTCCTTACCTTTGCTTCTTACTGCAGGCTTCAACCTTTGAGGATCCGGAGGTGCCTCATCTCAATGGTAGAGATGACAAAATGGCTGCTGCATTCTCAGATGCAGCAGCCATCTGCTTTCTGCTGAGGAGAGAGGTCTTGGTGAGCCTTCTGTGCAAGGGCTCACCTTAGAACAGAGATCGTCAGTGTTTGACAGCTTCTCAAAGCTGTCAAATGTTGACAATTCATCTGTCAAACATTTTTCAACAGATGAAGCATCATACGCTGATGTCATCTGTCACCGGCTTTCCCTTAATTGGTCGGTAAGCCCACAGGGCGGGCTTAACAAGGCTAATCAAGGGAAAATAGCGTGGGTTGGTCAGACGTCACTGGGGACGGGGCTTAAACCCGGAAACCAGAAGTCCTGCCTCCAACATGTCTCCATTGATAAAATCCAGCCCCTTGTTTCTCTTCTCCAATGCTTCATCCTGGTGCCCATCCCCCTGTCAAAGTAGTTTAAACCTCTCCCACAGCACTAGTTAATCTTCCCACAAGGATATTGGTCCCAGCTCTATTGAAGTGCAACTCGTCCATCTTGTACCCGTTTCATGTTATCCTTTAACCTGGCTCCAGGGAGGCAATACACTATGTGAGTCTCAATTCAATGGTTGCAAAAATGCCTGTCTATCCCCCTGACTATTGAATCCCCTGTAGTCAGTACATTTCTACACTTTGCTGTGCCCCCTGTTGAAGTACTTTGCCCCACAGTTCCTTGAATTTGCTCTGGACTACACTCCTTCGAGGTGTTGTCACCCTCACAGCACTGAAAACCAATTTGTGAGCACCACATTCCTGGAGGATTCCTGTACTGTCTGCCTCCTCTTCCTACCCTGATAGATGGCCATCCACTTACTATTCTCCTGAACTCTCTGCGGCTGAGGAGCGACCACCTCCTGGAATGTGTGATCAAGGAAATTCTCAGCTTCCCATATTCCCTGCAGTGACTTCAGCTGCTCCTCAATCTCAGAAACCTTAATCTCGAGCTCGAGCAACCAGAGTCAGTTTCTGCACATGTGGTTGTCCAGGACACATGAGTTCCCACATGGCACAGGAATTGCAGGCAAGTTTCATTTAAATAGCACTTTTAACATAGTAAAACGTCCCAAGGCACCTCATAGGAGCTGAATCAGACAAAACTTGACAATGCACCAAAGAAGGAGACAGGTGACTAAAAGCTTGGTCAAAGAGGTAGGTTTTAACGAGCATCTTAAAGCAAGAAAGAGAGATAGAGAGGCAGAGAGGTTTAGGGAGGGAATTCCAGAGCTTAGGGTCTAGGCAGCTGAAGACACAGCCACCAATGGTGGAGTGATGAAATTCAGGGATGCTAAAGAGGCCAAATTTGGAGGAACACAGAATTCTCAGAGGGTTGTAGGACTGGAGGAGGTTACAGACATAGGGTTATGGAGGGATTTGAACACGAGGATGAGAATTTTAAACTCTAAGCATTAGTCACTGGGATTTAAATAAGGCTCCACTGCTAAGTTCAGCCAGCTCTCATTCTGTCACAGGCAGGCGAGAAATTAACGCACCAGCACGGTTTCTTGTTGGAAAAACTGCTTGCAATTTTAATTCAGGCCCCCGTTTCAGTCTTGTTTAGTATAAGCAACTTAGTTTGTGTACATGTTCCTTGTGGTTCTGGTGTGTGATGCCAATCAGAAGGTAGCCCTTTGCTGCACCTTTATGAGTGTCATTATATCCTTCCTGCAATACGGTGACCAGAACTGTACACAGTACTCTAGACGGGGATGTACCATTGCTCTGTACATTCTATTCCATGCGCTATTCAATCCAAGGTCCTACTTACCACTATGCATTTGGTTTCAATGATTTGTCCACCAATACGCTCAAGTCCTTTGCTGTATCCTCCACACTGACAACATTTTGCTTATAGTTCCAATATTTAATTTCCTTCCTCGTCTCATCACTTTGCATTTCTCGACATTGAATTCCATTTGCCATTTCTCAGCCCAACTTCCAAATCTATCTGATGAAGCTAAACATTATTACCTGTCTTTTCTCTTTACAAATGTTAACTGCCCTGCTGTGTATTTCCAGAAATGTTTGTTTTTATTCCATATCGGTCCAGATCCCTCTGCACTTGATCAGTCTGTTCTTGATTACTTGCAACCCATCCTCACAACTTAATAGCATAGGCAAATTTTTAGTTTTGTCTCTATCCCAGCTTTCAAATCAGTGATATATAATATGAATAGCAAAGGTTTAGGACTAATCCCTGGGGCACATCCGCCCATTCCAATTCTGTTGCATGCACAACCACCCTCTGCTTTGATGCAGCCAATCCACTTCAATAACTTCAATAATGATCTAGACAAGGCAACTAGATGTAATATCTCCAAATTTGCAGATGACACAAAGCTGGGTGGGCATGTGTGCTGTGAGGAGGATGCTGAGAAACTCCAGGATGATTTGGACAGGTTGGGTGATTGGGGAAAAGCATGGCAGATGCAATATAACATGGATAAATGTGAGGTTATCCACTTTGGTGGCAAAAACAGGAAGGCAGATTATTATCTGAATGGCAACAGATTGGGAGAAGGGGAAGTGCAACGAGACCTGGGTGTCCTTGTGCACCAGTCGCTGAAGGTAAGCATGCAGGTGCAGTAGGCGGTTAAGAAGGCAAATGGTATGTTGGCCTTCGTAGCGAGAGGGTTTGAGTACAGGAACAAGGATGTCTTGGTGCAGTTGTACAGGGCCTTGGTGAGACCACATCTTGAGTATTGTGTGCAGTTTTGGTCACCTTATCTGAGGAAGGATGTTCTTGCCATGGAGGGAGTTCAGCGAAGATTCACCAGGCTGATACCTGGGATGGCAGGAATGACGTATGAGGAGAGATTGGGACGATTGGGCTTGTACTCGCTGGAGTTTAGAAGAATGAGAGGGGATCTCATTGAAACTTATAAAATTCAGACAGGACTGGACAGACTAGATGCAGGAAGGATGTTCCCGATGGTCGGGAAGTCCAGAACCAGGGGTCACAGTCTAAGGATAAGGGGTAGGCCATTTAGGACAGAAATGAGGAGGAATTTATTCACCCAGAGAGTGGTGAACCTGTGGAATTCTCTGCCACAGAAGGCAGTAGAGGCCAATTCATTAAATATATTCAAGAAGGAGTTGGATATATTTCTTAAGGCTAAAGGGATCAAGGGGTATGGAGAGAAGGCAGGAACAAGGTACTGAACTTGGATGATCAGCCATGATCGCGTTGAATAGCGGAGCAGGCTCGAGGGGCCGAATGGCCTACGCCTGCTCCTATCTTCTATGTTTCTATGTCTACCTATTTGGTGGTTTTCCATGATATGGACCAACCTCCTATACAGTACTGTCTCAATAACCTTGCTGAAGTTGAGATAAACAGGGTCTGAAATTTCACAGAGGTGCCAGTTCCCAGGCTTACAGCAGAAAACCAGTGGATCCCCCACAGAATTGCAGTCCCACAATATCCACAGAGTTCCCTTTATCCATAAGTTTCAATAGCTCCTTAAAGAATTTAATATAGTTACCAAACTGATTCATTGGCAATATAAAATGGGTTAAATAACATGCAAAATGAACAGGAAACTGTTTGGTATTTTAGAATTCTACATCATTACTGTATTTAACTGGATTTGCTAAAAAATTATTTATTTCTAATTCAGTCATATCGTGTTGCAAAATCAAGACCTCCTAACTTCAATATGGTAGCTTCAATGAGTGGCTGTCCAGAAGTAATTATCTGACGGTCTATGTAAAATTGACATTGGGGTAGTGAATATTTAAGTGGATGTTTTTAATTTTATTAGTTTGAAATATTCTTTGCTTGCATATCCCAAAATCTCTATACTTTCACTTATAGTTATATAAATAAGATTGGATAATTTTCAATTGATTCTGAATTACTGTGTTCAACCAGGCAATGAGATAAGTGTAACGTTACATGAAGTAAATAAGATATAGTCTATTACAGAAAAATGCCATTACTGTAATTGCTATGGCTGGTCATACGATAGAGGATGCTTTACAATTTTGAAATTCTATCTGCTTAATCAATTTCACTTGTCTGGTGCTCCATTAAGTTGCACTGTTACTATGCAGACAGATGTAGTCTAAAGTCAATTGAACATAAAATCAGATAGCTTGTTAGCAGCAAATGACCCAAATCTGTAGTTATATTGGCTCTGCCTTCAAACAGTCTTAACAAATGTCCATTTATCATAGTCTTTATCATTTTAAATAACAATGACATTTTTCATTTCCGCTGGCATGGTAAAATGCAGCATTTTGCTAGGGCTACAAAGATAGGACCTGACTTTCCTACAAAATACATTACTTATGATTGCTCGCAGCAGTTAACTCATGGACTTTGAAAGATTAAATGGCCTGGATTTTCTGGTCAGCGGTGAACGAACGGCACCAGACATTCATTGTACTTGCCCACAAACTTTCTATGGGCTTTTGCATTGGAACTTGTGGTGATTAGAGATCCATTATGCTCTACAGGGGATCTGGGACCTGTGTGAACAGGGAAAGCAACTGCGCATCTCCCTAACCAATCAGATTGAAGAATCCTGGCTGCGGCATGCAGAGTCTGAACTAGGAAGTGTACGTTAGAATATTTAATTCAATGCCAAATCATGTGCAGAAAGCAAAATAAAGAGTGGAAAAGAAAGATTAAGAGAGAGAGAGAGAGACAAAAGAGACAGAAAGAAAAAGTTTAAAAGATTTACTTTTTATTTTTTTTAAATTTTCAACAATAATTAAAATCTGAAGGAATGAGACTCCACATTTGTAAAAGTTAATTTTCAGTGGCAAAGAGGTTGTTTAGCAGTAATTAAGACTTATCACACTTAAAAAATTACTTGTACTGGAATGGACAAGCCCTAACTTTTTCTGGCGTGTTTAGTGGGTATATAGCACGTAAGTACCGTAACTTCACGCTGTTGCATGTGTTTCAATGCCGAGTCTCTCGGCGAGATACCGGTATAGCGAAGCTTCTGGAGGAGCAGAGCAGCTTGGACAGCAACTTCCTGATTTCCGCATTTAACTGTGCATGTGCGGTCGCCGGAAGTTGCCGTCCGATTTACTCATTAATAATGGTAAGTGCTGATAGCCTCACCATTACTTTTACTGCAAAATCCAGGCATTTTAATATTTTATATCACACAGTAATTGAAATAGGAATTGGATGCACTAAAATGTGTATTGTTCAGTGAAGATGTAATTTGGCAAGTGTGCTATGCTGAACTCCATTGTTTATGTCTCTGAACATTGAATTAGATTTGAAAAGCGTGAGTGACGCATAGCAGATGGAGCAAATAACTTGCGTGTCTTTTGGCATTTAATTCCCCTGTGCCAAAAATCACTTTATTTTTGGCATTGTTTCTCGTAGACTGTTAAAGAAGAGTTGAGTGCACTGAAAGATGGAAAATTTTCCACTTCATATCTTGTGAAATAACATTCACAGTTCAGGCACAGTACATTATAGGCAACATGACCATATAAAAATAACGCCCAATATTTGGGATGCCATTTCACTCGCCTCATTAACCTTTCTCAGGGTTGAGCCTGAGAACTAGCGGCTAGTTAGAGACTACATTGAGACAACCATGAACTATGGAAGTTTTGTGCCCACTCCTAGTTTAAATTTGTGATATGTGACAGTTTATATATTGTGCTTGACACAGGAAACTTGTTTAATGATGTTTCAATGCTCACATTCTTTGACTCCCTGTTGTGTTACAAGACAGAACTTTTGGACGTGAACTTATCTAAGATCTTTGGCTCCTGAGGTTTACAATTAGATTCAAACATTAAAGCTGAATTGATCTTCAATTACCACATTTCCAAACATAACCTTAGGACCATAGATGCTTGCAGTACAGAAGGGGAATTTTCAGCCCTTTTGGTTTGTGCCGGCTCTTTGCTAGAGCAATCCAAAACTAATACTACTGCCCTGCTCCTTCACCATTACGCTGCATGTTCCTCTGCTTCATATGTTTATCCATTTTCCCTTAAAAACTGCAATTTGCCTCAACTACTCCCTGTGGCAAAGCATTGCATGATCTAACAAAACACATAGGGGGGAATTTTCCCAGCCCTGGGGAGGCGGGTATAGAGGCAGGACTGCCGGGAAAATGGCAGAAATTGGGAGCGGGCACCAAACCCACTCCCAACCCGCCTCCGTGCCATCTTCCCGGGGGGGGCGAGTCACCGACTTGCGCAGGGACCCGTCTCCTCGAGGCGGGATGGGGATTAGAGCCAATTAACTGCCTGTTAACAGGCAGTTTTGAGGCTTATCCCCATTTTACCCCTGCAAGTGCAGGCTTCCTGACGGCTGCGAACCTCGCCAGGGTCAGCGAGGCGAGCAGTGGGTCTGCGGGGCTGAGAGGGGTCGAAAAGTCCACTGTAGAGGTGAGTGATGGGTGCAAGTGTGGACAGGTAAGTATGAGAGGTGAGTGTTGGAAAAAATGTCCTTACCTTTGTTTCTTTCTACAGGCTTCAACCCTTGGGGATCTGGAGGTGCCTCATCTCAACGGCAGAGATGACAGAATGCTTTCTACTTTCTGCTGACGAGAGAGGTTTTTGTGAGCCTTCTGTGCAAGGGCTCACCTTAGAACAGAGATTGTCAGTGTTTGACAGCTTCTCAAAGCTGTTAAACACTGACAATTCATCTGTCAAAATTTTTTTGACTGTCCTCTGTCACCGGCTTTCCCTTAATTGGCTGGTAAGCCTGCAGGGCGGGCTCTACAAGGTCAATCAAGGGAAAATAGTGTGGGTTGGTCAGACATCATTGGGGGCCGGTCTGAAACCCGAAAACCAGCAGTCCCGCCCCCAACGCGCCCCTATTGACAAAATCCAGCCCATAGGAACAGGAGTATGCCATTCAGCCTCTCAAGCCAGTTCCTCCATTCTATCAGATCATGGCTGATCTATACCTCAATTCATTTATCTGACTTTGATCCATATTGCTTGATATCCTTACCTAACAAAAAAATTATTGATCTTAGTCTTAAAAATTTCAATTGACTCCGCATCCACAGCCTTTTAGGGGAGAGAATTCTAGATTTCCACTGCCCCTTGTGTGAAGAAGAGCTTCCTGATTTCACTCCTGAATGGCTGAGTACTAATTTTAATATTAAGTCCCCATATTCTGGACTTCCTCACCAGAGGAATTAATTTCTCTGTATCTACCCTATTGAATACCTTTATCATTTTAAAGACCTCAGTCAGATCACCCCTCAACCTCCTAAACTCAAGGGAATACAAGCCAAGTTTATGAAACTTGTCCTCATAATTTAACCATTTAATTTGTGCTGGAAGGCCAATATATCGTCCAAGGCCAGTACATCTTTCCTGAGGTTCAGTGCCCAAAGCTGAATGCAGTACTCCAGATGGGATCTGAACAAATGTTTGCACAACTGAAGCAGAACTTCCTCCCCTTTGTATTCTAGCCCCCTTGATCCCATTAGCCTTTTTGATTATTTTTTGTATGCAGTACATTAGTTTTAGTGATGTATTTACCTGTGCACCCAAATCCCTTTGCTCTTCTACAGTTTCTAGTCTCTTGCCATTAAGTAAATGGCCCAGAAATTCGGGTCGGGGGCTTCCCACGGGTGTAAGCCCCCGACCTGCACTTACCTAGCGCGCCGGCCGTTGAGCTGTGGGCCCCCATGGAATTCAGATCCTGGGCCTGCTCCAACTGCCGGCGCGCAGTGCTTGCGTATCCCAGGGGCGCAGTTAGTTCGATGCATCCCCTGGGATCACGTGGGCCACGGAGAGCCAATCGGAGCAGGGAATGCTCCATTCATAAGGTTGACAGGAAGAGCTGTCAAAACTTAGAAATACTACGGGCCCCAAAACATCTCCAAATCTTCAAATACATTTTTAAAAAGCGTCACATTTTTAAAATAAACTATAAATTACATGAAATAACTATTTTAAACAATAATTTAAATTTTTGAAAAAATAATTTTATTTTCTAACGGGGCTAAAAATAAACTTACCTTTCTTTAAAGTATTTAAAAATAATAAACCTGTGGAAAAAATGTTTTAATTTTAATTAATTCACCACTTACCTTGTAAAAAGCAGGTCTGCTTTTTAAATGTGTAACTTCTGGAGACTTACCCTCCCGGGAAAACCTGTAAAAAAAACATAAGTTCGATACGCACGCACGGCCTCTCCCGCACACGCATTTGAACTCTGAACCCCTTCTTTCAGGGGAACGGAAGTGCCGGTTTCCCGTGAATGCGTAGTGCATGCACGAAACCGGCACTTCCATTGGGCCTACAGGTGAGTATCCCATGCGTACTCACCCGTGGAGACCCGAAGTTCTGGGCCAATATTATTCCATTTTGTTCTTGGAATCACAATTTTCTCAGTGAACTCCATCTGCCATAGTTTTGCCCAGTCACTCAACCTATCTATGTCCCTTTGTAAATTCCTGCTCCCATCTACACAACTTACCATGCCTCCTAAGATGGTATCATCTGCAAACTTGGATATACAACTCTCGTCCTTCATCTAAGTCATTGATATATATGGTAAAAAGCTAAGGCCCCAGTACCCCGGGGAACAACATTTGTCACATTCCACAAATCAGAGATTGTTTACTTTATCCCTACTCTGAAACAATCGAAGATGACAGTATCCTCATACCTAATCCTTCTTCTCACATCCCACTTCCCCCCTCATCCCACAATCTTTTCTCACGTACAAGCTGCTGATGGTGTATGCATGGATATCTTGCTTTCCCCTCACCACTGCCTTTCTACTTTCAGATACCTAAGAACTGCCAGCAGGCCAGTCTGTCGCTCATCATCAGCAAACAGAAGAAGAAGAAAAAGAAGAAGAAACAGAAACAACAACAACAGCAACAGCAACAACAACAACAACAGCACTGTATTTGACATTCACAGACACCAGCTCAGAAACTGGCACTGCACAGATTTAGAAACATAGAAACATAGAAGATAGGAGCAGGGGTAGGCCATTCGGCCCCTCGAGCCTGTTCCACTATTTAATGAGATCATGGCTGATCATCTAAATTCAGTACCCTGTCCCTATAGAAACATTTAGAGCATAGTATAGAGGCGGGATCTGCACATGGTGAGCATGAGTGGGCGGCAGTCAGGCCTGGGCGAAAGGGTAGCTCAGGTGGCAGCTTGCCAGAGGGTGAGTTTGTGCATGAGTTCTGCTCCACAGGACTCAGATGATGACCTCGATGGGGCTGCCTTAAGAAGAAGGGTGATGGGCATGTACACAGAAATGCTAGGTGCAATGGCAAGCCTACCAGAGAGCCTCTTGTCAGTGTTAAGGAGCATGGAGGAGTCCGGCTCTAACATTGCATGGGGCTTTGCGCAGAGCTTGAAGCCCATGATTTCCAGGATGGAAATGATGGGCAACTCCAGGAGAGATGTTGTGGACCCACAGATGATGCTGGGTGCGATGGGTGATCTTGCAGCTTCCATTGTAGCACAGGCAGAAATGACCCAATGTCTCACTGCTTCAGTGGAAGCTCAGACTTCTGCCGTTGCTGGGTTTATGAGTCTCGAAAAGAGCTTGCAGGCTGTCGCAGCAGGCCAGTAATCTGTCCTCCAACAGATTGCTAGGAATGCTGAGGTGCTGCTCTGGGGGAGTGGCAGTGGGTCTGTGGAGCAAGAATCTGCTATCCTCTTTCAGGATGGCAGCATTCCTACTCCCACCACTGCCACTCCGGCATTGCCCTTGCCACTGCCTATCAGCCAGCCAGCTCAGACTGCTGCCACCCATGCCGAGGTAGTGCAGTCTACAGCTGGGCCTTCCAGGTTGCTCGAGGTTGTCCTGCAAGGCCAGGTGTAGTCTCCCCCCACTGAAGGTCATGGTGTGGAGATGCCGGTGTTGGACTGGGGTGGACAAATGTAAGAAATCACACAACACCAGGTTATAGTCCAACAGCTTTATTTGAAATCACAAGCTTTCGGAGCGCTGCTCCTTCGTCAGGTGAAGTGGAGAGATGCATAAAAGCACAGCTTATATAGTCAGAGAATAATGTCAGATGTTTACAGGTAATCTTTCTAACTGCCATTTATCACACCTCAGCAGAGAGATAATCACAGCAATCAAAGGTGTAAATGGTGTCCAAACAGGTAAATCATTAGGTTCAATTACCTCCTCTTCTGCGACTATTCAACCTGTAGAGAGGGCGTTTATTGCATCAATTTCTGCTGCATTTGCTCATGGCCTAAACAAAGCTAGGCCCAAGTTAATGGGTTAGAAGTGAAGGCTCTCATAGATACGGGCAGTACCGAGAGTTTTATAAGTCTTCAGTTTGTGAAGGAAAAGTGTTTGAAAATCTTGCCTGTTACTTATCAGGTGTGTATGGCTCAGACGACCCTTACTTCACAAGTAGCTGGTTGTTGCCTTGTGAAATTGATTCTTCTAGGTAATACGTATACTGATATATGCCTATCTGTTTTGCCTAATCTTTGTGCGGATATTTTGATTGGTCATGATGTGCTTAAATTACACGAGAGTCTTAGTCTTTCGTTTGGCGGGACTAAGCCACCCTTATCCATTTGTGGATTAACTTCTTTATCTATTTCTCCATTATCACTTTTTTCCAATTTGATGCCGGAATGTAAGCCAATTGCTACCAAGTCAAGAAGGTATAGCAGTCAGGATAGAGAATTTATTAATTCTGAAGTCCAATGTCTTTTATTGGAATGAATCATTGAACCTAGTTGTTCGCCTTGGCGGGCTCAGGTAGTTGTCACCACTAACGAGAGGCATAAGAAATGAATGGTGATAGACTACTCTCAAACTATTAATAGGTATACTCAATTAGATGCGTACCCTTTGCCTGAGATTGATGAGCTTATCAACAAAGTATCTCAGTATAAGTTTTTTAGCACTATTGATTTAAAGAGTGCTTATCATCAGATTCCTATTGTTAAGAGGGATCAACCATATACAGCCTTTGAGGCTGGTGGAAAGCTGTATCAGTTTTGCCGAATACCATTTGGTGTTACGAATGGTGTTGCTTGTTTTCAACGGGCAATGGATGCTTTTATAAGTGATAACTCTCTCTCTGACACCTTTTCATATTTAGATGATATCACGGTGTGTGGTAAATCAAGGGTGGAGCATGATTCTAATTTAGAAAGATTCCTTCAAGCTGCGGAAAAAGTTGGTTTAACTTTTAATAAAGAGAAGTGTATCTTTTTGACTACTGAGGTAAATCTACTGGGGTATATTATCTCGGGAAATAAGATTAAACCAGATCCAGAACGTTTGCGACCATTGATCGATTTACCTTATCCTACTAATTCTAAGGCTTTGCAACGAGTTGTTGGACTGTTTTCTTACTATTCTAATTGGATTGCAAACTTTTCGCAGAAGATCCGGCCCCTTATACGGGTTACGACATATCCTCTATCATGGGAGGCCAGGACATGTTTTGATAAATTTAAAAAGGATATCCTAGGAGCAGTTGTGCATTCTATTGATGAGCAGGTTCCCTTTGTGATTGAGACGGATGCTTCTGATTTTGCAATTGGGGCTACTCTGAACCAAAATGGAAGACCTGTGGCCTTTTTCTCACGTACTTTGAACAATAGTGAAAAAAGGCACTCTTCAATAGAGAAAGAGGCATATGCAATAGTAGAAGCATTGCGTAAATGGAGACATTATTTATCGGGGCGACATTTCACGTTGGTAACCGATCAAAAATCTGTGTCCTTTATGTTTGATGTTAAACATTTTGGAAAGATCAAAAATGATAAAATAATGAGGTGGAGGATTGAGTTGGCATGTTACCATTTTGATATAGTTTATCGTCCGGGGAAGGATAATGTTGCTGCTGATGCACTGTCGAGGGCTTATTGTTCTGTGATTCACGGAGATACGCTTATTAATCTTCACAATGCTTTATGTCATCCTGGGGTTACGAGGATGATGCACTTCGTACGCAGTAAGAATTTGCCCTTTTCAGTTGAAGACATCAAGCGGATGACTTCATTATGTTCTATCTGTGCTCGGTGTAAACCGAATTTCTTTAAGCCTCAACGAGCTCATCTTATAAAGGCTACTTCTCCTTTTGAATGTTTGAGCATTGATTTTAAGGGGCCTCTTCCTTCAACGACTCAAAATCGATACATATTTACTGTTGTGGATGAGTTTTCAAGGTTTCCTTTTGCTTTTCCTTGCGCAGATGTATCAGCTGCTACAGTTATCAAATGTCTGACTCAACTTTTTGTCATCTTTGGGATGCCTGCGTATATCCATTCAGATCAAGGCAGTTCTTTTATGTCTTCCCAGTTGAAGGAATACCTTCAGAGTCGGGGAATTTCTACTAGTAGAACTACCCCGTATAACCCCCAGGGTAATGGACAGTGCGAACGATACAATGGGGTGATCTGGAAGGCAGTTATGTTGGCTTTGACATCCCGGAATCTTAAGAATACACAGTGGGAAATGGTACTGCCTGATGCCCTGCATTCCATTAGATCATTGCTTTCAACGGCTACTAATGTGACCCCCCATGAAAGGCTCCTTAATTACCCGCGGAGATCTACTACGGGATATTCGGTACCTTCATGGCTTACTATGCAGGGGCCTGTGTTGCTTCGATGCCATGTTAGATTGTCAAAATATGATCCTTTAGTGGAGGAGGTGGAGCTGTTGGAGGCAAATTCCCAATATGCTCATATTCGATTCCAAGATGGGAAAGAAAGTACTGTTTCAATTAAAGACTTGGCTCCTTGTGGTGGCCAGCCCTCTTCCGAGGATACTAATAATAGTCATGATTCAGATAATGTGGATGTTGTTATAGATACTACGAATGTTTCCAATCCTATTGCAGATAATTATACTTCTATTAGTCAGCCTTTCATGGATGTTCATGACCGTCCTAGTTTACTTCCTGATGGGATTTCCAATCCGGAAACCGTTGATAATCGGGATATGGATAGCCTGTCTGCAGAAGATACTTCGGTGCCTCCGGGTATGGGAGGGCAAGGAATTTCACCAAGATTAAGAAGGTCGACACGAACAAGATATCCGGTCGACCGATTGAAAATGGACCTTTAAATTGATAGTAATGTTTTAAAGTTGTTGAAATATTATATTTTTATTTTAGTTGTAAATAAATTAATTATAAATTGTAAAGGTTATTTAGGTTGGAGCATGTTTTAAAAGGAGGGGTGAATGTGGTGATTATTTCCTATGTTTAATAAGAAGTATTGTGATTGGTGAATGGGGTGGTTGTTCTCTGTATTAATAAGAAGTATTGTAATTGGTTGTTTGTTTCTACCTTGAGATATATGTTGTAAACTCATTGGTAGTGGATGTCAGGTGATTTGTGGTGGCCATCTTAAATTCAGTTCTCTCTAGTCATTGTTGGAGACTGGTGTTGAAAGATGTGCTACTGGGTTTTTAAAGTTAATAAAGCCTAGATTAGAAAGGCAAATCTATTCTTTATTTCAGTCATTTTGATTGGATTTGGATAAATTTACCAATTCTGTTTGGAATGTGTGTTTTGTGATGGCTCTCATTTCAGCTTTGTGCTCAGGGGGATGCTGTGGTGTTCCGTGACAGAGGGATGGTATGATGGGGAAGTGATGAGCAATGGGGTTCTGGGGTTTCATTCATTGGAATTGGAGTCTGATGAGCCGTTTACGGAAAGCCCCTCCGGAAGGGGGATTTGCTGCCTGCTTCCTCCTTCCTGTAAGATTATCATGGATTAGTTGGTTTTTAGAATATTTGTTTTCTATCTGTATTGATATAATCATCAGTAATGGACTTATAATTGTGTGTAAGAATTAAATATAAAAGTCTGTAATCATCAATTGCATGCAGTGATAATCTGAATTATATATAACCCCAGTATGAGTCAACATCGAATCATTTGGAACCAGGGTCCCTCTGGGATTTTATAAGTTCATCAACATTCAATATTGGCTGGCCCACCAATTTATAAAATCCTTCAGGGACCCTGGTGCCAAATGAAACGAGATGGACCCGTATTGGGGACAGTGATTTAACTTAAGCAAGACTTAATACATTACAGTACTCGAGCAGCAGTTTATGGAGAATAATTGAGACTAATATTACCCCGTTATCCTCTGGGTAGAAGTCACAACTGTGAGTAAGCTGCAACCTGTCCCTCGTCTCTCGTCTCTCTTTGTCTCCTGGGTGTCTCCTTGATTCTTCCTGAAATCTTCGACACTTGATGGCATTGAGACCCCCTTCTTATACCCTTTCTCTCATTCAAAACCTATGGGGGGAAAAATTCAGTTGGTAGCACCTCCTGTTAGTGCTTTAAGAGGGTGCTAAGTGGGGCACAAAGCAACTAGCGCCCGGGCGTGGCGATATCTGCGCCTCTCGCGAAATTGACCGGACATTTTGTGGCAGCGCTAAACAATACCGCCCGATCTCCTACGCACGCAGATCTTGATGTCATTCGAGAGTGCAACACCCTTGTGACGCCCCGGACCAGAAATTGAGTGGCGCCCCCCTCCTTTCCGCCTGGCGCAACCAACGACAGGTTGACTGGAACGCTTCCCAGTCGCTGTGGGGCTGGGGGAGGCGCAATTTAAAGGGGGCCTCGTCCTGGCTTTTGTGTGGTAGCCATTTTTGCACCACTCATTCAGAGAGAGAGAGAGATTTTGAGAGAGACAAAGAGAGATAGAGACTTCTGCATTGAGTCAACGCTGTCTGAGGTAGTTTTGGTTTCTGACCATAACTTTGCAGGTACTTTGCTTTTTGACCTTCATAACTTTGATTGCCTAGATACTATGGGGGCTGCAATGGATGGGAACGTTGTCCTTCTCCATCACATTCGGAGGGCACAGAGATGCAGAGAGAGAGTGGCAATCATGGCCAGACGGAGGAGGGCCAACAGGCCTCTGTACAGGAGACCTTACCCTCCCAGGGTTTTTCGCCAACAGTTCTGTGTTTCAGGAGGTAGTCACACCAATTAGATTAATTAATTCAGATGTAGTCCGCGGCCAGGGTCAGGATGGTGTGACTAGAAGTGAGGCAGGTACAGGGATCCAGGAGGTAGTGTTGGAGGAGCTGCAGCCCTTGCTCTTGTCCAACAGGTTTGAGGCTCTTACTCCCTGTGAGGATGGGAACGGGGACTGCAGGGAGGATGAGCAACCTGGCCACAGCACCGTGGAGCGGGGGGCCATTCAAGTGGGGGGAGTTAAAAGAAATGTTGTAGTGGTAGGGGATAGTATCGTTAGGGGGATAGATAGGGTTCTTTGCAGCCAAGAGCGAGAGTCCCGAAGGCTGTGTTGACTGCCCGGTGCCAGGGTTAAGGACATCTCCTTTGGGCTGGAGAGAAACTTGGAGTGGGAGGGGGAGGATCCAGTTGTCGTGGTCCATGTTGGTACCAACGACATAGATAGGACAAGGAAAGAGGTTCTGCTGAGGGAGTTTGAGCAGCTAGGGGCCAAATTAAAAAGCAGAACCACAAGGGTAATAATCTCTGGATTACTACCTGAGCCATGTGCAAATTTGGCTAGGGTAAATAAAATTAGAGAATTAAATGCGTGGCTCAAAGACTGGTGTGGGAGAAATGGGTTTTGCTTCTTGGGACACTGGCAACAGTACTGGGACAAGAGAGAGCTGTTCCGTTGGGACGGACTTCACTTGGCCAGTGCTGGGACTAGTGTCCTGGTGAATCGAATAACTAGGGCTGTAGAGAGGGCTTTAAACTAATTAGTGGGGGGGAGGTTTTAAGAGAGCGAAAAATAAAAATGACAGTGGAGAAGGCAATAGAGCAAGGTAGCAGTGGGGGAATTAAAAACCAGAGCGTGTCAGGAAGGGACAGAATGTATAATGGTAAAGTAGTAAAGGGGGTAAAAGCAGGAATAAATTGTCAGAAAACATATTTGAAAGTTCTTTATCTGAATGCACGCAGCATTCGTAACAAAATAAACGAGTTGACGGTACAAATAACTACACATGGGTATGATCTGGTGGCCATTACGGAAACATGGCTGCAAGATGATCATGACTGGGAACTAAACATACAAGGGTATTTGACAATTAGGAAGGACAGACAGGAAGGAAAGGGAGGTGGGGTTGCTATGTTAATCAAGGATGGAATCACTGCAATAGTCAGAAATGATATTGGGTCAAAGGATCAGGATAGTGAAACAGTTTGGGTGGAGATAAGGAATAATAAGGGGAAAAAGTCACTAGTGGGCATAGTCTATAGGCCTCCTAACAGTTGCAACTCTGATGGTCAGTGTATAAATCAGGAAATAGTTGGGGTTTGTAATAAAGGAACAGCTATAATCATGGGGGATTTTAACTTTCATATTGACTGGACTAATCAAATTGGTCATGGCAGCCTTGAGGAAGAGTTCATAGAGTGTATTAGGGATGGGTTCCTTGAGCAGTATGTAACTGAACCAACCAGGGGGCAGGCAATCTTAGATCTGGTCCTGTGTAATGAGACAAGATTAATAAAAAATGTCCTAGTAAAGGATCCCCTTGGAATGAGTGACCATAATATGGTTGAATTCCAAATTCAGTTTGAGGGTGAGAGAGTTGGATCTCAAACCAGCGTACTGGGCTTAAATAAAGGAGACTATGAAGGTATGAGAGTAGAATTGATTAAAGTGGACTGAGAAAACAGATTAAATTGTAAGACGGTACAAGAGCAGTGGTCTACATTCAAGGAGATATTTCACATCTTTCAAGATAAATATATTCCACTGAGGAAAAAGGGGAGTAAAAGAAAAGACAGCCATCCGTGGCTTAGTAAAGTAATAAAGGATAGCATTCGACTGAAAACAAGTGCATATAAAGTAGCCAAATCTAGTGGGAGGATAGAAGATTGGGAAGCATTTAAAAGCCAGCAAACAATAACTAAAAGATTAATTAAGAAAGGGAAGATAGATTATGAAAGTAAACTAGCAAAAAATATAAAAACAGATAGCAAGAGTTTCTACAGCTATATAAAAAGAAAAAGGGTGGCTAAAGTGAACGTTGGTCCCTTAGAGGATGGGACCGGGAAACTAGTGGTGGGGAACATGGAGATGGCAAAGACGCTGAACAAATATTTTGTATCAGTCTTTACAGTAGAGGACACTAAAAATATCCCAACACTGGACAAACAGGGGGCAATGGGGGGGGGGAGGAGCTAAACACGATTAAAATCACTAAGGAGATGGTACTCGGTAAAATAATGGGACTTAAGGTGCATAAATCCCCCGGACTTGATGGCCTACATCCTAGGGTCTTGAGAGAAGTGGCGGTAGGGAGTGTGGATGCATTGGTGATTATTTGGTGCGGCATCGGCAGCGGGTGGAGGCGGAGCTGAGCGGCAGAGCGACTACAAGAGGCCCCAGAGGCTCAGGTAGGCCCCAGTGCGGCATCGGCAGCGGGTGGAGGCGGAGCTGAGCGGCAGAGCGACTACAAGAGGCCCCAGAGGCTCAGGTAGGCCCCAGTGCGGCATCGGCAGCGGGTGGAGGCGGAGCTGAGCGGCAGAGCGACTACAAGAGGCCCCAGAGGCTCAGGTAGGCCCCAGTGCGGCATCGGCAGCGGGTGGAGGCGGAGCTGAGCGGCAGAGCGACTGCAAGAGGCCCCAGAGGCTCAGGTAGGCCCCAGTGCGGCATCGGCAGCGGGTGGAGGCGGAGCTGAGCGGCAGAGCGACTACAAGAGGCCCCAGAGGCTCAGGTAGGCCCCAGTGCGGCATCGGCAGCGGGTGGAGGCGGAGCTGAGCGGCAGAGCGACTACAAGAGGCCCCAGAGGCTCAGGTAGGCCCCAGTGCGGCATCGGCAGCGGGTGGAGGCGGAGCTGAGCGGCAGAGCGACTACAAGAGGCCCCAGAGGCTCAGGTAGGCCCCAGTGCGGCATCGGCAGCGGGTGGAGGCGGAGCTGAGCGGCAGAGCGACTACAAGAGGCCCCAGAGGCTCAGGTAGGCCCCAGTGCGGCATCGGCAGTGGGTGGAGGCGGATTCGGGACCAGCGGGAGCAGCGAGGAGGAGCTCGGGAGAAAACCCGGCGACCAGCGAGGCCCGAGACCAGTCGGGAGCAGTGAGTCGGAGCCCGGTATAAAAACCGGAGAGAGACGAGGCCCGAGACCACAGCTGGGGCAGTCGGGAGAGCAGGAGGCCAGTAACTGCTGGGGCAGTCGGGAGAGCAGGAGGCCAGTAACTGCTGGGGCAGTCGGGAGAGCAGGAGGCCAGTAACTGGTGAGTTTAAAAGCTCACCTTTCGCGGGCTTTTTCTTTCACAGCTGGTGCAGTCGGGAGAGCAGGAGGCCAGTAACTCTTATATAGGTGGAGCTGTTGCTAAACCCGAAACACTACAGTGTAGTGTCTCCCACCCTTCCCCCTCCTCTAACCTTTTAGGGGTTAGGGGAAGTTGAAAAGGTAGGTTCAATTTATTTTATTTCAGGAGCCTAACCTAGGTGGAAAAGGTTCCAGGACAGGAGGCGGCAGTGAAAATACAACACGAGAAAACAGGTAGGTGACTGGTTGGTGAGTACTTTCACAAACTTATTCTAAGTAGAATTCAATAATTAAGCTAAATCGTAGTAAATAAAAGGGTATTGTAAGGGTTAAGTCATGGAAGGGCAGCTCAGACCCGTGTCATGCTTCTCCTGTGCCATGTGGGAAATCAGGGACACTGTCCCTGACAACTATGTGTGCAGGAAGTGTGTCCAGCTGCAGCTCCTAGCAGACCGCATGGCGGCGCTGGAGCTGCGAATGGACTCACTCTGGAGCATACGCGATGCTGAGGATGTTGTGGATAGCACATTCAGTGAGTTGGTCACACCGCAGGTAAAGGCTAGCTCAGACAGTAAATGGGTGACCAAAAGGCAGGGTAAAGGCAGGAAGGTAGTGCAGGAGTCACCTGCGGTCATCTCCCTCCAAAACAGGTTTACCGTTTTGGGTACTGTTGGGGGAGATGACTTATCAGGGGAAGGCACCAGCAGCCAGGTTCAGGGCACCATGACTGGCTCTGCTGCACAGAAGGGCGGGAAAAAGAGGGATAGGGCTATAGTGATAGGGGATTCAATTGTAAGGGGGATAGATAGGAGTTTCTGTGGCCGAGACCGAGACTCCAAGATGGTATGTTGCCTCCCTGGTGCAAGGGTCAAGGATGTCTCGGAGCGGGTGCAGAGCATTCTGAAGGGGGAGGGGGATCAGCCAGTTGTCGTGGTACATGTAGGTACCAACGATGTAGGTAAAAAGAGGGAGGAGGTCCTACAAGCTGAATTTAGGGAGTTAGGAGCTAAATTGAAAAGTAGGACCTCAAAGGTAGTAATCTCTGGATTGCTACCAGTGCCACGAGCTAATAAGTTTAGAGAGAGTAAGATAGATAAGCTAAATACATGGCTTGAGCAGTGGTGCAAGGGAGAGGGATTTAAATTCTTGAGGCATTGGAACCAGTTCTTGGGGAGGAGTGACCTGTACCAAGGGGACGGTCTACACCTGAACTGTGAGGGAGCCGATGTCCTCGGGGTAATATTTTCTAGGGCGGTTCGGGAGGATTTAAACTAATTTGGCAGGGGGATGGGAACCTAGGTAGTGGAAAAGAGGGAAGTCATATGAAGTTAGAAATAGATGGTAGAAAGGTGAGAAGCAATAAGCAAAGGAGAGAAACACAAAGGGCCAAACTAATTCATAATGAGAGTGTGAAAAAAGCAAGCCTGAAGGCTTTGTATCTTAATGCTAGAAGCATTAGGAACAAGGTGGATGAATTAGTTGTGGAAATAGAGGTAAACAAGTATGATTTGATTGGGATTACAGAAACGTGGCTGCAGGGTGGGCAAGGCTGGGAACTTAACATCCAGGGATATACAATATTTAGGAAAGATCGGCAAAAAGGTAGGGGAGGTGGGGTAGCATTGCTGGTAAAGGAGGGGATTAATGCAATGGAAAGGAAGGATATTAACTCGGATGAAACGGAATCTGTATGGGTAGAAATGAGAAATAGCAAGGGGAGGAAAACGTTAGTGGGTGTGATATATAGGCCTCCAAATAGTAATATGGAGGTGAGGGAAGGCATAAAAAGGGAAATTAGAGAAGCGTGCGATAAGAGCACAGCTGTCATCATGGGTGACTTTAATTTACATATTGATTGGACTACCCAAATTAGTAAAAATTCTGAGGAGGAGGAATTCCTGGAATGTTTTCGGGACGGTTATCTGGACCAATATGTCGAGGAGCCGACTCGAGATCAGGCCATTTTAGACTGGGTATTGTGCAATGAGAAGGGACTTATCAGCAATCTTCTTGTACGAGGCCCCTTGGGTCAGAGCGATCATAATATGATCGAGCTCTCAGTCGAGATGGAGAGTGAGGAAATTGAATCAGAGACTAAGGTCCAGAACTTAAATAAAGGGAATTACGAGGGTATGAGACGGGAATTGGGTAAGATTGATTGGGTGGTGTTTCTGGGGGGATTGACAGTGGATAGACAATGGCAAGCATTCAAAGATAGAATGGAAGAATTCCAGAACATGTTTATACCGGTTTGGCATAAAAATAAACCTAAAAAGGTGACTCAACCGTGGATAACGAGGGAAATTAGGGACAGCATAAAATCAAAAAAAAGGGCATATCAACTGGCAAAAAAAAGCACCAGACCGGAAGATTGGGGGCAGTACAGGATACAGCAAAAGAGGACAAAGGGATTAATCAGGAAGGGGAAAATAGAATACGAAAGTAAACTTGCAGCAAACATAAAGAAAGACTGCAAAAGCTTTTATCGGTATATCAGGAGGAAAAGACTGGTAAAATCCCAAGTCGGTCCCTTGCAGTCCGATTCGGGAGAATATATAATGGAGAATAAGGAAATGGAAGACCAATTAAACTCATACTTTGGTTCTGTATTCACAAAGGAGGACACAAATAACCTCCCAGGAATATCGACAAACATAGGGACTAATGAGAGGGAGGAGCTGACAGAAATTAGTATCTCTAGGGATATGGTGTTGGGTAAGTTGAGGGGACTGAAGGCCGACAAATCCCCGGGGCCTGATAAACTACATCCTAGGGTACTTAAGGAGGTGGCCCTGGAGATAGCAGATGCTCTAAGGATCATCTTCCGGAACTCCATTGACTCGGGAACAGTACCCGTGGATTGGAGGGTAGCTAATGTTACCCCAATATTTAAAAAGGGGGGTAGAGAGAAAGCAGGGAATTATAGACCAGTAAGCCTTACATCGGTTGTGGGCAAAATGCTAGAGTCCATTATTAAGGATAAAATAGCGGAGCACTTGACAAATGGGGAAAGGATCGGACAGAGTCAACATGGATTTACAAAGGGTAAATCGTGTTTGACTAATCTGCTGGAATTTTTTGAGGAAGTAACTGGTAAAATAGATGGGGGAGAGCCAGTGGATGTGGTGTACCTTGACTTCCAGAAAGCCTTCGATAAGGTTCCACACAAAAGATTATCATGCAAAATTAAGGCTCATGGGATTGGGGGCAAAGTATTAACGTGGATAGAGAACTGGCTGGCGGATAGAAAACAGAGAGTTGGAATAAACGGCTCGTTTTCGGAGTGGCAGGCAGTGACCAGCGGGGTGCCGCAAGGATCTGTCCTGGGACCCCAGCTGTTCACAATATATATAAATGATCTGGATCAGGGAATTGGATGCAATATTTCCAAATTCGCTGACGACACTAAACTAGGAGGAGGGGTGGGCTCTGATGAGGATGTCAGGAGGCTACAATGCGATTTGGACAGGTTGGGGGAATGGGCGGATACGTGGCAGATGCACTATAATGTGGATAAATGCGAGGTCATCCACTTTGGGGGTAAAAACAGGAGGGTGGATTATTATCTAAATGGCAATAGATTGGGAGATGGGGAAGTGCAGAGGGACCTGGGTGTTCTTGTGCACCAGTCACTGAAGGAGAGCATGCAGGTGCAACAGGCGATTAAGAAGGCAAATGGTATGTTGGCCTTCATATCAAGGGGGTTCGAGTATAGGAATAGGGATACCTTACTACAGCTGTACAAGGTGCTGGTGAGACCGCATCTGGAGTATTGTGTACAGTTTTGGTCGCCCCATCTGCGGAAGGATGTTCTTGCCATGGAAAGAGTGCAGCGGCGATTCACCAGGCTGATACCTGGAATGGCGGGAATGACCTACGAGGAGAGATTGAATAGTTTGGGCTTGTACTCACTGGAGTTTAGAAGATTGAGAGGGGATCTCATCGAAACATATAAAATTATGGCAGGCCTGGACAGGCTGAATTCAGAGAGAATGTTTCCAATGGCAGGGGAGCACAGAACCAGGGGCCACAGTCTAAAAATAACGGGCAAATCATTTAAAACAGAGATGAGGAAGAATTTCTTCACTCAAAGAGTGGTGAGCCTATGGAATTCCCTGCCACAGAGGGCTGTGAAGGCTAATTCAATAAATATTTTCAAGAGAGAATTGGATATATTTCTGAAGGCTAAGGGGATTAAGGGTTACGGAGAAAAGGCGGGGACGGGGTACTGAACTGGTAAGATCAGCTATGATCTCAGACGAAGATCAGCCATGATCTCATTGAATGGCGGAGCAGGCTCGAAGGGCCGAATGGCCTACTCCTGTTCCTATCTCTATGTTTCTATGTTTCTAAAACTCCCTGGACTCAGGAAAGGTCCCGGCAGATTGGAAAACTGCTAAAGTAACACCCTTATTTAAGAAGGGAAGTAAACAAAAAGTCGGAAACTATAGACCAGTTAGCCTAACATCTGCGGTTGGCAAAATGTTGGAGTCCATTATTAAGGAAACAGTAACAGAGCATTTGGATAAACATAATTTAATAGGGCAGAGTCAGCATGGTTTTACGAAGGGGAAGTCATGTTTGACAAATTTGCTTGAATTCTTTGAGGACGTAACATACAGGGTGGATAAAGGGGAACCAGTGGATGTAGTGTATTTGGACTTCCAAAAGGCATTTGACAAGGTTCCACACAAGATAACTGATCAAGATAAAAAATCACAGGATTGGGGGTAATATACTGGCATGGGTGGAAGATTGGCTATCTAACAGAAAACAAAGAGTTGGGATAAATGGTTCATTCTCGGGCTGGCAATCAGTAACCAGTGGTGTTCCACAGGGGTCAGTGCTGGGACCCCAACTCTTTACAATCTATATTAACAATTTGGAGGAAGGGACCGAGTGCAACATATCCAAGTTTGCCGATGATACAAAGATGGGAGGGAAAGCCGTGAGTGAGGAGGACATTAAAAACCTGCAAAAGGACATAGACAGGCTAAGTGAGTGGGCAGAGATTTGGCAGATGCAATATAATGCTGGAAAGTGTGAGGTTATGCACTTTGGCAGAAAAAATCAAAGAGCAAGTTATTATTTAAATGGCAAGAAACTGCAAAGTGCTACAGTACAAAGGGATCTGGGGGTCCTGGTGCATGAAACACAAAAAGTTAGTATGCAGGTACAGCAGGTGATCAGGAAGGCCAATGGAATCTTGGCTTTTATTGCAAGGGGGATGGAGTATAAAAACAGGGAAGTCTTGCTGCAGTTATATAGGGTATTGGTGAGGCCACACCTGGAATACTGCGTGCAATTTTGGTTTCCATATTTAAGAAAAGATAAACTTGCTCTCGAGGCGGTTCAGAGAAGGTTCATTCGGTTAATCCCGGGGATGAGGGGGTGGACGTATGAGGAGAGGTTGAGTAGACTGGGACTCTACTCATTGGAGTTCAGAAGAATGAGAGGCGATCGTATCGAAACATATAAGATTGTGAGGGGGCTTGATCGGGTGGATGCGGTGAGGATGTTTCCACTGATGGGTGAGACTAGAACTAGGGGGCATAATCTTAGAATAAGGGGCTGCCCTTTCAAAACTGAGATGAGGAGAAACTTCTTCACTCAGAGGGTAGTAAATCTATGGAATTTGCTACCCCAGAGAGCTGTGGAAGCTGCAACATTAAATAAATTTTAAATGGTGATAGACAATTTCCCAGCAGATAAGGGAATTAGGGGTTACGGGGAGAGGGCAGGGAAGTGGACGTGAGTCTAGATTCAGATCAGCCATGATGCTATTGAATGGCGGAGCAGGCCCGAGGGGCCGTATGGCCTACTCCTGCTCCTACTTCTTATGTTCTTATGTACATTAATATGTCTGAGGAGCAGTGTTTGCGAAGGCTGCGCTTCAGCAAGGAGGTGGTCACTGAGCTCTGCCACCTGCTTCAGCCAGATCTGCAGCCTCAACTGAGGAGCAGGACGTCTCTGTCAGTGGCAGTGAAGATAACAGTGGCTCTCAACTTTTATGCCACCAGCTCATTTCAATCAGCTACTGGGGACATCGCCAATATCTCCCAGTTCGCGGTGCATTGCTGTATCCGTCAGGTAATAAATGCCCTCTTTAAAAGGAGAAGAGAGTACATCTCTTTCCCCATGACCCCGGACAAGCAGCAAGAACGCGCAAGGGGCTTTGCGATGATAGCGGGCTTCCCCATGGTGCAGGGCGCCATTGACTGCACGCATGTGGCTTTGCGTGCACCGCAAGAGAATGCCGAGGATTTCCGCAAGCGAAAGGGCTTCCATTCCTTAAATGTCCAGTTGATCTGTGACCACAGACAGCTGATACTCGCTGTCAATGCCCCCTTTCCTGGCAGCAGCCACGATGCCTTCATCCTGCGCCAGACATTTGTGGCAGACCTTTTCCAGGCACCGCATCACTCAGGAGGTTGGCTTCTCGGGGACAAGGGATATCCTCTGTGCACCTGGCTGATGACACCGCTCCGTACGGCCAGCACCCCTGCTGAGCTACGATACAATGCGAGCCATCAAGCTACCAGGAACATCATTGAGCACACAATTGGCATGCTCAAGCAACGGTTCCGCTGTCTGGACCATTCTGGAGGAGCCCTTCAGTACTTGCCTGAGCGCATCTCCCACTTTGTTGTTGTGTGCTGCATGCTGCATAACCTTGCAATCCTCAGGACTCAGCCAATGCCACCAGGCATTGGAGCACCAGCAGAGAAGGAGGAGGAAGAGGAGGAGGAAGATGAGGAGGATGATCATCAGCAGCACCAAGGTGGGAGGAAGGCACACAATGTACAAAGTGGAAGGGCCGTCCGTCAAAGGCTCATAGCAAGTCGCTTCTAGGCCCCCTCTGAGGAAATGGCTTCTGCCATTCAAACAACCTGAATGAAACCATCCCGCAACCCCTAAGCTGGTCAAGGCAACAATGATTGCAAAGACCAAACATGTACATTTTGAATACAGACACTTCTTTATTTGACAAACTCTGTGTGTCTCATTTCCGCACGACAAAGTAATAAAAAGAAACACAAAAAAATGCAATCATTCACATAACTGGCTCTCACAACCTGGAGACAATGTCCAAAACAGTTACAAAAATTTGACCACGAACCTCGGCCTTCAATAAAACAATGAAAAACATTTTGTCACACCTCATACTTTTTGCCCTTCAAGGGTGATCTTCCTTTGCGAAATTGCCCCCTTCCCACCCTGCAGCTCCTCTGTAATGGGACCCCAGTGGCTGGAGCAAGGCTGGGTGAAGGCTGCTGATTGTCACAAACTGAGACTGCAGATGCCCTTGAAGGACGGCCTGGACCAGCTCTGGGCCTGGAGGGCCCGGCTGCTAACTGCACCAACTCTGCATGGGCGGCAGCAGTCTGTCCTACAGGTGGTGGCAACTGCAGTGGAGAAATGCCAGTGGTGGCAGCAGGAATGCTGTCATCTTGAGAGAGGACAGCAACTCCCTGCTCAACTGACACACTGGCACTCCCACGGGGCAGCACTTCAGCATCCGGAGCAATCTGATGGAGCACAGATTGCTGGCCTGCTGTGGCGCGGTGAGAGCCCTGGGAAAATGTGCCCGATCCAGCAAGGGTGGCAGCAGTCAGTGCTCGCGTGGCCTCAATCTGCGTCTGCATGAGACCAGCCACTGACTGCATTGCAGCACTAAGCATTTGCGTGGCAGCCGCCTGTGCTACAGCAAAATGCTCCACACTCCTTACCAGTGATTCAATGGATTCAGGCACCTTTGCCACTGCAGCCATGAGCTCAGTGTGCCTGTGCTCCGCCTGGGTGCTCATTTCAGCGTGGACCCACTCCTCCTCTGCGTCCAGTGCAGCAGGACTCGAAGCCATACTCTCCCTCCGGGGAGAAGGCCCCTGAGCTTCCCTACCCCCATCGCGTTGCTGCAGCCCGCTGGGTCCTGGAGCTGCACCCTCATCAGACCATTCCCCCCTGCTCCCCTCCAGGGAAGGCGTGTTCCTAATGTGGGCATGGGCTGCCTCAGTAGAGGGTGGCGCTGATGCTCCGCTTCCTCTTCCTCCTCGCCTTCAGCTTCACTCCCACTGGCAGCTTGAGGGCCCGTCTCCTCACCTGGTGAATCACTACCTGAAATCAGGGAGGTACAAGAGTGGCTTTAGCGTGAGGACAGGGTGGCAGCAAGGGAGGCATGAGTGCAGCGATTTAGTGATTTGGATTGAAAGTGTCAAAGGCTGCTGTTGTGAGGAACAAGTGGAAGGAGAGAGGACAAAAAAATGGTGACCTTACCATTGCTGTCCAGAATGGGGTCAGCATCTCTAGTGGCGATGGGACCAATCACCCGGCTTGCCACAATCCTGTAGACGCACTCCTCAAGATCGCTGAGGGGTTGCAGCTGAGGCCTCCCTCCACCGGTCCGTTGCTGCTGTCTCCTATTATGAGACAGCTTGGCCTGCAAGAGAAAAAGGACGGCGTCTGAGTACATATGCAGCCATGGTTTTGCCTGAAATGCCTCCCATGGTTGAATAGCCCTTACTATATGCAGCCATGGTCTTGCCTGAAATGCCTGCCGTAGTTGAATAGCCCTTACTGTATGCAGCCATGGTCTTGCCTGAAATGCCTCCCATAGTTGAATAGCCCTTACTGTATGCAGCCATGGTCTTGCCTGAAATGCCTCCCATAGTTGAATAGCCCTTACTATATGCCGCCATGGTCTTGTCTGAAATGCCTGCCATAGTTGAATAGCCCTTACTGTATGCAGCCATGGTCTTGCCTGAAATGCCTCCCATAGTTGAATAGCCCTTACTATATGCAGCCATGGTCTTGCCTGAGATGCCTCCCATAGTTGAATAGCCCTTACTGTATGCAAAGTGTGGAATGCGCGTGTGTGTTTGATGAAAGGGCCATAGGTGTTGGATGAGTGTTGGGCATTGGGGCTTTTAAGACCCTCTGGCCATAAAGTGATGTTGAGATGGAGAGATGGAGAGGTTGTTGAACTTTTTCCTACATTGGAGATGGGTCCTGGGCGCCATGCTGCTTGAGGAGACTCTCTGAGCCACCTCTCTCCACACTCTTCTGTACTCGCGTGGCAAAGGCCTCCTGTCACTCTCTGGGTACAGAATGGATCTTCTGCGCTCCACCGCGCCAACCAGAGCCTCCAAGGCCCGCTCGCAGAAGCGCTGTGCTCGCTCCCTGGCCCTCTCCATAGTGTTTGGCTGCTAGATTTAGCCACAGGTCTGCCCAGGCCGAGATTCAAGGCTCCAATGAGCAGGGTGTGGCTGCAGAGCAAGATCGACCCTCCCCTTTAAGAACTGACAGGCGCCAGTGTGTCTGTGTTCAATCGCTAACTGACAGCACCTGCACTGCGCCCACCCTCTGAGGTAGCGCCTTGCTCCTCGGCCTTAGCGCCTTAAGAGAGTGTGTAGCGCCTGATTTAGCGCTCCAATCACCTCCAGGGGCGATAAAAGCCAAGTTTGCTGTCGGAGGCGATAATTAGCGCCAGGTGCTAAACTTTGCGCACCGCCAATAATGGCGTCCCATATGGGGCGATACCGAATTTTTCCCCCATGGAGTCTTACTGAACCAATCATTGGCTTACACCCAAAACCCAAAATCGAATCATAAAGATGCCACGTCTGCAGTACCCTGACTTATGCAGGTTCTAGCCTTATGACACCCTTGCATCATCTGTTTTTAACCATCAAGACTCATATCTGGCGTAGTTGTGGCAACACAAAAGGACATGTCTCCATACTGTAGAGATATGGGGGGCAAAATTGGGTTGCGCCCCCTTTGGGGTGCTAACTTCGCTGGAGCGCTACTTTTAGCGCCCCAAAGATGTTAGCGCCCTCGCGCCCGAAAATCACTGATAGTACCCCAAGAGGGAGGTGGGGCGCTACTGGAAGCACCCCGCCTCTCTCGTGGGCCGCTGCGAGTGAATATCGCGGCACAATGTGGCGCTGTGGCACGTTGCGCCACGGTACTGCAGGCGTTCCTCCCCATATTAAAGGGGAGGGGCCTAGCACAGCGCGACCCGAGGCCCAGCTGAGCCACCAGGGATCAGAATGCCGGCAAAAGAGCCCGCCATGGCGGCGGCGTTGGGGGCGGGGGGGCACTTCACAGGAGGCCGGGGACAGCAGAGGGGGCAGGTGCTGGCAGGCGGCCAGCAACAAAAATAGCCGCCCGGCACCTCCCCTTTAATTTGCACCACCCCGGCTGCAGGTAGGCCCCCCTGACCCTGTCGGACATAGCGTCCGGCGATAAGTCAGGGGGCGCTACTGAAGATTGCAGCCAGGCATGAGCGGGGCGCTGCGCGCGGCGATGACGTCATTGCCGGAGGCACAGCGCCACGGGGCGCTAACGGTTACTGCCGCCGCTAACCTCCCGCTCAATTTTGCGGGTGGCATTAGCGGCACCATGCCCAGGCGCTAGTTGCTTTGCGCCCCATTAGGGCCCTCTTAGGGTGCTAACATGAGGCGCAAATCAACCAAATTTTCCCCATGGTGTCCATGCTGTTCCTGTGAAAGGCCTGTGTTTTCAATTCACTGCAGACATCATAACGTTCCAACACAGTGGCAGCTACACCTGACCTTGCTTCCCAGGCTAGCTGCTCTCTATGCCTCATCCTTACTGTTGGCTAATATCCAACCTTTGCTAATTCACCTAACAGCTTCCCTATTTGACTATAGCAGTCCTCTTTCTCACACCAGGCTGTCTGGGTTACGGCTTACTCACAGACTTTTAATTATAAGTGAAAGGGTTACATGTAATATATAATTCAGGTTATCACTGCATGCAATTGATGGATTACAGACATTTACATTTAATTCTTGCACACAATTATGACTGCATTACTGATAATTATATCACTAAAGATAGAAAACAAATATTCTAAAAAACAACTAAACTATGATAATGCTACACTCCCTGCTCCTCCTCTTCAGCTTCCTCTTCCTCCTCGTCCTCTTCCTCCTACTTCTCCCACAGTCCCTGGTGGCAAGGGCTGTGCCTTAATGATGGTGTTGGGGTAAAAGAGAAGTCTTCCCTCCTCTCAAGCGGACCCCCTGAGATAAGGGGTCGATACTTGCCCTATAGCAACCACGAATTCACCAGACGGACACCTTGGATAATTTTCACGATCTTTATTCATGCATATGCATAGGGAAAATCTCAGTCTCATCCCAGAGAAAGGATTCTTCCACCGAGTATCAAATGTTGGTCCCTTAGAGGATGAGACCGGGAAATTAATGGTGGGAAATATGGAGATGGCAAAAACACTGAATGAATATTTTGTATCAGTCTTTACAGTAGAAGACACTAAGAATATCCCAACACTGGACAAACAGGGGGCTATAGGGGGGGAGGAGCTAAACACGATCAAAATCACTAAGGAAGTGGTACTCGGTAAAATAATGGGACTCAAGGCGGATAAATCACTTGGACCTGATGGCTTACATCCTAGGGTCTTGAGGGAAGTGGCGGTAGGGATTGTGGATGCATTGGTAATAATTTTCCAAAACTCCCTGGACTCGGCAAAGGTCCCGGCAGACTGGAAAACTGCTAATGTTATTTAAAAAGGGCAGTAGACAGAAGGCTGGAAACTATAGACCGGTTAGCCTAACATCTGTGGTAGGTAAAATATTGGAGTCCATTATTAAGGAGACAGTAACAGGACATTTGGATAATCATAATTTAATAGGACAAAGTCAGCATGGTTTTATGAAGGGGAAGTCATGTTTGACAAATTTGCTGGAGTTCTTTGAGGAAGTAACATATAGGGTGGATAAAGGGGAACCAGTGGACGTAGTGTATTTAGACTTCCAAAAGGCATTTGACAAGGTGCCACACAAAAGATTATTGCTTAAGATAAAAAATCACGGGATTGGGGGTAATATTCTGGCATGGATAGAGGATTGGCTATCTAACAGAAGGCAGAGAGTTGGGATAAATGGTTCATTCTCGGACTGGCAATCAGTAACTAGTGGTGTTCCACAGGGGTCAGTGCTGGGTCCCCAACTCTTTACAATCTATATTAACGATTTGGAGGAGGGGACCGAGTGTAACATATCAAAGTTTGCAGATGATACTAAGATGGGAGGGAAAGTAGTGAGTGAGGAGGACATAAAAAACCTGCAAGGGGACATAGACAGGCTAAGTAAGTGGGCAGAGATTTGGCAGATGGAATACAATACTGGAAAATGTGAGGTTATGCACTTTGGCAGGAAAAATCGTAGAGCAAGTTACTATCTTAATGGTAAGAAACTTGAAAGTACTGAAGTACAAAGGGATCTGGGGGTCCTGGTGCACGAAACTCAAAAGGTTAGTATGCAGGTGCAGCAAGTGATTAAGAAGGCCAATGGAATGTTGGCTTTCATTGCTAGGGGGATAGAATATAAAAATAGGGAGGTATTGCTTCAGTTGTACAAGGTATTGGTGAGACCGCACCTGGAATAATGCGTACAGTTTTGGTGTCCATACTTAAGAAGAGACATACTTGCTCTCGAGTCAGTACAAAGAAGGTTCACTCGGTTAATCCCGGGGATGAGGGGATGGACATATGAGGAGAGGTTGAGTAGATTGGGACTCTATTCATTGGAGTTCAGAAGAATGAGAGGCGATCTTATTGAAACATATAAGATTGTGAAGGGGTTGGATCGGGTGGATGCGGGGAGGATGTTCCCGATGATGGGTGAAACTAGAACTAGGGGGCATAGTCTTAGAATAAGGGGCTGCTCTTTCAAAACTGAGATGAGGAGGAACTACTTCACTCAGAGGGTGGTAGGTCCATGGAATATGCTGCCCCAAAAAGCTGTAGAAGCTACATCATTACATAAATTTAAAACAGAAATAGACAGTTTCCTAGAAGTAAAGGGGATAAAGGGTTATGGGGAGCGGGCAGGAATTTGGACATGAGTCTAGGTTCGGATCGGTCATGGCCCTGTGGGTAGCGGAGCGGGCCCAGGAGCTGTGTAGCCTGATCCTGCTCCTATTTCGTGTGTCTAATTCTGTTAGATTCAGGAGATGGTTCTGTGATAGTAGGTTGGCGGTTAGGATCAGATCAGCCATGATCTTATTGAATGGCGGAGCAGGATCGAGGGGCCGATTGGCCTACTCCTGCTCCTATTTCTTATGTTCTTATGTAATACGTACAGCAATTGTACCCTAACTTGAGGCGTGCACCCCCTTCCACGATCATTGATTGGTCTACAGAATAGGTGAAGGACTGTGTCCATTCAATGCCCCTTATCAGGGAGGTTGCTGAATGGTTCACAGAAACCCAGCTTTACAGCATTTGCGGGCTAATTTATCTGTTCCTGCTCTGGGCAGGAGTGCTTACCTTATCCCATCTGTATGTCCTGCCTTATCTTAAGCAAGGACAAAAGACCAGCTTATTAGTTTTACAGTTTCTGTCTTATCAGGGTTCTACATTCCTAAACAAGGATAGGAGACAAACTTATTTCCCACTAATTTTAATTCTAAGAAGTTATAGTTACTTCTAACTTTTGATTCTAAGAAGTTATAGTTTCTTCTAACTTTTAATTCTAAGATGTCATTTTTGTCCCCTTATCATGGCCAAGATGTGGAGCATGCAGCAGACCACCATGAAATGGGACACCCACTTCGGCGAGTACTGGAGGGCTCCTCTCGAAAGGTCAAGGCAGCGGAACCATTGCTTGAGCACCCTGATGGTCTGCTCGATGACGTTCCTCGTGGCAGCATGACTGTCATTGTATCAATACTGGGCACGAGTGGTGAGGTTGCGGAGGGGAGTCATCAGCCAGGTGCAGAGCTGCCACCCTCAGGTTTGATGTGGTGGCTGGAAGATTGCTGGCACAGGATGAAGGCATCATGACTGCTGCCAGGAGAGTGGGCATTCACCATCATGATGCGCTGGGCGTGGTCGCACAACAACTGCAAATTAAATGAGTGGTAGCCTTTGCGGTTATGGAACATCTCAGGATTGTTATACGGCGGCTGCAAAGCCATGTGTGTGCAGTCGATGGCACCCTGCACCATGAGGAAGCCCGATATCCTAGCAAAGCCACATGCACGCTCGTCCTGCTTCCCTCTGTTCAGAGGGAAGATGATGAAGTCCCTTCTTCTGGAGTAGAGAGTCTCTGTGACCTCCCGAATGCAGTGATGGCTGGCAAACTGGAAAATGTTAGCTATATCTCCTGCTGCAAACTGGAAGGATCTGCTAGCGAAGAAATTGAGGGCCACGGTGACCTTGACTGCCACTGGGAGAGCTGTGGTTGCCCTGCTCTGAAGCTGGAGGTCTGGTTGCAGGAGATGGCAGAGTTCACAAAGGAGGACACAAATAACCTCCCAGGAATATCGGCAAACATAGGGACTAATGAGAGGGAGGAGCTGACAGAAATTAGTATCTCTAGGGATATGGTGCTGGGTAAGTTGAGGGGACTGAAGGCCGACAAATCCCCGGGGCCTGATAAACTACATCCTAGGGTACTTAAGGAGGTGGCCCTGGAGATAGCAGATGCTCTAAGGATCATCTTCCGGAACTCCATTGACTCGGGAACAGTACCCGTGGATTGGAGGGTAGCTAATGTTACCCCAATATTTAAAAAGGGGGGTAGAGAGAAAGCAGGGAATTATAGACCAGTAAGCCTTACATCGGTTGTGGGCAGAATGCTAGAGTCCATTATTAAGGATAAAATAGCGGAGCACTTGACAAATGGGGAAAGGATCGGACAGAGTCAACATGGATTTACAAAGGGTAAATCGTGTTTGACTAATCTGCTGGAATTTTTTGAGGAAGTAACTGGTAAAATAGATGGGGGAGAGCCAGTGGATGTGGTGTACCTTGACTTCCAGAAAGCCTTCGATAAGGTTCCACACAAAAGATTATCATGCAAAATTAAGGCTCATGGGATTGGGGGCAAAGTATTAACGTGGATAGAGAACTGGCTGGCGGATAGAAAACAGAGAGTTGGAATAAACGGCTCGTTTTCGGAGTGGCAGGCAGTGACCAGCGGGGTGCCGCAAGGATCTGTCCTGGGACCCCAGCTGTTCACAATATATATAAATGATCTGGATCAGGGAATTGGATGCAATATTTCCAAATTCGCTGACGACACTAAACTAGGAGGAGGGGTGGGCTATGATGAGGATGTCAGGAGGCTACAGTGCGATTTGGACAGGTTGGGGGAATGGGCGGATACGTGGCAGATGCACTATAATGTGGATAAATGCGAGGTTATCCACTTTGGGGGTAAAAACAGGAGGGTAGATTATTATCTAAACGGCAATAGATTGGGAGATGGGGAAGTGCAGAGGGACCTGGGTGTTCTTGTGCACCAGTCACTGAAGGAGAGCATGCAGGTGCAACAGGCGATTAAGAAGGCAAATGGTATGTTGGCCTTCATATCAAGGGGGTTCGAGTATAGGAATAGGGATACCTTACTACAGCTGTACAAGGTGCTGGTGAGACCGCATATGGAGTATTGTGTACAGTTTTGGTCGCCCCATCTGCGGAAGGATGTTCTTGCCATGGAAAGAGTGCAACGGCGATTCACCAGGCTGATACCTGGAATGGCGGGAATGACCTACGAAGAGAGATTAAATAGTTTGGGCTTGTACTCACTGGAGTTTAGAAGATTGAGAGGTGATCTCATCGAAACATATAAAATTATGGCAGGCCTGGACAGGCTGAATTCAGAGAGAATGTTTCCAATGGCCGGGGAGCACAGAACCAGGGGCCACAGTCTAAAAATAGCGGGCAAATCATTTAAAACAGAGATGAGGAAGAATTTCTTCACTCAAAGAGTGGTGAGCCTGTGGAATTCCCTGCCACAGAGGGCTGCGAAGGCTAATTCAATAAATATTTTCAAGAGAGAATTGGATATATTTCTGAAGGCTAAGGGGATTAAGGGTTACGGAGAAAAGGCGGGGACGGGGTACTGAACTGGTAAGATCAGCTATGATCTCAGACGAAGATCAGCCATGATCTCATTGAATGGCGGAGCAGGCTCGAAGGGCCGAATGGCCTACTCCTGTTCCTATCTCTATGTTTCTATGTTTCAGTGACCACCTCCTTGGTGAAGCGGAGCCTCCGAATACGCTGCTCCTCGCATAAGAGGAGGTAGGAGAAGTGCTGTCAGAAGACCCTAGGTGGGTAAGGCCTCCTGTTGAGAGCCCTCCTGGCCCTCCTCCTCCTCTCTCTGCGTGCATCTTCTTGTCTTCCTTGCTGCTTCCGCTCCCTCTCCCAAAGATACACAAGCGTGAGGGGGACTGCAAGTACAGCCCCCATGACTGGGAGCAAGTGATGTGAGCAGAAGTCTTTAAATGAAAATCTATGTAAGAAGTCACACAACACCAGATTATAGTCCAACAGCTTTATTTGAAATCACAAGCTTTCAGAGCGCTGCTCCTTCTTCAGGTGAAGTGGAGAAATGCATAAAGACACAGCTTATATAGTCAGAGAATCATGTCAGATGTTTACAGGTAACTTTTCCAACTGCCATTTATCACACCTCGGCAGAGAGATAATCACAGCAGTCAAAGGTGTGAATGGTGTCCAAACAGGTCAGTCAGGGAAACATTACATCAAAGAACAATGAGGTGGGGTCACAAGGGGTCAAATATTGCAGATGCTGGGGTCTGTATGAAAAACAAAAAAAGACAAAAAACATTTTTTTTGGCTGGAAATCACAGCAGGTCCGGCCGCATCTGTGTAGAGAGAACAAGCCAATGTCGACTCGAGTCTGGATGACCCTGCATCAGGTGGGGTTACATGTAGTGTGACATGAACTCAAGATCTCGGTTGAGCAGCGCTCCGAAAGCTTGTGATTTCAAATAAAGCTGTTGGACTATAACCTGGTGTTGTGTGACTTCTTACATTTGTCCACCCCAGTCCAACTCCGGCATCTCCACACAATGAAAATCTAGGCATTCTCCACTTGCAGCAACACTTCCTGTGACCTCAGCAACTTTAAACAAGCTTAGAAAGCTGCAAGAGTTGCAGAAACTTAGACAGAGTCAGTGAAACTGAAAAACCACATCAGCTGCAAGTTGTTGCTGATGATCCCTTTAAATAGTGCTGCTGGGAGCTCCTTCCTGCTGCTGAATGCTTAGTCAGCTGATTGTGATTTGTGATTAAGAGAGGACGGTAAGTAGAGCGGCAACATCCAAAATGGCAAATCATGCATCAAATCAGCGTTGCACACTCACTGATGTCACAATCTGCCTCATTTCCATTTCTACAGCTAGTGCTTGTAATAGCAGCGCTGCCAACCCACCCAAAATTGCGGCCACCGCAGGACCCACCGGAAGCGCGCGGAAGCAAGTCAGCTGCCATTTTTTCTTCAAAACGGACTTTAAAGGCCAGCGCGAAACCCCCGAATTTCTAGGCCATATTGTTCTAGAAAATGTCCCGATTACATTCGAGAATTTAATTGCATTTACTACTGGAGATGTTCTACTTCTCCCAGTCTACATGAAAATTAAAATCTTCCAATATAATCATATTGCGTTTGCTACATGCTTCCCTGATTTCCATATTTATGCATCTCCCCATGGCATCACTACAATAAGGAGGCCTGTTGACAACTGCGACCAGAATCTTGCATCCTTTGCTGTTCCTTAACTCTACCCACAGTTTATCCACTACCTGATCACCCTTACTGAAATCCTTTCTACTGCTGTAATTGTGTTTTTATCAATATTGCTACTCCCCTCCTTTCCCAATTCCCCTGTCCTTTCCTAAGATCTAAAGCAGGTAGTTGAGAATATGGGTATGAGAGCTTATAAGGAGGGAGAGGTTAAGGAGTTTCCCACACTCTACCTTCCTCCTGATCCGGGCGGGTCAAACACTTAAAAATCCAGCCAACATCTTTCATGCCTTTCCTAGTGCTGCTGACAAAGGACTACATCATTAATATGCAAGATGTTCACTAGTTCATGGTCATCAGGTTTGTTATCAAGAAGCTGGACCAATCATACTCTGTTCAACCTTAATTAGCTGGCAATTTGATGACTAAAAAGGGTTTAGTCAAAATCACTATTCTTACTTATTATTGAGGTAAGATTTTATTATTTTACAAATAACAAAAATGGGCATGAGTCAATGTATAGCAGACGCTACAGATGCAAGGTTTTTTTCACAGTGAGGACTTTGAGCTTATTTGCCACTAATAAAGCTGACTTCCATTAAAATGAATGATTATAAATTGGAGCACAGCTCTGAATTATTTATAATGGGTTAAGACTTTAAGTTCGCATATTATTAAATCTGGTAGTATATGTTTATCTAAGCAGAACATAGATCCTCTCAGACTGATGGGTAGCAGGACCCTCTAGAGCCTGCCAAAATAGTCATAGTAAGACTTGCAAAGTTCCCATTTCTTTTTCTTATTTTTCAGACAGAATTTGAGTTCATCAAGTACAATGAGCACTCAGACATAATCAGCAGAGAAACTTTCGAAGGCTTAAAAAGTTTGATGACATTTTGAAAGAATCTGTCTGTTTCACCATCCTTTGCTGTTTCTTTTTGCTGTTGGAATGCTGCTTTTTGTGTAAAATCTAGATCTTCCATAATTTAATTATACTATTTTGATCCTATTACTGATGTTAATTTTTTTGATATTTGCATTTTCTATTGCTTTCTCAAAACATTTTCAATTTCCAACATCTAATTACTACAGTGCAATGAAGCAGTTGGATGAGTTTAGAGGAATCCACTCAGAATTAAGAAAGAACATTGCTCAAAATATTTGTTGAGAGTATTTTCATCTGTCATCTTGCTTTCTCAGTAGTTCAAAGAGATAACACTCAATTTGCTAATGTAATAAGCATGTACAAATTGAAAAAATCATGAAACAGGCCCATAGAGTTCCCTCTCCTGTATTCAAAATCTTTGCAACATTGCTTACTCCAACAGACCTGGCCCTTGCTTTGAGTCAAGATTTTCTGCTTCCAGACATTTACATCTTCCCTGCTGATGTGGAAGCTCAACCAGGTAGACAACAATTCCCAGAATGAACACATATCACTCCCATAATGCCTATTGACTAATTATATTAATCTAATTAAGTAGGATTACAGTCTATGGCAACTCGCTTCCAAAAGTTCTGGCACTTTAAAAAGCTATTTTCTGATTGAAGGAACAAAGCATTTCTCTTTCAGATGCAACATTCTTATTGGAAATAAGATCAGGAAAAGTTTTCTTTCAGAGGAGCTTACATGATAGTCCTCTTCGTTCCCAGTAATAAAGTAGAGTTGCAGCCATCGTTTAGCTGCAATGGGGTAGATCTTGACTGTGCGAAAGTGTAAAACAGACAGCTTGACTCACTATCACCCATTTCACACTATCACACAAAATCAAGATCTACTCCAATGGCTAACCTCCTAATGTAGGTCCTGTATGGGTGTCAGGTGGGGGCAGGAGGCAGAAAAATTAGCCCTAATTATCATGTTTGGCCAAAGTTGTTACAGATTTTCTTTGATCACTATTAAATTCAGATGACTCACCAGAGCAGTAAAATACATTTACATCGGGAACTTCCTCCGGGCTTCTTCCACTCCGGCACCGTAACTTCCAGTTAATTAAATTAAGCAAAGATTTAATCAGTGTAGGTCAAAGCATTTTGTACAGAATTTGAATATAAATAAGTTTAATACATGCCAATGTCTTCATAAGAAATTGTTGGCAAGTTTCTGTTGAATGACATAGATCCTGGTGAAATGTATTATTGGGTCACTGGGAGCTGATAGCATCTTGATGAAAATGACACACAGGACTTCTGGCTCTCCTCTCTCCCCAAACAAAAAGACACATTTTTTCCATGAACACAGTGTTCCTGTAAATAATAGAATTTAAATGTTGCCAGATTTGGCTTCTCCAACAAAATCTTTATACTGTAGATTGTTTGCCCTTTTAACTATTTGTGTGATGTTCCTCTGTCCATTATTTTAACAGAGGTGTTAACAGTTTTATTTTAAACAGGTTAACACATCAGTTAAAATAATGGACAGAGGAATGTCATACAATTGCATTTAGCATTTGCACACTAATATCACCAAATGTAATTTCTATACATAAGGCAAGGACAATCTCGGGCTCCTTTTACAACTCCTTGTACCTCTCCCTCACTCCCTCCACCCTCACCTCATATGTCAAGCTCAAGGGGTTCATAGGTTGCTTTGTCACTAAGATCGAGATGCTTCCATTGTGCCCACCCTTCCACTTGCCCTAGTCCGCCACCCAATCAAGCCCTAAAGCCCAGTTTCTCCTCCATCATCCCCCTACTGCCTTCACCAAGCTCACCTCATCAATAAGACACACCTGCTCCTTTGATCTGCCATTAACATAACACCTGACCACCCAATTCCCCTTCCTGTTCCCTCATGCTATCTGATATTGACTCCTCTCCTCAGGCACTGTCCTTCTTCCCTTAAAAACCACTGTTATCACTCGCCTCCTCAAAAAGCCCACCCTTGATACTTCCATTCTTACCAACTACCATCTCAACTCAAATTCCCCCACCCTCTCTAAGGTCTTGGAATATACCAATATTGTGGGCAGCACACTTCTGGCAGGGAATGCAGGCATATCGTGGTGGCTATATTGGATGTTTAGGACCCATGTTTAACACCTGCAAAATGGGTGCAGCATTAGCGAATTTCTCGGCCATGGTGTTCTTTGAAGTGCATTTTGGAACAGTTATCAAGACTATTATAAAACAACTACGTAATAGCTTTTAAGTTTCACTAAAGTCAGCTAAAATGATTTAGACATAAATGCAGGGACAACGGATTAAGAAGTTTACAGATGATACAAAAATTGGTTGTGTGGTTGATAGTGAGGAAGAAAGCTGTAGACTGTTGGAAGATATCAATGGACTGGTCAGGTGGGCAGAAAAGTGGCGAATGGAATTCAATCCGGAGAATTGTGAGGAAATGCATTTGGGGAGGGCAAACAAGGCAAGGGAATACACAATAAATGGTAGGATACTGAGAAGTGTAGAGGAACAGAGGGACTTTGGAGTGCATATCCACGGATTCCTGAAGATAGCAGGATAGGTAGAGAGGGCAGTTAAGAAGGCATACGGAATACTTTCCCTTATTAACCGAGGCATACATTTGTGGTCGGCGGATTCCCGCGGACGGATGCCTCCGACCAGCAAAAAATCTACGAACTTACCTGATGGTCCTGAAGGTGCGAACACTTGCGCTCCTGGGCCTCTATGCGTAGGCCTGTGTAGAGGCCCACGTATCTCAGGGGCGTAGGGGGTTCGCAAGTGCACCTGGGATCACATGGGCCGGCCCAACCAATCAAAGAAGGGAGATCCCCATTCATAGGTTTGGAGGTTCCGTTTGTACGGAGCCTCCATAAGCATGAATGGGGATGACATTAAAAATAGATTTAACATTAAAAAAAAATTTAATTACATATTTAGAATGAATTAAAATACAATATAATTAAACATTTAAAACAAATTACATTTTTTGAAAAATAAATTTACATATTTTCAATGGTCTAAAAATAAACTTACCTTATTGTATGTGTGTTTTAATGTTTAAATGAATGAAAAAAAATTATTTTTATGCTTTTTAAAATGCTTTTACCAGGCTTAAGAATTTCATGGGCAGTCGTTGGGCAGAAGTTGGGCAAACAGCGCAACTCTCTGCCCGCGAAGGCTCTTCTCCTGGGGATGCATGCGATCTGTCAAGATGATTCTTGACAGATTGCAAGTTCCGCGTTTTAGCGGATGTGCTTTGCATGCCTAAACCCGGAACTTACGCAGCCCCTACGGGTGTGTGCGCACCTTGTACGCACCTGTAGGGGCAGCAAATTACGGTCCATAGAATATAAGAGCAGGGAGGTTATGCTAGAACTGCATAAAATACTAGTTAGGCCACACAGAGAGTACTGTGTACAGTTCTGGTCACCACATTACAGGAAGGATGTGATGCAGTATTGAGGGTACAGAGGAGATTTATGAGGATGTTGCCAGGACTGGAGAATTTAAGCTATGAAGGAAGATTGGATAGGCTGGGTTTGTTTGCTTTGGAACAGAGGAGGCTGAGGGGAGACTTAATTCAGGTGTATAGAATTATGAGGGGCCTAGATAGAGTGGACAGGAAGGACCTATTTCCCTTAGCAGAGAGGTCAATAACCAGGGGGCCTAGATTTAAAGTAATTGGTAGAAGGATTAGAAGGGAGTTGAGGAGAAAATTTCTCACCCTGAGGATGGTGGGGATCTGGAATTCACTGTCTGAAAGGGTGGTAGAGGCAGAAACCCTCACCATATTTAAAAAATACTTGGATATGCACGTCAAGTGGTCTGCTCAGAGTGGTCTTAAATGGAGTGCATTTAAACTGAGTGTTAAAGTTGGGAATTTGGAGAGAGTGGGAATTCGGAGCAGTGGGGGAAGGAGGTGTTACTTTTTGCCTCCAATACTTATAGTGATTTGTATTACAGGTAAATATTTAATTTAATCAACCTATAAATTAAACTAGATCAAGTAATTAGTTAAAAACTAAACTATAAGTTAAGTTAATTAAATACATAAACTTTAATTAATTAAATAAAACAAGGTTATATAACGATGGCAGTGCAGGTGGTGTGCTGCAGCTGCAGCATGTGGGAGTTCGTGGAGAGCAGCGAGACCCTGAGTATCTGTGGTAAGTGTCTGCAACTCTAGGAAATTTGGCTCAGAGGTGTTGAGCTGGAGTCCGAGCTATAGACATTTCCATGCATCAGGGAGGGGGAGAGTTACCTGGATACTTTGTTCCAGGAGGCAGTCACACTCCTTGGTTTACTTTAGAGTTAGTCAGTGGTCAGGGATAGGAGGGTGTAACTGCGAGTCAGGCAGGTATAGGGACCCAGGATGTAGTGATGGAGGAGCCTCAGCCCTTGACCTTGTCCAAAAGGTACAAGGTACTTGCTACCTATATGGAGGAGAAAAAGAATTGCAGAGAGGATTGGAAAACTGAACATGACACTGTGGTATGGGGGCCGTCCAAGTTGGGGGAGTAAGAAAGAAATGTGGTAGTGCTAGGGGACAGTATAATCAGGGGGATAGACACTGTTCTCTGCAGCCACGAATGAGAGTCCCAAAGGCTGTGTTGCCTGCCTGGTGTTAGGGTTAAGGATATCTCCTCATGGCTGGCAAAGAACTTGGAGCATGAGGGGGAGGATCCAGTTGTCATGGTCCACATAGGAACCAACATAGGTAGAACTAAGAATGAGGTTCTATTGAGGGAGTTTGAGGAGCTAGGGTCTAAATTAATAAGAAGAACCTCAAGGGTAATAATCTCTTGATTACTACCTGAGCCAAGTGCAAATTGGCATAGGGTCAAGCAGATCAGAGAGATAAATGCATGGCTCAAAGAGTGGTATGGGAGGAAGGGGTTTCAATTCATGGAGTACTGGCACCAGTAATGGGGAAAGAGGGAGCTGTTCTGTTGGGACGGGCTCCACTTAAATCAGGCTGGGACCAGTGTCCTGGCGAATCAAATAACTATCAAATTACCCGACAATTTCTAAAACTGCCCAGGTATGCCCTGTCTACTAAAAGCAGGACAAATCCAATCCGGCCAATTACCACCCCATCAGTAAAAAAGGTGGTAGAGAAAAAATGGGGAATTATAGACCAGTAAGCCTGACATCGGTAGTGGGGAAAATCCTACAGTCCATTATAAAAGATGTAATAGCAGAGTGCTTGGAAAACAGTGACAGGATCGGACAAAGTCAATATGGATTTACAAAAGGTAAATCATGCTTGCCTAACCTACTGGAATTTTTTGAGGATATAAATGGTAGAATAAGATAAGGGAGAACCAGTGGATGTGGTGTATTTGGACTTTCAGATGGCTTTCGATAAGGTCCCGCATAAGAGACTAGCGTGCAAAGTTAAAGCACATGGGATTGAGGGTAAGGTACTGACTTGGATAGAGAACTGGTTGGCAGACAGGAAGCAAAGAGTTGGAATAAATGGGTCTTTTTCCGAGTGGCAGGCAGTGACTAGTGAGGTCCCGCAGGGATCGGTGCTAGGACCCCAGTTATTCACAATATATATTAATGATCTAGATGAGGGAGCTAGATGTAATATCTCCAAGTTTGCAGACGACACAAAGCTGGGTGGGCGTGTGTGGTGTGAGGAGGATGCAGAGAAACTCCAGTACGATTTGGACAGGTTAGGCAATTGGGCAGATGCATGGCAGATGCAGTATAATGTGGATAAATGCGAGGTTATCCACTTTGGTGGCAAAAACGGGAAGGCAGATTATTATCTGAACAGCAATAGATTGGGAAAAGGGGAAGTGCAACGAGACCTGGGTGTCCTTGTGCACCAGTCGCTGAAGATAAGCATGCAGGTGCAGCAGGCGGTTAAGAAGGCAAATGGTATGTTGGCCTTCATAGCAAGAGGATTCGAGTACAAGAGCAAGGATGTCTTGCTGCAGTTGTACAGGGCCTTGGTGAGACCACACCTTGAGTATTGTGTGCAGTTTTGGTCGCCTTATCTGAGGAAGGATGTTCTTGCCATGGAGGGAGTGCAGCGAAGATTCACCAGACTGATACCTGGGATGGCAGGAATGACGTATGAAGAGAGATTGGGTCAATTAGGCTTATATTCGCTAGAGTTTAGAAGAATGAGAGGGGACCTCATGAAACTTATAAAATTCTAACAGGGCTAGACAGACTAGATGCAGGATGGCTGTTCCCGATGGCGGGGGAGTCCAGAACCAGGGGTCACAGTCTAAGGATAAGGGGTAAGCCATTTAGGACTGAGATGAGGAGGAATTTCTTCACCCAGAGAGTGGTGAACCTGTGGAATTCTCTACCACAGAAGACAGTTGAGGCCAATTCATTAAATATATTCAAGAAGGAGTTAGGTATATTTCTTAAGGCTAAGGGGATCAAGGGATATGGGGAGAAAGCAGGGACCGGGTACTGAATTTGGATGATCAGCCATGATCGCATTGAATGGCAGAGCAGGCTCGAGGGGCCGAATGGCCTACTCCTGCTCCTATCTTTTATGTTTCTATGTTTACTCTCAATCAGCAGCAAAGTGATGGAAGGTGTCATCAACAGTGCTATCAAGCAGCTCTTACTCACCAATAACATGCTCACTGATGCTCAGTTTGGATTCCACCAGACCTCGGCTCCATACCTCATTACCGCCTTGGTCCAAACATGGACAAGAGAGCCAATTTCCAGAGTTGAGGTGAGAGTGACTGCCCTTGACATCATGGCAGCATTTGACTGAGTGTGGCATCAAGGAGCCCTATTAAAATTGAAGTCAATGGGAATCAGGGGGAAAACTCCACTGGTTGGAGTCATACCTAGCACAAACAAAAATGTTTGTGGTTGTTGGAGGCCAATCATCTCAGTCCCAGGACATCGCTGCAGGAGTTCCTCAGGGCAGTGTCCTGGGCCCAACCATCTTCACCTGATGCAGTCTTTCTTCCATCACAAAGTCAGAAGTGGGGATGTTCGCTGATGACTGCACAGTGTTCAGTTCCATTCGCAACTCCTCAGATAATGAAGCAGTCTGTGCCCACATGTAGCAAGACCTGGATGACATGCAGGCTTGGGCTGTTAAGTGGCAAGTAACCATCGTGCGACACACGTGCCAGGCAATAACTATCTCCAACAAGCGAGAACCTTCACAGTCAACAGCATAACCTTCACCAAAACCCCCATCATCAACATCCTGAGGGTCACCATTGACCAGAAACTTAACTGGACCAGCCACATAAATACAGTGGCAACAAGAGCAGGTCAGCGGCTGGGTATTCTGTGGCGAGTGTCTCACCTCATAACTCCCCAAAGCCTTTGCACCATCTTCAAGGCACAGGTAAGGACTGTGATGGAATACTCTTCACTTGCCTGGATGAGTGCAGCTTCAACAACACTCAAGATGCTCGACACCATCTAGGACAAAGCAGCCCACTTGATTGGCACCCCATCCATCACCTTAAACATTCACTCCCTCCACCACCAGCGTACCATGGCTGCAGTGTGTACCATCTACAAAATGCACTGCATCAACTCGCCAAGGCTTATTCGACAGCACCTCCCAAACCCGTGACCTCTACCACCTAGAAGGACAAGGGCAGCAGGCGTATGGGAACACCACCAACTCCAAGTTCCCCTCTAAGTCACTTACCATTCTGACTTGGAAACATATCGTTGTTCCATCACCGTCGCTGGGTCAAAATCCTGGAAATCCCTCCCTAACAGCACTGTGGGAGTACCTTCACAACATGGACTACAGTGGTTCAAGAAGGCGGCTCACCACCACCTTCTCAAGGGCAATTAGGGATGGGCAGGAAATGCTGGCCTTGCCAGTGACGCTGTAAGGTTTGAAAATTTCTGCACAACCCCAGAACAAAAGGAAAGTCATTTTTTAAAAGGATTTTGGAACATTACAGAAGAAATCTGTAAAAGGGATAAAAGTGTGTTTGGGCCAAACAGAAGAATGTCAAAGAGTTAAATTACACAGTTTTCCTAAGTGTAAGAAGAAAAGATTTTGGACTGTTTTAAGGAGTTATTGGGCCAAAGGGATTTAAAATTAAAATCCCAGGAAGTTTTGGCTGGTGTAAAAGACATGTTCAGGCTTGCAAAAGGCTGGAACAAAGGGGAGGCGGGGTGGGCCCTCAAGTTTGGATATTGAATTGTCTAGGAATGTCCAGGGTCGCCCCAATTTTACATAAGGACAATGAAGCCTGTTTTCCTGCCGAGAATTCGCAGAGCCAGGTACTGAATAAACAGGACATGTCCCCAGCAATACAAAGGAAGAAACATTAGCCCTACAGGTTACAACAAACAAACCACAGTCCAAAACCAATTAAAGAGATTGACAAATGTTTTGCATTTTAAACTGGTTTCAAGGCAATCCCGAAACCAGTTAAAGGCCGATTAAGTTTAGATGTGCCATCCCCTAAACTCGTTAAGTTTGGATGGGCCATCCCCGAAGCTCGTTAAAGTTTTAAAACCCATTAAAAATAACGAGCCCGCCAAATTTAACAAAGAGACTCGAAATTTGGCGGTCAGATAAGCCAGGCCCCAAATTAGTACAATTGAGGCCTACCTTTTCAGTTCAAGAGACAGTACAGTCAAGACAAGAGACAACAGCGAGACAGTGAGACAGTTCAAACGGACAGCCAGTCCGAGTTCAAGTTCAGGCAGTACAGCTCAAGAGAGAGATCATCATTGGAGACTCGAAGGAAGAAAGAAGAAACAGAGATCGCGGCAACCAAAGGCCTACCAAAACCAACAACTGCCAATATTACCACCAACCAGGTAATATTGGGCCACCGCGACCAACAAGAAACCAACCGCTGAAAAACTCACGAACCAAAGATTTGTTTCCACTCTACAGGCTAGTCTGACTTACCCCTGGGTAAGATTTGGACATAAAAGACCCTAAATCTAGCCCTAACCAAAGAAAATTGGGTACTTACCCAATAGATCCAACAGTGTGACTAACCGCATCAGCGGACAAACCCAAACTGAAGACCCAACGCAGGTGCAGTCTTCTACCACGTCCGAGGTACGGCAGGCCCCAACCGCCACAACTAAAGAGAACCCCGAAATCGCGAACCTCTACATCTGTCAAGAAAGTCATTTTGGTGAACATTTCCTGGTCCTCTAGATTCCAGGCTAGCTAGTGTAGTGGGGTTGGGAGGGTAAGGGTTTTTGTGTATTGTAATTCTCCCTCACTTATTTCCGAGTGTTCCCCACCCTTTTAAAGTATAAGTTTTATTGTATTGTATATTTTCCTGTCTCAAAATAAAGATCTGAATTCTTTTGACTAACCCAGGTGTCTGTTGCAAGTTTATTACGAGTACCAAATAAGTCCAAAGTCTAGAACAAAAAGGGAGTGGGAGCGATTCGAACCGCTCAAAGGAGTCAGAGGTGAAGCTGACAAACAACCCACACCACCACCCCTTACAACGCCCACATTCCAGGAAAGAATAATAAAAAACTAGGGCTGTAGATAGGACTTTAAACTAAAAGTGGGGGTGGCGGGAGTGGTCAGGTGAGGGGAAATTTAGAAACCTAAAGAGAAAAGTCAATGCACAAGAGCAGTGTAGCGATTTGGGCAGAGTGTGGCAGGAAGGGACAGAGAGTTTAACGTTAATAGTGCATCAGCGAATAAGGTGAAAGCAGGTAATAATTGTAAAAAGTTAAAATTAAAGTCTCTTTATCTGAATGTACAAAGCATTCATAACTAGATAGATGAACTAGTGGCACAAATAGAGATAAACGGCTTGGATCTAATAGCCATTACAGAGACGTGGTTGCAAGGTGACCAAGGTTGGGAACTAAATATTCCAGGGTACTTGACATTTCAAAAAGGCAGGCAGAATAGAAAAGGAAAGGGGCAGCACTGATAATAAAGGATCACTTAAGGACAGTAGTGAGAAAGGATCTTGGCTCAGAAGACCAGGAAGTAGAATCAGTATGGGTGGAGATAAGGAATAACCAGTGCCAGAAAACATTGTTGGGAGTAGTTTGTAGGCCCCCTAACAGTAGCTATACCATTGAACAGAGTATTAATCAAGAAATAATAGGAGCTTGTAACGAAGGTAAATCAATGACCATGGAGGACTTTAATCTTCATGTAGACTGGACAAATCAAATTAGCAAATGTAATCTAGAGGAGGTCTTCATAGAACGCAATCGAAACAGTTTCCTAGAACTGTACAGCATGAAACCAACCAGTGAGCAGGCTATTATAGATCTTGTATTGTGTAATGAGACAGGGTTAATTTGTAATTTCATAGTAAAGAATCATTTGGGGCACAGTGATCATAATATGATAGAATTTCACATTAAGTTTGAGAGTGACATACTTAAGTCTGAAACTAGAGTCTTGAACGTAAATAAAGCCAATTACATAGGTATGAGGAGTGAGTTGGCTAAGGTAGATTGGAAAAATAAATTAAAAGGTATGATGGTAAATAAGCAGTGGCAAACATTTAAAGAAATATTCCAAAATTCTCAATGAATATTGAGAGGGTTATGAATCTTTCGAATGCTCTACCCCAAGGGGCTGTAGATGCTCAGTTGCTGAATATATTCAAGATAGATAGATTTTTGGACTTTGGGGGAATCAAGGGATATGGGGATTGGGCGGGAAAGTGGAGTTGAGGTCGAAGATAAGCTGCGATCTTATTGAATGGCGGAGCAAGCTCAAGGGGCCATATGGCCTACTCCTGCTCCTAATTCTTATGTTCTTATGTTCTTATGTAATATATATTTCACTGAGAAATAAGAACTCCACGGGGAAAGTGATCTATCCGTGGCTAACTAATGAAGTTAAAGATAGCATTAGATTAAAAGAAGAGGCTTATAATGTTGCAAAGAATAGTAGTAAGCTTGAGGATTAGGAAAGTTTTAGAAACCAGCAAAGGATGACCAAAAACATTGATAAAAAGGGAGAAAATAGAATATGAGAGTAGATTAGCAAGAAATACAAAATGGATTGTAAGAGCTTCTGCAGGTATGTAAAAAGGAAGAGAGTAGCAAAAGTAAACATTGGTTATCTAGAGACTGAGACTGGTGAAATTATAATGGAGAATAAGGAGAGACATTAAACAAATATTTTGTATCTGTCTTCACAGTAGAAGACAAAAAGCATACCAAAAAATATTGGGGAACCAAGGGGCAACTGAGAGTGAGGAACTTAAAGTAATTAGGATCAGTAGAGAAAAAGTACCAGGGAAACTAATGGGACTAAAAGTCGACAAATCACCTGAACCTGATGGCCTACATCCTAGGGTTCTGAGGTGGCTGCAGAGATAGTGGATGCATTGGTTGTGATCTTCCAAAATTCCCTAGATTCAGGAAAGCTCCCAGTGGATTGGAAGGTAGCAAGTATAACTCCGCTATTCAAGAAAGGAGGGAGAGAGAAAATCGGGAACAACAGGTCAGTTAGCCTGACATCAGTCGTCGGGAAAATGCTGGAATCCATTATTAAGGAAGTGGTAACAGGGCACTTAGAAAATCATAATTTGATTAGGCAGAGTCGACATGGTCTTATGAAAGGGAAATCGTGTCTGACAAATGTATTAGAGTTTTTTTGAGGATGTAACCAAAATTCGTTCATTTTTTGGGGGCCGCGAGGCCCATTCACAATTTGCGCATGCACAGCTTATAGGGAACATTGGATGTAACTATCAGGGTAGATAAAGGGGAACCAGTGGATGTAGTTTATTTGGATTTCCAAAAGACATTCGATAAGATGCCACATAATGTAGTGTCCGTGTGTTGATAAAGACACTGAAGACAGGAGTTGGTTCATAGGTATTTACTAAGCAAAGTCTGGGGTAGGGTTCTAACGGATATACACAATGGCCCAGTAATTCCATTCCAAACGCGTGAGTACGGTCGGGGTACTCACGCGTCTGGCCGGAGGAAATGCCGGTTTTCAGCATGCACAGCGCATGCGGAGAAAACCGGCATTTCCTGTCCTCTGAATGAAGGGGTTCAGAGGCACAGCACATGCGACTGCACAGGCAGCACGTGCGCAGTGAACTTCGTCGATTTCATTCATGGATTCAGTGAGGTTAAGTCCTTACAACTTACACATGAAAAAAGCATGTGTAAAGTTGCTCCAGAGGCTGCGGAGGAAGATATATTTTATCGTGGAGCTTCTGAAAGGCAATATTTTTGTTTGGGAAAGGGAGGAAAGTTATTTTAAGAAATGATGAGGTAAGTTTTAAAGTTTAATTTTTGTTTTTTAAACGGGTTTTCAGTACTGTAGATAGAAGGAGCAATTGTGGCTGTGTGAATTGAATTTGCTGTGTTTATTAAATGTGAAAATGACTGTTCTAAAATGAGTAATGTAACATTTCCAACATTTTTAAGAAAGAAACTTCATCAGTAATATATTCTTTTAAGTAATTATGTATGTATGTCCATATATATTCCTTTACGTATATGTATATATTCCTTTACTTATGTGTATGAATGTATGTATTTAATTAGGATTTTCCAATAAGTTACTTTCTCTGAAAGTCATAATTAAATACATACATTCATACACACAAGTAAAGGAATATATACATACATATACGCAAAGGAATATATACAGACATACATACATAATTACTTAAAAGAATATATTACTGATGAAAAGTTTCTTTCTTAAAAATGTTGGAGTCATTTTCACATTTAATAAACACAGCAAATTCAATTCACATAGCCACAATTGCTCCTTCTACCTACAGTACTGAAAACCTGTTTTAAAAAACAAAAATAAACTTTAAAACTTACCTCAGCATTTCTTAAAATAACTTTCCTCCCTTTCCCAAACAAAAATATTGCCTTTCAGAAGCTCCAGGATAAAATATATCTTCCTCCGCAGCCTCTGGAGCAACTGTACTCATGCTTTTTTCATGTGTAAGTTGTAAGGACTTAACCTCACTGAAAGCATGAATGAAACCGGTGAATTTTACTGCGCACGTGATGCCTGTGCAGTCGCATGCGTTCTGCCTCTGAACCCCTTCGTTCAGAGGACAGGAAATGCCGGTTTTCCCCGCATGCGCTGTGCATGCTGAAAACCGGCATTTCCTCCGGCCAGACGCGTGAGTACCCCGACCGTACTCACGCGTTTGGAACAGAATTACTGGGCCAACATTTTACATGTCAATAAAATGAAAAATTTAACAATTGCACGATTTGCCCCCTCGCATCTGCGACTGAGGGTCCAAGGAGGTGCATTGCGCAAGAGGTCATCGTCGTACGTATCCTCACACTGTTCCCTTTCGGGAACTGTATGAAGTGGTGGAAGGATTTCTGGCCATGTTAACGCTCCTTCGGTGACCATAACCATCTTCATACCAGCCATTAGGGTGGTTAGTCCTATGGCGTGAGGGTTTTACTGGCTCCCACAACCCATCTGAGGGGGGGGGCACCCACACCCGCAGACGCAAGTATCCCGCTGGATGTCCACCCAGAATTTATAGTTGGAGCTCCGACTCCACTTGCCGGGACTGTCTGGAGCGGGGCTCGAAACCCTACTCCTTCTGGCCCAGCGGCGGGGATGCTTACCGCTACGCAAAAGGCCCACTCCGCGCAAAAGGTGACACCCATACGTTTCCTGCGCCTTTTCCCTCCCCGTGACTGGAGCCCTATGCTACCACTTGAAAGACCAAGCTATCATCTGTCCTTTTTGCGGCGCCTTGGACTTCTCATTACCAATGATGAGCAGGCGCTGCGCCTCCACCTCGTTGAGGAGATTGCTGAGGTCATCATCAGTTCAATTGTGAGTTCTTTTAATGCCGTGAATTGTGCTCATTCCAGCCATTTCACGTTGCTAATCTGAGTGGGCCTTTGGCGTAGCGGTAGCATCCCCGCCGCTGGGCCACACGGCGTAGGGTTTCTAACCCCGCTCCAGACAGTCCCGGCAAGTGGAGTCGGAGCTCCGGCTCTAAATTCTGGGTAGACATCCAGTGGGATATTTGCGTCCGTGGGTGTGGGTGGCACCCCCCCTCGTATAGGTTGTGGGAGCCCGTAAAACCCTCCCGCCATAGGACTAACCACCCTAATGGCTGGTACAAAGATGGTTACGGTCACGGAAGGAGCGTTAATCACGGCCAGAAATCCTTCCACCACTTCATACAGTTCCCCAAAGGGAACAGTGTGAAGACACGTACGACGACGACGTTGCTAATTAAATAAATGGAATGAAAAAACTGCTTTCAGGGCTTTTAAAAGTCTGTAAATCACTTTAATTCTGTTTAAAACTACTTCAGATTCTTCAAAATAATGTAAACGTTTTTAAAAGTTTATAAAAGTTACCAAAAGCTTCTTAAAATACCAAAAACCTATTTAAAATGCTGCTCTACATGTAAAAATGCTTTGCAGCTTGTGAGAAACATTGGGGGCGTGTCCTTTTAAACTGAGACCTCAAGGGGCATGTCTCACTTGCACTGCGTGCTCCAGGCTTCGCGCTGGCTGCACTCCTGGGCGGTGTGACATCAGACGCTGCCCGGGAGTCAACATTTTAAAACAGGAATTCCAGGCGTCCCTGAAGCTCAATGGCCGGCGCGTCGGGTAAGTGCAGATCGGGGGCTTGCACGCGCGGCAAGCCCCCGACCCGAATTTCTGCCCCAATATACAGGCTTATATAGCCCGAGTGGCAATTACCAGCATTACAGCACACCTGGGGCTCTTAAAGGCACATACACCACAATTCCTCCCCTTTTAGCTAACCAGTACATCATATTTTAAGTAATTATTAATTACATGTTATAAGCAAAATAATATACATTGCTGTAGTTAAATAATTATAAGTTAGTCTCTCAGGAGGCTTCCTGACTCAGTCCGGATAACGCCTCGGGGGTGTAGTAGTTTCTGGTGGTGTAGTAGGTTCTTCTGGCAAGGCTGATTCGGCTTGAATGCCAGTGTCGGGTTCATCGGGTTCCAGTATCACCGGATCGGAGGTAGATATGGGTATCTCTACTTCATCGTTAGATGTATAGAGTTGTGGTGTAGGTTGTCCCTTTTCGGATGACTTTCTGATTTGGTCAGCATGGCGCCTTATTATGCTTTCTCCGATGTCCACGGTATACATCAGTGGTCCTAGTCGTGTGCAGATAGTTCCAGGCTGCCATTTCTCGGTACGGTAGTCCCGGGCCAAAACTTGTTGACCTATCTGGAAGGTTCTAGTTGGCCTTTCATTCATGCCTTGAAACTGCCGGTTCTCCACGTCCCTTCTGATGTTGGGCTTGACCAAATCCAGCCGGCATCTTAGGTTTCTATTGAAGAACATCATGGCGGGAGTTTGGTTGGTAACCATATGTGTTGCATTCCTGTATGCGAATAAGAAGTTATCCACCTTGTGCTGAAGTTTTATGTCTTCATTACCCATGGCCTTTATGGCCTTCTTGAAGGTCTGGACAAACCTTTCAGCCAATCCATTGGTGGCGGGATGGTATGGGGCGGACGTGTAGTGCTTAACCCCATTGTTTTTTAAGAACTTTCTGAATTCTTCGGACACAAATTGCGGTCCATTATCAGAACATATCTGTTCTGGCAGCCCATTCCTGGCAAATATGGTCCTTAATACTGTGATGGTTTTTTCTGTGGTGGTGGAGGACATCTTTATTACCTCCGGCCACTTGGAGTGTGCATCAACCGCGATTAAGAACATTGAGTCCATAAATGGACCAGCAAAGTCGATGTGCACCCTTTGCCAGGGAGATGAGGGCCACTCCCATGGATGTAGAGGGGCTTGTGGTGGAGCGTTTTGGACCTTCTGGCATCCTAGGCAGCTCTTGGTCATTTCTTTGATGTCTCCATCGATACCTGGCCACCATACAAACGCCCTAGCTAGGTTCTTCATTTTCACTCCACCCAGATGCCCCTCGTGAAGCTCCTTTAGCACTTTATCCTGGAGTTTGGGTGGAATCACCACTCTGGATCCACACATCAAGGTTCCTCGGCACACTGACAGCTGTTCTCTTCTTTGCGAGAATGCTGGCAACAGTGGTTCGCCATGTGCTGGCCATCCCTTCACTGTTAAATCGTAGACCCGTGAGAGAGTCGGGTCATTTCTCGTCTCCCTTTCAATGGCAGAATTTGTCACTGGTAGACATTCCACTATGGTAGAGTGGAACATCTCTACTGGGTCTACTGTAGGTGCCTCTTCTACCGTTGGCAACGGTAGGCGCGATAAACCATCAGCATTCCCATGCTGTTTTGACCCTTTGTATTCTATGTTGTATTGGTGTGCCCCTAGAAAAAGGGACCACCTCTGTAGCCTTTGCGCTGTCATAATGGGAACACCTTTTTTAGGGTTGAATATGGAGATGAGGGGTTGATGGTCAGCCAACAAGGTAAATTTTTGTCCGTGTAGGTAATGGTTGAATTTCTTCACTCCCCATACCAGGCTGAGTGCTTCCCTGTCGATTTGGGCATAGTTACGCTCAGCTGAGTTTAATGAGCGTGACGCAAAAGCTATCGGCCGTTCTGAGCCATCAGGGAATTTATGGGATAATACCGCTCCTATGCCGTAAGGGGATGCATCGCACACCAGTCTGATTGGCAGTGATGGGTTGTAATGAGCCAAGACTTCTTCGGATGTGATTAAGTCTTTGCATTTATGGAAGGCACGTTTACAGTCTTCGTTCCATTTCCAAATCATTCCTGTTTGTAGAAGTTCATTAAGAGGGTGTAGAAGAGTTGATAAGTTCGGTAAAAATTTATGATAGTAATTTATTAATCCCAGGAACGACCTTAATTGTGAAACATTTTCAGGTGCTGGGGCTTTTATAACCGCTTCAATTTTTTCAGGTGACTTATGCAACCCTTCATTATTAATTATGTGGCCACAATATGATATCTGATTTTGGAAAAATTCGCACTTGGGGCGATTCGCTCGTAGGCCCTGTTCTTTCAGCCTAGTGAGCACCTGCTCCAAATTGGCAAGGTGCTCGTTGTCGTTTTCTCCTGTTACAAGGATGTCGTCTAGGTAGCATTGAGTCCCCGGAATCCCTTGGAGGACTTGCTCCATAGCTCTTTGCCAGATAGCTGGAGCTGATGCTACTCCAAAAACCAGTCAATTGTACTGGTACAGGCCTTTGTGTGTGTTTATCATGAGATACTTTTTAGAGGCCTCCTCAACCTCCACCTGTAGATATGCCTGTGCCAAGTCAATTTTGGTGAAACGTTTCCCTCCGAATAGTGAGGCGAAAATATCTTCTATCCTCGGAAGAGGATACTGTACAGTGTGAAGGACCGGGTTTACAGTCACCTTGAAGTCACCACAGATGCGAATTTTTCTCTGTTCTTCAGAATTATCTTTATTCAATGCTTTTTTCATGACTGGAACGATGGGTGTTGCCCATTCGCTCCAATCTATTTTGGATAATACGCCTGCTTTTTCCAAATTCTCCAGCTCTGCCTCGACTGCTGGACGTATTGCGTATGGCACCGGTCTTGCCTTAAAAAATTTGGGAATTGCTGCATCTTCCACTTTTATTGAGGCGGTGATGCCTTTCAAGGTTCCTAGTTTCTCTTGAAACACTTCTTTGGCATTGGCCAAGATGTCTTTTAATCATTCAGGTATGATGTCATCGTTGTTTCTTTCCTAACTGGTCACCGTCAGTGCCTGAATGGAGTGCCAGTCTAAACGTATCTTCCTGATCCATTCACGTCCCAACAACGGTGGACCACCATCTTGTAGAATGTATAAATACAACTTTTGTATTTCTTTGCCGTTGTATACAACAGGCACCCTTATTTTTCCTTTGGAGTATACTTTCTGCCCCGTATATGTTTTTAAGATAATGGATTTGTCTTTTAGAGGTATATGCGAAAATAGCCTCTCGTAATCCCGTCGATTTATTACGGTTAGAGCTGATCCTGTATCTAGCTCCATTTTAACCGGGGACCCTGCTATTGTGAGGGTAACCCAAATGGTTTGGTAATCATCTTTGGCAAGTACATTATATAATTTGAGACAGCTTAGTCTCTTGTTTTCGAATCGCTATCGCTCTTCTGGTCTTCGGAGCTACTGTCCGTCATCATTTGTACCTTCCTGTACTTTTCTTCATTGATTTTTTTTTTCTGTCAGTTGATTTATTTTGTCCAGATCAGCATACCCGTGCAATGTGTCCAATCTTTCCGCATTGCCTGCATGCTTTGTCCTTGAACCAGCAGTCCCTCTGGTTATGGGTGGACCTGCCGCAGCGATAACATCTTTCGAAACCCTGTGTCATTTCATGGGTGCCGAAGTCCTGTGTCTTTTGTTGTATCTCTGCAGCTCCTTTTGCTGCTGCTTCATATGATACAGCCATACTGAAAGCTTTGTCCAATGTTAAATCTTTTTCAGAAAGCAGTCTTTTTTGTGTTCCTTCACTTAAGAGACCGCAAACGAATTTGTCTCGAAGATAATCTGATAGTCCTGCCCCGAATTGGCAGTACTTTGATAGCTTTCTTAATTCGGTTAGGTAATCAGCGTTACTTTCATTCTTGTGTTGATTTCTCTTGAAGAACTTGAATCGTTCCGCTATCAGCAGCAGTGTTGGGTTTAAGTGCTCCTGCAGGGTATCAACAATTTCTTTAAAATTCTTGTCCTTTGGTTTGGCTGGAGTGATTAAATTTCATAACAGCCCGTATGTCTTTGCGCCCATTAAGTTCAGAAGTACTGAAGCTTTTTTTCATCTTCTATTCCATTTGCAGTGCAATATACCTCTACTCTTTCCACGTATGTGGTCCAATCCTCTATTTCGCTATCAAAAGCATCAGTATTGCCAGACTTAGGCATTTCAGAAAAGATATGGCACTTCCCGCGCTTTTTTTTTCTTTTCTGTAGCAAAGATATGGCGCTTCCCACGCTTTCCCTCCGCTGCTGCCGATAACAATGCTGTTTACTGCGGTTTCCGTTCTCTTTTTTTTTTAAATTTACTGTTGGAGACTCATTCCCGCCGGAGGTCTGAACGCTGACTTGCTTGCCGCGCCGGCCGTCTCTCGAGTGCTCCCTCCCAGTCCGTTATTGATTGCCTCCGATTTCGCTGCCTGTCTCAGCTGTAGAGCCTGCCGCTGGAGCCCCAGCCTGACGCCCAGGAAGGATAAGCGCAGTACCTGCCACCAGCTTGGCCAGCTGGTGAAACCACAGCTTCTCTCACTTCCTTGAGTCTTCTGGACGCCCGAGGAATCGATGTCCTTGAGGTGCTGCCGAATTGCAGGTAAGTCCGTTTCCACTTCGTCGCCACTGTAGTGTCCGTGTGTTGATAAAGACACTGAAGACAGGAGTTGGTTCATAGGTATTTACTAAGCAAAGTCTGGGGGGGGTTCTAACGGATATACACAATATACAGGCTTATATAGCCCGAGTGGCAATTACCGGCATTACAGCACACCTGGGGCTCTTAAAGGCACATGCACCACACATAAAGTTTGTTATGCAAGATAAGGGCTCAGGGGGTTGAGGGTAATATATTAACATGGATAGAAGATTGGTTAACGGACAGAAACCAGAGAGTAGGGATAAACGGATCAGTTTCAGGTTGGCAGGCTGTATCTAGTGGGGTGCTGCAAGGATCAGTGCTTGGGCCTCAGCTATTTACAATCTATATTAATGACTTAGATGAAGAGACTGAGGGTAATGTATCCAAGTTTTCTGATGATACAAAGCTAGGTGGGACAGTAAGCTGTGAGGAGGACACAAAGGGGGTGAAATTCGAAAGGGTCCTAAAACGGGCCTGACATTTATTCCTCAACCAATACCTAAAACAAATTATCTGTTCATTTATTTCATTCATGTTTTTTGGGAGCATGCTGTGCTCTTATTGGCTGCACATTTATTACATTACACAATGACTACACTTCAAAAGTATGTAATTAGCTGTCAAGTGCTTTGGGACGTCCTGAGGCCATGAAAGGGACTATATAGCCTTTCTTTCTTTATCAGATTAACTGTAGGACTCCATCCTGGCAGAAATTCACTGTGCAAAAGAAAATGTAGAAACCCAGAAAATGATGGAAAGGGTTCAAGGAAGGCAGATAATCAAAAGACTGGACTCTTTATATTAAGTTTGGATAATATGACACTTATGTGTAATCTATATAATTCAGCAGTATTTTTCAACTATATACAACACAGAAAATAAATGGCCACAAAATTTTTTGTGACCTATTTCTCCTGCACTGGTATTTTGCTGATCAAAAGACATTGAGGCTGAATTTAAGTGCTGCTGCCTGGTATAAATGGGATGGTAGCAGCCTGAAAATGGTGTTGGATCACTTACTGCCTTATTTATGCTGGCGCTTCCACCGCTGACATCTTGGATAGAGTCTTAAGTTGGGCGCCTGGTCGCATACTGGTTTCAGGTGGGAGGACCTTATAATATGCAAATTGGGACCCTGATCGCTCATTGCACCACACACACTCCTCCCTTTTGGACTGGCATTGAGCGACCAAACCAACAGTCCTTAAAGGCCCCTGTGAAAACTGCTGAGGGTATTTTAAATTTTATGTACTCTCGGCGAGTGAGGTCCCCTGCTGGGAGCTCGAAGTCAGAAAATTACCCCAATATTTTCCTCACTTTGCAATTTCTTGGTTAATAACCTGGTTTTGTAGGTTTTAGTTCATCAATTTTTAAATTTGTTACACTTTTTTTTGTTAGCTGCATGCTTCTAAATTCTCTAATGTTCACAGAAATAAACAGGCTAATCATTGTTTCATTTTGATAATGATTTTCACATTTTTTTCAACTGGCTACATTGCCTTTTAAGTGGTATAAAGAATGGGCTCTCTGTACATTGTGTTGTGCTGGAAGGGAAAACTTTAAAGACCTGGCAGAGCAATAGTTCAGAAGTCAGAAAGTGCAGTTTCCCAGCAGGGCCCTTGATGTCCAGACAGAAGGACTGCAACGGTTCTGGGCTGCCTTATTTGAGACAGAGGCTGTCAAATAAATCAAATGAAGCTGCAAAAAGCTTGTCTCAAGATCACTGAGAAAGTAACCTTTGACTCCACCAACATCTGCACCTGGAAGGAGGTCCATAAAAAGGTCAATGAGCTGAAGAAGATGGCCAAACTAAGTAAAGAAAATCCTGCTGACTGTTTGGCAGAGAAGCCTACAATATGAATGGCTGGAATCTCTGAATAAATAATAGTTTCCATTGAAAACGTCAATGCATTCCAGAACAAATTGTCTCTCCAAATATGGGAGAAAAGTACTAAATTGACTGTTGTACTGTAAAATGGCAGTCATCAATGAATTTAACTAAATGCGAGTCCTACAATCTGTAAAATAAACTGAATCTGCAAACATTGAAAAATAAAATGTGTTTGCTGCACAAAAATGTACTGTTTCATTGTAAGACCTGAATACCTAATTGTTGTGTATGTACCTTTAAGGGAAGAACTGGTTTTAGACTGCAGTACCGGCAGTGACCACCCCTGTATAAAAGGCCCTAGCAGGCTTCTGTATTTCAGTCTGATGTTGCCCTCCTGTTCAGTAAAGTACCTGTTAAACTGTTCTCCCGAAGTCCGTGTATTATTGAGGTGCGGACTTTACAGTGGCGACGAGGAAGTTCGAACTCACCTGCAGTGTGGCATCATCTCACGGGGATCTCGCCCTGAGAGGAGGTTTCTTGGAGGTCGTAGTCTGAGCAACGGGCGTCGACCGCGGGCAACCGCCCAAAGAATTCATCGGTGTTCGGAGAATTGCGGGAGAGACTGTGGAGAGCTGTGCTTGGCTCCCCAGTTAAGGTGTTCCAGCAAATCGTGCTGGTAGCAGGTAGTGCGGCGGGCTCAAGCTCGATCGAGCGGCTCTACAAAACGGGCCGTGCAGCGTCGCCGGGAAAAGAAAACAAGAGAGAGAGAGGGTGGAGCGCACAGGGCGCGGTCGGTGCTCAAGAACCGGGCAGCGGAGAGAAAATAAACGGGGGGAAGGAAAGCGAGACGCGCCGAAGCCGCGTGTCGCCGCCATTACCCTGTAGAACGCTAGGAGCAGCGTGACAGCAAGGGGAAGAAGGAAAAGCGCGGGAGGTGCCATTTTATCCCGTTGGGGAAGAAGGAAAAGCGCGGGAGGTGCCATTTTATTCCATTGGGGAAGAAGAAAAAGCGCGGGAGGCGCCATTTTAAATCACCCAAGATGCCGAAAAGTGGCAGTATCACTGCTTTCGACAACGAGGTAGAAGACTGGACCATGTATGTGGAAAGAATTGAAGTGTACTGCAAGGCAAATGAGGTGGCCGATGGAAAGAGGGCGTCGGTATTATTGAATTTGATGGGCGCGAGTACGTACGGCCTATTGCGGAATTTAATTACCCCAGCTAAACCAATGGAGAAAAGTTTTGAGGACATTGTTAATATCTTACAGGAACACCTAAACCCTACACCGCTGCTGATAGCGGAAAGATTCAAGTTCCATAAAAGAAACCAGCACAAAGATGAGAGCAATGCTGACTGTCTTACGGAACTACGCAAGTTATCGAAGCACTGCCAGTTCGGAGCAGGACTGGCAGACACCTTACGGGATAAGTTTGTCTGCGGGCTCCAGAGTGAAGGAACCCAGAAACGACTACTTTAAAAAAAGGACCTGACGCTAGAACAGGTTTTCAGCGTGGCAGTATCCTACGAAGCAGCAGCACGGGGAGCTGTGGAAATACAACAGAAACCACAAGAATACAGCGCTAACGAAATGGCGTATGGAGCAGAAAAGTGCTATCGCTGTGGCAGAACAGCCCATGAGCAGAAGGACTGCTGGTTTAAGGACAAAGTATGCAGGCAATGCAGAAAAATGGGACATATAGCAAGAGTCTGCAGGTCGGGAAAGAAAACCAACACGACAAGAACTACTAAGGAACAGTACAGGAAAGTAAAGAAACTGACAGACAGTAGTTTGGAAGATCAGGAGAGTGATAAGGACTCCGGGAGCAGGAGACTAAGTTGTCTAAAGTTACACAACGTGATCGCAAAGGAGGATCACCGAACCATTTGGGTCACCCTCATGATAGCAGGGTCCCCAGTAAAGATGGAATTGGACACAGGATCAGCCCTAACTGTCATGAATCGATGAGACTATGAGCGGCTATTCTCACACATACCCTTAAAGGACACGTCCATTGTATTGAAGACGTACACGGGGCAAAAGGTCTACCCCAGAGGAAAAATAAGGGTGCCAGTTAAATATAACGGCAAGGAAGCACAGAAACTATATATGTATATAGTACGAGATGGAGGACCACCATTATTGGGACGTGCATGGATCCGAAAAATACAATTGGATTGGCATTCCATTCAGGCGCTAACTGTGACTGACAAAAAGGATGATGACGTCGCACCTGGACGTCTGTCACGAATCCTATCTGACGCGGAAGATGTGTTCCAACAAGGACTTGGGACTCTAAAAGGAGTAAAGGCAACCTTAAAGATTGAAGATAACGCAAACCCAAAATTTTTTAAGGCCAGACCGGTGCCATACCCGATCCGCCCAGCCGTTGAAGCTGAACTGGAGAGTCTGGAGCGTTCAGGTGTGCTGTCCAAGGTGGACTGGAGCGAGTGGGCCACACCCATCGTTCCTGTAATGAAGAAAGCATTGAGCAGCATGCCTGGGGAGCCAAAGAATGTTCGCATCTGTGGGGACTTCAAGGTGATTGTGAACCCAGTCCTGCACACAGTACAGTATCCACTTCCGCGGATAGAAGATATTTTCGCCTCACTATCTGGAGGGAAACGTTTTACAAAGATTGATCTGGCCCAAGCGTATCTACAAATGGAGGTGGAAGAAGCATCTAGAAAATACCTCACGATAAACACTCACAAAGGCCTTTACCAGTACAATCGACTGGTATTTGGGGTAGCATCAGCCCCGGCTATTTGGCAGAGGGCGATGGAACAAGTCTTGCAAGGGATCCCGGGGACCCAGTGTTATTTGGACAATATCCTGGTTATGGGCGAAAATGACAGTGAACACCTTGCCAATCTGGAGCAGGTGCTCACGAGATTACAGGAATATGGGCTATGAGCCAACCGCCCCAAATGCGAGTTCTTCAGGAGACAAATCTCGTATTATGGCCACATGATTGATGAGGAAGGGTTGCATAAGTCGCCGGACAAGATTGAGGCTGTAGTCAAGGCTCCAGCACCAGAAAATGTGTCGCAACTGAGGTCGTTCCTGGTGAACTACTACCATAAGTTCTTGCCGAATTTATCTACAATTCTGCACCCACTGAGCGCCCTGCTGCAAACTGGAGTGACATGGAAATGGAGTGATGAGTGTAAGCGTGCCTTTCAGGAATGTAAATGCCTAATCACTTCAAAAGAAGTATTGGCCCACTACAACCCAACACTACCGATTCGGTTGGCATGTGATGCGTCACCCTACGGCATTGGAGCAGTACTGTCAAACAAATTCCGTGACGGTTCAGAGAGGCCAATAGCCTTTGCGTCGCGCTCGCTAACCTCAGCCGAGCGTAACTACGCCCAGATTGACAGGGAGGCCCTCAGCCTGGTGTGGGGGGTGAATAAGTTCAATCACTATCTGCATGGGCAGAAATTCACCCTACTGACTGATCATCAGCCCCTGGTCTCCATTTTTAACCCAAAGAAGGGCGTTCCGGTGATGAGGGCGCAACGGCTGCAAAGATGGTCACTTTTTCTAGGGGCACATCAGTACGACATAGAGTACAAGGGTACGAAACAGCATGGAAACGCTGATGGGCTGTCGCGCCTACCGTTGACTACGGTAGAAGAAGCACCTGCAGTGGACCCTGTTGAGATATTCCATGTGACCATAGTCGAATGTTTGCCTGTTACAAACTCGAGTATAGAGAAGGAAACCCGAAATGACCCGACACTCTCTCGGGTCTATGATTTGACGGTGAAGGGATGGCCAGCATATGGTGACTCACTGTTGCCAGCATTCTCGACAAGGAGAGAACAGCTGTCAGTGTGCCGAGGAAACTTGATGTGTGGATCCCGAGTGGTAATTCCACCCAAGTTGAGAGATAGAGTGCTCAATGAGCTTCATGAGGGTCATCTGGGAGGGGTAAAAATGAAGAGCCTAGCCAGGGCATTTGTGTGGTGGCCGGGAATCGATAAAGAAATCGAGGATATGACCAAGAGATACACAGGATGCCAGAAGGTCCAAAACGCTCCACCACAGGCCCCGATACATCCATGGGAGTGGCCCTCATCTCCATGGCAACGGGTACACATTGATTTTGCTGGTCCATTTATGGACTCAATGTTTCTAATCGCTGTGGACACCCATTCGAAATGGCCAGAGGTCATTAAAATGTCCTCCACCACCACGGAGAAAACTATTGCAGTCCTAAGGACCATCTTCGCCAGGAATGGGTTGCCAGAACAGATTTGCTCCGACAATGGGCCACAGTTTGTGTCTGAGGATTTCCAGAGGTTCCTGAAGAATAATGGGGTGAAACATTACACATCTGCCCCATATCATCCAGCCACAAATGGATTGGCTGAGAGGTTTGTTCAGACTTTTAAAAAGGCCATAAAGGCAATGTATAATGACGACATACCACTACAACACAAGGTGAATAGTTTCTTGTTTGCTTACCGGAATGCGACACATGCAATAACCAACCAAGCTCCAGCCGTACTGTTCTTCAACCGAAGGCTAAGATGTCACCTGGATTTGTCAAAAAACCAAACATAAGACGAGATGTTGAGGATAAGCAATTCCAGCACATAAATGAGAAACCAACCCGGAGCTTCAAGATAGGGCAACCAGTCTTGGCCCGCGACTACCGAACAGAAAAATGGCAGCCAGGCACGATATGCACACAGCAGGGACCACTAATGTACACAGTGGACGTTGGAGAGAGCATTGTGAGGCGCCATGCTGACCAGATTCTAGAGTCACAGGAACAAGCCAAACCCGTACCACGAGAAGGTGCACCTGGTATTCAACCCGAAGTACAGATTGCGTCTACCTCAGAAGCAGTGGTATTGGAAGCTGACGAACCAACCAATGACAATGAACCAGAATCAGCCCCGCCGCAAGAACAGGATACTCGAGAAAGGCGCTATCCAGTCAGGATCAGGAAGCCTCCTCAAAGACTGAACTTATAAATGATTATTTCAGTGATGTATATAATATCCAGAAAGTTGTAATTAGTTATTATTTAGTTGTTAAATTAATGTTATATACTGTTTATCTAAAAGGGGAGGAATTGTTGTGTATGTACCTTTAAGGGAAGAACTGGTTTTAGACTGCAGTACCGGCAGTGACCACCCCTGTATAAAAGGCCCTAGCAGGCTTCTGTATTTCAGTCTGACGTTGCCCTCCTGTTCAGTAAAGTACCTGTTAAACTGATCTCCCGAAGTCCGTGTATTATTGAGGCGCGGACTTTACACTAATCATGTGCACAAATGGCTGCTGACCATGCCAAATGTCTAATCAATCCTGTTATTTTTTTCCCCTTGCTGTTTCGTCTGAAGGATAAACTAGGATAGCACAAGAGGGCCACTAAAGCAATAGACGGTACAATGGCCACATGGTGCAATTCATTGGCATAGAGGCAATTGAAAGTGTGGACCTGCAGGAGATTGAGCGACCTGACCGAACATCTGAGTACATATCATAACAAATACATGTGCTGAGCACCATATCTTACAGCAATGTTTTGTGCAAATGTTTCATAGGCCATGTACACCTAAAGCGATAACCAAATTGGTAATTAGATACGAAGCAGCCTAGATTTTCCACTTTTGTTGTTATTACAATATCTCCAAAATGGTTACTGGCAGGTTTTTGACAGACTGAAATGGGTTTGTTCTTTATACAAAGTTTATTTTGATCAACTCATTAAGGAACAATTAAGTTAATGAAGTTGAGGTGGTGCTGTATGATGTGTTTGCAAGGATGGTGGTCCTTTGTGTCCAGCATTGCATTTTGCCTGCAAAAAGGTATAGGTAAGCCTGAGGCTACAGCTCAGTTACTTTAATTGATGTATCAGCCCCCTGTTCCATTGTAGGTGCAACTGCCCTTGCAGCGATACACAGTGCTGCATTAACCTCTCTGTTGACCCAGATCTTCAAAAGTCAGTTCTCCCCAGGACATTGCCAGGTACGTGTGCCAGGACCTGCAGACATGGTTGGTAGCATTTTGCCAGGTGCAGCCTAACAGGGTACACAAGCTGTTGACCACCTTCTTACATTCAGTACCACTGAAAATAGGACAGACTGTGAGGAAGTATCCAACACTTAGATATTCAAATATCTTAGTGATGCAATTTGGAATGCTGTTCCAGCTTCTTTTAAGAAGACAAATCTTCTCCAGCACTAATTGTCTGCTAAAGTAAGCTATGTTCACCTCTGTATGCAGATATGGGTGCGTAGGTAACAATAGATGGGCACAGAGCATCTCTCGCGGCTGGAGGAGAACTTGGAGGGGGAGGGGGAGGATCCAGTTGTCGTGGTCCACGTAGGAACCAACAACATAGGTAGAACAAGGAATGAGGTTCTGCTGAGGGAGTTTGAGGAGCAAGGATCTGCAGAACCTCAAAGGTAATAACCGCTGGATTGTTACCTGAGGCACGTGCAAATTGGCATAGGGACAAACAGATTAGAGGTTTAAATGCGTGGTTGAAAGATTGGTGTGGGTGGAAGGGGTTTCAGTTCATGGGGCACTGGAACCAGTACTGGGGAAAGAGGGAGCTCTTCCGTTGAGACGGGCTCCACTTCAACTGGGCTGGGACCAGTGTCCTGGCGAATCGAATAATTAGGGAAGTAGACAGGGCTTTAAACTAATGAAGGGGTGGTGGGAGGATTCAGGAAAGAGTAAATTTAAAAGCAGCGAGAGAAATGTCAAGGCTCTAGAGCAATGTAGCGTTTTGGGTAAAAATAAGCAAAGTGGGTCAGGAAGGGACAGAGAGAGTAAGAACATAAGAATATAAGAACATAAGAAATAGGAGCAGGAGTAGGTCATTCAGCCCTTTGAGCCTGTTCCGCCATTCAATGAGATCATGGCTGATCTTCTGCCTCAATTCCATTCACCGGTCCTGTCGCCATATCCCTTGATGCCCTTACTAGTCAGAAATCTATCGACTTCTGTTTTGAATATATCCAATGACTGAGACTCCACTGCCCTCTGGGGTAGAGAATTACAAAGATTCACCACCCTCTGTGTGAAGAAATTTCTTCTCATCTCAGTTCTGAATGGCCTACCCTTTATCCTGAAGCTGTGGCCTCTGGTTCTAGACTCCCCAGCCAAGGGAAACATTCTCCCAGCATCCACCCTATCAAGCCCTGTAATAATTTTGTATGCTTCAATGAGATCCACTCTCATTCTTCTGAATTCAAGAGAATACAGGCCTAGTTTACTCAATTTCTTCTCATACGACAGTCCTGCCATCTCAGGAATCAATCTCATGAACCTTTGTTACACTCCCTCTATGGCAAGTATATCCTTCCTTAGGTAAAGAGACCAAAATTGTACACAGTATTCCAGGTGTGGTCTCACCAAGGCCCTATATAATTGGAGTAAGACTTCTTTACTCCTGTACTCAAATCCTCTTGTAATGAAGGCCAGCATACCATTTACCTTCCAAATGGCTTGCTGCACCTGCACATTCACTTTCAGTGACTCATGTACAAGGACACCCAGGTCTCTTTGAGCATCTGCATTCCCCAATCTTTCACCATTTAGAAAATACTCTGCCTTTCTGTTTTTTCCACCAAAGTGGATAACTTCACATTTATCCACATTATATTCCATCTGCCTAGTTCTCGCCCACTCACTGAGCTTGTCGAGATCCCCTTGAAGCCTCTTCACATCCTCTTCACAACTGCCACTGCCACCTAGCTTTGTATCATCAGCAAATTTGGAAATGTTACATTTAGTCCCCTCATCCAAATCATTGATATAGATTGTGAATAGCTGGGGCCCAAGCATTGATTCTTGCGGCACCCCACTAGTCACAGCCTGCCACCCTGAAAAAGACCCATTTATCCCTACTCTTTGTTTTCTGTCTGTCAACCAATTCTCAATCCATGCTAGTATATTACCCCCAATTCCATGTGCCCTAACTTTATTCGCCAACCTCTTGTGTGGGACCTTATCGAAGGCCTTCTGAAAATCCAAATACACCACATCTACCGGTTCCCCTTTGTCTACTCCACTAGTTATATCCTCAAAGAACTCCAATAGGTTTGTTAAACAGGATTTCCCTTTCATAAATCCATGTTGACTCTGCCCAATCTTACTATTAGTTTCTAAGTGCCCAGTTATTGCATCCTTTATAATAGATTCCAGCATTTTCCCAACTACTGATGTAAGGCCAACAGGCCTGTAGTTCCCCATTTTCTCTCTCCCTCCTTTTTTAAATAGCGGGGTTACATTTGCTATCCTCCAATCTGCAGGAACCATTCCAGAATCTATAGAATTTTGGAAGATGACAACCAATGTGTCCACTATCCCAATGGCCACCTCTTTCAAAACCCTAGGATGTAGGTCATCCAGTCCTTGGGATTTATCGACTTTTAGTCCCATTAATTATGCTAGCACTGTTTTTTTACCAATAGTAATTTCTTTAAGTTCCTCATTCTCGCCACACCCTTGGTTTTCTCATGTTTCTGGGAGATTTTTTGTGTCTTCCTCCATGAAGACAGAAACAAAGTATTTATTTAATTTCTCTGCCATTTCTTCATTCCCCGTTATAAATTCTCCTGTCTCTGACTGTAAAGGACCTACATTTACCTTCGCCAGTCTTTTCCTTTTCACACACCTATAGAAGCTTTTACCATCCATTTTTATATTTTTTGCTATTTTGTGCTCATATTCCATTTTTCCTTTCTTTATCAATTTCTTGGTCCCCCTTTGCTGATTTCTAAAAAGGTCCCAATCCTCAGGCTGACCACTTTTTCTGGCAACTTTATAAGCTTCCTCCTTTGACTTAATACTAGCTTTAATTTCTTTTGTTAGCTATGGTTGGATCACTTTTCCTTTTGGGTTTTTATGCCCTAGAGGAATATATGTTTGTTGCAAATTATGCATTATTCCCTTGAATGTTAGCCATTGTATGTCCACCTTCATATCTTTTGGTGTAGTCTCCCTATCTACCATGGCCAACTTGTCCCTCATACCCTTGTAGTTTCCTCTGTTTAGATTGAAGACCTTAGTTTCAGATTGGACTACATCACTCTCAAACTTAATGTAACAAAGGTAATAAGGCATCAGTGACGAAGATGACATCAGGGAAAAATAGAAATAAGTCAAAGCTAAAGGCATTATATCTGAATGCGCAAAGCATTCACAACAAAATAGATAAATTAATAGCACAGATAGAAATTAACAGGTTTGATCTAATGTGGCCAAGGTTGGGAACTAAATATTCCAGAATACTTAACTTTTAGAAGAGATAGGCAAAATGGAAAAGGAGGAGGGGTAGCCCTGATTATAAAGGATGGGATAAAGACAGTAGAAAGGATCTTAGCTCCAAAATCAAGAAGTAGAATCAGTTTGGGTGGAGCTAAGAAACAGCAAGGGGCAGAAAACATAGGTAGGAGTTGTTTATAGGCCCCCAAACAGTAGTTGTAATGTAGGGCAGAGTATAAATCAGGAAATTAGAGGCACATTTAACATGAGTAATACAGCAATCATGTGAGACTTTAATCTACATATAGACTGGGCAAACCAAATTTGCAGTAATAGTGTGGAGGATGAATTTGTGGAATGTATGCAAGATAGTTTTCTAGATCAGTATGTTGAGGAACCAACTAGGGAATGGGTTATTTTAAATCCAGTATTGTGCAATGAAAAAGGGTTAATCAATAACCTTGTTAAAGGGGCCTATAGGGAAGAGAGACCATAATATGATAGAATTTATATTGAGTTTGAAAGTGATTTAGTTGAATCCGAAACTAGGGTCTTAAATCTAAACAAAGCAAACTACGTAGGTATGAGGGGCGAGTTGGCTAAGGTAGATTGGGAAACTACATTAAAAGGCATGACAGTAGAGAAGCAATGGCTAGCATTTAACGAATTAATACATAATTTACAACAAATATACATTGCTTTAAGACTTCAAGGGGATATAGACAAGCTAAGTGAGTGGACAAGAACATGGCAAATGGAATATAATGTGGAGAAATGTGAAATTATCCGCAAAAATAGAAAAGCAAAGTATTTTTTAAATGGTGAGAGACTGGGAAATGTTGGTGCCCAGTGGGACCTGGGTGTCCTTGTACATGAATCACTGAAAGTTAGCATTAAGGTACAGCAAGCTATTAGGAAAGCAAATGGTATGTTGGCCTTTATTACAAGGGGACTTGAGTATAAGAGTAAAGACGTCTTACTGCAATTATATAGGGCCCTAGTGAGACCACACCTGGAGTATTGTCTACAGTTTTGGTCTCCTTACCTAAAGAAGGATATACTTGCCATAGAGGGAGTGCAACAAAGGTTCACCAGACTGATTCCTGGGAAGGGGAGATTGCCCTATGAGGAGAGATTGAGTAGACTAGGCCTATATTCTCTAGAATTTAGAACAATGAGAGGTGATCTCATTGAAACATACAGAATTTTTACAGGGCTTGACAGGGTAGGTGCAGGAAGAATGTTTCCCCTGGCTGGGGAGTCTAGAACCAGGGGTCACAGTCTCAGAATAAGGGGTCGGACATTTAGGACTGAGATGAGGAGAAATTTCTTCACTCAGAGGGAGGTGAATCTTTGGAATTCTGTACCCCAGAGGGCTGTGGATGCTCAGCCGTTGAGTATATTCAAGACAGAGATATATAGATTTTTGGATATTAAGGGTATCAAGGGATATGGGGATAGTGCAGGAAAGTGGAGTTGAGGTAGAAGATCAGCCATGATCTTATTGAATCGTGGAGCAGGCGCAAGGGCTAAATGGCCTGCTCCTGCTCCTATTTCTTATGTTCTTATGCAGCATGAGTTGTCTAGCATCCCTTCACAGGTTCTCTTCGTCTTCCAGACACATCAGGGAGGGGGGGAACCCATTGGTGCTAGTAGTCATGCTGAGGGAGAAATAAAATGTTTTTATCAACTGGATCAACAGCTCATGAGAATCTAAGTGCCAAGACAAAAAAAACATGTTAACTTAAATGGCAAAAATATGCTAGGGTTGAAATTATGGTCAGTTTCTGGAGTTTATGAAAGCAAATGAAGGTAATTGATGCCTGCCTTTACCAAGGAGCCCCTCCAATCCCTTAGGGGATTATGAAAACTTCCTCAACCACATTTCTTAATTTGCTTTGGTCCTCAGGTGGTCCTGCTTGAACAGCAGGATGCCACTCCGAGTTATGCCTCCTCAGCAGGGTGAGTTCTTCTGTTGCACAGCTGCTTGCATGTGTACCTAACTTGAATATTGGAATTGTAAGGGGTTTTCCTTGAGAGATTTCCCTGAGGTTCCTCTCTCTAGAGGCCTCTCTCTCTTGCACAGTAAAACCTTGAGTGGTTCGACCCACTTGCCCCTTAGATTCTGTACTCTGGACTTTGGGGCAGGAACTACAATGTAGAGAAAACTCTTGTAGACCAAGTTTGATGAAACAAAATGAAATTTTATTGCATAAGGAAAAATATCAAATCAAATGCAAGCAGATAAGGGAGTACATGGGAGGGAAAAACACACAAACAAATCATAACGACACAGTACTAACTAAGGCAAATACAGGCATCTTATACTCTACAAAGATCATCATGAAATAAAGAAACACACGGATCATCGAGGGACAACAACTCATGTTAATTGTACCCTTAAATCCACCCCCTTATTAAACCTATCTAGATCTGATTGTGAAGGGCCAGAAACATGCTCACCAATCCCACTAGGAGGTGCAAGGTTTTGAACCAGTCTGCGTTTGATCCTTTCAGGCTCTCCGTTTCCACGTGGATCGTGGAGCCCCTGCGAGCTGTGCCACACCTCTCTCCTGAGGTGGGGGTCGGGGCGGCTGCAGGGCATTCTGAAGGGGGAGGGTGAACAGGCAGAGGTCGTGGTTCACATTGGGACCAATGACATAGGTAGGAAGAGGGATGAGGTCCTGCAACAAGAATTTAGGGAGCTAGGTAGCAGATTAAAGAGCAGGACCTCAAAGGTTGTAATCTCTGGATTACTCCCGGTGCCACGTGCTAGTGAGTATAGGAATAGGAGGATAGAGCAGATGAATGCGTGGCTAAAGAGTTGGTGCAGGAGGGAGGGCTTTAGTTTCCTGGATCACTGGGCCTGCTTCTGGGAAAGGTGAGACTTGTACAAGTCGGACGGGTTGCACCTGAACCAGAGCGGGACAAATATCCTTGCAGGGAGGTTTGCTAGCACTGTCGGGGGGGTTTAAACTAAAATGGCAGGGGGTTGGGAACCTGAGCAGGGAGACAGAGGAAAGGAAAACAGGGATAAAAGCAAAAGATAGGAAGGAGTAAAACAAATGTGGCAGTCAGAGAAATCAAAGGTTTAAATCAAACGTGGCCACAGTAAATAATAATTGTAATAGGTCTAAGAGCATTAAAAAAACAAGCCTGAAGGCTTTGTGTCTTAATGCGAGGAGCATTTGTAATAAGGTGGATGAATTGGCTGCGCAAATAGAGGTAAACGAATATGATTTGGTTGGGATTACAGAAACGTGGCTCAAGGATGGCCAAGACTGGGAACTCAACATCCAGGGATATTCGATATTCAGGAAAGATAGGCAAAAAGGAAAGGGAGGTGGGGTAGCATTACTGGTTAAAGAAGTGATTAATACAATTGTAATGAAGGATATTAGCTCTGATGATGTGGAATCTGTATGGGTAGAATTGAGAAATACTAAAGGGAAAAAAACATTAGTGGGAGTGGTATATAGACCTCCAAACAGTAAGGTGGAGGTTGGGGATGGCATTAAAAGGGAAATTAAAGAAGCGTGCAATAAGGTCACAGCAGTCATCATGGGTGACTTTAATCTACATATAGATTGGGCCAACCAAATTAGTAACAATGCTGTGGAGGAGGAATTCCTGGGGTGTTTATGGGATGGTTTCCTGGACCAATATGTCGAGGAACCAACCAGAGATCAGGCCATCTTAGACTGAGTATTATGTAACTAGAAAGGATTAATTAGCAATCTTGTTGTACGAGGCCCCTTGGGTCGGAGCGATCATAATATGATCGAATTCTTCATTAAGATGGAGAATGAAGTAGTTGACTCAGAGACAAGGGTCCACAATTTAAATAAAGGAAACTACGATGGTCTGAGGAGCGAGTTGGGTAGGATTGAGTGGGGAATGGCGCTCAAAGGGTTGACGGTGGATAGGCAATGGCAAACATTCAAAGACCGAATGGATGAGCTACAGAATTTGTTCATCCCAGTTTGGCATAAAAATAAAACAAAAAACGTGACTCAACCGTGGCTAACAAGGGAAATTAGGGATAGCATAAGATAAAAGGAGAGGACATATAAATTGGCTAGAAAAAGCAATAATCCTGAGGATTCGGAGCAGTTTAGGAGTCAACAAAGGAGGACAAAGGGATTAATTAAGAAAGGGAAAATAGAATATGAGAGTAAGCTTGCAGGGAACATAAAAACTGACTGTAAAAGCTTTTATAGATATGTGAAGAGAAAAAGATTGGTGAAGTCAAGCGTAGGTCCCTTACAGTCAGAATCAGGGGAATTTATAATGGGAAACAAGGAAATGGCAGACCAACTAAATACATACTTTGGTTCTGTCTTCACAAAGGAGGACACAAATAACCTCCCAGAGATGCCGGGGAACATAGGGTCTGATGAAAGAGAGGAACTGAAAGAAATCAGTATTTGTAGGAAAATGGTGTTAGGAAAATTGATGGGATTAAAGGCCGATAAATCCCCAGGGCCTGATGGTCTACATCCCAGGGTACTTAAGGAAGTGGCCCTAGAGATAGTAGATGCATTGCTGGTCATCTTCCAGAACTCGATAGACTCTGGAACGGTACCCATAGATTGGAGGGTAGCTAATGTTACCCCACTATTCAAAAAAGGTGGTAGAGAAAAAGCGGCGAATTATAAACCGGTAAGCCTGACATCGGTAGTGGGGAAAATGCTAGAGTCTATTATAAAAGATGTAATAGCAGAGCACTTGGAAAGCAGTGACAGGATCGGACAAAGTCAACATGGATTTACAAAAGGTAAATCATGCTTGACTAATCTACTGGAATTTTTTGAGGATGTAACTGGTAAAATAGATAAGGGAGAACCAGTGGATGTGGTGTATTTGGACTTTCAGAAGGCTTTCGATAAGGTCCCACATAAGAGATTAGCGTGCAAAATTAAGGCACATGGGATTGGGGGCAAGGTATTGACTTGGATAGAGAACTGGTTGGCGGACAGAAAGCAAAGAGTTGGAATAAATGGGTCATTTTCCGAGTGGCAGGCAGTGACTAGTGGGGTACCGCAAAGATCAGTCCTAGGACCCCAGCTGTTCACAATATATATTATTGATCTGGACGAGGGAATTGGATGTAATATCTCCAAATTTGCAGACTACACAAAGCTGGGCGGGAGGGTAAGCTGCGAGGAGTATGTCGGGAAACTCCAGTATGATTTGGACAGGTTGGGTGATTGGGCAGAAACATGGCAAATGCACTATAATGTGGATAAATGTGAGGTTATCCACTTTGGTGGCAAAAACAGGAAGGCAGATTATTATCTGAATGGCAATAGATTGGGAGAAGGGGAAGTGCAAAGAGACCTGGGTGTCCTTGTGCACCAGTCGCTGAAGGTAAGCATGCAGGTGCAGCAGGCGGTTAAGAAGGCAAATGGTATGTTGGCTTTCGTAGCAAGAGGGTTCGAGTACAGGAACAAGGATGTCTTGCTACAGTTGTACAGGGCCTTGGTGAGACCGCACCTTGAGTATTGTGTGCAGTTTTGGTCACCTTACTTGAGGAAGGACATTCTTGCCATGGAGGGAGTGCAGCGAAGATTCACCAGGCTGATACCTGGGGTGGCAGGAATGACGTATGAGGAGAGATTGTGTCGATTGGGCTTATACTCACTGGAGTTTGGAAGATTGAGAGGGGATCTCATCGAAACCTATAAAATTCTGTCAGGTCTGGACAGACTAGATGCAGGAAGGATATTTCAGATGGCCGGGGATTCCAGAACCAGGGGTCATAGTCTAAGGATAAGGGGTAAGCCATTTAGGACTGAAATGAGGAGGAATTTCTTCACCCAGAGCGTGGTGAACCTGTGGAATTCTCTGCCACAGAGGGCGGTGGAGGCTAGTTCATTAAATATATTCAAGAAAGAGTTGGATATATTTCTTGAGGCTAAAGGGATCAAGGGATATGGGGAAAAGGCAGGGACAGGGTACTGAATTTGGATGATCAGCCATGATCACATTGAATGGTGGAGCAGGCTCGAAGGGCCGAATGGCCTACTCCTGCTCCTATCTTCTATGTTTCTATGTTTCTATGACACCGGCGGGCCTGGATGTCGGCGGGGTCGAGGATCGTCGGCTCGACCCTGGTTAGTGGAGCCTTGGGCTGGCTCCCATCGCTTCTTCAGTTTATTTTTATCTCTTCTCCTTCCAACCGGGGTGGCTGGAAGGTTTCTTCTCTTGGGGTTTTATATTTTTGTTTCTTCTCCCAAGTTGGGTCAATGGCCTCTCATTCCGGCAACGGCCCGGGGATGGTCGATGATCTCCCGATGTGTTTCCCTGGGGCGGGACGCCGGCTTCGAGACGGCCTTCTTGATGTTGGCTTGGTTCTTCTTCCTCCTCCGAGTGCCTGCTTCTTCTTCTGAGTGTCCGGATTCAAGCTCGTGTCCAACTGCCGAAAAGTCTTCCAGATATAGCTTTCTCCCAGAAACTTCCGTCTCCCGCCCAAAATCAGGTTAGCCTTTGTTTAACTTTTGGCGGGCTGGGAGCACAGCGGGGTAGTTATTATATTTTAAAATGTTTTAAACGGCCGGTAAAGGCCCATCTCTGGTCTGGAATTACCTTCATTGTTTTTAATGTCCTGCTGATCTCGTTATCTAGTCCTGGGTGCTGTTCTCATGAATATGAAATTGTCCCCTTTTGTCTGGGTCAACATTTAGATGGCCTCTGTCTCCAGGCCGATCTTGACTGGATGTGCATCTAATCCATATGTATATGTGTGGGTCTGGTTTCGTTCTCTCAGAAACGGCTTCCAGAACTTACTGTGGGTTGAATCCACAAAGCTGTCTGTGGTTGCGCTGGGACCATTTTAAAGTGTCCCAATAAGCTGGTCACATGGTATGGTGGCCATTTTGTATGCCCCATTTTCTGGGCTTCTTTTAAAACAGTCTTTAAAATCACGGCCTCTTCTGCCATTTGACCCTTATTAATACAAAGTCCAATTTTGCGAATCCTACACTCCCTCCTGATGATACTGTAACTTGCTTGAAGTATCATAATTCTGGGTGAGCAAAATTTTCTGACCTTCCACAATCTAACCATCCCCAGTATTTACCTATCTATGACCCCACGACACATGCATTTCCCATTTCAGAAAAATCTAGTGTACATTAAGCATCTATAGATGGCAATACCTTGGAGTTAAAAATCTAACAATTTACTTCCAGGTGTGGAGGGGGTCCTTATACCCCTACATTAGCTAGTTCATACACATTACCCTTTTAATAATATCATCACATCTAATAAAACTTCAATCATAAAATAAAGTACACACACGAAAAATTCAAGATGCACATGAATACATATCAAAAATAATACAGAGGAGGGAGGGAATACTTTAACTTTATACAAAGCAGCAAAATCTAAATGGGTGTATCTTCTTCTACCCGCACATAATGCTCCCTCCATTCCCCTCTATTCTTATACTTTTGCGAATGTTTGACCTTTTTACAGTGTACAAACAGTAAATAAACTGCAATGATAACCTGGCACACTACAAGAATGTGGGAGGCTATCCAAATCCAGGATGGGACTTCTATATTAGTGAACAGGTCCCACCATGGTGGGGTCACTATATCCAATATGTCTACCCCATCTCTAAAATCTTCTGCTCCAGTGTGTATAAGTGTTTCTGTGAAACAACAATGGCTTTTAATATCTTGGTGAGGTGCTCAGGGAGAGGGGGAATGATATATCCAAAATGTGCAACGAATCGCTACAGATCGGTGAAATTCTCTTTAACAGTGATGTGAACAGTGGAAGGTTCAGGAATGGGGACAATTCACTCTTGGGCCACTTGAACTTCTGCCCTCGGCTTGAAACAGAAGCTGCTGTCACTAACCGGACACCAACCGTGCTGTCCATGCTGGTAGTGGGGCGCTGCAGTGGTGACACAGTATGTCCCACCTCCTATATATGACACCTGTGGGGGCACATGGCCTTGTGCCATTGCCTCCATGGTGCAATTTATAGGCTTCGCGCCAGCAGTTCTGAACCGGCACTGTGGTTTTGAATGGGCATTCAAGTGCTGGGGACACAGGATGATGTGTGCTCCCCGGCTCCGGCACCCTGAGAGGTCGGTACCCGTCATTGCATGCTCCCATCGAATGACATAAGGTGGGACCCCCGTGTAGCGAATGTGCGCACCCCCTTGAATGACTCCAATGTTCTCCACCCTGTATACCGGGGCGGGTTTAGCTGTCTTTCCCATCACCGGCATTCTTACCACTATACCCATAATGGTGTGATTAGACCGTCCACAGTCCAGTGGGACTGGGTAGGCCTCTGAAGCTAGTCTGAGCTGGCACGGACTCAATGTATTCTCAAAAGGGTGGAGGGCTGCGAGGTGCTTGTTGCTGATCCAGGAGGGGACTAAACCTTGTTTTAAATCCTCCAGATTACTGCGGCCCTCGCCCAGTAACCACGCCCCGTACAGCACACAAGCTTCATTCTGCGCAGCCTGATCGGACGCATTCCGATCCTCCCTGATGAGAGCATTTACCGTTCTGGCGTGTTTCTCCAGCTCAGCTATTATCTCTTTTAAGTGTCGTGTCATGGCCTGGTCCTCATGTAACTCAGAACCCACTACCTTATTCTCATCAGTCAGTATCTTTCTTAACTGTGTTTTTAAACCATTGATCTGGGTTTGCAGCTCCATGTCATCCAGTGTGCTGATGATGAAAGTTCCTGTATTAAAAGCTGTGAAAATATCATTTACTGCACCCCTTCTTTGTCTCCCTACTCTGTCCAAGACCTCATGTGGTGTGGTGTACAATTCGGCTCTGTCGACATCGGCAAAGTCGAATTTGTAAAACTGTTTAAACATGTTTGTTAACAGGACCTGGTATAATTGCTCCGTTTCCTTGGGGCACCACGCTGGCAATCTTACCTTGGTGAGATTTAAAATCACCGAAGCCACCGCGTACTGGACCCCTTGGTACAGTACCTGACCTGTGGGTACCAATACCAATCCGTTCCCGGTTCCCTTTGTCATGGTGGGGCACCCTTCCTTGAGGGCTTTAGCTACCGGAATTGTGGGCAAGGGCTTGCGGGGTCGGGTGATGAGCTCCGTGGCGTTTACTGGGATCTGAGAGTATGGGACTCCGCACGCCCATGTGTTGACGTCCCACCTCATTCCTTGTCCAGCATCCTGCTACTGTCTTTGGAAAAAGATGGAGACGCCTGTGGGGCAAGCGCGTTCTGAACCCCACATACAGATGTAGATCCCCTCATCTGGTTCCCACCATTTGTCCCAACAGACACTCAACCCCCCGTGAGTTCCCGTTATTGTCCGATGGGTGTTGTTACTCAGTCTCTCCCACTCCACAGTGGAATTCTTCATGGTGCTGCTCAACTTGCGCAGCCACCACCAACGGTCCAAAGGTACATGTCCCAAACAGTTGAAGCAAATCTTCTTGCCCACGGTGACGCTGATCCTGGGTGCAATGATCCGTACCCTGGGGCACATCAGAGATGTTTCTCTGTACGCAAACCCCGTCTGGCTGGAGTATTCAGTAGAGTTCGACCCCAGCCAGCCTGGCCATTTTCCTTCATGGAAGTAGGCAGCAGCCTCTTCAGCGTCCCGTGGGCCGGTTCCATCAGTCGCGATGGGGCCTCTATTGCCAGAGCACCCATAAATCGTGGAGTCCTTGGTGCGGCCCCGATAGGCCCAGCTCCACCTGATCATCACGAACGCGACGAGGATCCCTCTCATCTTTCTCCTGGTTCCTGCAACAAATCAAACGATATAGCCAGGCTCCCGAGAGATTCTGGCTTAGGTGACGGCATGATCGGCTCTTTCGACCTCGATCCAAAACAACACTCATACTGGACAGTTTTAAAACTACTTAAACTCTAATCCCCTTAATATATTTACACACGTTAAACTTGAACTAAACTTAACTTATGTACAGCGCCGCCCGTCCCCGGGCGGCTTGCCTAATCTCTGATTGGACTGCAGCTCGCCGCTCCCTGTGGTGAGGCTGCAGTGACCTGTGGCTCGGGTTCCCCGCAGACTTTTGCTGTTAAACGGGAACTGTGTTTTTTCATGGATTTCTGAAGTCGGCATCTACTGGGGGCGGGGGAATCGGGCCAAGGTTTTACAGGCTGAGGCGTTCGAGTCGACCTGCGAAAAGGTACTTTGGGCATGGCTCCCTTAGTGAGTGGACCTTCGGGTGGAACCTTAGCTCTCACAGACAGTGGCTCTTCCATGACTGTGGGCTTCGGCTCCCTTCCCTCAGGCTCCACCCCTTTGGGATTCGGGCAGGCTCCCTTGGCAAGTGGACCTTCGGGTGGGACTTCAGCTCTCACAGCCCGTGGCTCTTCCACGACTGTGGACTTCGGCTCCCTCCCCTCAGGCTCCGCCCCTTCGGGAATTGGGCCTGTGGCAGACGGCTCCTCCTCACCTGTCCCTACAGGTGGAGAATCTCTGCCCCCAATTTCTACCTCCCCCACGCTCGAGTCGAGGGCGGGTTCTCCATCCTCCGACTCCACCTCCTCCAGAATCGTGTCGAGGGCGGGACCTTGTTGTTCGGGCCCCTCCTCATCCGAGTCCCAGGCCATCGGAGAAAGCTCCCCCCAGTTGGGCGGGACCTCTTCTCCTTCCAAGCAGGCTACTGTAATGTATATACCTTTAAGGGGGGAACTATCTTTTACAGCTCATGTATACTGCAGTACAGGCAGTGACCACACCTGTATATAGCACTGAGTAGTAATCTGTACAGATCAGTTCCCGTGTGAGCCACGTTGAGTAAACACCTGTTATACCGTTCTCCTGCAGTCTGTGTCTTATTATACACAGACACAACATTGGCGACAAGGCAAGTTCGAACCTACCTGCAACTCTGCATCACCTCCCGGGGATTCGTTCCTGGAGATCAGTGGATTGGAGGTCAAGGCCAGAGACTCGGGCGTCGACCACGGTCAACTGCCCAGTCATCCAGCAGAGACCCGAGAATTGCGGGGGAGGCTGTCGAGAGCCAGGCTTGGCTTTCCAGTCGAGGTGGTCCAGCGAAACGGGCTGGCAACAGGTAGTGAGCAGACCCTTCCTGGACAGCAGCGGGCTAGAGCCCGACCGAGCAGCACAGCAAAGGGCCGAGCAGCATCGACGGGGGAGAGAGAGAGAGGGCAGAGCGCACAGGGCACAGCCGGTGTTCAGGGGCCGAGCAGCGTCAAAGAGAGGGAGAGAGAGACGCGCAGAAACCCGCGAGGCGCCGCCATTGCCACGAGGACCGCCGAGAGCGGTGTTGGCAGCAGCGCAGGAGAAGCGCGTGAAACCTACAGGGCGCCGTCATTGCCACGAGAACCGCCGGGAGCGGCGTTGGCAGCAGCGGGGGAGGAAGGAAAGCGCGGGAGACGCCATTTTAAGCCATTGGGAGATGCCATTTTAAACCACACCCAAAATGCCGACGACTGGCAGTATCACCGCGTTTGACAATGAAGTCGAAGATTGGACTACATATGTCGAACGAATAGAGGTATACTGCAAGGCAAATGAGGTGTCAGATGACAAGAAAGCGTCAGTATTGTTAAATTTAATGGGTGCAAAGACGTATGGGTTATTACGAAATCTAGTAACCCCAATGAAGCCAATGGACAAGAGTTTTGAAGACATAGTAACGATACTACAGGAACATTTAAACCCCACACTGCTGCTGATAGCAGAAAGATTCAAGTTTCACAAACGGAACCAACATAAGGATGAAAGCAATGCTGATTATTTAACAGAACTGCGCAAACTATCGAAACACTGCCAGTTTGGAGCGGGACTGACAGATACCTTAAGGGACAAGTTTGTGTGTGGGCTTCAAAGTGAAGGAACTCAGAAATGGCTTTTATCTGAAAAGGACCTTACGCTGGAAAAGGCTTTCAGCATTGCGGTATCATATGAAGCAGCAGCACGGGGCGCTGCAGAGATACAACAGAGACCGCAAGAATATGGCACAAACAAAATGTCATATAGAACAGAGAAGTGCTATCGCTGCGGCAGAACAACACACGACCAGAATGATTGCTGGTTCAAAGACAAAGTGTGCAGACAGTGTGGAAAAGTAGGACACATAGCACGAAGAAGTCGGGAAGAAAACCAGCAATAAGAAACCTACCAAGGTAAAGTACAAGAAGGTACATAAGATGACAGGGAATAGTTCAGATGAACAAAAGAGTGATAACGACTCCGAAAGCAGGGAACTGAGTTGTCTGAAACTACATAATGTGATCACAACGGAGGATCACCAATCCATTTGGGTCACTCTCAAGATAGCAGGAGTCCAGGTAAAGATGGAATTGGACACAGGATCAGCCCTAACAGTCATAAACCGACGGGACTACGAGCGGCTATTCTCACACATACCCTTGAGAGACACAAAAATTATTTTGAAGACGTACACGGGGCAAAAAGTCTACCCCAAAGGAAAAATAAGGGTGACCGTTATATATAACGGTAAGGAAACACCAAAACTAGACCTGTATGTATTGCAAGATGGAGGACCACCATTACTGGGACGTGAATGGATCCGGAAAATACAACTGGATTGGCATTCCATACAGGCACTGACTGTGGCTCATAAAAAGGATGACAACGTCACACCTGGACGACTGTCAAAGATCCTAACTGACGCGAAAGAAGTGTTCCAGCAAGGACTCGGAACACTAAAAGGCATGACAGCGCCGATTAAAATTGAAAAAAACGCAAGCCCCAAATTTTTTAAGGCCAGACCGGTACCTTATGCGATCCGCCCAGCCGTCGAAGCAGAGCTGGAGAGTCTGGAACGTTCACGTGTACTGTCCAAGGTAGACTGGAGCGAGTGGGTTACACCCATCGTCCCTGTGATGAAAAAGTCGTTGAGCAGCACGCCTGGGGAACCAAGGAAGGTTCGCATCTGTGGGGACTTTAAGGTAACAGTGAACCCGATCCCTCACACCGTACAATATCCACTTCCGCGGATTGAAGATATTTTCGCCTCGCTCTCTGGAGGGAAACGCTTCACTAAGATTGATCTGGCCCAGGCGTATCTGCAAATGGAGGTAGAAGAAGCATCAAAAAAATACCTCACAATCAACACCCATAAAGGTCTCTACCAATACAACCGGTTGGTATTCGGGGTAGCATCAGCTCCGGCTATTTGGCAGAGGGCAATGGAACAAGTCCTGCAAGGGATCCCAGGGATCCAGTGTTATTTGGATGACATCCTGGTCACGGGCGAAAATGACAGTGATCACCTTGCCAACCTGGAGCAGGTGCTCACTAGATTGCAGGAATATGGGCTCCGAGCTAACCGCCCCAAATGCGAGTTTTTTAGGAAACAGATCTCGTATTGTGGCCACGTTATTGATAAAGAGGGGTTACATAAGTCCCCAGAGAAGATTGAGGCAGTCGTCAAGGCTCCAGCACCGAAAAATTTGTCACAACTGAGGTCGTTCCTCAGGCTGGTAAACTACTACCATAAGTTCTTGCCAAATTTGTCTACAATACTACACCCACTGAACACCCTACTGCAAACTGGGGTGTCATGGAAGTGGAGTGACGAATGTGGATGAGCGTTCCAGAAGAGCAAAACACTAATCACATCGAAAGAGGTATTGACCCATTACAACCTGGCATTACCAATTCGGTTGGCATGTGATGCGTCACCCTATGGCATTGGAGCGGTGCTGTCGCACAAATTCTCGGATGGCTCAGAGAGGCCAATAGCCTTTGCGTCACGATCACTAACCTCAGCCGAGCGTAACTACGCCCAGATTGACAGGGAGGCCCTCAGCCTAGTGTGGGGAGTGAAAAAGTTCAATCACTATCTGCACGGGCAGAAATTCACCTTGCTGACTGATCACCAGCCTCTTGTCTCCATTTTTAATCCGAAGAAGGGCGTTCCGGTGATGACTGCGCAACGACTACAAAGATGGTCACTTTTTCTAGGGGCGCACCACTATGAGATTGAATATAAGGGCACGAAACAGCATGGAAATGCTGATGGGCTATCACGCCTGCCACTGCCTACTGCGGAGGAAGCACCAGCAGTGGATCCTGTCAAAATATTCCATTCGACTATAGTTGAATACCTACCGGTAACTAACGCTTGTATCGAAGAGGAAACCCGAAATGACCTGACACTGTCTCGGGTATATGATTTGACGGTGAAGGGATGGCCAGCACATGGCGACTCACTGTTGCCAGCATTCTCGACAAGGAGAGAACAGCTGTCAGTGTGCCGGGGGACCTTGATGTGTGGATCCCGAGTGGTAATTCCACCCAAGTTAAGGGATAGAGTGCTCAATGAGCTTCATGGGGGTCATCTGGGAGGGGTAAAAATGAAAAGCCTAGCCAGGGCTTATGTGTGGTGGCCGGGAATCGATAAACAAATCGAGGACCTGACCAAGAGCTGCTCAGGATGCCAGAATGTCCAAAATGCATCACCACAGGCCCCTCTACACCCATGGGAGTGGCCCTCATCTCCATGGCAACGGGTGCATATTGATTTTGCTGGTCCATTCATGGACTCAATGTTTTTAATAGCCGTGGATGCACACTCGAAATGGCCTGAGGTCATCAAAATATCCTCCACCACCACGGAGAAAACTATTGCAGTCCTACGGACCATTTTTGCCAGGAATGGCTTGCCAGAACAGATTTGCTCCGACAACGGACCACAGTTTGTGTCCCAAGATTTCCGGAGGTTCTTGAAAAAGAATGGGGTAAGGCATTACACATCCGCCCCGTATCATCCAGCCACAAATGGATTGGCTGAGAGGTTCGTACAAACCTTTAAGAAGGCAATAAAGGCTATGTACAATGACAACATTCCGCTGCAGCACAAGCTGGACAATTTCCTGTTCGCCTACCGGAATGTGACACATGCAGTCATCAACCAGGCCCCAGCCATGATGTTCTTTAACCGAAGGTTAAGATCTTGCCTGGATTTGCTCAGACCAAACGTACGAAGAGATGTTGAGAGTAAGCAATTCCAGCACATCCATGAGAAGCCAACAAGGAGCTTCAATGTAGGGCAACCATAATAATAATAATAATAATCAACTTTATTGTCATTGTTAGTGCACAAGTGCAGTACAACGAAATGTAGGCTTGCGGCTCCCGAGAGTGGACATTTAGATTAAGACATTTAAACATTCAACATTCATTTGGCTTGTAATACATTAACATAAACATAACCATAATAAAGTGCATTGGCAGTCTTGGCCCGCGACTACCGAACAGAAAAATGGCAGCCAGGAACGATATGCACACGGCAGGGCCCACTAATGTACACAGTGGACGTTGGGGAGAGCATCGTGAGACGCCATGCTGACCAGATCCTAGAGTCACAGGAACAAGTCAACCCCATGCCTCGGACATACATACATGGTGATGAACCCAACGTAAAGGTCGCATCTACCCCAGAAACAGTAGCATCGGAAGCTGATGAACCAACCGACGACAGGGGGCCAGAATCGCCTCCGCACCAAGAGCAAGACACTCGGGAAAGGCGCTATCCAGAAAGGATCAGGAAGCCTCCCCAAAGACTGAATATATAAATAGACTATTTTCAGCTAATGTTGCATGTTAAAAGTGTTAATTGTAATTAGTTTGATATTTAATTGTTAAATGAGTGTTATGGTACTGTTAATCTAAAAGGGGAGGAATTGTAATGTATATACCTTTAAGGGGGGAACGATCTTTTACAGCTCATGTATACTGCAGTACCGGCAGTGACCACACCTGTATATAGCCCTGAGTAGTAATCTGTACAGATCAGTTCCCGTGTGAGCCGCGTTGAGTAAACACCTGTTATACCGTTCTCCTGCAGTCTGTGTCTTATTATACACAGACACAACAGCTACAACGCCAGCTTGTGTGGTCTGTGACTCATCGCGCGCCTCAGGCTGCAGATCTTTACCCTCAGACCTGGCTTCGGTTGCTGATGCTATTGCACCCGGTTTAAACAGTTTGCACTGATTGATGTGAAACCATTTAGTGCGCCGGGGCAACTTCACTGCGTATACCATGGGGCTGGCTTTACCTACAATCTTGTAGGGTCCCCTGTACAGTGGTTCTGAACTCCCCACTCAGGCAGAGTCTCCTACCATGACCTTATCTCCTACTTCCCACTCCTGGGCTCCAGTGGTGGGGATCGATAGATCTTGTACCGATTCCCGTCTGGCCTTATCTATGTTTCTCTCACCGGCGCGGATGGTCAGCCCCAGGAATTTCACTTCCTGCTGGCCGACCCGTGCCTTCTTTGGGTTTACTTTGAAACCCTTTCTTCCTAACAGCTCCAATAACTCAGCCAATAGTGGGCCATGCTCCTCTCTCGAGTCTGTGAACAGGAGCAGGTCGTCCACATACTGCACTAGCTGATTGGGCTGGCTCAACTCTTTTAAACTCCCTGCCATGCATTGGTGGAAAATGCTGGGGCTGTTGTGGAAACCCTGTGGCAAGCAGTTCCAGGTGTACTGTTGCCCTTTAAATGTAAAGGCAAACTTGTACTGATCCTCCCTCCATAAAGGGATGGACCAAAACCCATTAGAAATATCCAGTACCGTGAACGTGGTCGCGGAGGCTGGAATACTTCCTATCAGGTCGGCAACTGCTGCTACTGTCGGCGCGCAGGCTGGGATGTTGCTATTGAGGACTCTGTAGTCCACCGTGGCTCTCCAGGAATCGTCCGGCTTCCTCACCGGCCATAATGGAGAGTTCACATGGGTGACTATCGGTCTCAACACGCCCTGCTGCACCAGTGAAGATATTGCTGTCTCCATGTCGAGCTCCGCTTCCCGGGGGAAGTTGTACTGTTTTTGGGGTCGGGCCATGGGGTCCCCGTCTACTCTGACCTCAAACCCGATGACCCTCCCGCAATCGTGCTTGTGAGTGGCAAACGTCGTCAGGTGGTCGCACACAAATTCCTGCAAATCTTGTGGGACGCCCGCGACCATGAGCTCGAGGTCATAGCCCTCTTTTGGCTTCACGGTACACAGGGTCCCTCTTTCTCCTTCCCCTGGGATGACGACTACCTTGCCCGGCTCACCCTTACCCGCTCCCCAAAGACAATGGTTTCTTCGGTCCACGAGGATCCCGTGTTCGACCAAGAAATCGGACCCGAGGATCCCTTTCCCATTCTCCACCTCCCACTTCATCAGTATACACCTCCACTTGGTGCGGAGTGGTTCTAAATGAAAGGAGAGGGGAATGGAATGTGTGCCAGCCTGTTCCCTGCCTGTGAAGCCCGACAGAACATATGGAACCCTGGTGGACAGAGGTGAGGTGGCGGGGTTATCTGTGTGGATCACGGTGCACGATGCCGCCGTATCCAACAAATAGGTCCCTTTTACCTCCTGCATGTCCATCTCCATGAGGGGTCGTCTCCATATATCATATCGCAGCGCACACAAGTAAACGGGCTGCACCAGCTCTAGTCATTTGGGCACAGCGGTCGGGGTTTCGGGGGCGACAAGACCGGTGGTGACAGCTATTTTCCCCAGCGAAATCATCAGAGACCGCATTGCCTCTAAAACCGATTCAATTGCAGCGGGATCCATAACCGCACCAGCTCCTTGTGCTGGGGCAGGAGCTACGGCTTGGGTTTGGGCTGGCGCTGGGGCGGCGGTCTTGGCTTGGGCTTGGGCGGCAGGAAATCTCCCTTTACTATCCTTCCACGGATTTCTACAGTCCTTGCGCCAATGTCCATCCTTCCCACACCCGTAGTAATTGAGCTTGGCTTGGACAGGGCGATTCCCCTCCTGACGCCACTCCTTCTTGCTTGGGGCTGCGGGTTTTGCCTCATGCACCTTTCCCTTCTGGGGAGGTGTTTCCTGACCTCTACAATTCTTGTACGCCGCATTGAGCTGACGGAGTACCGTCTCCTCCGTGACGCCGGGACCTTGGGGATCAAACCAAGATCTGGCTAGGGCCCGTATCTCTGGCAAGCTGTTGGTAACCAAGCAACGGAGCCAATGAACCCGCTGTTCGTTGCTCATTACAGCCCCTTCAGGCATACCCGGACAGCTGCATCGATACACCTGCCACAGTCTTTCTGCGAAAACCCATGGGGGTTCACCAGATAGCTGCACGGTCCCTTCCATACGGTCGAACGGACTACCGTCGTCCACTCCCATCACTTCTAAAACTTCCTCCCTGAGATCCTCATACCCTTTCTGTCCCCTCTTACTATCCTCTGAGAGGCACTGAAGGATTGTGCAATCCAGGGAGAAAAGCAACAGTTTCACCTGTTCCTGATCATCACAGTCATTGATGGCTGCTGTTTCCTCTATCTCCCTGAAATGAAGCGAGGGATCTCCCTTTACTGTGAGTCATGCAAGGTGGCTCACCATGGACCTTAATTGCGGGCCAGCGTAGGGCACCACGAGCTGGTTCTGGTGGGGTCCGATACTGCCATCGGCAACGATGGGACCGAGCCTCTGGTGCCGAGCGGGACACATTGGTGCCAGTCCTGGCTTTGCTACCAATGGTTCTTCCTCACACTCCACCTCGGCTACCTCCTCTTTTATGACCCCCTCCTTTTCCGGCCAAGTCTCACTATAGCTCGGCAGTGCTGAGGGCTCGGTGGCTGGTACCACAATCACCTCAGCTGGAATCGGCTGTTTTGATTCCTTTAAAAAGTCCATGTGACTGGCTTTCAGGCTGACGAGACACACCATGCCTCTTGCCTTAACCAGGGCCATTCTTAGGTCCTCTATGGTCTTTTGGCAGGGGCCGTGGTCTGTGCTCTCAAACCCGTGCTCGAGGGCTAGCTTGTAAGCTGCCCTAACCTCTACTACTCTCTCCTCCTGCGCTCTTAGCTGTTGTGCGAGGCGAGCGTTTTTCTCCCGTATCCTCGTTTCATTAATCTTTGCCTCAGTAACCTGGCACTCCAGGTACTCTATCCTAGCCTGATGTTGACTAGCTACCACTTGGCGTTCCTGATTCAGCGCGTGAAGCGCTGTGATGAGTTTGTCCCCACCCATGGCCTTTTCCTCTAACTCTGCTGCCTGGGTTGTGATTTTGGCTGCCAGTGCAGCAACGACCCGGTCCAAGATCTGGACCTGCTTCTTGTAACACATCAGCCACACTGCCTTCTCCACTGTCTTCTTATGCTCTTTGCTCTCTGTCCACCTGATGGCCCCGTCCACTGGATGCCCATCCAGTAAGAGATCGAAAATCCACTGTTTAGTGAGAATTACCTTGCCAAAGACATAATCTGCTGTCCTCTCATCCATTGCATTTCGACCGTTCAAACTTGGATCTACTACATTGCAATCCTGCTGCCAGAGTCCTGCCGTGGTCGCCATTTTCTGTAAGGGGTTTTCCTTGAGAGATTTCCCTGAGGTTTCTCTCTCTAGAGGCCTCTCTCTCTTGCACAGTAAAACCTTGAGTGGTTCGACCCACTCGCCCCTTAGATTCTATACTCTGGATTTTGGGGCAGGAACTACAATGTAGAGAAAACTCTTGTAGACCAAGTTTGATGAAACAAAATGAAATTTTATTGCATAAGGAAAAATATCAAATCAAATGCAAGCAGATAAGGGAGTACATGGGAGGGGAAAACACACAAATAAATCATAACGACACAGTACTAACTAAAGCAAATACAGGCACCTTATATTCTACAAAGATCATCATGAAATAAGGAAACACACGGAACATCGAGGGACAACAACTCATGTTAATTGTACCCTTAAATCCACCCCCTTATTAAACCTATCTAGATCTGATTGTGAAGGGCCAGAAACATGCTCACCAATCCCACTAGGAAGTGCAAGGTTTTGAACCAGTCTGCGTTTGATCCTTTCAGGCTTTCCGTTTCCATGTAGATCGTGGAGCCCCTGCGAGCTGCACCACACCTCTCTCCTGAGGTGGGGGTCGGGGGCGGCTGGACACTGGCGGGCCTGGATGTCGGCGGGGTCGAGGATCGTCGGCTCGACCCTGGTTAGAGGTGCCTTGGGCTGGCTCCCATCGCTTCTTCAGTTTATTTTTATCTCTTCTCCTTCCGACCGGGGTGGCTGGAAGGTTTCTTCTCTTGGGGTTTTATATTTTTATTTCTTCTCCCAAGTTGGTTCGATGGCCTCTCGTTCCGGCAACAGCCCGGGGATGGTCGATGATCCCCCGATGTGTTTCCCCGGGGCGGGACGCCGGCTTCGAGACGGCCTTCTTGATGTTGGCTTGGTTCTTCTTCCTCCTCCGAGTGCCTGCTTCTTCTTCTGAGTGTCCGGATTCAAGCTCGTGTCCAACTGCCGAAAAGTCTTCCAGGTATACCTTTCTCCCAGAAACTTCAGTCTCCCGCCCAAAATCAGGTTAGTCTTTGTTTAACTTTTGGCGGGCTGGGAGCACAGCGGGGTAGTTATTATATTTTTAAATGTTTTAAACGGCCGGTAAAGGCCCATCTCTGGTCTGGAATTACCTTCATTGTTTTTAATGTCCTGCTGATCTCGTTATCTAGTCCTGGGTGCTGTTCTCATGAATATGAAATTGTCCCCTTTTGTCTGGGTCAACATTTAGATGGCCTCTGTCTCCAGGCCGATCTTGACTGGATCTGTATCTAATCCATATGTATACGTGTGGGTCTGGTTTCGTTCTCTCAAAAATGGCTTCCAGAACTTACTGTGGGTTGAATCCACAAAGCTGTCTGCGGTTGCGCAGGGACCATTTTAAAGTGTCCCAATAAGCTGGTCACATGGTATGGCGGCCATTTTGTATGCCCCATTTTCTGGGCTTCTTTTAAAACAGTCTTTAAAATCACGGCCTCTTCTGCCATTTGACCCTTATTAATACAAAGTCCAATTTTGCGAATCCTACAGAATGACGTAATTCCAGGATTTTGCAACGGAGTCAACAGCAGCCCTTAGTAGCAGGTGGAAGTTCTGCTCCCCTGCACATCTGCCATTTCAAGTGGGTCTGCAGAATTTCCACGCTTCTTATTTTATATAGATGTCCCTTGCATGATCTTTAGAATAGTAACCATTGCCTAGCAACCCTGGCTGCCCATTTAAATGGCTTAAAACATTTTTTTGGCTCAATCCTGTACCAGTGCTGAGGGCCAATATATCGCGGCAGACTTCTCCCAGTTGCCAGGGATAGTCAACTTAATTCATCTGCTTTCCCAACTTATCCCATCTAAATACTGCACTTTCATTATATTTCATCCATAGGTATGGGGTTAGCTTCCATAGGTACTCTGATCTCACCCAACCCTACTTTCCATCACTGCTCTTGACCCCACATGTATTCAAACATGGATGAGTTAAAATGGTGTCCATCTAAACAGCAGGCAGACCTAAGCGATCGTTTTCAGCCTCACCATCAACTCCACTCCCTTACCATTGACTCCATCCCACTCCTCGGCCACCTGCTCTGGCTGAAACAGACCATGCAAAACCATGGTGTCCATTTTGACTCAGAGCTGACTTTCAAGCACAACACCCTACCCATCATAAAGACCACTTATTTCCATCATTATAAAATTGCCTGCTTCAACCCCGACCTCATGACTGCTGCCACTGAAACCTTTATCCATGCTTTTGTTACCTCTAGGCTCAAAGATCTAGCCTTTCCCTTAGATCTCCGTCTGCACCGGAGATGTCCTGCTGACTCTGGTCATAGTTCCAGCCTAGCATCATTTACATATGGGAGGCAGTTGCACCAGTATGAGGTCAGAAAGTTGCTGTGTCAGGCCTGGAGGGCATGTGGCAAGAGTCAGACATGGCCTGCAAGCTGCCTAATTCAAATGATTTTTTAAACCTTGAAAATTTTGTTTTAAGCTATTGGGATGTTTGCATGGTCGCACTCTGAAGGTGCTTGCACAAGCCCCTCTTCACTTTTTTGCCTGAGGTCTCCTCCCTTGACAACCGAATGCTGGATGTTGGGGCCTAACAGGTGGGAAACACTGTGCCCATTTATGGGTGGACATGGTGCACCCTGCAGCAGAAAATGGCGGGGAGGTGGAGATGCAGCAGAATGTATCTGGGAGTTACTTTCCTCATTCGCTTGAGATATACCAAAAAATTGGTGGTGGAAGGCGGAAAGCCAAGCATGGTTCCTCTGCTGCTATCTTTGCTGGCCTACCATCCTCCACAAACTGCAATTTGTTCAAAGTTCAACTGCCCGTATCCTGTCCTGACCCAGGTCCTGTTAGCCCATCATTGCTATTCTTCTTGACCTACATTGGCTCCTTGTCCCCCAAAGCATTTAATTTAAGCTCAGCGTCATCTTCAAATTTCTCCATAGGCTTGCCCTACTCTATCTCTGCAACCTCTTCCAGCCTTACATTCCCCCTGCCCCCACCTCCCCCCCCCACCGCCAGCCTCCCAGCCCACCATATACTTTGGTCCTCTGAGTCTAGACTTCTGTGCATCTCCCTTGAGAATTATTTGTTGGTGGTGCTATAGAAATGGAAGCTTTTATTGTTATCATTGAATTAGACACAATTTAGTTAAATTAAGATTTTATATTTAAATGGTTCAGCAAGCAAAATCATATATATGAAAAAAACAGCAGTATCTAAAAGTTAAATATATTTTAAATGTGCTTTCAGGATGAGTGACAATGCAAACTCAAATGCCAGGGAATGGTAAGAATTATTTATTTGACTCAATTCAATTGCATTAGATAATGGAAGAATTTTCCATTGTATTTTCCAGGTACAATGGAAATTAATCACCAAGTAGTTTGAACAGGAATATCAATGTTTGCCAAAGAACAGCATTAAAGAGTGCTCACAGTTCAGAAATAGCAAACTCCATGATTTAGTTATTTCCTGAATTGCAAAACCTGATTCAACATTCCAGTTCCATTGTCACCTGCTAAGGTTCCCAAGGAAGGAGCATCAATCACTGTATTATGTCATGTTGCCAGCGGTCTACTACTTCTACAATCACAGTAGGAAAGGACTGCACTACAAGGTCATTATATATGTACAGGGCATTGTACGCTTCGGTGAAGGTGTTGACGATGGTTTGGAGTTCGACGTCAGAGTGTGCGCAGATGCAAGCATTGTCTGCATACTGTAATTCCATGACAGAGGATGGGACGACCTTGGATCTGGACTGGAGGCGATGGAGGTTGAATAGTTTCCCGTTTGTTCTGTAGATTAGCTACACTCCAGCGGGTAGCTTACGGAGGGTGAAATGGAGCATTGCAGCCAGGAAGCTCGAGAAGAGCGTTGGTGCAATGACACAGCCTTGCTTGACCCTGGTCCGTACGTGAATTGGGTCTGTGGTGGATCCATTGGTCAGGATCATGGCTTGCATGTCATTGTGAAGCAGGCGGAGGATGGTGACAAACTTTTGAGGGCAGCCAAATTTGAGGAGGACACGCCATAATCCCTCATGGTTTACAGTGCCGAAGGCCTTTTTGAGGTCAAAGAAGGCCAGGTACAGCGGTTGGTGCTGCTCCCTGCATTTCTGTTGCAGTTGACACGTGGTGAAGATCATGTCTATTGTGCCCCTTAGTGGGCGGAATCCGCATTGCGACACTGGGAGGAGCTCTTCAGCCACTGGGAGAAGGCGACACCACCACTGACATCGTCAACACCTTCACTGAGGCGTACTTGAGAGCATGGGCCTTATACTAAACATCCGTAAGACAAAGGTCCTCTACCAACCTGCCGCCACCACACAGTACTGCTCCATGATTATCAAATTCCACAACGAAGCCTTGGACAACGTGGACCACTTTCCATACCTCAGGAGCCTACTGTCAACAAGGGCAGACATCGATGACGAAGTCCAACACCGCCTTCAGTGTGCCAGTGCAGCCTGAGGAAGAGAGTGTTTGAAGACCAGGACCTCAAACCCAGCACCAAGCTCATGGTCTACAGAGCAGTAATGATACCCAACCTCCCGTAATCTTCAGAGACATGGACCATATACAGCAGGCACCTCAAAGCACTGGAGAGGTACCTCCAATGCTGCCTCCTCAAGATCCTGCAAATCCATTGGCAGGATAGGTGCACCAATGTCAGTGTTCTCACTCAGGCTGTAAGATTTGCAAAATTTCTACATTTCCCCAAAGGTTATTATTAATAAAAGGGACCCTGTGTGGACATTTTAAACCAAAAAGGGTATCCAAGATGGCGTCCGCGTCTCGTGGCAGGAAGCCAGTGAGATTTTAAAACTTGGACTCTGCGACGCAGGCAGCTCGTGGAGAAATCAAAACCAAAGCTGCAGTTTCTGTGAAGAGAGACTTTGCATTTTGAAAACCAGACAGGACTTTGAATTATGTATTAGATCAAATTGGAGACAAATCAAAACCCAGTTAGACCTATAGTTAAGGCCATCAAGCAGTTTGCATAAATAATCGGGAACAGATTAAGGAAGCCATCGAGGCTGGACAGGCCCGTCAAGGTGTATTCATAACAAAACAAGTCAATTATCGGGCCAGTAGATGCGATTATCGGCCATCTAAAAACAGTTAGTATAGATTGCTACCATTATTTAAAATAGCCCGCCAAGATTAAGACAAAGAACTAACCTGATTTGGCGTGCAGATAAGAGCCATCCGTAGGAGTATAATTGAAGGCCCCGGGTAGCAACCTCTCTCTTCTCTCTGGCCTCTCCTTGCTCCGCGCCCTCGTGGCTGCTGCTCTTTCCCCGTCCCGCACTTACCCCCTGGCCTCTGCCCATGCCTTTCCCCACTCCATCTGGAATTGGCCAGGCACTGCATCGGGCGGACACGGACAATCCAGGCCAGGACGCGACGAGGCGAGGAGGCAAGACAAACTGAGGAGATGAACTGAGGAGACGAATTGAGGAGACGAATTGAGGAAGACGATTGAAGACAAGCTTCGAATGATCGGGCCTTCAGTCTCAGCCAACCTGCGACTATCTATATATAAACTCAAAGGCCTAGAAATTGGGTATAGCCCCGCTTGAGGCGTTAGAACTGGTGATGCGCAAAGTTTATAGCCAGACGAAACTTATCGCCGCCTGGCGCGATATTGGGTTGCATCGCCCCCAAAGGGGATTGAGGTGCTAAATCAGCCGTTGCACGGTGCTCTTAAGGCGCAAAAGGTCAGGCGCTACTCAATTTCGACGCGGACGGGCGCAGCGCAGGTGAACTCAATTACGGGAAAGCACGAGACCTCCAGGCGCCGGCCGGCTCTTAAAGGGGTGGGTCAGTCAGCCTAAGCTTCAACACCCAACGCCCTGTAGGCCTCAGATTCGGCGCTCGCCCTTGTCTGGCGGTACAAACTTGTTCATCATGGAGAAGGTTAGGCAGAGAGCAGAGCGCTTCAGCACTGAGGCTCTGGACCACTTGGTGGCTGCAGTTGAACACCGTCGAGAGGTCCTGTATCCGGATAATGGCAAGAGGCCGAATCAGAAGGCTTATCGACGATCTTGGAGGGAGGTTGCTGTGAGGGTGAACTCCAGCAGCATGGCGACCAGGACCCCTGTTCAGTGCAGGAAGAAATTCAACGACCTCACACGGATCGTTAGGGTAAGTGATGGTTTACCAAACATGTGCTTCCCTCCATCTGCAGCTGACTTCGGGCACCCTGCTGCAATGATGCGCCAATGGCCATCTGTCAGTATGCACCCATGGCCCTTTCTGGGCACACACATGGACAGATGTCTCAAGGCCTCATGTAAGGGCTCTTGCACCATGGGGGGCATGCGATGAGGTCTCAAGGCCTCATGTAAGGGCTCTTGCACCATGGGGGGCATGCAATGAGGTCTCAAGGCATCGTGTAACAGAACCTCCCCTTCTTTCCCCTGTAGTCCAAGCTGGTGATGATTCGAAAGGAGCAGCGGACCTGCACAAGTGGTCACTCTCACGGATCTGGAGGAGAGAGTGCACCAGATACTTGGAGGACGTCTGTCTGGTCCTGTGACCACTGCATCTGCCGACCCCATTACCGACAGCGAGGGTAAGACTCGCACCTTTTTCACCTGTTGCCTTCCACTTGGTCCCCCCGCCAGCATGCATCCTCAGTGTGCAGCCATGTCAGAGCCTTGCCGCAATCTGGCATGCCTTTCAGCAAACCTGTCCTTTTGCTAAAGCCACTCTTCCACCTCCCACTTTCAGATGAAGCAGCACCAACTCGGGCTCAACGCGCTGAAGCTGCCAGTACCAGTGCCACCGGTGGCGAGGACCAGGAGGAATCCGGACCAGCCACTGCAGAATCCGGGGACCTGAGACATCTGCAGACTGGGGATAGTAGTCCACTGGAGGGGAGGGGGGGTGGCTCTGAGGATGAACCAGTTGCCGGACCAAGCGGCATGCAGCAACGCACGGGGGAAAGGCAAATTCGGCCACCGTCACCCCGCAGGGCAAGGCAGGTCATCATGACTGCTGCGCAGAGTGCAGATGAGGTCCGTCGTCTGGCTGAGATGAGCAAACAGGCCCGGGTCAGACACACGGAGCTGGTGGCTGCAGTGGAGAAGATGCCTGAGTCAATAGATTCATTGGCTAGGAGTATGTTGGACTTCGGGGCAACAATGGAGAGGACTCTGCAGGGCTTTGGGGCAACAATGGAGAGGACTCTCCAGGTGTTCGGGGAAACAATGGACAGGTCTATCCAGGGCTTCGGGGCCACAATGGACAGGACTATCCAGGGCTTCGGCCCAACAATGGAGAGGACTGTCCACAGCTTTGAGTCGGCAATGGAAAGGACTGTTCAGGGCTTCGGACAATCCCTGGAAAGGTCTGTGCAGGGCTTGTCCGAGGCAGTGGAGCGGTCGGCACCTGCCTTGCCCGAAGCCATGGGAAGAACTGTCCAGGCCTTCTCCGAAGCACTGGCACCTGGCACACAGGTCCTCACTGTTGCCACGCAGTCACTTGCTGGGCTCCTCCACAGCCAGATTGACGCAACGCGATCTCTCACTGCAGCCACCCTCTCTGCATCAGATAGGATCACCCCGGGCCCTTCCACTCCCGTACAAGGCCAGGAATCAGTGGAGCATGCGATTGTGGCGGATGAGCCGAGCCGCTCCCCTCAGATAGCCAGTGTGTCGTCCGACCATGGTGCAGGTGTCCTCTCTCGGCAGGAGAGCATTGCACATGCCAGCGCTGGGACGCCTGCATTGCAGCTGCCACCACCTGCAGGCCACACTGCTTCCAGCCGTGGTCACAGCAAGCATCCTGCGTCCGCACCCTCCAAGCTCAGAGGTCGGCCAGGCCGTCCCTCAGGGGCTTCTGCGCTTCCAGACAGTCAGGAGGCGTCCCCCAGCCTTGAGCCCGCCACTGGGGTCCAATTACGTAGGAGCAGCAGGGAGGGAAGGGGCCAGGCGCAGAAGAGAAGTCGTTCTCCCTCAAGGGGCCAGTTGTAGAGGGAGGTGCTGAGATGTTTGTTTGTCCAAATTCAAGGACACCCTCACCTGCTGTTATATTTGCTGAGGTTTGTTGAGTTTTGCGGCTTGGCCGAACAGTTAACAGTTATTTTGAAAGTTATGGTTTGTGCTCACATTACGTTGTTTAGCTGTAATGAAAGACTTTTGTGTCAATAAACAGAAGTTTCAATGTTGCATGGTGCATGTGACTACTTTCAGTGATGCTGGCATTCAGAGGCCCTCAAACATCCAAAGTGCGCATGAGTTAAGACTCTCATCATTCCGCCACAGGGGTGTCGACACGAGTCCAGAGGAGCCTCTGACGTATGGACCTTCCACTTTCAGCAGCCCTTCCATCTTCCTCCTCCTCCTCCTCCTCCTCCGCCTGCTCTTCCTCCTCCTCCTCCTCCTCCTCCTCATACTCCTCCTCCTCCTCCGCCTGCTTGTGCAGGGTCCGAGGGAAGGTAATGAATTGACGCGTTCGCCTATAAAGGGCATCTGTCACTTGCCGGATGCAACAGCGGACTGCAGCCTGAGCGACAGTCGCTTTGTCCCCAATGGCTGACTGAAAGGATCCGTTGCCATAAAAATGGAGGCCATCAGTCAGTTTAACCATAACGGACAGAGAGGTTCTGCAGCGTTCACGCGGCTGCAGATGCTGACCAAGCAGGTGGCACAGATCAGTAACAATGTCCCTCCAGATTCGGAGCCTTCGCAAACACTGCTCCTCCGACATGTCAAGACTTGTCACCTGCTGCCTAAAGACCCTCGCAGCATCCCGTCCGATTGGCCGACCTCCATTGCCCCTCCTCATTCTGGCCAATCCCGGCCCTCTCTCCCGCCGTCTCTCTGCCCCTTCACAGTGTTGGGCGATGAGGCCATCGCCCTCCAAACAAGCTCCCATTCCGATGCCAGTTGGTCAAAAGGCTTTTAGGTGTAGTGCTGCAAGTGCTTCGGACAGGTTTGAAGGTCCCAAGTACTGTAAAGCTAAATTCCCAGAACTCCGCTCCACATTAGCTCGCCAACTCTCTGTAGCAGCAATCGCAATGAGCAGGCCAAGTGGCAGAAGATTCTGCACTAAAGCTGTCCCCTTTAAATAGCGCCGCCCTACTCCGAGAAGGGCCTGTTAGCCCTCCCTCGAACTGTCACTAATAGCGCTGGGCGCTAAGGCTCCGGGCGCCACCCAATATGCGCTCAGGCGCTCCTAAAAGGTGTTGCACACTGAAATTACGTCATGAGCTGCTTGCGCTCGCGGGCGCGCACAAACACTTAGCGCAGGTGCTAAATGTATAGTCAATATCTGAGTTGGCACTATCTTCATAGCGCTCGCCCCAACATAGGGCTTCGCCCCAATTCTAGGTCTCTTTAGGCGCTCAGCGCCGGCGCTACCAACCCAATTTCTAGGCCAAACTGCCGACCGAGGAAGAGGAACCATCGTCCCTGCAAGGTAAAGTACCTAAGCAGAGACTTTAACTTTGGGGTACTCGTACTTGGACAACGTCCTTGCACCACCCGGAGACCACGTGATGACGGCAGACTCAAGAGAGCACAAAGAGCGAACCACCGCAGTTTTGAGTTCAGCAGATCTTTTGATTGGTGAGCACAAATTCTGGCCCCTCATAGCTTAATCTAGTTAGGTACAGGGGCTGGGATAAGGATAAGGGGATTGTTAAGATAGTTGTTTTCCCTCGATATGCCGTGTGTTCCCCATTCCCTGTATAAGTATAGTTATTTGTATTTGCCTGTAATTTTACACTAGTAACTTCTCATAAGACTGTGTTAATTTTCCGTTTAATAAAATCTTGAGTTTTGCTTACATCCAAACCACCTGTCTACTCGAGTCTTTTCTGTATCGCCGCCTGTACCTAAGTCTGGTGTCTAGAACCCAGGGGCGTGGGAGCGATTCGAACTGCTCATAAACAGTCAGAGGCATAACTGACTGGGCATACGCGCCAAACACCACCACACACCACCCCCTACAGAAATGGCGACCGTGGCAGGACACCGGCAACAGGGTTGCGATACAGTAGACAATGGTTCGGATGAGCAAACCATGATGGAGGAAAGGATTTCTCATTATGTGTTTAGCAAGGTGAATATCACTAAGAAGTGGATCACCACTCTGTTAAGGGCTGGGCGTCCGGTAGATGCAGCAGCTAAGTGGACAGAGGGAAAGGAAAACAAGAAGTCCTTAGAGAAGGTAGTTTGGCTGATGTGCTTTAAAAAGCAGGTCCAGCTGCTGGACAGGCTCATTGCAGCACAGGCAGTCGAGTTAAGGGAGTCAGCCCTGGAGATCCAGGATAAGGCTCTCGCAGGGGAGAAGTTATTAGTAGCTTTGCAGGCTTTGAACCAGGAAAGAGTGCATTTAGTGGGAGAACACAAAGCCCAGTTGGAATACCTTCGGTGCCAAGTCACCGAGGCCAAGGGAAATGAGTTAAGGTTGCGGGAGAAAAACGCCCGCTTGGCAAGGCAGATTTGGGAACAGGAAGAGAAAGTACAGGAGGTAAAAGCCGCTTACAGGCTAGCGAGTGAACAGGGGTTTGAGGAGGCAGACCACGGCCCCTGTAGAGAGAGGATAGAAAATCTGAGCCGGGCCCTCCGGAAGGCAAAAGGCATGGTATGCCTCATAAGCCCAAAGGCAGGCCAGGCAGATTTTTTGGGGAACAAGGGGAGGACAGTTCCAACGTCACCGGTAGTGCTTAGGGACGACCCGATTGAGAGAGAGGAGACCTCACGGCCACCACCCGTAGTGCCAAGTTTCAGCGAGGTTTGGTAGCAAGGGGGGGTGCAACCTGGAGTGGAGCCAGAGATGGAGGTGGAGGTAGAGCAAACCCCACCCGAGAGGTTGGAGCCGGGACCGATGTGCCCAGCATGGCATCAGAAGTTTGGCCCACCCGCCAATGGCGACAATGAGGGACCCCTCCAAAACCAGTCCGTATTACCCTTTAACACCCAACAGCTTAGGGTTATGGTCAACCATATCCCGAAGCTCTCCGAAAAGGGAGACCCCTCGATCCACTTCAGGGAAATAGAGCAGACAGCCAGCGTCAACGACTGCGATGACGCTGAGAAGGCCAAGATGCTGCTATTCTCCCTGGAGAGTAGTCTCCTCCAATCCCTCTCTGACGAGTGTAAAAGGGGGCAGAGCAGGTACGAGGAGCTTAGAGATGCGGTTCTGTCGGCCATGCGGATGGATTAGGGAAGTCCTTTCTCCCGTGTGGAGAAGATGATCCAGCTCCCAGGGGAAACCAGGCTTTTGCGGACCGGCTGTGGCCGGTGTACCGGAAGGCTTGCCCGGGGATGCCGGAACGAGCGTTCCTGAACAGGGATTCCCTGGACCATTGGCTCCATTGCCTGATGGCGAACAGCTTGCCACAGGCCCGGGCCAAGGCAGAAGCCTGGTTCGACCCCAAAGATCCCCAGAGCACAGAACTCACGGTAATTAGGCTGCTCACTCTGACTTACAAAAACGGTAGGGGAGCCGATGCACACCCACCCAAGGGAAAGGTGCATGAGATAAAACCCGGACCGGGAAGGAAAGAGTGGCAGCAGGAAGGGAGTAACACCCCAACACAAAGACGAATTGTTATGGGTGTGGGAAGGATGGTCACTGGTGGAAGGAATGCAAAAACCCTTGGAAAGATAACAAGGGAAAGCATTCCATAGCCCCAACCCAAAAGGTGGGGGCAGGGACCCCTTCCACAGAGGTCGAGTCACTTTTGGACGCCATGAGGTCCTTACTGACTGGCCAGGGGAGAGTAGCAGCCGCCACCAGTGCCCTCACCCCATCAGCCCCATCCAACCCACAGCCATGACTAGAGCCAGCGCAGCCTGTTTATCTGTGTTCTCTCTGGTATGATGAGTGGAAAAGACACCTTTTGGAGATGGAGGTGGAGTAGGTGACGAGGACCTATCTGTTAGACATGGGGGCATCATGCACCATGGTCTACTCAGCTAACCCCATCACCTCACCTCTCTCCAGAGGGGTCCTATACACTCTATCGGGGTTCACGGGTAGGGAACAGGCCAGCTCGTTTTCCATCCCGCTCGCCATTTGGTTAGGACCGCTCTGCTCCAAGTGGACGTGTGTCCTAATGAAATGGGACGTGGAGGGTGGAAGAGGGGTCCTGGGGGCATACTTAATCGTGGGTCATGGGATCCTAGTGGATTTGAGGAAGCACTGCCTTTGCGGGGCAGGTAGAGTAAAGAACGGTGAGGTCGCAGTAATCCCGGGAAAGGAAGGGAAGGGGGCCCTCTGCACCATGAAGCCCAAAGAGGATTATAACCTCGGGTTCATGGTCAGCAACACGCCACCGAAGTTCCAGGCATTTGTGCAGGCCCACCTGGCCACATTTGCCACTCACAAGCACGACTGCGGGAGGGTCATGGGTTTGAGGTCAGCGTAGACGGGGATCCCATGTCCCGACCACAGAAACAGTATAACTTCCCCAGGGAAGCAGAGCTGGACATGGAAGCAGCAATGTCCTCGTTAGTGCAGCAGGGAGTTCTGTGAGACCGATAGCTACCCACGTGAATTCTCCGTTATGGCCGGTCAGAAAGCCGGACAATTCCTGGAGGGCCACGGTGGACTATCGGGTGCTCAATAGTAACATCCCGGCCTGCGCACCCACAGTAGCAGCAGTTGCTGACCTCATCAGGAGTATTCCAGCATCCGCGACCACGTTCACGGTGCTGGATATTTCAAATGGGTTTTGGTCCATCCCTGTAAGGAGGGAGGATCAGTAGAAGTTTGCCTTTACGTTTAAAGGGCAACAGTACACGTGGAACTGTTTGCCGCAGGGCTTCCACAACAGCCCCAGCATTTTCCATCAGTGCATGGCCAACAGTTTGAAGGATTTTAGCCAGCCCAGACAGTTGGTTCAATATGTGGATGACCTGCTCCTGTTCACTGATTCAAAAGAGGAGCATGGCCCATTATTGGCCGAACTGCTGGAGCTGTTTAGGGCAGAAGGGTTTCAAGGTAAATCCCAGGAAAGCGCAGATCAGCCAGCAGGAGGTGAAATTCCTCGGTCTGACTGTGCGCGCTGGAGAAAAGGCCATAGATAAGGCTAGGAGGGAGGCGGTACAAGAACTACCGGTCCCTAACACAGTAATGGGTGTGAGGTCGTTTCTCGGGCTAACTGGGTACTGTAGAGACTTTATTGAGGACTATGCAGCCACCGCAGCCCCTCTGCTCCATCTCCTACACAAGGGAGTGGAGTGGCTTTGGGATGAGGGTTGCCAGGCAGCATTTGTCAGGCTCAAGAAAGACTTGCAGACCGCACTAGCTTTAGGGGCCATAGATGGGGGAAAAGAGTTTTTTCCTGGAGGTAGCGGCCAGCGGGGACAGCCTGAGTCGTGCTGCTCCAAGAGCGGCACGGCCGGCTGCGGCCGGTGGTCTACTCCTCCAGGATACTCACAGATGTGGAAAGGAGCTATTCCAACTGTGAGCGGCATCTTTTGGCCACACATTGGGGTGTGAAAAGATCATTGATCTTCACAGGCACCTCTCCCATCACCCTCCTCACCCATCACACACCCACCCAGATGCTTCTGGATGGGAGGATCAAGGATGGGACAGTGAGCAGTGCCCGCATTGCTCGCCTGACCTTGCTCCTCTAACAGATGGATCTGAAGGTGAAGGGTCTCTGTGAGCCAAAGCTCGCAGCCAACATGGTATATCCTGGAACAGCCCACCGGTGTTCCATTGAAGGGGTTTGGGAAGTAAACATAGGTTTACGGGCCGGGATACATCCAACAGGCCGCAAAATCTATGCAGACGGTTCCAGCACGGTATCTGCTGGCGAGCGTTTCACGGGGTGTGGAGTTTACGACCCAGCGGCAAACATTGCCCTGGCGATTAAGCTCCCCAGCACCATGAGCGCCCAGCAGGCTGAACTGTCCACGGTGGTGTACGTTGTAACACACCCCAAAATCTTCCCCACCCCCTACACGATTTGCTCGGGCAGCATGTTCACGTGCAATTCGTGTACGGAATAGCTAGCCATCTGGTCCCGCCGCGGATACACCTCCGCTGATGGGGGACCACTCACAGTAAAACCCCTGCTGGGAAAGATCCTAGCAGCAGTGGGGGAGGGAGGGGAGGTCTTCATCCAAAAGGTGAAGGCCCATTCCGCCACAGAACCCCGCGGCCAAGGCAACCAGCAGGCTGACTTGCTCGCCAAGGAGGGTGCCCGCACAGGCACTTTCTGGGACCCATTTGGGTCCAGACCCATGGCGGCGGTCAGAGGTAGGGATGGGACCCAAGGGAGTGTAGGGGTAGCGTTAGCCCCGGACCTTAAGACGGTCCAAGCCCAAGACCCCGTCCTCAAAGCAGTCCTCAGCGCTGTAGCTGAGGGAAAGGGAGTAGAAGCTCCGTACGGCACAGTGACCCTCTCCGTTAAAGAGGGCATGCTGTTCCGGGGGGATCACTGCGTTGTGCCACAGCAGCATTGGAGGGAATTCCTTCAACTGGCCCATGAGGGTCCAGGAGCGGGACACCCCGGGCCTGAGACCACCTGGCAATGGGTGGAACAGGCAGGATGCTGGCCGGGACTCAGGGACGATGTCCGCGAGTTCTCTGCATGCTGTCTTGTGTGCGCTGCGAACAACCCTGACCCCCACAAAAGGAAGGTCCCTGTGGGACATGTCAGGAGGGTAGAGGGACCATGGCAGTCGATACAAGTCGACTACATCGGGCCCCTGCCCACTGCCCAGGGAGGCTATAAGTACTGCCTAGTCCTGGTGGACGTGTTTACCAAGTGGGTAGAGGCCTTTCCCTGCAGAACTGCCACAGCTCTGGGTACTGCCAGGATCCTGGTCCGGGAAGTGTTCTCGAGGTGGGGACTAACACAGTTTGTGGAGTCCGACCAAGGGAGTCACTTCACCGGACAGGTGATGCAGAACACCCTGATGCTGCTAGGCATCGAAGGGAAATGGCATGTGGCCCACAACCCCCAGTCATCGGGGATTGTAGAACGCATGAAGTGGACCCTCAAAGAAAGGTTAAGAAAGGAGACGGTGGACTCGCCCGTAAATGGGCCGAGGTCCTACCATTGGTTTTGATGGGGATCCGGGCCAGCCAGTCTAAAAGCACGGGGTACTACCTGTACGAGCTAATGACTGGCAGGGTAATGCGGACCCCCACCCATGTACTAGCCCCGGTGCTCACAGAGGGTCAGCTCAGGGATGTAAACTGGGACAGGTTTGCCCGAAACCTCTTTGAACACCTGAAGCAGGTCCATGAGCAGACGGCTGGGAACATGGGAAGGCAGCATCGGAGTAACCGATTACTGCTCGAGCCAAGAAAGCACCACGAGTGGGAGGTAGGAGATCAGGTCATGGTAAGAAACTATGCCCGAGTAGGGAGTTTGGAACCATTGTACATGGGGCCCTACAGTATTGTAGATAAAGCCAGCCCCATGGTATACGCCGTGAAGATGCCCCGGCGTACAAAATGGTTCCATATCAACCAGTGTAAGCTGTTTACACCTGAAAGGGGAAAGTAGCCAGTTGGGGTAAGGTCTGAGGATAAAGATCCTCAGCCTGCAGCAGGAGCGAGTTCACAGACTGCACAGGCAGGCGCTGTGGCTTGCTTGAAGGGAGGGACCGTCCCGCCCATCGATTGGGACAATCCTCCACTCTTCTGGGACCCAGACGAGGGGGAGGGACCTGAGGGCGAAAACCCCACCCCTAACCCAGGTGTAGAGCGGGAGGGACCTGAGGTCGAAAACCCCGCACCGGACCCAGCCTGAGAAGAGTTATCTGCCCCTAGCCCGGGTTCGGGAGAGGCCAAGCCTGGGGGAGCAGCGGTTTGGGTAAAAGGCCCATCGGCCAAGAAAGCCCCACCCGTCAAAGCCCCTCGAAGGTCCCCATGGACGCCCCAGCCGAGAAAGCCATGGTCACCATTCCTCCAGTTACTAAGGGCTGCCCCTCGAGTCAGGGAGAGGTCCAAGGACACAGACCCTCAGCCAGCAGTCACGGGCTGCGAGGGACCAACAATGAAGGACGGTGCGGTCACGCCGGGGGTAGCGGCGAGCCACAGTCCGACCAGGGATTAGCCTGGCCACCCGGAGACGGGCGGCGGATGTATATATTTTTAGTTTAAGTTTTAATTTAAGTAAAGTGTAATTATTTAGCTTAAGTTTGGGTGTTTTTGATTTAAGTTAAATAAGGTGATGGGTAGTTTTAAGTTAAGTAGTCTATTAAGAGTGTATATTTGGGTCGAGGTCGCGGGACCCAACCATGCTTCACCAAGCCAGAGAATCTCTTGGGGACCTGGCTGCATGTTTTTACATCTTTTTGCAGAAAGACTTTCGGGATGGAAGGGATCGTGATCCTATTCGCCCTGATGGGATGAGCGCCGAAAGACGGGGCGACATCCAGGACTCCCACATCTACGGGTGTTCGGGAGACACAGCGCCCCTGGCGATTGACGGGAGTGGTGAACGGGATGCGGAGGAAACCGTCGTCTACTTCCATGAGGGAAGTTGGCCAGGATGGCTGGGGTCCATTTCATCTCAGTACTCCAACCAAACCCGATTCACGTACGGGGAGGCCTTCCTCCTGTGCCCCAGGGTACGAGTCGTTACCATGAGGGTCAGCGTCACCGTTGGAAAGCGAATATGTTTGACGTGTAAAGGACACATTCCTCTGGATAGGTGGTGGTGGCTCAGAAAGTTGAGCAAGGACATGAGGAACCCCGAAGTCGAGTGGGAACGGTTGGGAAACAACACCCATCAGACGATTACCGGGACTCATGGAGGACTAAGCGTGTGTTGGAACAAGTGGTGGGATCCGGATCAAGGGATTTATATCTGTATGTGGGGGTCAGAGAAGGTCTGCCCCGCAGGCATATCCATCGTTTTCCACCAGCAGTGGCACGACACCGGGAAGGGGATGAGGTGAGATGCCAGCCGGAAGGTGTGCGCAGTCCCATTCTCCCCGATCCCAGTCAATGCCACTGAGCTGGTAACCCGCCCCCGTAAGCCCCTGCCCATGGCGCAGGTGGCAAGGTTATCCAGGGAAGGTTGTCCCACCACCACCAAGGGACCAGGGAATGGGTTGGTACTGGTCCCCACCGATCAGATGCTGTACCAAGGGTTACACTACGCGGTAGACTCCGTGATTTTAAATCTCACCGAGGTACATTTACCGGAGTGCTGTCCCAAAGAAATAGAGCAGCTATACCAGGCCCTATTAAAGGATATGTTCAAGAAGTATTACGAGTTCGATTTCACCCACGTGGACAAAACCGAACTGTACACCACACACCGAGAGTTTTTGGGTAATGCAGGGAGACAAAGAAGGGGAGTATGGACGTAGCGCACTTTGGCTACGAAATTCCCCCTCTCCCTGAACACCTTACCAAAATACTCAAAGCTGTTATAGTTTCGCAGTAAGATTTTTACACTCTCGAGCAGAAAACAGTAGAGATAGGGACTAAGATATTAGATATTGTGATTCCACCCTGGTGGGACATTTTCAATAATATAGAGGTCCCTTCGTGGATCAGACTGGCTTCCCACATTCTCGTGGTTTGTCAGTTAGGGATAGTGTTGTATTTAGTTTGCATTCAATGTAAGGGAAAAGGTCAGTGGTCAGAACTCCGAAACCAGAAGATCTGGAAGGAACATTATGTAAAGGTGGAGGGAGATTCGCTGGTTTAAGTCTTTTTCCCTGTATTTTGATTAAAGGATTGTTTTTTTTTGTGTTTGTTATTTTGAATAAAGGTTTTTCTGTTGTTTTTTTGCGACGCGTTTAATAAAGATGTGTGTGTACTAAGTGGTGCAGGGGTGTTGGGCCCCCTCCGTGCTTGGCTGTGTGTAAAGTCTGTAATTTATCCTAGGTATGCTTATGTACACTACATTTTCGTGGAATGGGAAGTGCATATGTCGTGGGTATATTAGATAGGTAATTACAGGGGAAGGTTGACTATGGAGGGTCAGAAAAATTTTGCTCACCTTAATAGTATGATACTTCAAGCAAATTTTAGTATCACAGGGGGGAGTGTAAGATTTGCAAAATTTCTACATTTCCCCAAAGGTTATCTATATATATAAATGGATGCTTCTTTCTGTCTGTCTGTCCTTCTGTCTGTCCTTCTGTCTGTCCTCGGGTGTGCGTCTGTCCGGCTATGCACTCGAAAGTTACAGGGCGTACCTACGCGTGCGTTACATCGAAAGAAAGCTTACCTTTCCAAAACGGTCTTAAGCGTATGTACGTTTCGGCCGGACAAAAATTGCGCCCGCGGTATCCGAAAAACGTTCAACATTCCGCTCATTAGCATCTCATTAGCGATAGAGTGACATCGAGGTCGACCAATCGTACGGCGGGTTGCTGGCGCGTGCGGCCGGGCCCTCCTACGGTTGAGTGACGGGACGATTGACCAATCCTACACTTCGGTGACCTGACGGTCGACCAATTGGTGCGTGTGTGGGCGGGCCTTATCGTTCTGAACCGAGGTGAGTGGCCGCCATCTTGATTTTTCACGATTTTTTTTCCCACACTTTCTGTGTGTTAGGGAACTGAGGTAAATATTTGAATTATGTGTTAGGGAATTAAATAACAATTTATTTGAGTTTTAAATTGTGTTTAGCAACAGTAGGAAATTAAGTGATCCCCTAACCGCCGCCGTCCCCCCCCTCCTCCTCACCCTCGCGCAGGGGGGACTCGGGGCTGCTCTCCGCCCGCTGCAGGCAGGCCTGAAGCTCAAACAATTTCTCTCTCTCGCACTCCTCTTCCCTCTCTCTCTCGCTCCTTCTCCCCTTCCCTCTCTCCCTCTCCTTCTTTCTCTCCTCTTCCCTCTCTCTCTCTCTACTTCCCCCTCTCTCTCTTCCCGTGAGTGCGGGACCAGCAAAACTGGCGTTCTTAAAACAGCTGTCCCACATCTCAATCGGACACGGGAGTCTGCCAACCGGGTCCAAAGGCCCGCCTTGTTCACCAGCAGGAACCTCGGCCTCCCGTTGTCGGACTGACTCCGTTCTGCTACCGAGGTGAGTTCGGTCGGGCCTGAGGCGCTAGCGAGGGAGAGGAGAGGGGGGGCTGTGAGGGAGAGGAGAGGGGGGGGTGAGGGAGAGGAGAGGGGGGTGTGAGGGAGAGGAGAGGGGGAGAGGGGGGAGTGTGAGGGAGGGGGGTGGTGTGAGGGAGATGGGAGAGGGGGGAGTGTGAGGGAGGGGGGGGTGTGGTGTGAGGGAGGTGGGGTGTGAGGGAGAGGGGGGTGTGAGGGAGAGGGGGGTGTGAGGGAGAGGGGGGGTGTGAGGGAGAGGGGGAGGGAGTGTGAGGGAGAGGGAGGAGGGGGTGTGAGGGAGAGGGGGGAGGGGGTGTGAGGGAGAGGGGGGAGGGAGTGTGAGGGAGAGGGGGGCAGTGTGAGGCAGAGGGGGGGAGTGTGAGGGGGGAGTGTGAGGGAGCGGGGAGGGAGTGTGAGGGAGCGGGGGGGGAGTGTGAGGGAGCGGGGGGGGAGTGTGAGGGAGGGGGGGAGTGTGAGGGAGAGGGGGGGAGTGTGAGGGAGAGGGGGGGTGTGAGGGAGAGGGGGGAGAGGGGGGGAGTGAGGGAGACGGGGGAGTGTGTGTGTGAGGGGGGAGTGTGTGTGTGTGTGAGGGGGGAGTGTGTGTGTGAGGGGGGGGAGTGTGTGTGAGGGGGGGAGTGTGTGTGTGAGGGGGGGAGTGTGTGTGTGAGGGGGGGAGTGAGGGAGACGGGGGGAGTGTGTGTGTGAGGGGGGGAGTGTGTGTGTGAGGGGGGAGTGTGTGTGTGAGGGGGGGAGTGTGTGTGTGAGGGGGGGAGTGTGTGTGTGAGGGGGGAGTGTGTGTGTGAGGGGGGTAGTGTGTGTATGAGGGGGGAGTGTGTGTGTGAGGGGGGAGTGTGTGTGTGAGGGGGGAGTGTGTGTGTGAGGGGGGAGTGTGTGTGTGAGGGGGGAGTGTGTGTGTGAGGGGGGAGTGTGTGTGTGAGGGGGGGAGTGTGTGTGTGAGGGGGGAGTGTGTGTGTGAGGGGGGAGTGTGTGTGTGAGGGGGGGAGTGTGTGTGTGAGGGGGGGAGTGAGGGAGACGGGGGGAGTGTGTGTGTGAGGGGGGGAGTGAGGGAGACGGGGGGAGTGTGTGTGTGAGGGGGGGAGTGTGTGTGTGAGGGGGGAGTGTGTGTGTGGGGGGGGAGTGTGTGTGAGGGGGGAGTGTGTGTGTGTGAGGGGGAGTGTGTGTGTGTGAGGGGGGAGTGTGTGTGTGAGGGGGAGTGTGTGTGTGAGGGGGGAGTGTGTGTGTGAGGGGGGAGTGTGTGTGTGTGAGGGGGGGAGTGTGTGTGTGAGGGGGGGAGTGTGTGTGTGAGGGGGGAGTGTGTGTGTGAGGGGGGAGTGTGTGTGTGAGGGGGGGGAGTGTGTGTGTGAGGGGGGGGAGTGTGTGTGTGAGGGGGGAGTGTGTGTGTGAGGGGGGGGAGTGTGTGTGTGAGGGGGGGAGTGTGTGTGTGAGGGGGGGAGTGTGTGTGTGAGGGGGGGAGTGTGTGTGTGAGGGGGGAGTGTGTGTGTGAGGGGGGAGTGTGTGTGAGGGGGGAGTGTGTGTGTGAGGGGGGGAGTGTGTGTGTGAGGGGGGAGTGTGTGTGTGAGGGGGGAGTGTGTGTGTGAGGGGGGAGTGTGTGTGAGGGGGGAGTGTGTGTGTGAGGGGGGGAGTGTGTGTGTGAGGGGGGGAGTGTGTGTGTGAGGGGGGAGTGTGTGTGAGGGGGGGAGTGTGTGTGAGGGGGGAGTGTGTGTGTGAGGGGGGGAGTGTGTGTGTGAGGGGGGGAGTGTGTGTGTGAGGGGGGAGTGTGTGTGTGAGGGGGGAGTGTGTGTGTGAGGGGGGAGTGTGTGTGTGTGAGGGGGGAGTGTGTGTGTGAGGGGGGAGTGTGTGTGTGAGGGGGGAGTGTGTGTGTGAGGGGGGGAGTGTGTGTGTGAAGGAGAATGTGTGTGTGTGGGGGGGGGAGTGTGTGTGTGAGGGGGGGAGTGTGTGTGTGAGGGGGGGAGTGTGTGTGTGAGGAGGGGGAGTGTGTGTGTGAGGGGGGGGAGTGTGTGTGTGAGGGGGGGAGTGTGTGTGTGAGGAGGGGGAGTGTGTGTGTGAGGGGGGGAGTGTGTGTGTGAGGGGGGAGTGAGTGTGTGAGGGAGGGAGTGTGTGTGTGAGGGGGGAGTGTGTGTGTGAGGGGGGAGTGTGTGTGTGAGGGGGGAGTGTGTGTGTGAGGGGGGGTAGTGTGTGTGTGAGGGGGGGAGTGAGTGTGTGAGGGAGGGAGTGTGTGTGTGAGGGGGGGAGTGTGTGTGTGAGGGGGGAGTGAGTGTGTGAGGGGGGGAGTGTGTGTGTGAGGGGGGAGTGTGTGTGTGAGGGGGGGAGTGTGTGTGTGAGGGGGGAGTGTGTGTGTGAGGGGGGGAGTGTGTGTGTGAGGGGGGGAGTGTGTGTGTGAGGGGGGGAGTGTGTGTGTGAGGGGGGGAGTGTGTGTGTGAGGGGGGGAGTGTGTGTGTGAGGGGGGAGTGTGTGTGTGAGGGGGGGAGTGTGTGTGTGAGGGGGGAGTGTGTGTGTGAGGGGGGGAGTGAGGGAGACGGGGGGAGTGTGTGTGTGAGGGGGGGAGTGTGTGTGTGAGGGGGGGAGTGTGTGTGTGAGGGGGGAGTGTGTGTGTGAGGGGGGGAGTGAGGGAGACGGGGGGAGTGTGTGTGTGAGGGGGGGAGTGTGTGTGTGAGGGGGGAGTGTGTGTGTGAGGGGGGGAGTGTGTGTGTGAGGGGGGAGTGTGTGTGTGAGGGGGGGAGTGTGTGTGTGAGGGGGGGAGTGTGTGTGTGAGGGGGGAGTGTGTGTGTGAGGGGGGGAGTGTGTGTGTGAGGGGGGAGTGTGTGTGTGAGGGGGGGAGTGAGGGAGACGGGGGGAGTGTGTGTGTGAGGGGGGAGTGTGTGTGTGAGGGGGGAGTGTGTGTGTGAGGGGGGAGTGTGTGTGTGAGGGGGGGAGTGTGTGTGTGAGGGGGGAGTGTGTGTGTGAGGGGGGAGTGTGTGTGTGAGGGGGGAGTGTGTGTGTGAGGGGGAGGTGTGTGTGTGAGGGGGGGAGTGTGTGTGTGAGGGGGGGAGTGTGTGTGTGAGGGGGGAGTGTGTGTGTGAGGGGGGGAGTGTGTGTGTGAGGGGGGAGTGTGTGTGTGAGGGGGGAGTGTGGGAGCGGGGGAGTGTGTGTGTGAGGGGGGGAGTGTGTGTGTGAGGGGGAGTGTGTGTGAGGGGGGAGTGTGTGTGTGAGGGGGGGAGTGTGTGTGTGAGGGGGGAGTGTGTGTGTGAGGGGGGAGTGTGTGTGTGAGGGGGGAGTGTGTGTGTGAGGGGGGAGTGTGTGTGTGAGGGGGGAGTGTGTGTGTGAGGGGGGAGTGTGTGTGTGAGGGGGGGAGTGTGTGTGTGAGGGGGGGAGTGTGTGTGTGAGGGGGGAGTGGGAGACGGGGGAGTGTGTGTGTGAGGGGGGAGTGTGTGTGTGAGGGGGGAGTGTGTGTGTGAGGGGGGAGTGTGTGTGTGAGGGGGGAGTGTGTGTGTGAGGGGGGAGTGTGTGTGTGAGGGGGGAGTGTGTGTGTGAGGGGGGAGTGTGTGTGTTAGGGGGGAGTGTGTGTGTGAGGGGGGGAGTGTGTGTGTGAGGGGGGAGTGTGTGTGTGAGGGGGGGAGTGTGTGTGTGAGGGGGGGAGTGTGTGTGTGAGGGGGGGAGTGTGTGTGTGAGGGGGGAAGTGTGTGTGTGAGGGGGGAGTGTGTGTGTGAGGGGGGAGTGTGTGTGTGAGGGGGGGAGTGTGTGTGATAGGGGGGAGTGTGTGTGTGAGGGGGGAGTGTGTGTGTGAGGGGGGAGTGTGTGTGTGAGGGGGGGAGTGTGTGTGTGAGGGGGGGAGTGTGTGTGTGAGGGGGAGTGTGTGTGTGAGGGGGGGAGTGTGTGTGTGAGGGGGAGTGTGTGTGTGAGGGGGGAGTGTGTGTGTGAGGGGGGAGTGTGTGTGTGAGGGGGGAGTGTGTGTGTGAGGGGGGGAGTGTGTGTGTGAGGGGGGAGTGTGTGTGTGAGGGGGGAGTGTGTGTGTGAGGGGGGAGTGTGTGTGTGAGGGGGGAGTGTGTGTGTGAGGGGGGAGTGTGTGTGTGAGGGGGGGAGTGTGTGTGTGAGGGGGGAGTGTGTGTGTGGGGGGAGTGTGTGTGTGAGGGGGGGAGTGTGTGTGTGAGGGGGAGTGTGTGTGGGGGGGAGTGTGTGTGTGAGGGGGGAGTGTGTGTGTGAGGGGGGAGTGTGTGTGTGAGGGGGGAGTGTGTGTGTGAGGGGGGAGTGTGTGTGTGAGGGGGGAGTGTGTGTGTGAGGGGGAGTGTGTGTGTGAGGGGGGAGTGTGTGTGTGAGGGGGGAGTGTGTGTGTGAGGGGGGAGTGTGTGTGTGAGGGGGGGAGTGTGTGTGTGAGGGGGGAGTGTGTGTGTGAGGGGGGGAGTGTGTGTGTGAGGGGGAGTGTGTGTGAGGGGGGAGTGTGTGTGTGAGGGGGGAGGTGTGTGTGTGAGGGGGGGAGTGTGTGTGTGAGGGGGGGAGTGTGTGTGTGAGGGGGGGAGTGTGTGTGTGAGGGGGGAGTGTGTGTGTGAGGGGGGAGTGTGTGTGTGAGGGGGTGAGTGTGTGGTGAGGGGGGAGTGTGTGTGTGAGGGGGGGAGGGTGTGTGTGTGAGGGGGGAGTGTGTGTGTGAGGGGGGAGTGTGTGTGTGAGGGGGGGAGTGTGTGTGTGAGGGGGAGTGAGTGTGTGAGGGGGAGTGTGTGTGTGAGGGGGGAGTGTGTGTGTGAGGGGGGAGTGTGTGTGTGAGGGGGAGTGTGTGTGTGAGGGGGAGTGTGTGTGTGAGGGGGAGTGTGTGTGTGGGGGGAGGTGTGTGTGAGGGGGAGTGTGTGTCGTGAGGGGGGAGTGTGTGTGTGAGGGGGGAGTGTGTGTGTGAGGGGGAGTGTGTGTGTGAGGGGGAGTGTGTGTGTGAGGGGGAGTGTGTGTGTGAGGGGGGGAGTGTGTGTGTGAGGGGGGAGTGTGTGTGTGAGGGGGGGAGTGTGTGTGTGAGGGGGGAGTGTGTGTGTGAGGGGGGAGTGTGTGTGTGAGGGGGGAGTGTGTGTGTGAGGGGGAGTGTGTGTGAGGGAGTGTGTGTGTGAGGGGGGAGTGTGTGTGTGAGGGGGGAGTGTGTGTGTGAGGGGGGAGTGTGTGTGTGAGGGGGGAGTGTGTGTGTGAGGGGGGAGTGTGTGTGTGAGGGGGGGAGTGTGTGTGTGAGGGGGGAGTGTGTGTGTGAGGGGGGAGCGTGTGTGTGAGGGGGGAGTGTGTGTGTGAGGGGGAGTGTGTGTGTGAGGGGGGAGTGTGTGTGTGAGGGGGGAGTGTGTGTGTGAGGGGGAGTGTGTGTGTGAGGGGGAGTGTGTGTGTGAGGGGGGAGTGTGTGTGTGAGGGGGGAGTGTGTGTGTGAGGGGGAGTGTGTGTGTGAGGGGGGGAGTGTGTGTGTGAGGGGGGAGTGTGTGTGTGGGGGGGAGTGTGTGTGTGAGGGGGGGAGTGTGTGTGTGAGGGGGGAGTGTGTGTGTGAGGGGGGAGTGTGTGTGTGAGGGGGGAGTGTGTGTGTGAGGGGGGAGTGTGTGTGTGAGGGGGGAGTGTGTGTGTGAGGGGGGAGTGTGTGTGTGAGGGGGGGAGTGTGTGTGTGAGGGGGGAGTGTGTGTGTGAGGGGGGAGTGTGTGTGTGAGGGGGGAGTGTGTGTGTGAGGGGGGAGTGTGTGTGTGAGGGGGAGTGTGTGTGTGAGGGGGGAGTGTGTGTGTGAGGGGGGAGTGTGTGTGTGAGGGGGGAGTGTGTGTGTGAGGGGGAGTGTGTGTGTGAGGGGGGTGTGTGTGTGTGAGGGGGGAGTGTGTGTGTGAGGGGGGAGTGTGTGTGTGAGGGGGGGAGTGTGTGTGTGAGGGGGGAGTGTGTGTGAGGGGGGAGTGTGTGTGTGAGGGGGGAGCGTGTGTGTGAGGGGGGAGTGTGTGTGTGAGGGGGGAGTGTGTGTGTGAGGGGGGAGTGTGTGTGTGAGGGGGGAGTGTGTGTGTGAGGGGGGAGTGTGTGTGTGAGGGGGGGAGTGTGTGTGTGAGGGGGGGAGTGTGTGTGTGAGGGGGGGAGTGTGTGTGTGAGGGGGGAGCGTGTGTGTGAGGGGGGGAGCGTGTGTGTGAGGGGGGAGTGTGTGTGTGAGGGGGGAGTGTGTGTGTGAGGGGGGGAGTGTGTGTGTGAGGGGGGGAGTATGTGTGTGAGGGGGGGAGTGTGTGTGTGAGGGGGGGAGTGTGTGTGTGAGGGGGGAGTGTGTATGTGAGGGGGGAGTGTGTGTATGTGAGGGGGAGTGTGTGTGTGAGGG